>NC_139897.1:19091510-19691510 GCF_905171665.1 Trachurus trachurus
GTGTGACTGTCCTTGCCTGTAGTTTAGGCCTCCTCATGGGCTGTCAGAAGTTTTCATGGCCTCAGTCTGTCCCTCAGGTGCCGTCTCTGAGTCCTCTCCTTTCCTGTGTTTCCTAGCATGTTTGTATTTGTCAACATATGCCTTGACCAGATTGCCCACCTTCACCGGGTTGATCTCACCGCTCTTGCTGTGGCACACCTGATGACCAGGAACATAAACATGATTACAGACCAAATTCTCATGAGAAAATAAATTCAACCGATGATTCAAAAGTTATTGGAGCTTTAAATTGTTGTAAAGAGAAAAATGTTCTAGCATCGTAACAAAATTTTAACCCACCTTCTGGACGGCTTTGCGTAGAATCTCTTTGTATTCATCCTTGTTGATGTCTCTATTCTGGTAGAAAGGCTTGATGGCTAGCTTCACCTCCTCTATAGCTCTCTCCTGCATGTGCAGCTTTTTCAAATACTGTCAGGATAAGAGCACAGCAAATATATGTCAAGACAAATCATCTCAAACAACAGTTTTACATAAATACATACAGTAACAGTAAAAAATAAACACCACATACAGTATCTTGCTTCACTGAATTAGTTTCATGTGCTTATGCTTTATTATTCGTATTCCCGGCATTCACCTGGTCTTTCCTTGACAAATCCCCTTCTTCTGACTCTCCTTGTCCAGATATTGATATCCCTTCTGAATGTAGGCCCTCAGATCGGGAGGAAGTACCGAGTGCACCTACTGCACCTTTCTTGGAGGGGTCACTAGCAGCTCCACTGATATCCTGTTAAAGTCAAGGGAGATTATATGAATGAGAAAACGACCTTAATATAAGATTACATGGATAAGAGATAGAATATGTTATGAATCACTCCACTGACTCAATAATTTGGTCTATTGACATAAAACAACTCTATTCCCATTATAGTTTCAGGCAACCCTATTGTTTGTGATAGTATATTATACAAATGTATGTTTGCCAGCCAGACACACATAATGATATAAATTAATAACTTCTTACACAGACAGTCTTACACAAATCTCTATTACATAATTTATAGACTGACAACACAATGGCTTTGGAAAAAGTGTGTAGACACAATGTGTTGACTGCCCATTTGTGTGGCTTTTACTTTCATTTACCCTGAAAACTCTTCGGTATCAGTTTTAGTTTCTATCACGTGATTTTTCCAAGGCAACACATTTGCTTCCTATAAGTAAACACTGCCACCCTCTGGTCATTATTCACAGTACATGTTAAGTGCATTTCAAAAAAGCTTGATGGAAAAAAGTGGCTCTGTCCTACCTGACTGGTTGTCTGGACTGACAAAGAGGGTCTGCGAACTCCTTCCTGCTTCAACTTCAGTTTATACAGAGCCACCTCTGTGCAAGAAAGAAGAAAGAAAAATATTTTGCTGAGAGCTGAAGGCGAAACAAATCTTCAATCTCTTCCTGGTAATGAAAAATTGTATGTATTACTTTTTAAAATTTTGACACGCGTGTAGAATCTTTTGATATTAGATTAATCGTCAATCAAAACTGGTGTGGAGTGATCAGACGGCAGTACTTACTGCTTGCAGATTTCTCCGGTTGAGGCCCCTCGGGCTCCTGTATATTCCAGGTAACCCTCTTCACTTGATTCTTGGATTTGGCACCGGCTACAGGTAATACCTGCTCTCCTTCATTTTTCATTTCCTCTGCTTCTTTCTCTTGTTTGACAAGTGTACTACTCGCCTCTTTGTGCTCAGTCTTTACAAAATCCAAGTTGTCAAGCATCACATCTACATTGAAGTCATCATCAGAGTCTGAGGGTTGCTGAACTTCCTGCTTTACAGGGACCATCAACTCCGTAGTGTTGAGACAAGTCTGAGAGGCTGCATCCTGGTGACTGTCTGCTGAACCAGGTGTGGTTAATGTAGAAAATGAGGTGGCAGGGGGTGAGAGGCATAAATCTGGAGAGCTTGGCTCTGACTTAATTGCGACTTCACAAGTCTCAGTCTTGATGAAGTCTTCTTTGATTCTTTCCTCATCCATGCCCTTGGTTACTGTCAAGAAAGAGGTGTCCATTTCCTCTTTTTTAATTGTTTTAGTAATAGGAGAATCTACAAACATATCAAGAGAAGGTTCTTTTTCTTTCTTAATTTCTTTTACAACCTTTGTCTTTTTCGTCACATCTGCCATTTTGGCCTTTCCGTCTGCCTCAGGGTCTTTGTGTTCCTTTTTAACTTTAGCAGTGGATGTACAGGAGTGCAACTCTTGTTTATCTGCTTTAGAATTTATTTCCTCTTTGACGGACCTTTGAGTGAAATCCTTCTCTGTTTTCTTGTCATGGAACTGTGTCTCTGTGTCTTTAGAAGCTGAAACACAGGACCCTGAAGTTTTCTGTGAACTCTTGGATGATGATCCTCCTTCTTTTCTCCGCTCTCTTGAGCTCGATCTAGACCTGTGTCTCCGCTTGTCTTTAGATTTTGACAGTACCTTGTCTCTGGAGGAGTGAGTTGGTTGTTGCGGTCGTGAGCGATCTTTCCTACCTTCCCTGGATCTGGATCTAGACCTTGAAACTGACCGTGATTTTGAACGCGACCGGCCCCGTTTACTCCTGTCCTTTGATCGAGAGGTGGATCTAGACCTGGAGCGTGACTTTGACCGAGACGTTGAGCGAGATTGACGTCTCTTGTCCTTTGGCACCCATCGTCTCTCGTGGTCTCGCTCCCTGACATCATTTCTCTCCTTGCTCCTTTGTTTATGTTTCTTCCCCCTCGAGCGCTCTCTACTGCTAGAGCTGGAGACAGACCTAAATATCAATAAACAGAGACAAAATCTTTAAGTGAAGTTTTTTTTTTTGCCTAAAGCAAAGGTCTAAAGGTGAAACAATTATTACATAGTTGAACATCATAGAGGACAAACTATTACACATTTACCTGGATTGCCTCCTGCCTTTGGATCTGGACCGGGATCGCTGTCTCTTTCTCGAAGTTCTGTCAGGCGAATTGGACTGAGAGCTTTCTGAGGATGTGCGTGCCCTCCTCTTCTCTCTGGACCTTGACTGCCTAGAACTCCTTTCTTTATTCTTCTCCTTTTCTTTCTTCTGGCCTCCCTGACCAGAGGAATGATGGTCTCCTCTCCTGCCCCTGTCCATCTCTGAACTGCTAGAGCATTGCTCCTTTGAAGCTTTGGAGGTTTTCTTCTTAGGGGCCGAATCACTTGGCGGTGACTTGGAAGAGGCTGTTGAATCCCATCTAGATTCTACCTTTTGTTTCTTCTTGGTGGATGCTGATGAATTGTTCTTACAACTGGGAGCATCACTGTTGGGAGTCCCCTCACTCTGTCCACTCGGTTCTTCAAGACTCTCTTTCTCAGTCTTAACGAGATCCAGGCTGTGATGAGCAGTTGGTCTCATTTGTGTGCTGTGGCCACACCTCTCAGCTTCCGCTGCATCATCTACCCCCGGCTCTTTCTTTATTTTAACGTCAAGTAATATTGTTTGTTTCTCAACCTTAATGTCCACCAACCTTGAATTCTTCTCTTCCTTGACATAAGGTGATATGGTTTCCTGAGTATTAGATCTGTGTGGTTCTTCCTGTGAGACCTCAGTTTCCTGTGATTCACTTTTCACATGAACCTTCTCCTGCTTTTTTTGTAATAAATCCTCCTTGTTTCCTAAACTGGGAGCTTTCCTCTCATGTGTGGCATTTTGGAAGCTGCTATCCAGACTTGAGCTCTCTGCTTCACCATCTGAGCTGCCGGAGTCTGACAGAGTAGGATTAAAAGGATCATAGATAGTATTACTGTCTTGTTCCTTATTGACCAACGTCCGCGATGCTAGCAGCATCTGTTTATCTCTATGTAATTGTCTCTTTTTTGCTTCATCTTCCTTTTCTCTCCAGGGCTCCTGCATGCTTCCCCCACTAGTAGAGGGTGATGTAGTGCTTAGCCTTCTTGAATGCCAGGAGTTCCCACTGGAGTTAATGCGGAAGCTCACTGCTGCTGAAGATGAGGAAGATGAAGAATAACGTGACTGGTTGGCTTGTGAGCCAGTTGAGGAAGAGGAAGAAGAAGAAGAGGAAAATGAGTTGGAGAAGGTGGATGATGAGCTTGCTCCATCAGACCTATGCCTCTGGGTCTGACCATCACTTCTGCCCCTTTGCTGGTCAACACTTTGCTGCCTAGTCTTGTCCCCAGCAAGGCTGCTTGTGCCCATTTCAGGCAAGTCGTAACCATGGTTAGTGGTGGAACTACTGCTACTTCCCCTACTATTACTAATTCTACTACTGCCATCCTGACTTGTTCCATTATTTGTGACACTGCTACTCTCCCTTTTTATTTTTGGTATCCGAGGAAGCACCGATACATCTACCCACATGGGCTTTGTAGGTGCCTTTTTAGGTTGAGAGTGTGATGGAGCCTTTCCCTTGCTTTTGGAGTTCGAGTTCAGGCCATGGTGGTTTGATGAGGAGGGAGTTTCCCTAGGTGCCCCAAATCCATTGGTTCCTCGGTGACCAAGAGAGGGGTTAGGTCTGTTTGGACGAGGTGGCTGCAAACTTGGATGTCCCCTGTGTGGAAAATCAGAATTGGGAGGTTGTTGGGTGTGGGGGCCTGGGTAAGGCGTACAGGGTGGTAAGGAAGCAGAGCTCTGGGACAAAGGTATGTTCATGGAACTATGGGAGGATCCAGGTTGGTCTCCGTTGATCTCGGTGCTGTCATCTTCTTTGCTGCTACCTGGCATTGATGCAGATGGCATCACTGTTAACACAAAAACATATGATAACAATATATAGGAGGCAGAAGTTCATTCTATATCACTCAGCAGATTTGACTAATTTACACACTGTGCATAGTCATTTTCAGACCATCACACAGTGCTCGGAAAAAAACTTAAAAATAAGGAACTGGTGACGTCAAACAAAACAGTCTGAAAAGTCACCATCCATGTGGGGGAACACAGGAAGCACTCCTGAAGTCTTGTTGAATATAGTTTAAAGTTTTAAAAAATATAGTTTAAAGTTTGATATTCACATCACAGGTGTTTGTCAACAGGACTACACAAAAAGCACTAAACCAATTTTTACAAAATTTGGTGGAGGGATAGGGCGGACCCCCTAAATGTTGGTGTGGATCCAGTTAAAGGCAGATCTAAGAATTACTTTACCTAAACCATGATTAGGCACATGTTTGTTAATATCTCTGGAAATTAGATATGGGTCTTGGATGTAAAAAAAAAAAAATTATAACATGAATGATGAGATCTATGAAAATTTTTGAGATTCAGCAGCCGGACTCAATAAAATAGCTCTACTCTTACAGCGCTGTTACTATTTTCATTCAGAATTTTCATTCTTATCCCCAAGACTTTTTTTTCCAAATGTGCCACACACTTACCTGGCTTTGATGCTTTAAGGGAGCCATCCCGATTGATGACGACATCAGAGCTGTCCATCAAGAGCATGCTCTGTCCTGACAGGATACTGCCAAGCAGGTCAGGCACAGGAGCCGCTTCCACGACACCCCCTGATCGGGGGACCTCCATACCCCTCCTGGTATAGCATAGCAAACCTTTAATTACATTTCCAGAGTATTTATCAATCTACATACCATCCTGAACACAAACACTGAGGAAGCTGTAACACCTCATAATTACAATATCTCAAATTAAATACCTAGTTATGATGTGTGTCAGTTTCTGATTTTGAGCTCATTTGGGGCCATTATGACTAGGATGAAGGGAATCAAAAGTAGTGTTCTTACTTACAAGAAACAAATTCTCCCCAATAATTACATTTTGCCGTGTGGTTGAGTTGATTCATGCATAACAAGTGACATAGCAGCAGGTGCACTGAGAGATTTCAAGGATGGTTTAGCAGATTCAAATAGCTACCCAGTTAGCTCTAAATTTTGTGAATAATTATGTTCACTTCATAAACTGTTCTTTTTTACCCAATTCGACACATCATGGCAAGGAGGTGATTTTACCTGGAAAGGCTTGCAGTGACTGGTCGGGCAACGGGCTGGTGAGAACGAAGGGCAGAGCGAGAAATCCCTCGCCTCTTTGCCTCCAGCAGCGATGTAACATGGACCTGCTCTTCCTCTTCACTGGGCAAATGGATACATTAAGTCACAATTTGCTAAACAACAAAAACTGTGTTTGATTGTTTTCAATTCAGGACTCTGAGTGGGTCACTTGAGGACAATCACAGAGTTGTCCCCAAGTACATCCTCTGTTATCTTCACTAGCCACCCACTGCATGATGCTGCCAGCGCTTTGCTTCACCAGGAGTACAGAACTAGCCAGGAGCAGTTTCCTTCAGAAGTGACACTGAACTGAGGCCAAACATTTCAGTCTTGCTTTTATCAGACCAGAGAATCTTGTTTCTCATAGTCTCTTAGAAAGTCTTCCATCTGTCGACTCTGCCATAAAGCCAAGATAAGCGATGGCTGTCCTCCCAGAGGTACCTGCCCTTGCTCTTACATATATTGCCAGCCGTGAGACAGTAAGACAGGTGTGGCAAATCCTGTACAATCAATTGTATTTCTCACAGGTGGACTACTATCAATGTAGAAACATCTCCACCTGAGTTAAACGTAAGTGTCTGAGCGAAAGTGAGATTTCGTTTTTTATCAAATTTACACCTCATCTTTCTTAACACTTTAAGAATGCACTGCACTGTGTGTTCAAATATATGATGATGATGATAAACAATAGCTACAATGTGGCTGAGAACCAAACTATTTAAACATTTATTTGTAAACTGTATTGGCTGTTGCAAGTCAATACTGAAGAACCACTTTAATGGGTTCAGTTTTGTTTGGTAACAGAAAATACATTTGCACATCCATTATGTGTAGCAAAGCATAACTGAGTAAAGTGGAGTTACGAGCATAAATATGTCATGTATGTAAGAAAACCAGTGTAAGAAACCAGGGAAACATCCGACATTATTGGTTGATGAGGAGCAATGTGATAAGGAGTTAATGTGCAAATTAACTGATTAATAATTATATCAAGTCAGATGAACATCAAAATGTAAATTTGTTACAGTCAGCCCGATGAGCAATGAGCAAGTCCTCTTACCGTTCAACAAATGGATCCAGATCAAATGGGTCTCCATAGATAGAGAGGGACGCAGCGCCTATGTCAGCACGCATACTGCTCAGCGTATGCTCCGAGGGCCGATATACTGTTGGGAGTGAAGAGCCCTTTTTGTCCTTTTTAATTCCAAGATTACTAGCAATACGGCTTCGAGGATTGGCTGCCTTTTTCAGCATCTAGTGGGAAAATAGAGTACAGAATTTATCTAGAGAAAAAAAGCATGTAATGACAGAGAAATTAATTATTCGTTTTTCATATTCTGGGTAAGATACATCCAGTGAAACATTTAAAACTGAACACTCACCAGCTTTTTTCTGGACTTAGTTCTCCTCACTTTCCGTCTCCTCCTCTTGACTCCCGTACCTGTAGCTCTACCCGTTTTACCCTTGGCGGAAGATGTTTTCTTACGTCTGACCTTTCGCCGTTTTACTGTTCAATTATAAAAAGGCATCCATCATTACACATCACTACGCTACGCCTGGCTAGACTCTACATCAGTGTATATCCTGTATATTTAATGTTTGCCTGCGTTTATGCCAACCGGCAGCATTTGTTGTGCATTCCTATGTGTGCTTGCTTACCAGTCCTGCGCCTCCGGGCATGAGGTGTCAAGTCCCGGATATACACAGCTGTATTAAGCCCAGCTACCACAGCATTAATAGTCTCATCCAACCATGTGGACTGTATGAGATATGTGGGAGCCAACTGGAAAAGAAAAGTTTAAATTACTCCACTGGTTCACTCCAGTGGTTCAAACCACTGTTATGTAAACTCCAAAACACATGCATGAATTTTAATCACCAGTCAAGTGAAACGGTCTAAAAACATACCATTAGTTCAGTTGTCAGTACATTTTATACACCGCCATACCTGTTATAAGTAAATCTAATCTGCACACAACAAACTCTATGGAAGACCAAGACATTTCTACATTCAACATCATACCTTGTGCAGTGGGAGTGTGTTAGAAAAGAAGCCAAGACAGAAGCATCACGCCTCATGCCAAACCTGTGATGTGCGTGCCTGTGTGATGCGATGTCGGTTCACATTCGCTCGAACCCTCTCACTCTGCTGAGTTCGGGCGATCGCTCTGGTGGGACCTGTGGCACGAGACTGTCGGTGGCTGGTAGCAGAATGGGCAGTAGAAGGCAGGCTCTCTGCATCACTAACTTCCTCAGCTGAACCCCCTGAGACAGAAGATTTTACATACAGTAGGCATACTTTGAATGGGTGCTTACGAGTGCAGACAAGGCTCAAATGCATACAAAATAATAAGTAGGTTAGTTATGGGTAGATATTTTGCTTTTAGATTTATTTGTTTCTTTGCCCAAAATGTTTGATCAGGATTTTACTTGTCTTCATAAGTTATGAGGACAAAAAACTTCATGATTTACTTGAGTGACGATTGTTGGCTTCACATTCAGGACAGAACCATTCCTCTACAGGAACTGAGTCGAGAGGTGGTGTAAGACACTCCATGTGATACCTATGGAACAAAGAGGAAAAACCATGTTTTATAAGAAACCTGCTAACAAATGTTATTTGTATGAACTCATGATCTTATGCCTTCACTGATGAAACCCGTTTAACCACCATGTTTTGTCTTATTTTGTTTGGATTGTAATATTGACCAAATGTGTGTAAAAAGGAAACACTTAATGTAGTGTTTTTGTTTTGTTATTACTATTTGTTTGTTTGGTTTTTTGCTTCAATGATTGTTCCTGTCATGTAGGAACATACACTGTATGGAAATACATTGTCACTTTGTCTGCTTTTTGTTTTGTTTTCCTTAAATCTTTTCCTACAATGGAAAATCTATTAAAGAAACTGTTGGAAAAAAAGAAGAAGAAGAATATTGTCTGTCTCACCCTGCATCACAGCCATCGCAGAGCAAGAGGCGGTCCTCACGGTCACTTCCACCACAAACCTCACAACTGGTCTGCTCCAGGTCCAAATCTACCGTTTCCTCTTGGCCTTCCTTTGCAGGCTTTTGTACTGTGATCTGAATGAAGCAGTTATCACACAATTCACATACAAGCAATTAGAACCCACAATATGAATGTATACAGGGTTAACAATGGGTTACAAAAGTTCACACATAATTAGCATACTCACCATTTTTTTCACTTTGCCTCCGAAGCATTTCCTTAGGTATATACTGTTAAAGGCAATACGGTCTACAGGACACGAGTTTGCATTCTAAATAGTGGAGAACAAAAAATGCTAGAATTGAGCATTCAGTTTTCTCTGCCATAGATGGTTTATAAAATATGTGCATATATTGAAAATCAAGATATATCCTGTATATTTCACTGAAACCCACCTTGGACCATTCAAGGATGCAGTCAAGACAGAAGTAGTGTTCACAGTTCTCTGGTGTTGCAACAGGTTGGCTGTTGAATGAGTTAAGGCAGATGGGACACTTTTCTGCGTCCTCATCTGAGCTCATCCCTGCAAGATCAGCAGAGGTCCCACCTAAAGCACCGTCCTCTGGCTTAGCATCCTCCTCCTCTTCTTCATCTGAGGAAAGTGAGTAGAAATATACTGTGTAAACAATATACAATCCACATTTAAGGAAGATATTGATGCATAGCACAAAATGGTGGGTAAATAATCATGTAATATTTAATAGTGTACCACTAAGCCAATTTTCTCTCATTGAACTACTCAGAAAAACTAAGGTGTGTTAAGTTACAACAATTTCAGTATTGTAAATTGTATCAGAACAGCTAAACATGACAAAGCACAGTGTATAATTACCTAAATCTTAATCAAAATACACAGACTGAGTAAATGAATAACTCCATGACAGTCTAACAATATGAACTCAACAGTAGCTCCTACCATCCTCCTCGTCATTTCCTCCTTCTTCTTCCTCCTCCTCCTCATCCTCCTCCTCCTCTCCATCCAAATGATCCTCTTCATCTTCCTCAGCACTATCAGAATCTCCATCCTCAGACTCTCCTTCAACATCATCAGAGTCATCTAGGGGGGGAAATATTATTAAAATACAAAAGCAACATGCTTAATAAAAAATCTTATATAAATTAATAAATAAGTCTTACATATGTTTGATGCTGTATTCTTATGGATGATAGGGCAGTTTTGTTCAACCCATTTAAATGTTAGATTCAAATGTTTAAAAATGACAAAGACTTAAATTACACAAAGTACCTGAGATGGCCCACTGGGCAGCCCTTTTCCCTTTGCTGTGGGAAGCACTGCGATTGATCAGCTCATCCTGGCTGTCATCTTCATCCATGGCTATTCATCGGAAGTACACCTGAACAAATTCTTACAGCCTGTCTTTGGAATAACCCTTTGAATATGGAGCAGAAATGTAGATTGTGTTAACAAAGCAGATAGGCTTGAGCCAGTCTACTCATTGTTTTGTAGGTCAGGTAATTAGGAACTGATGTAGTGTATTGTCCACCTGAACTTTTCGCTTTAACATCATGCATTATGTTCTTCTGTCTTTTTTGGAACTGAAGGAAAGTGTTTAGCAACAGTAATCGATGAGACATGAGTGACCCTTGTGAGATGCACCCTAGGAGAATGTGTTTTTGTTGTTCACAGAGCCTTAAGTTGATGTTTAGCCTCGTCCAAAGGATTAACCCAAGGTCGTAAAATTATATATAGGCTAGATCCTGCCTTGTGTTCATGAACACAAAACATGAAATGTGTATGTTAAACAGATAGGCTACAGGTATTGTTTGGATTTACAGAATGTTTCTGTTAATATCAAACAGTTAATGCTTAAAGTTATATCCTTATGTGGGGAGAAGGTGGAGTTTTGGAGTGAGAAAGCATATAAAGATAGTGGTTTTGAGCCATAGGGAAACATAGGGAGAGAGATCTCACAATGGCACCAGAGATGCTCCAAGATTCGACATTTTTTGTACACTGTTCTACTTCTTGTTAATAAACTACTTTTTTGAATGCAAGTGAAGACGTGTCGGCGGTGATCCCTTCTTTTCATCAACACATCAATATACCACACTGACAATTAAGCTTTGGCCCGAGTCCTGTTGCAAAAAGGGGAGAGCGGTCATCGAGCATGTACTCTTGGTCGATGAAAGGTAGTTGTAACAAGAGGTAAACAGACAGCGCAACTTTCTCACAAACCACATATGGTATCTGAGAGCTTGCGAGTAATTAAGAAAATGCCAAGCTGTCATTTTAACGTAACAATGTCTTGCTTGCAGACAAACAAAACAATGTTACCCAACGTTAGCTAGCTAGCCTGCAGAAAATGCTAGTGCTACATTTGTAAACAAAGAGAACTCGGCACCAAACAGAAAGAGCGTCTACTTTGTTTCTCCTATTAAATGCATGTGTCTCGTTTATATATAAACCCATGTTATGGATAAACAAAATGTCAATAAAATATATCTAACCTGTCACGCTGCTCTTGCAGCACAAATGGCGCTAGCTTGTAACGTTAGCAACACTTACTACAGCAGCTAAATTTAGCAACTACACGCTCGCTCAGTTTCTGTGCTATAGCTAAACACCCGGCGGGTGAAGAAGCGGCACTTAAATCCTTATATCAACAACACACACAATTGCAATGTCATATTCGAGCATTTGATAGTAATCTCAGACCTACCCTATTCGGCTGTGTATGGTGTGTTTGAGTAATTTTTAAGTCTCCACGGCTGACTGTTGAGTGACACCGCCGGCTGGTCAGAGGACGGAAATGGCCGAGCGCACTCAGACGACTCTTAAAGAGACAGTACCTGTTTCATTAAGATCAACCAGAGACACAGCACAAAGCGATTGGAAGTGTGGACAGTGGACACACCTTTATGTATTTAGGGCTGTGTGTGTCCAGTCATTGACCTTAAATGCACACCATAATCAAAATGCCCACAAAATAGTAAATTATAATTATTATATTTTTATTTATTCTCATTATAGTTTATCTTATTTTATTCCGTTCTTATTCTGCTTTTATTTTAGTAATAATATTGTATTTATCTATGCATATCTCACTTTGTGTTGATTTTGCTGCCTATATTCAGGAGTTTGTAACAAAAAAAAACTTCCCTCTGAGGATAAATAAAGGAATATTGAATCTGAATCTGAATCAAAATTAGGATAAAAAAAAAACTTGATATCACTTCCATTACAATAACACAGTTGTCCATAAAGTCTTTAGATTCATGGACCAAAACTCAAGACAAAGAGACAGCTTTATAAGTTTGCTCCCAAAACAGTCTCAACTTCTGGCCCTTTGGCCCATGATGACATGATTGCACCACATTATTTCTGCAGCTGCACTCTCCTGTTCTACCACATCCCAAAGGTGCTCTACTAAATTCACATCTGGTGACGGAGGAGGCCACTGAAGTTCACTGAATTCACTGTCATGTTCATGGAACCATATTTGAAATTGCTTCTGCTTTGTGACATAGTGAGCTTTCATGCTAGAAATGAAATTCTAAATTGGTCATAAAGGGGTGCACATGGTCTGCAGGGTGCACCCAAACCAGTAGGCTACACTATGAGCAGTCTGGACTGTTGACACAATCAGGTTGGGTCTATGTTCTTGATGCAACATTGTGACCCAACCAGATTCTTCCAGGACCAGGAAATATTTTTCCAGTCCATATGCTGCTCTGTACTGGTGAGCCTGTGCGCATTGCAGCTTCAGATTTCTGTTCTTGGCTGAGAGGAGTGAAACCTGATATGGTCCGACAGCCAATCCACCAGCTCAGTGGTTCAACATGTAGTCTACACTGTGAGATCATTTTCTGATCACATAGTTGTAAAAAGTGGTAACCTATCTGTCACCAGCCAGTCAGAATATTCACTCTTATTATTAACACAGTGCTTGTCCACAGAACTGCTCCTCGCTGAATGTTGTTTTTGTTTGTTTCTTCAGCACAATTCAGACAGAGTAATAGTGGCTTCCCAAACCAGTAATTTCAGCATAAGCAGTCTGTCTTACACCACCACCAATCATGCTAGCGTTTTCTAAGATCACATTTGTCTCTATTCTGATGTTTGATGTTTGATGTGAAACATGAATAAGCAAGTGTACAGGTGTTTCTAATTAAGAACCCAAAGAGTGTTTACACAGTAGCTACCTCACACCTCAATCAATTGAATGTGACATTATTGCAAACCACAAGGAAAACACAAACATACATGTAGGCTACGTTTGTGTTTTCCTTGTGGTTTACACACGCACACATTTTGGTTCAAATTCAATTCAATTATCAACTGATCTAGAGGTGTGAAGGTGTAAGCTGTTCATCATAAATTGTCATAAATCCACTGGTGAAACATTAATCAAACATTTTAAAACGCCTGGTAAATCTGACAGAGTTACTATAATGTAACATATAAAGCAACAGAAGTTATTCCCGGGTGTCAAAGGGGTCACACATAAAGGCAGGCCAGACAGTGAGTAGAAACCAATACAAATGTCGCCCCCCAGTGGCGACTTTGACTATATAAATCTCAACTGTTACATAATACACTGTAATCCTGATTTGTTGCTTTACATGTCATGGGGTTATGTGTATCCTGACTGTGAATAATCCTACACCTATTGGGCTTTGTCTCTCAGTCAAAAACCGATCAGAGGAATATTCCTATCTATAACAAAAAAGAAGTTGTTAGATAACATTCTGGAAACAAAGAGGGAACATCATGTCCCAGTTGACAAGTTCAAAATGGGGTCATTCACATGTTACGATTTTTTTTATACATCAGACAACATGTAGCCTATTTATTTTCTTTTAGTTAACAATGACAAAATCAAATAAAAAAGCTGTTTAAAAAAACGATATATTCCTATTTGGTAGGCTATAATATGCTTATTGTTCTTTAATTGAACATTTAATATGTTCTCTAATTAAGTTCTAAGCACCTAACTTTATTTTCATTTGCTGTTAAAATATAAAATAGTGGGAAAAGTGTCTTCAAATCGATGTGAGACAATTTGTTAATGATGTCAGGGAGTCCCTCAACTCTCACTCCGTAAATTATTTAGAGTTCATCATCGTCCTCCTCCTCCACCTCCTGGTCGTCATCATCAGATCAGACTGTCATGCTGCATCCTTGGTACGTGCACAGCCACACTCTGCTCATGGCAACACTGTACACAAGTAAGCCGAGTTCAACCACTTCACAGTGTAGGGGTAGGGGGGGTCCTTTGTCAGAGGGGCTTCTACGGGGTTTATCGCACCTCTGACGACGGCTGTGACACATAATGCCGGGGATATGAGAGTGAAGGAAACTTTGTCGCGGTTGCGTTTGCGATAAATAATCTGTCGGGGCGGGAAACTGTTTACAAGAGAATGGTTTGTTCCTAATGTACGACGTGCAAAACTGAACGCGCCGCACCCCAACTATAACTCTAACAACCAACCGGACGTGCTGACCTCTCAGAGCCCGCCCCCCGCGGGTTATGATTGGACAACCCCGTGCGCTGGGCGTGTCGTTCCACTCCAACTCGGCAGCTCATTGGTTTAACACGACGCCGCTCTCCTCTTAATTTGCATAACCAGGTCGGGTTGCAGATGCAGGGGAGTGGGCAGGGAAGGGGTAGTGCAAGTGAACTCAACTTCTGCGTCGGTGTAGGCTATACTATATTCTTAAATGCACCTAACTTTAATCATGCAGTGTGATAGCTCTCAGAGAAAAAACAATCTGGATGTGTGGATGGATGTCAGACAGGCTCCTGGGAGCGAAAATGAAAGATTTCTTTGCTTTAAAAATTATTCCAAAAGAAAACTTGGTAAGTAGCTCCCTTTATCTGCCACTATTCTTTATTCCGTCTATATGGTGGGGAGGGATAGGCCACGCACTGTGTATCATGATGTGTCATTTTTCTATACATTTATTTTCATTTGTCAAATTGGTGGTAATTTAAAACTTTTTTTTTTGTAACAAATGAAATTCGAAAGCATTTGGATGTATTTCGCTGGCTACATCCACAAATGGTGACCTGAAGCCAGCTGTAATTTATAATTCTAGAGTACAGTTTGTTACAGTGATTGGACAATATGGTGGATTGAATATGATCTGTCAATTTAATGAAATTGTTATATAATTTCTGTGTTTTATCATTTTTTGGAAACAATGCAATTTAAGTGGAAGTGATTTGAATAGAAGCCATAGGTCGACTCCACTCTTCATGTTGACTATGTGTGATTTATTACTGTCTTATCACACGGCTTTTGTGTGTGTGTGTTCCTCCACAGATTGTGAGCGCTTTTGGGGGCTGCCACTATAATGTGTGAGATCTAAAAGCAGGTAAGCCACTGACTAACGCACATTGTGCCAGTTGTCAATTCCACTGTGCGTGTGACAGCGGCTAACCTGGTTTTGGGAGTACCTCTCATTTCTTTTTTGATTCGCCCAAGACAGACCTATCTACAAGCACCCCCCACCCCACCCCACCCCCCTCTTTGACCATGCCCTGTGCACATTGCCGGGACAGGCCTGCTCTACATGACTGCCCTCCCAGTGGTCTCCATGTGTATTGTAGCTTACTTCCTCCTATGTGCACACACTGTACCTTATTTAGGACCAAGTGGGGGTTTTTTTTGTGCATTGTCTCCTATGGAGCCGACCTCTCTAATGCCACCTACTGTCAAGACTATTGGTGAGTGTTTTGTTTCAGTTTCAGTTTCATCTGTGTGTGGTTTAGTCAGGATAATCATTCTCATAACGATTTTCACTATTTGAGGTCAGGGGCCCTCCAGAGGTTCCAGGAGGCCCTTCAGTAAAAAAAAAAAAAGAAGAAAAGAAAAAGAAAAAGAAGGCGCACTAGAGGAAGTTCTTGTAACTCAGCAGTGTATAGCACAAATCTGGGCTCGCTTAACTAAGAAAATCACAATAAGTTGTATCCATTGTGTATGTGTGTGTAAAAAGTATCCCTAAAGTAAAGTTTCTACTCAAATCAACTGTGGCATCATGTATCTTGTTTTGTTTTAAAGTGTAATTCATTTCTCAGTATCAGTGAGGCTGTTGTATTACCATCAGTGCATACAGTCATTGTGACACACAGGAATAGATAAGTGCAGTATGTCAGACTCATTAACTTGTTGCGGCATTAATCATCATCGCAGAAATGTGGACGTGCAGATCCTCACTCACGTCCACATGGAGGAGGTTTTTTTTTTTTTTTCCCACTCCCTGTTATAAATATTGATCAGTTTGCTTCTCGAAGTGAGATCAACATTGTACATTCATCCAAAAACCATCTGAAGCTAGATAGAGATGGGGGGCACCACTGTATGAGCAACAATAATTATTTCAATTAAATGTCCTAATTAATAATCATAATATGTTAATGTCCCGTTTATGAGATCTGACTCCTCTGGGTTTATGAAGGGGGTGAAGTTGGACACATTTCACTTTTCATGAATGAAAACTGGACTGGAAAAAAAACAGTTGCCTTAGGTCGTCAGAAAATAAACAATTAGTGTTAAAATTCAGTATGAATATGTTTTCCTGACACTGCTGTTACCCAACAACTCATGTGGCATGCAGAGAGAAGTGTGTGCGTGTGTAGCATCGCTCTTGTCCACAGGCAGGCGTCAGTGTTGCACCAGGTCCTGAGCTTGTCCAGACAGTAGGAACTAAACAAGGATTTGAAGCTTATCTATCTCCTGCCAAGCCAGACAGCTCTAAAGCTTCTCAGTGTAATCCAATTCTACATAATTAATCATAATATCTAAACTGGCCGTCTCATGTACTTCTTCTTAATTCTAAACACATGATCAGAAGTTAACAGCAGTGGCACAAAGTGAAAATGGTTGATAGAAAAAGACAATCACATATTTTTGATGTTTTTTTTTTATATATATATATATATATATATATATATGTTCATTCACTGGAATATGCCTTGTTGAGGATTTTACCTGGCGAGTGTCAGCAGATGAGTGTATTTATAGAAATCCACAGGGTTCCAGTCCGGGGTTAGCCAGAGCGCTAGGGAAACTCGCGTCACTCAGTGTGTGACAGCCAGCCAGCATATTTACTCTCCAGGGTAAACAAACAGGAAAGGGGTGGAGGACAAAAGTGTTGTGCAGAAGCCTGTAGTTGCGCAGTTGTGTGTTTACACTGTACCCGGGAGATTTTCTTTCTTTTTTTTGGGACAGAATGTAACCAAGGAATGAGTAGTTTTGACGTAAGTAAGACATTGTTGAGAGATAGTGTCCACTTAAACTCAGGGGGTGAAGTCCATAGTGTTCTCCTCCTATAAAATAACGTTGTCTCTTTTCACTTACTTAAAATATGTAGCACTTAGTACTTAAACCAAGGTCTCCTCTTGTACTGAAGCTTTACAGTAGTATAATGTAATCATAGAAAAAAATAGAGGAGACTCATTACATTGGTTCAAGGAACTCAGCAACAACGTACATTTTACAACTAAATGGGTCATGGTTCTGAAATGTTCATAAACCTGCAGTGCCTTTGTGTCTTTATTGTTATGTCTTATACATAAACTGTGTTACATCACCCGTGACAACAGTAGCCCTGATGCCAGGATGTTTGCCACATTTCCCTCTGCATCCAAGCATGCTCTTGGTGAACTTGCAGTCGTCTGTGAATATCAGCTTTAAAAATGCCCAGGAACGATTGTGCGGCATCTTAAGACCCGTTCTAGCACAAGCAAAGAGGACAGCATCCATATTCCAGCACCTATAATATATTCATAATGCATTTCACATAGGAGCTCTATGGCAGCGTAATTTTTAGAAAGTGTACAGTGGTGTGTGAATTATTTACAGAGGGTACTACTGCAGATGAGCTGCGCCTTTACTCAGAGCTACTGTGTCATTTAAAGAAGGATGAATATAATTAAATGAGGGTATTAAAAAAAAAATTCCACAAAAGATTATCTAAAACACAATACACATTTTTATTATATTTAAATACATAGTAATAGTAATAATTTCTCTAGGTAAAAGGTTTCTAAATTATTTTACATTTCATACAGATACATTGCAGTGTTTAGAGTAGCAAAACTCTGTAAATATATTTGTCTTATGTATGTACACAGTATGTATATCATGGTAGCTGAATAATGATAAGAGTTACAAAGAAAGAGGTCAAATAAAGAGGTGACGGTGACAGAACAGTGAACAAGTTTCCCTTGGCCCTGTGGTCCATGTTTTATCTCCATGACGACTCTCGGGATGTCAGGACTGCAAGACACAAAAATAAGTGGGGATGATGATCCCTTTGTTTGGAAAACACTTTTCTGCTACAGACACAGCAGGTGAGAGAGACCTGGCTCAAGTCAGCAATGCACACATGCCTATGAGAAACACAAGGTGACACAAGACCAGTCACTGGGTTGTTGACCCGTTGAGGTGTTTTTTGGACTTGGACTTGAAGTCTTGTGGTCAAGAATAGCATTTTGAGACAGAATTGTTTCTACTAAAACAAGCACTGAGATGTGTGTCATTGCTAAAGTAAAGAGAGGTTGTAATAATCCCCACAAAGAACACAGCAGAGTGTAAGGAGGAGGTGCACACGCAAACACACGTCACTTTGACCTGTCAGCATAATACAAAGACATATAATGACATGCTAAGTGCTACGATACAGTAAATATTGGTTTAGGTGGTTTGAATGGCCAAATGTGAATAACAGCGAAGAGGAGGGTCAAAGCACAGAGCACGACAGCATCCTTTACTCGCTTGATGACTGTTATTAGAACTTAGGTTTAGTTAGATCATCCTAAATCTACAATATATTGAGGTACAATGCAAGTTATGACAGGTCAAGTGTTAGGTGTGATGACAAGCAAAAGAACCAGATGCATCCATCCCAATGGAAGAAAAGAAAAAAAAATACTGTAACAAACCCGTGGCCCTGTGGCACTACTTTTTTGAAATGTATCTCCTCTTTTAGCACAGAGCTTGACAAAAATAGACTGGCAAAAAAGCTGCAAGCTCCTAAAAATAAGTTGCGCTGACTTCAGAGCGGGAGCAGAAAGAGAACAGTAAGATACATCTCTCTGTAGGCAAACAAGGGCCAAGGCTTTACACAGGATGAATATGAATGGGACAGTGCAATACATATTGTTTTGTTTTTTTTTGTTTTTTTTTGCAGAGCCCTCCATGAAAGGCTCTTGCTCTTTGGAAGTCAAGCATCACCAAAGTACAAGGCATTGTATAGATACAACCCCCATCACGTAGAAACCGTATCCATACATAAAAAGGCAAACTGAAATGACATTGGTCTTGTATCTTTCCATGTCACGTTTATAAAAAGCAGTGCTACAATCAGAATGTCTGCTACAGTCATTCCCCCCGGGGCCATCGCTCGCTGTGTTTACATGGAGATACAGTGAAAAGCAGCTGTCCGCAGAAGATTGTTGACTCGAGGGTGGGGAAGGCCACTCTGTATTACAGAGGGTGGTGGTGGGGTGGAGGGATTAGGAGGAAGTTCCCAAGTGCATTAAAGTATCACAAAAGCAGTTACTGTTAGTCCAGAAGCAAACAGTGAGAGAAGAGGAGGTACGGGGATTAGAGGCAAAATGAAAGCACAGACAGACCCCAGAGCTTTAAAGAGTTAAGGAACATATGAGGAGATGCAAAGAGGAATGCGGAAGATTAAATCAAGTGTAAAAAAAAAAAAAAAAAAAAGTTAGGGGGACATGAACCAGCAGGGGACTGACAGTTAGGCGCAGAAGAAAAGATTTTCAGCCTTTAAAAAGAAGGAGCAGGGACCTCCACCACTGCAGATGCTTCTTTCACTACCCCACACCAAAAAACAAAACCAAAAAAAAACAAACTCAAGCTGGGGGGAGAGAGAGGGGGGGGGGGGGAGTAAAGGGCTCTGGGACCAGGGGGACGGGGGGACGGGCAGGAGAGGAGCAGAGCAGGATGGACTCGGAGAAGCAGCAGGGTCTCACACATACACACCCTCAGGGTTGAGACTGGACACGAGAGGGTTTTGCAGGTTGCGTGGATGTCCCAGGAACTGTTTGGCGGTGGGGCGAGGCGGCGATTCCATTAGCGACACACTGTGGCCTGAGAAAGAGACAGAACAGACGTATGCGTTTAGAACAACATGCAACATGCAATGCGGCGTAAAAGACTCAACTTCTGTTTTTTCCATACTTCCGTTCGTGTATCCCTCTTGCAGAAGATGTGCGAGTTCTAACTGCTCCAGCTGCTCCTGAAGGTCTGTGCGTGACTGGCTGTGCGCCGGCAGGACACCTGTCTGTTGAATGAACTGCTGCAGGTTGCACTGCCGCAGCTCCTTATTCAGCTCCTCCAGCTCATCCTGTTTGGCCTGAGATGGGGAAAAGAGCGGCGGTGAGTGAGGAAAACAAGTGACAGCCCAGAGCTCAGCCAATCAGCCACTCACTGACTCACTCAGCACTATCACCTCATTTGCCTGCACACAGACGAGGGGAACAGCATATGAAAACGAGACTGAATTATATCAGGCAAGATTTGAATGAAAATGTTCTCATGTGTATTTATAAAGAAATACTTCATCTTGCCTTGAGGTGACATTACTTTTGACTGTAACTGCGAAGTGTCGCCTCGCCACAAGAGGGCAGTACAGCCTACGACTCTAGTTTCTTACATATGAAATGTCATTATGCTACAATGAATCATCAAAGTTGCACAACTACCATCAGCAGTTTTTCTGATTCCTTCAAATTCCAGCAGCCCGGGGCACGCTCATAAATTCTTAGCAATTCTCATTTCCCTGCTGTGTTTTTAAGTTGTCTTAACACACCACATGCCACAGAGAGAGATATTCACTGTTGGGATCTTCCACCGAGACAGGAGTCATCATCATCATCATCATCATCATCATCACCTCTGCACCCACAGATTAAACTCTGATGTACACAAACAGGCCCAGTCAATCAGTCTTAATCAACGATCCATTCACGTTTAATCAATGTGTCTGCTCACAGCTACGCCATGACTCCAGAGCTTGTGTGTGTGTGTGTGTGTGTCTGTGTTGTGCATGTGTGTGCTTGTGTGTGTAATAATTGATGGTGGACGGAGGCATCTGCTGAGGCGGTTCACACCTGCAGGTCTGCCTCCATTAGCTTAATGACAGGAATGCTGCGCTCATCATCACCACCTACTCTTAAACACTCTGCTGACAGCCCGGACCGATCGGCTCACCCATGACTGACACTGCAAAACATCAACCCTCCCTCCTCCACCTTCCACTGCTCCCCATTGAGATTTATTACACCGTTTTATTCTGCCAGCATTGACACGTTATTCACAGGAAATAAAAACATCTTAAGTCGTTCCTTAGACAATCACAGCTTGGCTGCCTCCGTGATTCCATTTTAGATTACAAACACTTGCATGTTGTGACACGGCGGTAAAGATACCGTGAGTCACACACACACACCCCCCAATGACGATGACTGACTCTAGAGCAAATTAGCTTATGATTATGTTTTGATCTATTTTGCATGTACTGTGTGTGGAGTCCAGTGGACTGAGAACGGGACACATTCGATCAGTCGGTCCTGACGGTTTCTGCATTACGAGGACGGTGAAACTCTAGACTGCAAAAACATTTTCAGTGTGCTCTATGCCAAACGCCAAAATTAAAAGGAGGTATTCAATTTTTCTTCCGTTCCCTTGGCTGGAACGAGTCCACATCATCAGCTCTGTGAAGTGAATACCTCGGTCTCAGGTTTCATTTGAAATATGAGGAAACTCATAAAAGTTTCACTTCAAAACTGGTTCAGGCTTTTATTGATACAGCTGCATCTATGACAACCACGAAATGTAAACAAATGACAACGCCACAAACTATGAGGAGGTGAGTGCAATAAAAAGGGGCCTTTTGTTCTTCTACCAATCATTCCTCTTTAATCTTTGTTTTCATGCACACGGTACAAAAATAAGAAGTTATCAGTCAGTGTGATATAAACACCATTAGCAACCACGTGTTTAGAGGATGCATGCAAATTGACACCTGCCAAACCAGTTCAGCTAGACTGTAAATAGTCACACAATAACACATTTTCATCAGTTCAGTTAGGATTATGAGCATACAGCATTCATGTCTTCAGTTTTCTTTTTTTCAAATGTATTTCTATATCCAAATACTACAGTAAAACTGGAGCTTTTTTTTTACTCATGATTTCTTTTCCCTTTTGTGAGTGTCTCTGCACTGTCATGTGTCTGCTGCAGTGTGAAGGTAGGAGAGGGATACAGGTTTTACAGTATGAATACAAGAGGGTCTGCGCTACACCCTGCAGATGGCGATGCATTTGGATTTACAGCCCTCTCTCCAGAACCGTGACCTCTCTCCTTACCTGCAGCAGAGACTCTGCCTTTCCCAGAGCCTTGTCAGTCTCAGTTAGCTGCTCCTCCAGCTCCGTCCCCTGTCTCTCCTGGCTCTGGAGCTCTGCCCTCGCGGTGTCGAGGGACTCCTCCGGCCCGTTGGCTCTCCCCTCCGCCTGGCTTTCCCGTTGGATCTCCTGCTCGAGCTGAGCGGAGCGCACCGAGAACTCGTGGAGCCGCCGCCCGCAGTCGTCTAGTTTGGCGTGAAGCTCCCCCAGCTTCCTCCTCATCCCTCGCTCGTTCTCCATCTCGGCTTGAAGCTCCTGCTCCCAGTACTGCTCGTGAGCGAGTTCAGCCTGGTTCCTCCGCATCACTTGCTCGAGGGTGTCCACCTCTTCCTGCAAACGAGCGTCAGACACCGGTGAGGGACAGGGAGAGGGGTAGGGGCGATCCCAGGTATGCGAGTCCCTCTCTAGCGCTTCTAGCTGGACCTCCATGGCTCTTAGTCTCTCTTGCTGCTGGAGAACTTTCCTAAAGACTTCATCTTTGGATGGGCCTATGGGTGGTGAAGGAGATGGGGATAGCACATGAGGGGAAATGGGGCTGGGAGAAGGGGAGGGAGAGGCTCTCTGTTCCGGAGAGTCCCGAGGAGACCTCTTAAACTGTTTGGCTTTGGTTCTTGGAGAGGTCGATGGCCCCAAGTTAAAGGTGAGTGCTTTCTTGGGCTGGCTGCGTTTCGACGGATCTGGCTCAGGATGCTTGGGTAGCGGAGGTGGACTTGGCCTGTCTTGTTTTGAGACGGGTCCGTCGCTGCTACTGGGGCCGGTGCGGCGGAGAAAGAACTGAACCTCACTGCCATGTTGGCCTAACTTAGCCAGAGACTCCAGAGGCCTCTCTGTGGCCAACAGCTGCCTCTCAGTGTCCCTAAGACGCTGGATCAAAACATAACGGCCCGTCTGACCTGAGGGCAGAGACAGAGACACACAAAGAGAGTCTAAGTCAATAAATGTACCACAAACAACACAAATTATAAAGTTGTATTGATGTATAGATATATGTATAGATATATGTATAGATAGATAGATGTATAGATAGATGTATAGATAGATAGATAGATAGATAGATAGATAGATAGATAGATAGATAGATAGATAGATAGATAGATAGATAGATAGATAGATAGATAGATAGAAATGTGTTACTTGTTACAGTCTTTTTTCCCTTTTCAGTGTAAGTACTCCTTTCACTGGATCTATACAAGTAATGCAATGTGTAGACATGACATCAGACTCATTATGATGATGCAGATACCTCCAAGTCTCTGCCTTTGAGGACTGGAATAAAAAGACTGCCGTGTAGGACTTGCACAACATGTAAAAATGTTCAAATAAATTGAAGTTTCCACAAGGACCTTGAAATTAGGACAAATCCTCCCTAATGACTTGGCAGGCAGCTCACTCATAGAAGGAGGAGAGCGCTAAATCTGGAGTTATGTTGTTCAATGCTGCTGCTTCATATGGCTTGAATAAAGCTGAAGGATATAGGGACAGAGAGCCGGCTCAAATCCAAGCTAACCCTTTCCCCCTGGCAATTCGGCAGAGTTCTCCATTTGGGTCAGCGGATAATAAAAAAGGTGAGAGGAACGGAGGATTGCTGAAACCCTGGCATGTGTAAGTCTCATCGCGGGGCCGTTATCTAATCACTCAGTGCCTTTAGATAGACTGTCAAGCAGACGGGTGAGGTGCCAAGAAACAACAGCTTGGACACAGTTTTTTTTTTCTTTTTTACAAAAAGAAGAGACACAATGATTTCAGAGCTTGAAATACTCACCAATGGCCTGTGCCAAGGCGATGACCACATCCTGACAGGACGTCTCCTCAGATAAGCCGCACACCACCCGCACCACTCCGTCCACCCACACTTTGAGCTCCATGTGGGACCGGGGCTAAGGCAGGGCAGCGCAGGGTTAAGACGGTCTTCAAAACAGGTCGCTTCAGCTTTTTTTTAGGCTCGACTCAGGTCAATGCTGCATGGCACTGGCTCTGTAACAGACAAAGAGCAGAGACACAGAGCTCAGAGGTGTGTCAATGAGACTGATGATTAATCCTTCCTGGTTGGAAGACAGTACTTTGGCGGATGAAGAAACAAAAAGCAACTTCCTATGTGTGATTGTTATCTCTCTTTGAATTGTAGATGGTAATTCTACCTCTACACATGACACAACCTATTATTAAAGTCAACATTGCGAGCCGTCACACACACAGGTACCCAGCAGCACGCTTGTTTTGTGGAAACACCGGCTTCTAGTGACGTCTGACATGTTCTTCGCAGAGTGAGAGCGTCGTTGAATCGGAAATTTTGACACTAGCAGCCGACGGGTAGGAGCAGTGTAGCATTTTGTAAAGTTCCTAGCGGTTAGTTAAGAGCCGCAGCAGTTATCTCGTGGACCTGGGAGCATAAATGCCAATCTGTAACCCAATTAAACGCTCTGCTGCCCTCCTTCAAAGCCGTTATGATAGCTTACTGCCGAGGGGAACGGACAGGGAAAGTGGAGCAACTCAAGTGTGTCTATGTTTGGAAGAGTGTGTTTGTGTGGGGAGAAATACATAGAAACACAGCGGGGGAAGAGGGAACAAGTGTGTGTGTGTGTGTGTGTGTGCTTGTGTGTGTGTCCCTGAGTTTGATCCGTCTCAGCAGGACCAGAACTGGGTCTTATCCACCTTCAGAGGGCAGACCAGCGGGTAGACTTTAAGACACGTCTGGGCAGCAGGTTTAACCTAAATGAATATCATTACGTGCGCCGCTCGCTCCCGCCTGTCTCTACTTTTATAGCTAAGCTTCAAAACAAGGTAATGAAATACCGCAGTGCTCATAAAAAAGTGAAACGCCTCGGGCAGTGGCAGGATTATCTGTACAACTTGGCACAGCGAATGAAACTTTGTAGCCTAGGTGGGTAAAAGACAACTCTTCACCCACCGTCAGACAGATGGTGTTCTCTTTCTGTCTCTCTCTCTCTCTCTCTCTACTTCTCAATGGGAGGTGTTTAACACTGAGCTCCACCATTATCTTGCCGCTCATTCAGTGCCTGGCTCTGCTCCACTGGCTGCCTATAGGGAGCTGCTCTGGAGGAATGCACTGACTTCATCTGCCAGCCGGAAGAATTCCTGCTTTTCTTAACAAAGCCCTCAGCCCCGACCCCTCCTCTCCTCCCACCTCCCCTCCCTGCTGACCTGGCTGCCCCCGCGCCGCCACCACCACCACCGCCACCACCACCACCATTGCTTCACTTGGTGTTTGGACGCCAAACACAAAACTCTGCTGGGGGGAGCAACAACAGCACTATCTGATGTGGCAACAGCGTGGAAATGACACCGCATACAGAGAGAGAGAGGGAGTGACGGCAGACTGAACCCGCACCAGTAGATCACAGGAAACACATTGGAGAGATGGTGACGTGATGATCATCGCCGGAGGAAGAAATTCCTCAGTGTGATCCGAGCAGGGAGATTTCATTCCGAGTGAAACTTGATGTGAAAAAAAAGGGAGCGCTTATCAAAACCAAACAACAGAAATGTAAAAAGCAGCAGAGATGTCAACATTTCCCCTTTCAGAGGGCACAAAATGTTCTGTGATGGAGTACGTAATTAAGCTGAACTGCATGAGTCACAGAGTAAGCAGAGAACCATTTACTTCATCTTTTTGAAAAAAAAAAAAAAAGTGAACAGGAGGAGGAAATATTTTTAAAATATTCAAGCCTCCACTAAAATGCTACTTTCCAGGCCTGAACCGGAATTGCCTCTTCTCCCTGTACGTCTTCATACCTTGGGGTGATGTGAAGAACATGTTTACAGAGCACAAACAGAGGTCGAACTCTTGCCTGTAGTGAAATGATCTACCCTATCTACTGAACTGAAGTTTTTTTCTTTTTTATGTCTTTCCAAGTTGTCGTATGCCACCGTAACAACCACATACATGAGAGGACAAACACAGCAAACAGTGTCACTCTCCCATGATGCTCATTCTCGTCCCTTCTGGCTGCTGAAATGTGATAATCTGCACCAACAGGAAACAACACAGGCCTGCGAGTCTCAGGTTGCCGTCCATTCTCTCCGTCGCAGGCGCAACAGCGCTGAGAACCAGACATCCGCCTGACCCCGCTCCCTTTCTCAGCACCGCTCTGGAGTCCAGTGTCACTTCTTCTGCTGATATACACACACACAGGAGAGTCACCTTTACATTGTTTGTGAGAGAAAAACCATGAAGTGTATCATTTTACGTGGACGTGCGAATGAAAAAAAGGATGACCCTCAGAATATTTGTCTGCCAGTAAGTACGTCCACTGTCCAGGAGGACGGGAGGGAGGGTGACGAGTCGACTGCGGCACGTTCGGTTTCAGAGTCGACATGCAAATGCCGTGGGCAAACAAGACTGCTTTTGCACATGTTGACAACACGCACACACCCATTTTAACACAAACCACTAAGATGGTCCCAATAAAACTCATTTCGCTCCACATGTCTGAGCCACACCCCGACAACCTCAGATCACCACCTCCCCTCTAAATAATAATAATCAAAAAAAAAAAAAAAAAAAAAGACATCCAAACTCCCACTTCTACTTTCGCCCACGCCCCACCCTCCCAAAACAACACAGGCCACAGTTTCAGCTGAAACTCTTTGACTCTCACATGTTTTCTCAAAGAAAGAAGAAGAAGAAGAAGAAAAGGACAATCCTTTTTAGGTAAACAACAAACTGAAGCAATCTAAAATCTCCAAGCTACAACACAATCTATATCCCCATGAAAAAAAAAAGTCACTTGAGGGGCTTGTCTGCTGAGTTGAAAACAGAAAAACAGACTAGTCATACAGTATGATGAAAGGGAGAGAAAGGGAGACAGTGAGGAAGACAGACAGTGAGCAAATGAGAAAAAGGGGAGAGAGAGAGAGACCAAAAAAATAAAAATGAAAAGCTGGCAGATGGACAGATAAAGAGGGAGAGAGAGAGAGCGTGGTAGAGAAAAGAACAGTGATTGGAGCCATGTGCCGCTGCCTCTCTCTCTCTTCTCTCTCCCCTCTCATCATCACTCACCCATCCAGCTAACCCGCTTTGCGTCTTTCATCACCCTGTCTGTCCCTCTGTCTGTCTCCCTTCAATAACAGCCTCCCAGCTCCTCTGTGAATTCGACTCAAGGCAGAAGTGGTTAGCATCACAGCCCTGCAGACACACACACACACACACACACACACAGGGCATGATTTGGCTCGTCTGTGTGTGTACCACTGTGTGTGAGCAACAGCAGCGGGCTGTGAATTGATGGACCCTTTCTGGACAGGCAACACACGGAGAAGCTTGCTTATGCCAAAAAAAAAAAAAAAAAAAACTAGCACTGTGTATGCACAAGGCTTGAAAATAAACATCTGTGATCTGATCTGGCTGATTTCTTTTTTTTTTTTTCCTTGATATGACTTTGCAGCACTAAAACAAACAGGAGACATCTGGTTCAGACAAGGATCTGGTTGGAGACGTGTAGAACATCTCCTCTCCACCTACGATTTTTGTTTTTTCTTACACGTTAGAATCCAAAAAATGCACGCAAAAGCATGCACAGACAAAGCCAAGAAGAAAAACCTGCATACTCGACAAGTATTCACGCAGCTGGACGGACACACCCTTATATCAGAACTTCCTCTGCGAAGGTGTGTCAGTCAATTTTCTGTTAGTCATGAGCATCACTGGGAAACATCCATCAGAAAGTAAAAACTTGTCAGGAAAATTGCAATCGAGCTTTCCTAACGTAAGGTAGCCTCTCAACGCCCGAGCCCTTAGGCTACATGAAGGAGTATGTACTGGGTGAGTAATGTATGTAGGGAAAATACACACTATGTACTCCAGTGCATTGGTCAAAGGGTGGGGTATGCATGTGTTCATGTACGAGCGTGTATGTGCAAGTGTGTTTGAAGGTATACAAGCCTATCTTTATGAGAGGCTCCTCCAGGCCACAGCCATTACTCTGCTATCTCTGCAGCAACAGAAGTATAAAGGAACAATAGCGGGGTAAAAGGGCAGAGCGTGCACATCACACATTCATTCAGGTTTGAAGAACAGATGGATACACAAACACAAAAAACTAAAAAAAAAAACTAAAAAAAAGGGTAAAGAAACAGCAATCTGTATCAGTATCAGCAGGGGAAAAGAAGCTGGTGGCTAAAGAGCACATAATGAGTTAGAAATCACTGGTAGAGGACAATGAACAGTGGTGGGTGAAGCTGCGTCCTCTCTCTGTGCCACTCTGCTCCAGGTTGGCAGGGACACGCAAACACTCAAAGAGCCAGTAACACGCTGGCACCGGGCAGCCCCGGTCTCATCTGTACTGCAGAGACGCTATTGTTGTCCTGGTTCCACACTCAGCAGACAGTGTTGTCTCTTTTGTGGCCTCTGGCATCGCTGGCTCGCCGGGGCCACGCCAGCTTTTACTGCCATTCCGCTGTGTCCACATGTTACCACTGATAAAGTTAATAAAAAGGCAAAACAGATACTTTTTTTCTGCCCTCTCTTGCCTTGTGTTTTGCATTCTTTATTCCTCCTCCTCCTTCCTATCCAGCGCTTCAGTCGACCAAGTGAGCTAAATTTATGTGCTCAAGGACCAATGAGACCGAAAACACACAGAATAAAAAGTCCATAACGTGCCGAAAGTTAAAAGCAGCACAATAATTATTTGTTGTCATTAAAATTTGCCCTCTGTGGAAATCTTGTAACGAATCACATGAGTCGAAGTTACTTCTTCATTACACAGCAAGGAAAAGATAAAACATCTAATGTCCACTGGACTTTGAGAGATGTAACACACACAGACACACAATAACTGTTTAAAATACCTACGCACAAGTCTGAATTTTTGAAACAAGTATCCAAGTGAAGAAACAAAGTGGGGCAAAGAGCGATCACAAGCTCTGCTCAACTCCACACATCTCCTTCCAGGAAATCAGAAGTCTCCCTAAAAGTAACAGTCGCCTCCAGGGCCCATCTCAATCACACAGACAGCACATGAAGAACGTATTTGGAGAGATGCTTTACGTGACATTAAAAGCACTGACAGGCCCAACCTGGTAGCCTCATGTTTTTATCTGTTCATAAAGACGGAGTTGCTCTTGAAATTCCCAAAGAGTCACCGGCAGCTCCGAAAAAAAATCACTGTGACCCGCATGCAGGCAGGGGGTGGTTATCAGCAGGACTCCAGCTCCTGTGGTCAGAGAGCAGGAAGTGATCAACTGGGCACATGAGGAAAACAGATCAAAGATCTGAGGGCTTCTATTAGAGGCATTAAAATGTAAACACATCTCTCACGAGACAATTTGCTTTTATAGTATCTCACAGTCAAATGCTGTAATAATAAAAGTCGCGGCAGGATTATTTATTCTGTCTGGGAGGTGCCAACAAAACATCAGACAGCGGTCGGCTTGCTTTGTGGTACACGCTCAACTTCTGTGGCTGCTGTTTTTTTTAAAAACGGTAGCTGGGTTATGTGTGATCTGGTTTTGTGCTGGCAAAACAACATTTAATTTGCATGTAGACATTGGTGCCCTCTTATGTGTTAAAGTGTGTATTTCGCTATGACAGTGACTGTGATGCATCATCCACTTCACAGTGGAGGGCCAGGCTGCAGCAGGCTCTCCAGACACACTGCTTGGTAATTAGACTCAACGGTTGCCTGGTTTCCTGCTAACGGAGCTTCACTAAGGCTTCTACACACCTGATGAATAATGCATTTTTTCACAGCACATTAATTTGGAAAAATATTTCTCGGAACAAAGTCCAAATGCTTGTGACTGACTACCTCTTTGAAAATCTCCCCCCCCCCCCCCCCCCCTCCTCTCTCTCTTCTCCTTCAAATGTGTCTATAGTTTATTGACATGCTAATGACTCAGCGCAAAGGAATCAGCAACAGCACTAATAAGCTTTTGTTGCCATACTTACATACAGGGATCTGTCGCTGAAGCCTTCAGCCTTTCTCCATTATAATGATTGGCTCGTCCAAGTGTGAAATCTCAATGAGACGGGATCAGCGGTTCATTAACACAGGGGACATCATTGCCTCCAAATCAAGGGCAAATATGGGGTAGCGTAGTATTTACAAGAGAAGAGGCTTTGCTGTGAGAGTGCAAGCCGATATCGCAGATCACTTGAACAAAATGGGATTATTCTATGTTTTACTTCTAGATCTCACGCACAGTCACCAAAAGATGTGTAAACCCTACGCATATAATTGGTGACTGATGGGCGGGAGCTTAAAAAGGTTAAAGTCCATTGCTCCGCTTGATCTGAAGCAGACCTGGACACGGTCTTTCCGACTCTCACCTGTGGCTGTCACTACCACTGCAGACACTGTGTGTAAAACAGCACTTAGTGTGAAATCCCAGTCACCATGAATCACCAGCAGCACTTCCACAGACAGATGGCGACCTGGCCTGAACTACACCAAAGAACTAAAGAGGGAAGGTATGAGGGAAAAAAAAGCCTCTCATCTTTACATAACCTCAGTTCTTAAAGTGCTTATAAAGTAAAAGTTATTCTGCTTCGGAAATACCCTGGCACACTTTTGAATTCCAGTGAAAGGCCATAAGGTGACCACAATAGTTTACACAAGTCAAGTACTACTACATTATTCATCTCAACCGAGAGAAAAGACTTACTCATACCTGGTTTGCACGGGTTCACTTGTTCACTTCAACCCCGGACACTGAGCGGAGGCGAGCACATTAGAGACCAGGAATTTGTTTGCGCTGACTCATGGATACACCCACAGAGCCGGCAGCTAATGGTGAGAATGATAATGCAGGATTGCACATAGCCTGTTGAAGGCCGGGCAAAGCCGGCCTCCGCCGAGAGCTGGGCTCAGGATGAGTGGTCTGGCTGCCTGCAGGCTGAGCCCTGTGAGCACAGGAGTTTGTATTGTTGGGGTGAGCCGGGGAAGAAGGCTCTCAGACTGCTGATGGGCACCCATGTGTAATCATATACTCCCGACCTGACTCAGCAATGCTTGCCAGGGAAGGAAATCATCGCTCCGTTCCCAAGCCAAACCCGTTGTGCAACATACAGATTGAATAATACGCATAGCTTGAATACATGAGCACATACATTAAACCAAGCACTTCACAAAGCATACGCTCGTGTAGATACGGGTCAGGAGCTTCAGTTCACGTTCACATCGACCATCAGAATGTGTGGAAAACGGGATCTTATATAGACTGAGACACATCCAGTTATCACACAGACAGCCGAAATAATATATTACGTGGCTGGAGTATAGACGACAGACAGACAGACTGGCTCAAACTAACTCATGACACCTAATTTTGTACAACGGCGACATGTGACCGTAAAAAGTGAACCCGCTAATTTAAAAAAAGGACAAAATTTACACACAGAACATTTAAGTGGAAAATAGTAACTTCCAATTAACCAACACATGCAATTTTATAGTTGTAGCGCGCGTGTGGGTGCTCCATTCTGGCTTCATGTGCATGCGTCACAGAGTGAGTCAGGAATGCCATGGCCTCCAGTGTCACAGGGTTGAAGCTAAACTCATTAGTAATTTAAAGGTCGCTTCCATGTCTTCTCATATCAATTATTCACTTCTATTTTTTGTTTTCTTTTTTTTTTGCAAACTTAGATTCTGGAGGCAAAATCCCAAATAAGAAAAGGTTTGTCGTGGTTAAAACCATCATGCTATCATAGGAAATCAAATCCAACACAGAACAGAAAAGAAGACACGTTAAAGACACTAGTCGATTCAATCTAAACAACTGAGTATAATTTAATTCACACAGCTGCTTAGACGACAGAGGCACTGAAGGAGGGCTGTTTTGTCAGTGACTGAGACTGGTGTTTCATCATATTTTAATTTCATGCAATCCGTGATGCAATATACACTTGCCAGTCCTCATCTGAGCTGAAGGGAATATTGCCATTAGCATGCCCAAGGAAAAAAGAAAATCAATGTGTTGCTGCAAAGAAAAATGGCAAACAAGAGAGTTCAAAGCCTCACACCTACATCATCCGCACGCAGCTCGCTCTGTCACGTCACGAGCTGCAGTGATACACGAGTGAAGTTCAGTCGTTGGCCAGGCGGTGATCAATCCGGGAAAGAGCAGAGCAGGTGCACATTCTTCAGCGGGGTTGTAACAGTAATATAGGAAGGAAAATAGAAGGCTCACACAAAAAAGAAAACACGGGCCCCGTCTGCTGAATGGATGTTTTCACAGATGAAAGTTAAGAATTCCACATGGTTTCCTCCCAAGACATCAATCTGAGGTGCGCGGGCCGTTCACACAAACTTACTAATACACACAACCGCTGCAGCCAAAGCAGTCCATTCACCTCTGGATTAGATTAGATTCGACTTTGAAACCGAAAGCCAAACTTCCTGCATGACGGTGACATTACTGAAACAACTGTCGGGAAGTTTCAAAAGAAAAACCACGGGCTGCTGTTCAGAGTAACATGTTGCTTCATCGCTAAGGTCAGTCTGCTATGCAAAACATGTCTTCTCACACTCTCCCAATATTTACCTAGGGAGTTCAAAACATACCTGGTCCTTGGAGAGAGAGAGAGGGATACAGGTAAACACAGTGGAACAGCGTGACAGACCGTGAATCAGCCTGTCAGTGCGTGTGGCTGCTTGCGTGCGCGTGTTGACCTTCAGGTAACCTATCGCACCATGACCATGTTACAGACTGATAAGATATAATCTTTTTGTAACCATGAAGAAGATTCATTCCGCAAAAATGTTAGAACATCTCCTGTGTGAGTGCAGTGGGGGCATTTAAACAGGAGAAGCGCTGTGGAATGTGCGGTACGTCATAAAACTATGAACTTTAGTTAATAATGAAGCTTTTGTATTGTCAGCTCTCTCACATCCACCTGAGCTCACCTGGAGGCCAGGTATTCTAGTCAAATTCTGAGCAAACACCTTTAGTTAGTTCAGTCAAATATAACTTGAGCTGGGTATGTAACTGTTCAAATTGTCAATATTTGGAACAAGGTTACAAAAAAAACTGTGTGCCAGCTTTTGCTACGTGACATTATAGTCAGTCCTGCACTGTATGTAGCCTACACATGTAAAATACACAAAAAGTAAAAAGGCCTGAATGTGTTTGTGTTGCATGTGGATCACAAGGCTTTGGGTGGGCCTTGATTTACAGTTTGATGGGGAGGTGCCACACATGGCTCTCTCTCTCTCTCTCTCTGTCATTACCCTGGAGAGGAGGAACGATCACACCTATCAGCGGAGAGGATGTGTGGACAGTCCAGATGAGTAAGGAAAAAAGGTAGGAGGAGGCCAGGGTGCAGATTTATAGCCGATTCCCAGTACCCTAGGAGAGCACCTTTGGGACTAAATAAGACAGTATATCTGTCTGAGTCGCCCCCCCCCCCACCCCCCTCTCCCCAGCCTCCACCTCCAGAAAGCTGCCTTTCAACGCTGACTGAAGATCACCGGGGTGATCTTTGGCATGGATACACACATGCATATACACACAACTTAATACCAACACGGCCGCTGTTGCTGAGTTTACATATGAGAGACAAAGTTGGCTACCCCCCCCCCCCCCCCCCCGGGAATGGCAAAGAGGGGAAGGAGGGGGGAGGAAGTGATGAAGGAGAGGTTGGATAAAGACTCATGTTTGCTATGTGTGTGTGTTGGGGTGGGGGGGGGGGGGGGGGGGGGGATAAGATATGTATTAATTGTTTGTGTTCTCACCCTATTGCTCTAATAAAAGTAAAACAAAAAAAAGAAAGAAATGTTTAAAAAAAAGAAAAAGTTATGTCGAAATGAAATCGACCAAACAATTACGACGGCCAGTGTGAGTGAGGTTTTTCATAAACGTAATGTAAATCCTGGAGCGGTCCATGTTCCACATTTCCAGGGGCTTCCAGGTTTTACTCCTGGCAACTCGGTAGACCTGCGTGTTGGAGTGGGGCCCAGGTTTGAGTCAAACATTGCATCTTAGACCACAGAAAAGAAGGGAAACCTGACACTGTGAATCTGCCTTATCTGTTCATCTCTGTGGATGAAAGAAGTATCTGCTTCGGTCTTTTTGTCCTGTGGGAAGCAGCATGGTGGCCTAGACTACACACTCACGTGCACATTAAGTGGAAAAGTGTGTTTCTGTGTGTGCGTCAGGCTGATACCTACATTAGGAGTGTCACTCGGTTCCTGGGAGTTTTTGAAACCTTTCACCTCACAGAAAATTAACATGACAACCCCATCTGTCACGCTGTCACGCTCATGCCTCCACCTTATCTTACATTTACTCTATCTCTCTCCAATCAAAACAAATCAGGCTTTCAACATGATAATCACTAATGCTTCCCCACCTATATTTCCAGTATCTGATTTCGGGCCCAGCTCACTTCCGCTCATCACTGTGCGGTTGTGCACTGCAAGTATCAGTCATCTTGCATGTGCTTGCTCTTCTCCCAATGTGCTTGATCAAACACATCTACATTCAATGACAGCTTCGACATCAAACCCTCTCAGCGTGAGGGATGAGACTGTCACATCCACCTGCCTCTCTCCTCTCTCCTGTCTGTTGATTTAGTAGTCCCAGGCCCTGAGGCAGACATTTTCTTTTTTTCTTGCTGGCGTCTTGACCCCCCCCTCTCCTCCTGGACCCATTCGGGGGGCCCTTGGCGGAGGCACCGTGTTATTTACTGCCCAGAGAGCTCTGTGAGCGTAAGAGTCAACGCAGCACGGCTGGTTGAACAAGCCAGCAACCTGCTGCTCACTCGCACACAAAAACACACATGCACGGTTGCCGACAAACACACGCACATGCTGTCACATGACTGTCCCGGGGGGGGGGTAGGCAGAGATGTTTACCGTGCTGCAATCACTACACACAGTAGACCTGAGAGCCGTGGATGAAGAGACAAGACAAACAGACACAGACCGACGTCCATAAACCCCGGCAGGCGACTTGCCGGTAGTTTCAAAACAGTTACAGCAGAAGAGGAAATGTGAAGCTGGGTTTAATGATGTGACGGGGCAAACACCCATGAAGGCTACAGGAACTTCACCCTGACATGACGTGACAGCATTCACTCAGGTGAACTTTATGGTCAGCTGGACTCACGTGGGAGCGTGTCCCCTCAGTGAGGACATTTTTGACAGCACTCCCCTGACCCGCACCAGTTGGATAAATAAAGACAGACTCAGGCTAAGGAACCTCTTTGTCGCTCACTGGCCCCCTGAACCTTTTTCCAACCGTTTCACCAATGTTCCCTAAAAAAAAAAAAGGTCACCTGCTAGTGGAGACCAAAACAAGTACAACGCCTGGGAGTTGGCAAACAAACCGCTCCCTTAAGGGTGATGTTGCTCAAGCCCCCAGCTGGGATCAAAGGTAACGTGCACTTGTTTTTGATCGGTCCAGAAATTTCTACACAGTTTTTACGACACAACGCTGTGTTCTCAGGTGCTCTAAGTTGAAACCCCACGTCTCCGAAGATCTAAAAGCAGAACCGCAAGTGAAATTCCTTCTCCAAATGCCCTCCTTCCTCTCAGTAATTATAGCCTCCCAGCTGACAAACTACAGGTCTGCCGTGTTTATCTTTGCCTCCACGGATACAACAGGTGAAGTGAGGTCTGTGTGTGCCGGGATGGCTGCCAGTCTCTTACTGGTTCTGTTAGCCAAGTGCATATTAACCTTCCTGGTGCAATAAAAACACCTGGGGAATGAAGGAGGAAGAGACCGATGTGTTGTCTGGAAAATTTAATAGGAAGGAAATATATTTCCTTTGCATCACTGAATACTTGAGCATGGCATCCTACATGAGAAAAACGGAATGTCCCCCTTTATGAAATCCTGTGAGGGGGAAAAAAAAAAAAGTTTGCCATAGTAAACTTTGGTGAGGATGATTTATTTAGAGTACAGATGATTTAATAAATTGAAAAATGGGCTGACTTGAAAACAGGGGTGTGAGGCAGGATGAGGGAGCAGGGTGTGAGGGATGTGAATGTGATGCAAGGAAGACTGGATCAATCTTTTATCACTGCAGTGTGCTTTCATCCCTAATGGATCCGACATGAGCAGAGCACAGCACTACCTTCCGTCACATTGCACAGGCAGGGGGAAGGACGCACGGAAAGGAACAAGAGGGAGCGAGAGAGGTAGACAGAGCAACACATGAGAAAGAGAGAGAGAGAAAGGGGGGGTGGGGGGTGGGGGTGGTACAAACCACCCTTCCCAAAAATAATCACAAACCCAAACATGCAAACATATTATTTCGCCGACATGCTGTTATGGCGTTTCCAATTACCTCTGGCTCTGAGTGCATCTGCAGGAGTTGGGAAACACTCCTGATAAGGACGGCGAGAAATTAAGTCATCACAGCATGAAGAATGACTTTGAAAAATTCCCATCAAGAATCCCAAGAGATGTCTCGCTGTGCATGGGTGGACTTGCTTTCCTTGCCATGCGAGCTGAGTGACAGACAGACAGACAGAAACATGGACAGGACTCACAGACAGACAGACAGACAGGAGTCTAGGAGAGAAGGGGAGTCCATCTGTGTATTCGAGCAGTGAAAGAGCAGTAAAAATAACATTGCGGAGAACAAGGCACGATGACTCTCAGAGGACACTCTGCTCTCTCCATGCTAAACAGGCTCATTCATGTGATAGAAAATAAGAAATATCTCGGCGGTGAGGGAGACACAGAGGGAAGGAGGGAGAGGAAATAAGTGCTACCTAAACAAGGGCTGTGAAGAAAAAGTTGAAAGTTTTATAATGCGTTGCGACTACTGACAACTGCATCATTATCCCGCCGTCTGGTTTTCACTTAGGATGAAATACTCACAGCTCTTAAAGGAAAAAGAAGGCGGTACATTATTACTGTATATCTCCACTGCTCTTCTCTGTCTGTCTGACTGAAGGACTGAAGCAAACATGGTCGACTTCCTACGTGTCACTGGCTGGAGTTAATAAACACCCTGCACTCGGCCTGATTTCCCATGGACCTTGTATCAGTGCCTTGAGACACTGAAATGAGCAAAGGTCAATGTGGACTTATAGATTCGAACCAGAGCGCCAAAAACAAAGTAGTCCATTTCATTCCACGCCACCGTCTGTTATGCTGACGTTATCTCTCTGGAACCAAGTTAACTGTGTGCAACAAATAGAGATAATGCACAAGTGTAACTCAGGAGGAAAAATAATCACCTCCCATGGGGGTACTGTGTGTGTGCGCGTGTGTTTGGGTGGGTGGGGGGGGGTTCCAATCAATAACCCTGATTGGATAACAAATACAGCCCGCTAATGAGCTCTGAGTTCCACTATCTGACACATACCATGCTGGGAAATGTTAAATAAGAAGCTAGTAGCCATGCATATTGATGAGGCGGTGTTTAAAATAGGCTTCAAGTGGTCTGGTGCATTAGACTTGCATGCATGCAGCGTTGCCGTTTCGAGATGTGTAGCACGTTAACAGTTAAATGCAGCTGGAACACGTAGTGAGTGAGTGAGCTGAACTCTGCCCGTGCCCTCCAATGAATTAATCTTTAATCCCACAGTGGTAAAAAAGGTGCAGCCAGTGTGACAGGAGACCAGTGTAAAAGAGAGAGCCTGCACTTGTCTCACAGTTCTAACACTGTAAATACTTTCACACCCGAAAAAAAAAAAAAAAAAAAAAAAAAGCACATGTAGGCCACCTTTCAGTCACACAGGGAGTACTCCAAAACACAAAGAGGAAAAAAACACTCAGAAAGAACAACAAAAAGGATAAAAGTGTGCAAAGAGTGAAGTTTCACCCAAACAGGTTTGAGTCCTTATGGCTCATACAGGAACACTTTGGGTGGCGGGTCTAGTGTCAACAGGTACATGTGAAGACACAGCTCACCTCCTTTAAGACGTAACACAAGATCGCCTTTGTTTCCCCTCACACTCACTGAAAACCACACGGGTTCACGCTTATTAATGATAGTAATGGCTCCCTACGAGCATGCTGGGACATACAACAACAGACGGATCATCTGACTTGAGGGAAACTTCCCGATGTTCAAAGAAAAAAAACAACAACAACAGGCAAGGACACATTCAAACGATCCATAAAAACCTGAAGACCTCAACACTCACCGAGCGGGGAGGATCTTCTCCTTCTCTTCGGTGCCTTTAATTTCCTCTGTCAGTTGTTTTCTTTCCGTCTCTCCTCTCTCCCTCACTCAGGGAAATCCTTAATTCTGACAGAGCAGCAGAGCCGGTTGTGTGGCTGGCTGGTGTGCGAGGCAGCGATCGTGTGTGTGTGTGTGTGTGTGTGTGTGAGAGAGGAGTCTGCGAGTCCAGCGGAGGTCAGAGGCAGTCAGATGTGGTCACGGGAGGAGATTTAAAGGATGTCGCGACTTCTCCTCTGCTCTATCTTGCTGCCTTCTCCTCTTCTTGCTGCCTCAGGAATGCACTTCTCCTGGGTGTCCTCACCACAGCCAAGATCTGAGAGACTGCTTGAGTTCTCTCTCTTTCTCTCTCTCTCTCTCTCTCCTGCCGTCTTCACCCCTCCTCCTTCTCCTCTGTGCCTCGCACCCACACAGAAACACACCCTCCCTGCCTCTCTCTCTCTCTCTCTCTCTCTCTTTCTCTGTCTCTCTCCCTCTCTCTCCACCCTTTTTGGCTGTGCTGACAGATCTGGTACCTCCCCCCTTTTCAGGTAGTTGAAAGCGCGTTTTCAGCTTTGTCATTCTCCCTCCATATCAATTTCCCTCACACATTCTCTTTGTATTCCTCATTTTCCGATAATACAAAAGGGCTGCTCGGGCAAAAAAAACAAAACTCGGAGATAAGTAGAATAAAATCAACTTGAAACTTTGCATGCACTTGCATTTAACACGTGAGTGTCAGTTTCAACAACCTATAACCTGAGGCATTATACATCCTCCCTCTGGCCTCCACTGACATGAACAGCTGATTACACAAATGAGGCCATCAGGTGATTCTCTCTTCCTTTTCCTGGAATGAGGTCATAGTCCGACAGACCAGGTGCAACAGCGGACTGTGTGTGTGTGTGTGTACCTGTTTGCATTGGACAACGCCCTGTGGGAAAATAAGATCGGAGCACCTTTAAATCTGACCACTCTGGACTAGAAAGCAACACAAAAGCCTAATCAATCAATTACAGGAACTACTCCAGAATCATTAATAAAACTGTGCATTGTGTTCCTATCTGCACAGCCGCCTCCCACACACACAAGCACAGAGCCCAGACACGTGTGACCAATGGGTCAGGCAGAATATGCATGAGCCCTTCAGCACAGACACGACCCGTTCTCCATCTTTCACATCTATCTCTTTGTAGCCTCTTCTTCATTTCTCCTTCACCACCACGATCCTGAAACTAAAGCCTGGACATGATACCAAGGAGACGTCCGAAATGGAAAATTGAAATGGAAGTCAGGCTGTTTTATTGACCCTGCTGGCAGTGTAAATAAAAACAGAACAATTTACTACACTGTATTCAAAAAGTCTTTAGACCACTTCATTTTTTTTATGTGGCAACCTTACATGAAAATGAAATGAAAAAAATTCCCCTGATCAGTCTATACCGAAACTCCCAATGTGTGGGGGATCTGGGGGATAAGGTCCTGTGTGGAGATGGGAGAAACTTCCAGAAGGGAAATGAGCATAGTTTGATGAGAAAAACACTTTTTGCATAAGGCTGCAGCAACAACATGACTAAATGAGAAAAAAGTGAAGAAGCGGGGGAGACTTTCTGAATGTAGATGGTGCAACATTGTTGAGTATGAGTTTGCTGACACCAGTGGATAATAAAACCTTACCTAAAGAAAGGTTCTGATAAAGATGGCCTCATATTTTTCAAAGAACTTGACAGAACAAGATATGCACCAAGGACGAACTATGACATCATTGTTTCTCAACTACCTCAAGCATTTTTGGCTGCAGTAATACTCCCATACCGATATATCTGTGATAAGCCAATATTGGCAGACAAATCAATTTAATTTGGACCTGGAATTTTTGACTGCTGCCGCTGAATCTGACAGCTGCTTTCATTTCTTTGCTCAATTTCCGTGTGTGAGCCGAGGACATTAGATAAATACTGTAACAAATGGTTGCCACAAAATAGTTTCAGTCCAACAGAGGAATTTAAAAAGTAAAAAAAAAAAAAAAATTTACTGCCTGCAGCATAAAACCATTGTAGTCATGGAACTCAGATACAATGATTCAGCAGCAGCTGGCCAATGACAATACCTACATTATCCATGTGTTTACTTTGCCTTTATCTGAGACTGTATTCTGAACTAGACTAATGAGGACATGCAGTCACAGCGTCTAATAACCAGAGAGCACATTGTATAAAGCAGATGTTCCAAAAATAGATGTCTTGGATTAATTGCATTAATTTGATGAGTTAAATCATGCAAACAAAAGACCACAGTGAAGAATGCTGGAGCTTTTAGCCAGCTGAGTCACAGAGGCCCACTGAGAGTCAGTTCACATTTATGTGAACTGTTTCACTGTTCTGTCTATAAAGCAAAGCTTTTGGCACATCTAAGAGCTGTGTTGTCTGACAAATCGCTTAAACCACACTCTAGAATAAAAGTGGGGAGGGTGGGGCTCCTGAGGCGCTGCTAAGGTACCAGAGACCATACTGAGAAAAGGCTGAGGTGCCAAGGAGGAGTGACATTTTAAAAGCAGCAGAGAAGTAAGTACACTTTATGGATCGTGACAGGCTATTACCCCCTCAGTGGGATCATGCTTGTCCATCGTCAGAACCACACTATGTTCGTTCAGGGTTTTGTTTTTTTGTTTTTTTGAAAGACATGACCAGGCGAAGGTAAACAGGCAAGGGGCCCTGCTTATTGGAGTCTGAAGACAGAGAGAAAACAATCAGAGCGGTGGGTGAGGGGGGGTATTGTAACGCAATGTGGAGGATTATCAGTCCCAAAACCTCCCAGACCTCGCTGACACCTTCCAGGCATTCCTCAGGGCACCTCCCACTGCTGTGCCTCCCTCATCCCACCCTCCCCTGTCAAACCCCACATATCATCCCTCTTTTTTTCTGCGTGACTCAAACATTCTTGCGACCCCACCCCACCCCTCCTCCTCCTCCTCCTCCTCCTCCTCCTCCGACCCTCCCTCCGCTTTCAGCAGAGAAGCTGCGGGGAAACAAAGACAAGCCCTTAAAACCTTTAAAAAACCTGCGCTTTCAGTGGAAATCCCTTCCCCATTTTGTACTTATTTACCACTTACTGCTTGACGCAACAAAAAAAAGGAACTGAAAATGCACTCAGCTCTGCGGTCTACATGGCTATTTGAGTGCTTTCAATCACCACCTACTACCAAGTTAATACTCAACAAGTGATAGCAGGTATAAATCTGTCCAAAGAGTGGCTGGCCGGCCATAACTCAACTCAGAGGAGACAAGAAGATGGCTCTCAGGCTGAGAAATAGACTGGCTGGGTCTGGCAGGAGTTCAATAGGTTCTGTGGTGGGGAGCAGAGAGAGGGAGAGAGAGAGGGGGGGGGGGGGGGGGGGTACATGCTGATAGTGTCTTTGTTGGCCATTATTCACCGCGAATGAATAGCATTAAGTTTCTGCTGTGGCTCACCCCTTCACGTCTTCCCCCGTTGAAACCCCCACCTCTTCTTCTTCTCTCCGCGTTTATCCAGCCTTTCACTAAAAAAAAACAGCCTTCAACAGGTGGACAACAGGTCGGTCAAGACTAAAGCCTGGGTGGTGAATGGAATGAGAGTAGCTCTATTTTCAGAAACCAAAACAAGTTGCAAAATCCTGAACTTTTGTTGACATCGGGTTTTTTTCGTGCTCATGGCAAGCGACGTAAGGTAGCGATGCTGTGTTTGTGCCAAATGCGCCTAAGTATAGCATTGCTATCTCATTATGGTTAGGCCAATGCTGTTGCTCCAGTAGTGTAGCTATGCCTTGTGTATCATTATGACAGGCGAGATGGCTTTCGCCAGCGAAGGTAATTGCACTGCTGTGACATAAATATAGCACATCCCACACCAAGAACAGACAAAAGACTTTTGTTTTCTTCCCAGAAACGTGGCTCAGAAGATGATTCATGCTTTTGAAGCAAATGACTGTCACTATATCATCTCTTTACAAATAACAACAGCTGGATTGAAAATGCGATTGCCAAGGTAAAGTCGAGGACAAAGACATGACAGGGGGAGTACAAAGTGAAAATGACAGGAAGAGAGGTTCAACTGGATCAACATATACACAGCTGGTAAACAAACTTTGTGTTCCCCCCAAACATGGGATAAAAGAGAAGCCAAGAAAAAAACATACAGCCCTATTTTATCTTTCTGAACACTGCTCTCAGGTCGAACTAACAGAGCAAAGAAGAGAATCTCGGTTGTTTTTTTTTAGCAGCTTCCAAGTTGTCAAGACTTTGGCCGGACTCCTGCACCCTTTCTCCATCGTGTCTTTTTCTCTCCTGCCTCTTTATTCAGAACCAGTCTAGACTGGCTCAGGACGAAGCTACCATCATTAAAAAAAAAAGAAAAGGAAAAAGACAGAAAATCCACTACCTCCAACGTGGCTTTGTGTTTTATTTTCGACATGAACAACTATTTTTAGAGGTGAAATAAATTTGGACCTCGATCATAAGCTGCTGCTTTATCCATCATTGCTTTTAAGCGGTCCTGTTGGAGAGAAAGCTAACTAGTCCCTCGTACCGTCTCCTTCATCCCCCTCCAGCTAAGCCAGTCTGTTCCCATCCTGCCTCTAGACGTATAGTCGCTCTCTGTCTCTAGAGATAAAGCTGTACCATTAGTATCACACTGCGCTTCTCGGCACTGTTCCTATCAGTAAATAGAAGTAGGCTACAGCCTGTCTGATTAGTACAGGGAGAAAGCAGTGACTCGACTTTACTCTTATATATATATATATATATGGGACGTTTGACGCCGGTGAACCTGACCTCCCGCTCCAACCTCATCATTTCTTTGTGTTTTCTCTGCCATGCTTGGAGAGCAAGTGGGTCGGGGGGTGGAGGGGGGGTTGGGTGGGTGGGGCAAAAGAAAGTTAAAGTGCAGTCAACAAGGTCTTTGTGCCTCCCCTCTCTCTCCACCCCAACTGCAACCCTGGTGGATGCACACACTGCGAGATCAAGGGCACAAAAGACAAAGAGAGAGTATAGGCCAAAAATATTGGGGGGGGGGCGTACTCGATGGACAGGAAATTCTGGTTAGTGACAGGGGAGCTATCAGGTAGGTGCAGGTCAAGGGTCAGAGGTGAACAAAAGCTTTGTAAGCCCCCACACATAGCGAGAGAGGAGAGGCCCCCCAGATGCACTCACACCAACACCAACACCCAGTCTGTCTGTCTGGCTACACCTCTCTCTCCCTCTTTCTCTCTCTCTCTATCTCTCTCTCTCTCCCTCTCTCTCTACACGCTTAAGGCTGCAATTTGTTTGTCCAAAAGTGCATTGTCACATCTGTTTGTCAAAGCTAAACGCTTCTCTATTTGTCCTCCATATAGCCCAAGACGTCACCCTTACTTCTTCGTCCATTTATTTGAAACATTGTTTACAATGCTGGTCTATTCCACTGAGTGTCTGGTCTACTCTGGTCTGGGTGGGGTGTGTGTGTGTGTGTGTGTGTGTGTGTGGGGGGGGGGGGGGGGGGGTTATCCAAACACCTGCAGGAACAACAGCATTTAAAAGCTTTCACTGCACCAGGCCTGTCATCTCTCTCCTTCTGTGGCTTTGCCGGATCAAAGGGAAGCTGTAGCTGTGTTACAGTAAGAAAATCTTTTGTAGCCCGCAATCACGCTCTAAAAAGTACACACACACACACACACAGAGATGTACGCACACATGTGCCGCACACAAAGGGCCGATGATGAGACCAGTGCAGAATAGGGGTCTCTCTAATCATGCCATCTTAACGACAGACATCTTATTTTGAAGGAGAAAGAAACTGATTCACCAGTTGCTTCGAGTACAGACACTTAAAGACCTGTTGAATTTTAACAAGGCCGGTAAGACAGCCATCGCCATCTTTATCTGGGTGGTAGAGGGTTTGAATGTGTGCTGGAGTGGGCATGAACGTGACACCGAATTAATGAGTGAGTGTGTGTGAGTGTGCGTGTGTGTGCGTGTGGGTGGATACAGCAGATTACTAATCAGCGCTTAGACAAAGGCCATATGTGTGCAAGCCTGCGCATCTCTCCCACATATCTCCCACATACTCTCCTTCCACGTCTGCGTAAACCCCTATCAGCGGGAATGTAGGGTTGCCGGGTCAGCAGTGGTGACATCATCACGGCAGCCTGTCAGAAACAACAACACGGCCTCGGTGCCAGTTTCCTCTTGGTTGCATCAGCTACGCGCTACCAGGCGGCAGATCAATGACACTCGCTCCAGTCGGACGACCAGTTCACTCAATGATTGTTTTAGACGCTCCGTACAGATAAACACACACACAAACGCACAAAAATGTTGAAGCTTCGAAATCAAACCTGCTTTGCCTGCAGGACAGTCGTAAAATGTGTCCACTTTGTGAAATAAAATACAAGTGGCTTTCTTTGAGACTCTGGGCCAGTGGTGTCAAACATACGGCCCGTGGGCCAAAACTGGCTCAACAGAGGGTCCAATCCGGCCCGTGTGATGAATTTGCCAATTGTGAATATAACATAGAAGACAGAAGAGTAATAATATTGTTGAAATTGCACATAATTGTCTCAAGAAATTTTCAGGTTGTTCATAATGTTTGTTAAAAGGAGAGTTCCTCAATTGTAAACATCTTAAAATAGATAGAAATTCTTTTTCTCAGCTGCATCACATCTCACAAAGACGGTGTAAAAGAAAGATAACAATAAATATTCATAAAAAGAAAGATAGCTTTGCACTAGAACAAAGGGAAACATTTATTTCTCACTTACTTACTCGTTATTTATAGGTTATTATGGCCTACTTGAGATCAAATTGCACTGTATGTGGCCCCTGAACTTAAATGAGTTGAACACCCCTGCTCTGGACCCTTCACCTGTTTGAGGTGGCCTAAGGTCAACAGTCTGACATAAATGGCTTGATTGTTTACAAAGGAATAATAAGTGTAGCCTGAGGTGAGGAAAAAAAAAATATATCAATGGACCTCACATGTATCAGCACAACAAGAATATATCAACATTATTTTGACAAGAATCAGTTGCTTCTACCTTCAAAGACTTTTCTTTCATCTGCCCCCTCGTTTGTGCCAGGGGTCAAGTGTCAGCAGACAGATGCATGCTGGTCTGTGTGTGTGTGTGTGTGTGTGTGTGTGTGTGTGTGTGTGTGTGTGTGTGTGTGTGTGTGTGTGTGTGTGTGTGTGTGTGTGTGTGTGTGTGTGTGTGTGTGTGTGTGGTGAAGTGTTTATATGCAGAGGATCCTCCAGGTCATCAGATAAAGTGCACCTGAGGGAGGGGCAGGGGCCTCAGTTTGAAACGTTACCACGGCGACCAGGCCTGGACGCGACCAGCCGACCACCTGGTTGGTGGAGCTATAGAGAGATTCTCAGGACACTGCCACTTCAGGACGGTGAGCATGCCAGAAAATAACTCATGTATTTACAAAAAAGAAAAGAAAAGTGGTCTGCTTCCCCAAAAACACCACCCATATTGTGTTTGAGCCACGACGAGCCAAGCGGAGCGGAGAGAGCGCACACAGCTGTTCAATCTTTCATGGAACATAAAAAAGAACTAAGCCTTCTGTACAGCTCTCATTACAGCAGAGAAATAACTTTGGCCCCCATCTAGACCGTGTTATGTCCACACATGGTTTGAGTCACCGATTATCCTGTTGGACATTTGAAAGCCATGCCAAGCCAACCATGGTTGTGTTCATATTATGACAAAACGTATAAAATGTGCCCCCAGACACACACGCTTAAGTAAGCAGACATCACGGCTCATGATCATACTGCTGGACAAAAAAGATGAATGAATGATTCATCACCAGTTATACCATATTATTACCATGTTGAAACATGTTAAATGATGTAACCATAGTGACTAATACAGTTTGATAAGAGCATCGATGGCTAAACTATCCTGTCTTTTAAAATTAAGTTCAGCAATGCCTTCAACTTACACAGAGTAGGGGGAAAAAGTGAAAACTCAGTGGGAAAAAAAGTCAAAACTCAACAAACAGGGCTATTTGTCTCACTCACCTCCTGCAGTGTAATGGTCTCTGTTGACTGCCTGCCTGATGAAAAAGGAGAAGAAGAGGAGGAGGAGGAGGAGGAGGAAGCCCGGCGACTGTCACAGTGTGTGTGGTGCTCACGGGGGCCACCTGATCCTGATCCACCACAGCCTGTGGGAGAGACAAGAGTGACTGAGGGAGACGGGCTCAGAGCAGGGCTGAAGGGGAGGGTGGGATGGGAGGGGGGTTCAGCTGCAGAGAAAAAGTGAAGTGGTGCCGCCATTCCCCGTCACCCGGGAAACCAGCGTCCCCCTTTCAAAGGAAACCGGCCAATGGCAAACACCGGCAATTGTGTTCAGACAAAAAGTCACATGACTGCCCAAACACACACCACCACCACTCCCTCGGCCTGCACGGTGAGAAGAAGGGAAGAGAGGAGGGGGGAGAAAAAAGTATAGTGGTGGTGGCTGGAGGATGATAAAGAGGGCGAGGAGTAAAGAAAAAGAAAAACAAGCGGGGGGGGAAAAGAAGAGAAGTGAAATAGATATTGGCTGGTGGATTTGAGGTGAGTTGCTGAGGCAGGGAACAGATGACCGTGCGTAACTCCATCCTAGAAATGAGTGTGCAAAACTACTTCCACCTCATCTTTTCCCCTCTCGCTCCCATCACCTCACCTCAGCACACCGGCCTCCTCGCCGAACAGGTTGGCTGGCTGCAGCCCATTTGTGATTGCTAAGAGGAGCGACGTCGAGCAGCACAGTGTGACACTAATGGTGCAGCTCTATCTCCGGCTGGCAGACGCACACAGCACCTATCTACTTCCATATTGGGCCATTTATACTGAGGGCGTACGGAAAACACCAACAGTTCCTTGCTACACTCTGATCAACTCGTATAGTGTCGACCATCCATACATAACCAACAGCACTTCTAAAAGTTGTGTTGCAATTTCTAGGTGAACCTAAGGTGTTTTCTGTGCAGATACATACTATCAGCTGTTGATCATACTATTACAAGCTAGGGTTAGTAGGCCTGAACGATATCAGCAAAATGTCCGATGTGCGATGACTGTTCAATGTTGCGATGACGATATGAACTTAGGATAAGAAAATATTCAGGTATACATATTAACTCATTGGCTGCCATTGACGTCTATAGACGTCAATCTAATTACAACCGTTCACTGCCATTGACGTCGATAGACGTCAATTGCGTTTTTCAACGGGAAGGGCTGGAGGAAGGTCTGGCGGAGCTTGTCCATCAATATCAGGCTTGTAAACTAGTGTAAAGATGTGTAGCGGCCTGTAGGGGGCAGCAGTGCCCTCTTTGGATGAGAGATCAGCATGTATTACGGTATGAGAAGAAGAAGCGAGATGACAAGAGATATGCTAAAGAAACTTATGCACGGAGCCATGTGTTCCGCACGTCGGCACATGTACCGTGTGTGTCGCGGTAGTTCGGAGAGGAAGAGGGTCGCGATCGTGAGAAAACGACGGAGATCATTGAAAAAGACACCGACGCTGGACACCGGCGATCAAGCCGGGCCGAGCGGCCGGTGAGAGCAGCAGCTGACGGTGTCACCACAGACCAGAGCCCAGCTCAACTGACGGCTCGGTGGACGTGACCCGAGCGATTCCATCCGGATCAACCAGGAGCAGCAGAGACTCGTCCCCACGCTCCAGAAAGACATGAAGGTAATAATATAATACATCAATGGTAAAAATAATAAAATAAACTAACTTGCTAGCGAGCTAACTTTTACTGCTTAGAGAAGGGCGGATCGCTTTGATCGGAAAGGTTAAAAAAAAAAAAAAACTCCACATCACACTTGACTACATCTATAAGAGATGTATTTTTATGGTAATTCTATATATTTCTATAATTTACAGGTGGTGGATCGAGCAGTGGTCGACCATGGGGCAGAGGTCATGTGACAGCTACAAACGTACAAAAAAGTTAATGCATTTTTACTGATATTTGTAAATAAATTATTATTTTGCCATCAAAAGTCCTTTCTCAGTGTTGTTTTTGTTGTTTTATAGAAGGAAAACACTGTTCAGATGTGTGAGGTGTCACTAAAGCAAAAAATATCAACGTCAAAGTCACTGTTCTGCTTGACATGTTTCTTTCCACAAAAAGCTCGTTTTCTCAGTGTTTTGGTCAAAAACTGCTGTTTTTGGCGAAACCAGCCTATGTTCTACTGCTGTTTACAAAAGAACGGAAAAAGGTAGAAACAAACTTTTTTTTTCCTATTGAACAAAGAGAGTCTACTTTTCTCTTGGTAGTTTCGGTGTTTATATAGTCATAGAACACAATATTCTGTGGGTCTTATAAGATCGTTCAAAATGCTCTAAAATGGCTGGCAGTATGGGGCTCTCTGCTCTGAAAATGGCTGGCAGCCAATGAGTTAACCACACAGTTCCTGTGTCTTTTTGAAAACACCTCAATACGCTGTAGTACATACGCCAGGCCTGTAGGGGTGCTGTAACACTGTATACAACAATACAAATACACCAAAAACAGAGAAGAAGAGTGGAAAGCTTGCGCTCTGTAAACAAACATTATGCGTCAACTAAACACGGAAAGTTGTGCCAGTACAAATACGCCAATGAATCCTGCGTGGATGCGACAGAAGTCTGCCGTTTGTTTGTTTACGTCTAGCGGTGTAGCTCATGTTACAGGTACGAGGTATATGAGAGTCAAGTGAGAATGAAGGCATGGCGCCTGGAAATAAAACTTACTCATTAGCTACATTTCAGGCAACCTTTTGCGATGGTTATCGCACATGTTGATATCATGATGACGATGAAAATAAGATTAATCTGTCAGCCCAAGTTCCTATAACATTATAAAACAATGTTTCCATTTGCTTCTGTTTGTATGTAGCTCATTTTAAGTGGTGGTTTAGGATTCATAAGGTGTTTTGATAGCGGGGACAAAATATAAAGCTGTTGAGAGACCAACAGTGAAGGTAAAATGTATAGTATATTAGGGGCGGTGCGTGGCGCAGTCCTCAACGCAGGCGTCCCCGGTTCAAGTCCCGCGTCGGGCAGACCTTTCCTGCATGTCATTCCCCCTCTCTCTGCCTCCCCCTGTCCTGTCTATCTCACTATGTACTATCAAGTAAAGGCAAAAAAGCCCCCCCCCCCCAAAAAAAAAAAAAATGTATAGTATATTGGACTCTTGAACTTTAGGACCTATCAGTGTTATACAAGACATACTAAGGAACTTATGCTGCATGGCATATCACATACAGATTTGTAACAGGAAGTAGAAACTATTGAAAAGAAAATGGATTGATGTCATCTTTTTTTTGATGTAGAAACTGATGCATCATCATCATTGGATCCCTCATATGACTTTGTTATCATCAGAGAGGAGAGGACTACAGGTGGGAGAATGATCACTCATTTTTTGTATCACAAAGGTCATGGTGTCAGTTTTGGCAGGTGTTAAGACAAAACTAAGAGCCAATGGTTTCTGTGAAGCAGAATGCAGATTCAGCTTTTACAAAATAATGATTGTCCAGGGGTTCAGAGAGATAACGGAAGAGCTTTCTTCTTCACCGGTGTGACGTCAGTACAGGACACAGAGACTGCTTCGTTTAGGGAAGAAGTTATAACCCCAAGGAGCCCACCCACTGTTTTCTATAATGCTACTGCAGCTTTAGACTTGGAAAATGCTGATCCTCACTTCCAAACACTTTTTTACTCACCTATAAACAATTCTGGTGCACAGTGAAAGTCAGGAGCCCCAATGAAACCAGCAGAGCTCCATCATCTGCAAAACTCAGTCATGCATAAATCCTCTTTTTCAGGGTTGATTCAATATCAGCAGAGCACTGAAGAGAAAACTGCATCCCATATTTATCTTGTCACCCTGAAGTCTTACAGCAGAATAAGGCAAACACTCTTTATCATAAATTCATTAAGTGATAAGTAATTTACCCTACATCTTCAACAAGACAAAAACATTCATCTTAAATATTTGTACATGTTTTAGCTTCAGTCTGCTGCACAAAACAAAGACTTCAAAAACCCCCGAGTGTTAAGTGTGTCATGTTTTCACTGTGCACACTGGCACCTGCCCAGGGTGGTAATCTAAATTACAGTGAGGCTTTCCGGCATAAATTCCCGACAGAACAGGGAGACAATGTGGTCTGCGAACGTTGAAGAATGGCAGCCGTTTTATTACTCAGGACTGAAATCACACATCTATCACTTCCTCAGCGATGTACTGTACACTTGAACACAATCATCTCTCTTGTAATACATCGCCTCAGCGCCAGGAAATTACCCTACTTCAGCGGTGGCGCGGGCAGGTCTAGTTCTCAGGAAAAGCATTTACCAAGTAAAAAAGGGGAACTGAATTACCCCTCTACAATGTGAATGTGACGGGATAACTGATGAACCACGGCGAGGGGAAGGTGACGACGCCGACAAGCACCCGGGGCATGGACAGCAATGACAAGTCTAAGACTCTGACATTGATTTAGTTTGAAAAAAGAAAAAAACACTAAGGAGAGAGGACTACCCGAGGATTAACAATCCGGTATCAGCTTGTCAATACGTAATAGGCACATTCTGGCCCTGGGCTTACTGCAGAGTCTCCCAATATTTCTGTGGATTGACCATTGCCACCTGGAGATTAGATCTAATCGAAAAACGTCACTAAACGCAGTTACCTTTTTGAAAACTATAATTTACAGTTTTATTGAACTTTTTGGACTTTTCTATCCATTCAACTACAAACTACTGTATTATAATGTTTAGTTGAATCAAATCAAAGCATTGCTTGTAGGGATAGATTTATATGCACCATTTTACACCCCAGGCTATATGGATTCATTTATAGATACGGTATATCCCTTCCTCTATCATATTGTGTTGTTTATTCTTTCTTTCTGCTTTCCTTCCTTTGCACATTCTCTCCTTAAATAAGCTTTATACAATGCATTTGTAATGCTTTTATGAGTGCAAATAAATCAAATCAAATAAGTAACACAAATATGTGAATCAATACCTGGCAGCATATTAGAAAGACAAAGATAACCTAGGTTTCCTTCTACCACAGTTCAGATGATGGTGAATACATATGCATGAGACGCCAGGATCATAAATAAGCAGATCTGACGGCTATAATAAAGGCACAATCTAAGGATCCTACAACCCATGCAAGTTTCAGCTATAGTGAAGATAAACTATGCCAGTGTTCCTGAGAGTCGATACTTTTAGTCAAAAGGGTGAGAGGAGGGCTGCATGGTGCTGCAATGATTTAGTATCTGCCAGATGAAAATTGGGTATGGTGGTGTGTGAGATTCTCAGCTGGTGGAGAAGCCTTTCTGTTCGGTGGTGTCGAGCAGCTGGACAGATGAGTCACCATGTACGGATTTCATTGTGTGGAGGGGGACAAAGAGGTCAAGCAACTTAACACTTGACTGTCAACTTTTTGTCCCACTTTTCCATTTTACCCCAGCATTATGAACACAGACAGAGCGAGCTGCAAATTCATAAAGGGGAAAAACAGAGGGGAAACACTAAATCACAAAATATTTCAACTGCAGCTAAATGAGCTTAAATCCCTTCGCAGACCCGCATAAAAATATATGGCTGCTTAAATTAAATTTGCCCTGATATATGATCTTCTAAGAGTTCTGCATTAATGATCCGCCTGAATGGACAAAGAGAGAGTCTGCTGACCAAAATAAAAATAGTAAGATCGCCCTTCCTCCTATCCTCAGAAAGTTTCTCCTGCAAACATTATCTAATAAAATCCATCAAGGACTCCAGACACTAACCTGAGGAAAAACCCACACACTACTTGCAAAACAGCAACAGCTTCCACATTTCAATCAAAACATAGATAATATATGCATGAAATGATGATGATGATGAGGAGGAAGTAGGCTACAATAATCAAGATTAGAAAGAGACAAATAGCCTACATATTCTGTCAATAAGCAGAGCTCTCAATGTCAGTCAGCCTTTATCAATCAACAGAACAACAATAAGCACGTGTGTGTGTTTGTCATTTCAATAATTTCTCAACCAAATATAGCCTACCACTCTCCACTCAAGCTTCTCATTTATGATACTCAATTAGCCTAATCAATCCATAAAAACAATCAATGATGACAATAATGGATGGTTGCTCCACAGTAAGAGATCAGTATTGTACTGTCTGCCACATCAAGACTAATAGGTAAACTGGCATTTTCCTCCATACATTAAGCCAACTATTCTTCCAGCACAACAAAGGCTGTATCCATCCTTCTAAAAGCCACTGAGCTGATCTCACTGAAAATGCGAATACAATCAATCAACATGAGCAGAAACTGAATATGGTAATTATTATAATGTGGCTATTGGCATCATGCTGCTTGGACCATTCTTCTTTAATTTACCTTAACTTCAGTTTGATGTTAGTGTAACATATGGGACGCTAGGACCCAGGTCACCAGGTGGGGAACCTAGCAACAGCAGCCTCACAGTACATGAGACTAGGATCTCGCGGGACTTCGCAAGTCCACGTTTGTTCTCGTAGCTCACCCTCGTCCATGCTCCTGTTGCCGGCGTCGCAGGTCCGAGAAGAAAAGAGGTACAAACACTTTTCTGGGTCTATATGCTTGTGTTTAATGTTGAGTTTAGATTATTTACCTCTCCTTGCATTCTTAGTGTGTCGGTTGGTGCCATGAGGGTTAAACTGCATTGTACCTCGTACCTGTAGGCCTTACCTCGTAGCAGTTTAAGGTGGGAGCTACTAATAATGTCCACCTAATATGATGTTGCCACCCGTCTGCTGCTGTACATTCTGTGGTTTATTTAACTTTGTATTTCCTGTTATATTACTTCTCAGTGCATTTTAGTGTGTCTGTTGGTGCCATGAGGGTTAAACTGCATTGTACCTCGTACCTGTAGGCCTTACCTCGTAGCAGTTTAAGGTGGGAGCTACTAATAATATGTCCACCTAATATGATGTTGCCACCTGTCTGCTGCTGTACATTCGGTGGTTTATTTAACTTTGTATTTCCTGTTATATTACTTCTCAGTGCATTTTAGTGTGTCTGTTGGTGCCATGAGGGTTAAACTGCATTGTACCTCGTACCTGTAGGCCTTACCTCGTAGCAGTTTAAGGTGGGAGCTACTAATAATATGTCCACCTAATATGATGTTGCCACCTGTCTGCTGCTGTACATTCTGTGGTTTATTTAACTTTGTATTTCCTGTTATATTTGTAGATATTAATCATCAGCACTTTATGACAAGCAGCATTAGCTGTCCCAGTCTATCTACTGTATTACCTGGATGCGCTACAGCTTAGCTCAAAGCAGGTACGAGAGACTGGGCATGGGTATCATCTGGGTCAGTTTTAATAATACTGTTGAATTTCTTGTAATGTATTTATTCTGTCTTGTAGGCTGAACTGGCGACACACGTCGGCAGGGCAGCCACTGTTCTCTCCTCCCAGAAATCCTTATAATTAGTGTCTCCACTTTTGTTTTTGTTTTGTTGCGCTTATCTTGATAGTTGTGACCATCCACCTTTCCATGGTGTCGTAGAATTTAATGTTTGCTCTGGAAGTGTGCAGTGCCTTCGAACCTTTAAGTATACAGTGGTTTTGAGCTGTTTAAATGTGCAGTGCCTTTGAACCTTTAAGTATACAGTGTTTTGAGCTGTTTAAGTGTGCAGTGCCTTTGAACCTTTAAGTGTGCAGTGTCTTTGAAGTGTGCAGTGCCTTCGAACCTTTAAATACATAACAGTATTCACCTGGTTATGTGTGTGTCCAACTCTAGGTATCAGCCTTATCAAATACAAAAGTATTGGTTTTATTGTTGAGGGGATATTGTTAAAATAAACTTTATTTTTGTACAACTTCAAGAGCCTCTGCTTGTCCTTGCCCTAATAGGTATTAACCTGAGTGGGGAGTGGTTGCTGTAAATTAGTCACACTGCGTACAGTCCAGGGTCTCTCCCCTTTAAAGAGAGTGGCGTTGTCATACACAAGTAATCCTAGTGCCGGTCACATTTGGCGTTGTCGGCAGGATAGCGGAGGCTTTTTTTTGTGTGTGTGTTTTGTTTTTGGTTTTTTTTTTATTTATTTGGAGGCACTAAGGTAGCAAAGGTTGGGGTGGAGGAAGAGGACAGTGGTTGCCCAAGAGGAGATCCAGAGGACATCCACCGCACTCTAGCTGCAACACCGCCCTCTAGCTGCAACGCCGAACCACCAGCGTTTACAAACACAGTGGACAAAGACATTATTCTTGGGGGGGTTCGCTCACCCATGTCCAAGAATTGATTGTTGGGTTTTTTTTTGTTTTCAATTAAAATGTCTGAATCAGAGGAACAAATCAGAGCCTTGACTGAACTTGTTCAGCAACTAAAAGCAGAAAATAATAGACTCAAAGATGGGGGAAACGAAACAGTAAATGTAGAGGCCCCTGGGCCATCTAGCCGTGTAGTAACTAATAATGTCAGTAGTGATTCAACAGGGCGGGTGTACATGTATGCACCAAGAGAGAGGAAATGTCCACGGTTTTCAGGAGATATAGCTCAGGATGGGTTAACTGTAGAAGACTGGGTAGAAGAAGCAAGAAAGTCACTGTTTGTGCAGCACACACTGGTTGAACAAGCAACATTTCTTTGTGATCTGCTAGATGGGGAAGCTAAGCGGGAGGTAAAATTTAGCTCTCCAACTGATAGAGCCACACCAGAGGCTATTTTCACAATACTGCTTGATAATTTTGGGTGTGATCAAACATATGTGAGCTTACAGAGACAATTTTTTCAACGCCGGCAACAGGATAATGAGTCCATACGTGAGTTTTCCCATGCTTTGTTGCATTTGATGGAACTACTTGAAAGTAAAGATCCAAGGGGGGTTTCAAATTCAGATTTGGTGATTCGTGACACATTCATTGAAAACGTACGTGACACCAAATTACAGCGTGACTTGGCCCACTTGGTTCGGCAACATCCTAACCATTCCTTCAAAGATGTACGTAATGCAGCTATCAAATGGGAAAAACGAGGGCCCCCTGCTTGTGGACAAAGAGCACGAGCATACTCCTGTGATTCAAATGCTTCAGGATTAGGTCAAGGTGATGTCGACACCAACGCCATTGCTGCTAGGTCCAGTGATGAGCTGGCAGAATTGAAGGAGTGTTTACGTAAACAGCAAGTACAGCTAGATGCCATTCTTAAACACTTAGGCTCTTCCTCCAATGCCCCTAATTATACAAGCCCCCAGGATCCCCCCAGCAGCAGCAGGCCAAAACAATACCAGTTCCAGCCAGATGGAAAACCAATATGCATGCGGTGTCACAAGGCAGGTCATATTGCTAGATTTTGTCGGGTTGAAATGGGTGGGCTCCCTGGGGGGGTGGGATCACGGGGACGGGGCCAATGGGTGGGAGCAAGAGTGAATGCAGTGGAGCAGCAGGAAAACTAGCGCCCTCTGGTGTTGGGAACCCGATACCAGAAGGGGGATTTGTGGGTTCAAAACAGGCAAGTCTGGTATCCCGGCTAATTGGACGCTGCCCAGTAGTAAAGATCAGAGTAGGGGGGGTAGAGGTGCCGTCCTTACTTGATACTGGATCAATGGTAACTACTGTAACACAGGCTTTCTTTGAACAGTATCTGATGCCACAAACAAATGAGCAACTGAAATCTTGTACCTGGCTCCAATTAACAGCAGCTAATGGATTAGATATTCCATATTTGGGGTATGTGGAGTTAGATGTTGAAGTCCTCGGCACCACCCTCCCACAGATGGGCATCCTGGTGGTAAAAGACCCCCCTGATCCAGCTTCCCAACAAAGGAAAACTGTAGTACCTGGTCTGTTGGGAATGAACATTATCAGTGGCTGCTACTCTGTATTATTCAGGGAACATGGTGACAATCTCTTTTCTTCTCCTCTAGTAAAACAAGCTGAGAGGGAATGGGGGCGTGCATTGTCAGAGTACCAACAGATGGACCGCCTCTTGCAGACCGGCCATGTAGGGGAGGCTGTGACACCACCGGGACCGGCAATCCGGATACCAGCGGGCTCCCTACAGTTCGTCCAGGCCACCTGCAACCAAGGCCCAGGCCCAGCCCTTGGTACTGTATTGCTGGAGCCTTTGCCCTATGGAAAAGGTCGGTTACCCATGAACCTGCTCATATCTAACGCCCTCCTCACTGTTTCCAGAGGAACTGTCAACATCCCTGTTGTTAATGTTGGTGAGGAAGACCAGTGGCTGAGATCAAAAACAGTGTTGGGGACGTTACATTTGGCCGATCTGCATTCCTCTTCCCAGGCTGTACAGGTGGAGGAGCAGACACAGGACGAAGGCCGCCAGGTGGTATTCATCCAGTCTACGGCAGTAGAGGCCTCCCCCCCCCACCCCCTCCCTGGCCTGAGTGAACTGAATTGGCCCGATCTCCCTGTTAATGATGCACAAGCAGCCAAGAGTTTGCTGACAAAGTACCAAGACGCATTCAGCCTGGATGATGGGGATTTGGGCTGTACTGACCTGATCTACCACGAGATCCCGCTGATAGATGACACCCCTGTTCGTCAGCGGTACCGCCGTCTCCCCCCATCTCAATTTTCACTTGTCAAGTCCCACATACAAGAACTGTTACAGCGAGGGATTGTGAGAGTGAGCTCCAGCCCTTACTCCTCCCCCATCGTAGTTGTCCAGAAAAAGTGTGGTGACATCCGGCTGTGTGTCGATTATCGACAACTCAACGCCAAGACGAGGAAAGACGCATATCCACTGCCGCGCATTGAAGAATCTTTGGATGCTCTTACTGGTGCCAAATGGTTCTCAACGCTCGACTTGGCAAGTGGATACAACCAGGTGCCAATGTCAGAGAGAGACAAAGAGAAGACGGCATTCTGCACCCCGTTTGGCCTCTTCGAGTTTAACAGAATGCCATTTGGACTTTGTAATGCGCCAGGAACTTTCCAGCGCCTAATGGAACGTATCTTCGGGGATCAGAGTTTTCAGTCATTGCTGCTGTATTTGGACGATATCATAATTTTCTCCACATCCTTCAGTCAACACCTGCAGCGGTTGGAGATGGTCCTGAGTCGGCTCCAGCAGCATAACCTGAAACTGAAGATGTCTAAATGCCATTTTTTTCAGCGGGAGGTGCGATACCTTGGTCATATCATCTCCCCTGCTGGTGTGGCAACCGACCCAGAGAAGACCAGAGCAGTGGCAGAGTGGAAGCGCCCATCCACCGTCACTGAATTACGCGGCTTCTTGGGTTTTGCCTCCTTCTACAGGCGTTTTGTAGAAGGGTTCGCAAAGCATGCAGCCCCGCTTCATCGACTGGTTGGAGAGTTAGAAGGAAGCAAGAAAAAACCAAGGTCAAAGGTCAGTGCCAAGTTGGAAGGACAGTGGAGTGAGTCATGTGAAAAAGCATTTCAGACACTTAAAAACAAGCTTGTCACTACTCCTGTCCTTGGCTACGCCGACTTCAAGAAGCCCTTTATCCTAGAAGTGGATGCCAGCCACCAGGGCCTGGGTGCAGTACTTGCTCAAGAACAGGATGGAGCCCGTCGGCCAATCGCATTTGCCAGCCGGGGGCTTAGACCAAGTGAACGAAACATGTCAAACTACAGCTCCATGAAATTAGAATTCCTTGCTTTGAAGTGGGCCATCACGGAAAAGTTCAGGGAATACCTTCTGGGGACGGCTTTCACCGTGTACACAGACAACAACCCCCTGAGCTACCTCCAGACGGCCAAGCTAGCAGCTGTAGAGCAACGGTGGGCATCCGAATTGGCCAGTTTCAACTTTGACATTAAATACCGCCCCGGAGCAGCCAACCGTAATGCTGATGCCCTTTCCCGTCAACCGAACACCCCAGCAGTACATTCCATTTCTGACATCGTGCCTGGTTTTAACATCCCATCACAAATGACTGGCCCCAAAAAGTACTCTCCCACACAACCACAGCTCACTGGTAACGTCATGGCAGTGGACGCAGCGCCGGTGCGGGAGAAGGCTGATCTGCAGGCCCTGCAAGCCACAGACCCAGTGGTCAAAGCATTTCTCCCCTACTGGAGGAGAGGACGCCCCCCAAACAGAGCAGAACGGTCTAGAGAACCCAACCAGGTTTTGGAGCTTGTCCGACAATGGAGGAGAATCAAGGAAAAGGACAATGTGCTTTACAGAGAGGTACAGATGCCCCCAAGCCGACAGACAGTTCACCAGCTGCTATTACCAAAAGCATTACAAGCAGAAGTACTGACCAGTTTACATGACAATCACGGCCACCAGGGGGCAGAAAGGACGACAGCCTTGGTCAGAGAAAGATGCTACTGGCCAAATATGCGTTCAGACATTGACCAGTGGTGCAAAGAGTGTGAACGTTGCATCATTGCCAAAGCAGTGCGGCCCTCAGTCCGGACGTTCATGGGACATCTGACGGCCTCCAAACCTTTAGAGGTCGTTGCCATTGACTTTACCACCTTGGAAAGAGCCAGTGATGGGAGAGAGCATGTCTTGGTCGTGACCGACGTTTTCTCCAAATTCACTCAAGCATATCCAACATCCGACCAGAAGGCCCATACTGTTGTTAAAATCCTCACGGAAAAATGGTTTTACACCTATGGAGTGCCTAAAAGAATTCATTCGGACCAAGGCCGCAACTTTGAAGGTGAACTACTCAAACGCCTTTGCCAGCTGTATGGGATTGCAAAAAGCAGGACGACCCCTTACCACCCGGAGGGAAATGGACAATGCGAGAGGTTTAATCGAACCCTCTTTGATCTTTTGCGCTGCCTCCCAGGAGAGAAAAAGCGAAAATGGCCTCAATTGCTCCCCCAGTTGGTGTTTGCTTACAATACAACAGTCCACCAGTCAACAGGTCATTCACCATACGAACTGATGTTTGGTCAGAAACCCCAGCTACCTGTTGACCTACTACTGGGGCAAGCGGATGAGGAGCCAGCTTCAATCACACCAGATGACTGGGTCACCAAGCATCAAGATCACTTGGCTTCTGTGTATGTGGCAGCTAAAAAGCATTTGGAGGCAGCTGCCACAGCCAGAGAGCAGCGCCAACCTCCAACAACCACAGCCATCCTTCCAGTTGGCACTCTGGTCTATCGGAAGAACCATGTACTAGGACGTAGAAAAATCCAAGACGTCTGGGAATCAACAGTCTACCAAGTGGTGAAATGCCTGGATAATGTCGGTACAGTATACAAGATCCAGTCCCGATCCAACCCAGAACAGCAGAAAACTGTTCATCGCTCTGAACTAAGACCAATCACTGAGAGAGGCGTGCTGGTCTCAGAACCACTAGTGGCCCCCCCTCCCCCCAGACAGAGGGATGAAACCCCCCCCTTAGGAAACGCTAGCGAGGATGAGGACAGCAACAGCAGCCTTCTGTCAGGTTTCATCAGCTCCCCCTGTAACGTTAGCTCTATTGCCGAACAGGAGCCAGCCCCAGACCCCCAGCCCCCAGAGACTGGCCTTGTGTCCATGGAAGAACCTGCAGGTCTCCCAGAGAGCAATCCACCCTCTCCTGAAGGGCCAGAAACAGCCCTCCAGTTCTTGTTGGGACCAGAGATGATACGACGCTCCCACCGAACCACAGCTGGGCAGCATTCAAACCCATTCCGTCTACCCCAACCCCTAGCCCAACGGCCCCCAGACCCTTTAGCACACAGGCCACGAGACTAATGTTCCTGCTAAGTAAAGTGAGTTATGTCACCGGGACGGCGACCTTTTAAAGTGGGGGTGTATGTAACATATGGGACGCTAGGACCCAGGTCACCAGGTGGGGAACCTAGCAACAGCAGCCTCACAGTACATGAGACTAGGATCTCGCGGGACTTCGCAAGTCCACGTTTGTTCTCGTAGCTCACCCTCGTCCATGCTCCTGTTGCCGGCGTCGCAGGTCCGAGAAGAAAAGAGGTACAAACACTTTTCTGGGTCTATATGCTTGTGTTTAATGTTGAGTTTAGATTATTTACCTCTCCTTGCATTCTTAGTGTGTCGGTTGGTGCCATGAGGGTTAAACTGCATTGTACCTCGTACCTGTAGGCCTTACCTCGTAGCAGTTTAAGGTGGGAGCTACTAATAATGTCCACCTAATATGATGTTGCCACCCGTCTGCTGCTGTACATTCTGTGGTTTATTTAACTTTGTATTTCCTGTTATATTACTTCTCAGTGCATTTTAGTGTGTCTGTTGGTGCCATGAGGGTTAAACTGCATTGTACCTCGTACCTGTAGGCCTTACCTCGTAGCAGTTTAAGGTGGGAGCTACTAATAATATGTCCACCTAATATGATGTTGCCACCTGTCTGCTGCTGTACATTCGGTGGTTTATTTAACTTTGTATTTCCTGTTATATTACTTCTCAGTGCATTTTAGTGTGTCTGTTGGTGCCATGAGGGTTAAACTGCATTGTACCTCGTACCTGTAGGCCTTACCTCGTAGCAGTTTAAGGTGGGAGCTACTAATAATATGTCCACCTAATATGATGTTGCCACCTGTCTGCTGCTGTACATTCTGTGGTTTATTTAACTTTGTATTTCCTGTTATATTTGTAGATATTAATCATCAGCACTTTATGACAAGCAGCATTAGCTGTCCCAGTCTATCTACTGTATTACCTGGATGCGCTACAGCTTAGCTCAAAGCAGGTACGAGAGACTGGGCATGGGTATCATCTGGGTCAGTTTTAATAATACTGTTGAATTTCTTGTAATGTATTTATTCTGTCTTGTAGGCTGAACTGGCGACACACGTCGGCAGGGCAGCCACTGTTCTCTCCTCCCAGAAATCCTTATAATTAGTGTCTCCACTTTTGTTTTTGTTTTGTTGCGCTTATCTTGATAGTTGTGACCATCCACCTTTCCATGGTGTCGTAGAATTTAATGTTTGCTCTGGAAGTGTGCAGTGCCTTCGAACCTTTAAGTATACAGTGGTTTTGAGCTGTTTAAATGTGCAGTGCCTTTGAACCTTTAAGTATACAGTGTTTTGAGCTGTTTAAGTGTGCAGTGCCTTTGAACCTTTAAGTGTGCAGTGTCTTTGAAGTGTGCAGTGCCTTCGAACCTTTAAATACATAACAGTATTCACCTGGTTATGTGTGTGTCCAACTCTAGGTATCAGCCTTATCAAATACAAAAGTATTGGTTTTATTGTTGAGGGGATATTGTTAAAATAAACTTTATTTTTGTACAACTTCAAGAGCCTCTGCTTGTCCTTGCCCTAATAGGTATTAACCTGAGTGGGGAGTGGTTGCTGTAAATTAGTCACACTGCGTACAGTCCAGGGTCTCTCCCCTTTAAAGAGAGTGGCGTTGTCATACACAAGTAATCCTAGTGCCGGTCACATTAGTATCTTTACAATGTAACCTAACCTACTACATTAAGAGCAGTTATCAGAAAATAAAGTAGCGGGGCTGCGTTTACGTAAGCACGTCGTTCACAGTTTCTTTGGACAGGCTTTGAAGTTAGAGCTAAATTAGTGAACAACTAAAAAACCATATGGGCAGTAAGATACCTACTCGCTGGAAACTTAACAGGTATAACTCAAACAAAACAAATTCGCCCATATTAAAACTTTAGTCAAACTCAACTTAAAGCTGTCCGAAAAGGTCACTGAGAAAAGTTTTGGAGGACTCCAGTTCATGGTTAGCATGACATCACCCTGCAGCCTGCAGGTGCAGCGCTCCGTGCTCACTGTACTACACTTGTTGCATCCTTCATCCAAACTGTCCAAAACCTTTTTTTTTAAGTTGACATTATTCTGTTGGAAACAAGTACAAGTTGGAAACAAGCTGAAAACAACTTACAGGCGATGTGGAAGTCGATATAGGACCGATGGGAAACCGAGTGACTCATCCTCTAGTTCCCATCGTCAAGAGTCCGCTCGTGTAAAGGCACCCCGGAAATAGAAATATTACAGTATCCGGTCGGCAGTTTCAAATTAAAAGCGTCAATTAAAAACAAGTTAAGACTAAAATAATTACCATATGCTGACAAAAACACTGACAAAAAGTGTTCCTGGCTAAATTTAAACTCATTGCAAACTACGACACCTGTCTTTTATCACTGAGGAGGATCTTATCTTCCAAATATGTAACATGTTACAGCATGTGTTTGACCTAGAAACAGGATGAAGTGTTAGAAGGGAAAAGTTAATTGCTCCCATTTCTTTTTTTTTCAACTGGAACAGTCTGTTACCTAAACAAAGGGAAGGGAAATGAACTATGTAGCAGTGATATTAAGATATTGGCTTTGGTTTAACAAAAAACCTTTAATGATGAATAAAGAATAAAAACACTAAATTATCTACTACACACAATTTAGCAAATCAAAATATGATTGTTATTGTCTGTTATTATTAGCCAAAATGTGCATCATATGTTACCAGAGTCCCAATCCAGATAAATTAAAGAATACAATTGTCAATTCTGAATGCTCCTGCAAATGTCCCACATTCATCTTTCATCTTTCTAGGCCAAACATTCCTTAAACTACAAAATCGTATTTGTTGAGAGGCATGTGGTTTTGCCAACACATGCAGAACTAAAATAAATTCTGTATTTGTCCCACAAATTACAATCACTGCTCTAAAACAAGACCTTCTGAAGAGGAGACAATTGAAAAGGAATCACAAAGCAGAAAACCCACAACAGCTGTTTGTGGTTTTCTTCTGTTGGAATAGATTATTAAACACATATTATTAAGGCCTGTACTTTCTCTAAAAGCATGCCAAGATGCAGTGATTTAAAATTAATATATGCAGTATTAGTAGGCCAGAAAACAGGCTTCTGTTCCACTCCCCGTGGCATTTCTCTTTTTCTTGGACAACAGGTATTTGTTAGAATGCATGAGTTTTATTCACTTGATCCTCTTATTGCATGTTTCATGCTGATCTTAATGTCTATGTGTGGTGCATTTATTAGTTTTACTATCTGTTTTCTGTGGTGTTAATTTACATTGGTTTTAGCTATCAGGCCAGGAGAAACTGGATAGGTGGACAGAAGTCAGGACTTGTTAAGGTGGTTGTAAACATGTGAGCAGAGGAAAACGAAGGTTAGAAGCAGTGCAGCAGGAGATGGGGTACAATGTCTACACACATATTGTATGTGGTGTTTATAACACACATTAAATAAGGGATATCAATTCAGCATTGCAAAACAATGAGGGTTTGACAATGCTTAAATCTCTATTTGTCATATCTGATCATTTTATACTTTATTAGTAAAATCACAAATGTAGTTAAACTACGTGGATGGAAAACCAATATTAATATATATTTATGGAATAACAGGAAAATAAACACAACACTTGGCTTGTTTACATAAAATATATTGCCTTGCCATGCAAATTTATGACGACTGTATCACAAAGAGCATTAACCCTAGTTCAATACATGGATAATTGTAAATAATTGTATGACTTGTATATCATTAAAGACTGTATGTCTGCCTGTGGTTATAAAGGTGTCAACATAAAAGTGAGTTATGTATCCCAAATACCTCCCAGTGAAAGGAATGTTCCTTCCGGCAGGATCTTGTGGTCTTGCATGTACTGTACAAACCTGTCTGAACTCATACTACAGGTATTTTCAGTCAACAGCGTGACCTGCCTCAAGTCAGTGTTATTACTGCCTGATAATAAAATGGAAATATTACATTCCTTTCTATGATAAAGTTCACTGTTGTGTTGGTGTGTTTGGGAGTGAGGTGTCAGTTACGCGTGCCTACCTTGTTTGCATTTAGAACATGAAGAAGCAGTAACCTACCACATGCAATTAGACTATTTTATACACCTTATGTCTTTGATAGCTTCAATGACAACTCTTTGGGTGGATCTAACTACCTGAGATGATTGAATCATGGATTTGTGGCAGACAGGGGTTTTTCGATTTTTGTTTTTGTAGTCATTGTCAGTGAAAAGGTCTTACAAAGCCAAGTTATGATGGGTGTTTTAGCTGTAAAGGTGTTGTTTCGACTTGATTTTTAACACCTGGGCCGTTACTATTCCAACCCACTGTGTTTTGTTAAGCCAGAGGCCTGTTGTTTTAGGCTTGTCTGTGGCAGTCTCATTTTTGTGTGTATGTTTTCTCAGTAACACCTTCGTGGAACTTCTTCAAATTTGGCACAAACATTCACTAAGACTCAAGGATGAGATGATTGGATTTTGGTGGTCAAAGGTCAGAGGTCATGACAAGCTCACTTGGGCCTAATGAATGCAATATCCAGAACTCCTCAAGGGAATCTTTTCAAAATGTACAAATGCATTTGCCCCTGAGGACAAGTAAAGGTGATTAGATTTTGGTGATCAAAGGTCACAGTGACACAAATGGTTGACATTCTATATGACTCATAATAAAAAGGAATGTTTTTACAAAACCTGTCTTAGTGGTAGGAGCATACAACTCCGAAGTGGTAATTCAAGTTGTATCAGATTCTAGATGTATGCCTTTTAGAGAAAAGCATTTCCTGTGAAACTGTTGTTTCACTACATATCAGACATTTTAGAGGAAATTGTTCTTCTTTGCAATCCAATTTTCAGCTTTTCTCACAATATTTACTATCTCAAATCAGTAGATAAAGCCCAGGCCTGACTGGTTTGTTACATTTTCAGGTAATAACAGGGAAGTGGAAGTACAGGCCAGATTAGGTCTTGACTAGATGTGAGAATGATCCCTTTCTGAGAAATTACCAAGAGAGAACTCGGGCACCATCCTATACTTTCCCACCATAAAAAGCCCCACTTTTCACTCCATTCTCCTCAATTTGTGTCTTGAGACTTAATAGCACCAGTGTGATGGGAGTATGGCTGAAAACACCTGATGGACAGTGGGAAAGAGAACAAATCCAACGGATGAAGATGAGAAATACAATGTTATATTACTGCTGCTGTCAAATGGCTGAGTGGACTACATGTACATACACATCATACATTCCTGTGTCTGACATGTACACACTTCTTAATCAAACACGGTAGACTGATGTATTAGCAGCGCACTGAAGGTTTAATGACTGTGTTTTGGCACTTTGGCTCTTGTATTTACATCCTGTTTCTGTGTATAGAAGTGACGCATATGACAGAAATATGGGAAGTGCTTTCCAATGTGTGCATGTCAGGTATTCATACTGGGCAAGTTTGGAAGTGTCAGTGTGCTGGTTGTAGCAGAACCACTGAATTTGAACTCCATGTAAAAATCAATGTGACAGTTTCTAAATAAAACCTTCTCCTAACCTTACACATCTCAAAGACCGACTGAGGTGTTCAAGACCAAAATACTGTTGCTGTTAAGGGTCTCAGGACAAAATCTGTCTCAAATTTCCCTTCATATTACAATGGATAGTGAATTTATACCACATCTCATGGACAGCCACAGAATATGTCACCATTAGACCATGTGTACTCTAAATGGAGTTGATTTGTACCAGTCAGTTCCTCGTGATATGTATCTGGCAATATGAAATGAAACACTTTGTCCTCTGTTAGTAGTCCCCAAAGGCAAAGTTGATGTAAATGACTTGGATGAGCGCCTGCACAGAAAAAATTAAACTTGTCTTTCAAGGAGGTGGATTTTACAGGACTGTTTGTCTAATGAGGTTAAGGCGACAAATAGTATTTGATTTCATGTTTACAGATAGTGCCCCCAAGTGGCAAAATGACATTATTACACCATTAATCACTCACTGAAGGAAATCTTGTCTAGGTCTTATTCCATCTGCCATTATTATACCCTGAACAACCTGAGCAGAAGGTTCCAATTTTGTGTGTGTGTTTTTTTTCTATTTCCATGTTGTATGTTTAGATGTGTGCTGAATGTTATTTGTTAAATGTAGTACTGAATGTGAAACCAAATTTCCCCTTGAGGACAATAAAGCAATGGATCTGAATCTGAACCATATATATCAGTATTAATGAAAGAAAACCACAATAATCTGAAGTAGATTGAGATTTTTTTTAATTGTGCCAAACACAAGGTAGAACTGGAGTTATAATAATGAAATATTTCAGCCTTAGAAATGCAAATGTGATGTAGTAATTACATCCCACATTGATTTTCATCTGGCAAAACACCAATTTAGTGACATTAATGGAATAATCTCATTATAGCAATTCCTCCAACTACACAGCCACTCATATTATTTACACTTGAGTACACAATTACTCATTTTAAAGGAGGCTGGTGTGTCATTACTAACTGCACTGGAACGACTTTCAATATCAAGAAAAAGAGACAGTCTTGTGGGAAAATAGTGTTAATCCCAACACACCTCAAGGCAGGGGATGAGCAAGGTTCGACGTTCCACTTAAATGGCCTCCATGCTACAACTCTTTTTCTTCAGGGTATGAAACAGTCACACACTTACACATCACATTTATCACTGGCAAGGCAGCCAAACATCAGCCCACTCTGGTGTCAGTCTGGCTGTGAGCTCCCTCTGCAGGCCTGAAGCATGTGGTGCTGGTGCTGCGTCTGTAGAGCTGCTCTGGCTGTGTGTGGACGAGTAATCACTGGTCTGTCCAAGGGTTTTGCCCTCTGAGGAGTGTGAAGCTGCTTCTTGTCAGACTGCACACTGGATAAGTCCATGCCCACACTGAAAGACAGGAGTCCTTTCTTTAGTACCACGCTATGTAAACAACCATTTAATGTTACACAGTGGCAATTCAATTATTTTAATCACAGCTACATTATATATAGTAATTTATTTCATAACTGTATCAAATTATTTAACACTACAGTCCAGATTACTTATAGAACAGTACCCACAACTAAGATGAAATGATGCTTTAAAGTAGTTTTTAATGTCAAACACAGAAAATAATTATATTATGTTTAATAACACCTGACCTTACCAGGATACAAGCTCTTCACCCAGGCCTCTTGCTGGTGGCCTGTGAGGTATGTGTGCAGCTTGACGTAACAGCGGTACACTGGTCCTCGTCACATGTGTCCCGTCTGAGTCTCCTGTTGTTGTGCCCGTCCTCTGGGAGCATCCTTCTCTGCCGGAATCACATAAATGCTCTGATTTGGTTTGGCTGAGTCGAAGCCTGTTTGCACGAATCCCTCGTGGGTTCCGACTACCGGAAGCTACTGTGGCACTGGCAGGGGGAGAAGGGTACAGCTTGCTGTCTGCAGACATGGGAGGTTGAGCCACGTCAGGAGATGAAACTTCTCTGTGACACAGATCTGAAAGCACAATCATCACACATGGTTCAGTAGCTGCTATCAATGTATGTTATGTGCTGATTTATAATACTTTATTTTGGGCTATGGTTAACCAAATGCCACGTGACTGAACTAGAGTTTTCCCATTGCTCTTTCAAAATTGATTATTAAAAACTGTTTCTATAATGGGAATGTTAAGAGTCTGCATTTCATTTCACATGAACATAAGGCTGTACAGGTCATCAAATGGACAAACTAGACAGAATGCAAATAGCCTAAGACGCAGTCCATATACAATTTACTTGCAGGAGATGTTGTTGTGAAAAGACTGTCACCAGATTTTCATATTTTATCACATTCCCATTCTTTTTCAGTGAGAATTCACCTGGGGAAAGAGACTGGAACGAGGAATCTGGTGAGGCAGCGCCTGGGCTGTCTCTGCGCTTCTCCTCTCCATCTTCTTCATCGTTACTTTCATTTCTCATGCCACCAAAACCTTCCTCTTCTTCATCTCCTTCCTCTTCTTCATCACTGTGTTGAATAACCAGGACCTGTGGCAATCTTTCTGTCTTTATGGCCTGGAGAAGCCTGTAAAACAAAAGGAGAGGAAGGTCGGACTATCATGGCAAAAATTAAGCTTCATCTTTCATATAATTTCATGTATCAGAGAGAGAAAGATAGAAAGCTGTGTAAGCGTTTAGTACTTGCTGTGCTGCTCCCTCCAAGCCCTAAGCTCAGCAAAGACATCACCACGGTCTCTAGCATCAGGCTCCTCAAGGTCGTACGTGTGCTCCGGTACATGGATAGGCAGGTCGCAGGGGGTGAAAACTGACCTGGTGGGTGCAGTCTGTGACACAGAAGAGAGGGAGAATGAGCGAGATGGCAGGAGAGGCAGCTAGGAAACAAACAAGAGAGTTGAATACATCAGTCAGGAATATATACTTGGGTAATGATTAGACAGTGCCAACAAAGGTAGGCCGAACAGTAGGTATGTAGATGACAGAGAGGGACAGCAGCGGCGTGTATATGCTAGTGTAACAGATCACATGGCGCTGGCAGCAAGAGCCCCATCTGTCAAATCCCTCTGACACGGCTGCATCCCTAACACATCTCCACACCCCTGCACACTCCCACTACTGCGCCAGTCCTCTCAGGTTTCTAATAATTAGTCCCTTCTGTTTATACTGACATGATATTAAGGAGATGAGCTGCTGGTGCCAGACAGCCATAATGACCTGTCAAAGCCCATAAAGCTTGTTCTTTTCAGTGGACACAAAGTACTCTGTTGCAAGGGAGTCATCATGCAAAACATTGCAGATTGGTGTGGATAGGAGGTCTGTTTTTCAAGAATAAAATATTTTTTGTCTGTTATACAAACTACACACCACATACCCGAAGCTTCTCTCTCCTTGCTCGAATAGCCTGAGCCGGGTTCCCACAGAACAAGATCTTACCAGCTCCTTAAAAAAATCAACAGATAAGAGGGATTTCAGTAATGATTTTTTTTTTATCCTCTAGGAGGCACTGTTGAGTAGAGACTGCTATTGAGGGTCTTAACCATGTGTCATGACACTGGTTTCTGCTTCCACTGCTGCTAGATCCGAGTCTGCAGAGCCAGGTCTGGACCCAGGAGGGGACAGAACTCCAGGCCCGGCCGCTGACATGGGTCTGTAGCCAGTGTGGGGTCTGGAGCCCGCTGATGAGAGCGGCCAGACACAGGAGCGGCTGGAGGCAGGGCGTCTGGCTGAACTGGGTCTGCTATCAGGGCCCGTACTGTCTGCTATCTCCTCTAGAAAGACAAAAGTGAATGGTCCATTAAATACACCAGTGTAATTAACTGGTCTGCACTGATTGACTCAAAACAACATACACACACACCATCTTCAGTAGCACGCTGAGAGGAGTTGCGGTCTCTGATGGAGTTTCGGAGAATGGCCCAGTCTTCTCCCATGGTGCCGCTGCAGCTCAGCCCATCCTCTTCCACCCTTACACTGTCTAGGTAACGTAGCTGAGGGACCAACTCCCTCACTGCAGCCCGATATCTATAGTCTGCACCCTGTCAGGAGGAGAAGACGCATATGTAAGAGAGAGAAAGTGAAATGTTACACAAACTGTGGTGCAGTTTGTGACAAACTCAATACCCCTCCCTTTCCAGGCATTAGGAGAGCCAACATGGCCTTCAGGTAATGAAAATATGTTGTCTGATCTGCACTACTATAGAAACATGGCTGTGCAACATGGTGGACCGAGCTTGCTCTCAATCTAGACATGAAAGGTTCATGCTGAGCTGTTGAATATGTAATCATTCTTAATTTCAGTGGTTGCACACCAGCAGAAACATAATTAAATATGAACATCATCAATCTAATCTGTCAAAGGAATCCCCCTCAATTATATACACTCAATATGTATAATGTGTAAAAACTGAAGTAGTGTGAAGAAAGTGTAAAATATACTTTGTGCCAGACTCAGGTGATGTATGGGGCGCTTATAAAGTGTTTTAAACTATAAAACCTGTTATTTAAAACATCTTATGATTTTAGATTAATGGTATGTGCAGTCTTTGTCCAACTTCTTCAAGTGTATTATGTAACAGCATTTTCAGGACTGCTTAATGTACGGAAATGTATCACTAATACATACAGTACATTCCTGTTGTGGCCATGCAGTGGATACAGTTTATGGGATGGTTAAAATGATATAAAATATTTGCTGTGTACTAAGTTCATAATTGACTAATTAGATAAATAGACTACTCAGATGCATGCTTGACATCAACTGATCCACTTAATGATGCGCTTTGTACTCCACTTGGCTCCAAAAATATTGAATCATTGCTCCTCTACTCTAAATTAGGTTTCATTATATGTAAAGTGCTCTGTAATTTGGCTATACTAAATAATGCATAACTATACAATATGATACACAATGCCTCATATGTGATAAACAACCAGGATAAGTTGCAAAGGAGATGCCAGGTGACTCATCACCATGACATCATCGATTTGACCCACATAAAAAAAAAGGTTTATATAGTCTACCAAACCTTTGGTACTCTTGCAGTCCAAATGTAGGGCAGTACTAAATGTGTCAATAGTTGCTAGTATCACATTACAATAATACCCATTATCTGTATGGTATCTTTTTGCACTTGTTTTTGACCAATATGATGCTTAAATTCATCTATGAACCTAAGACTGAGTGAAGCTACATAAAACTATGCAGGTTAATAACCAGTCCACAATGGGCACTTTGGACGGAGGTCTGGACATTTATCAGCACACTGACAGACAGAGAAGGAGGGGAGAGAGAGAGAGAGAGAGAGAGAGAGAGAGAGAGAGAGAGAGAGAGAGAGAGAGAGAGAGAGAGAGAGAGAGAGAGTCTAGTAAATCACTGAGCTACTGAGCGATCAAATTAGAGCATGGCTCTCCTGTCCTTTACCAAACCACACAGATGCAGTGAATGAAAAAAAAGACAGAGAAAGGCTGGCAAGGAGGAAACGAAAAAGAAAAGAGGAGGAGAATGAGGGCCGAGTGAGAGGAAGTAAGCAGATATGTGTGTGTTCTTGTGTGTGTGTGTGTGTGTGTGTAGTGGAGCAAGAGGAGTGATAGTTTGGCAAGAGAGCAAACCCAAGACCCCCTCAGTCACTACAAAGCACAGGCCTAATGCATATTCAGCTCAGCATCTCCCCTCATTGCCCTAGTTTCCTAATTAATGCTCGGCTGGTGGGTGTAAATAAACACATTCACAGTGGCCCAAAAAATAAAAGCACACTGTGTCTCAAATCCATGGAAGGTGCAAATGCAGCTTCTCCCCTCTATGTCACTGAAATGGTCCTCGGTGAGCTGCTTTATGTACTGGACATTTACATGACATTAATAATGTATTAGGCAGTTTTCAAAGAGATCCAATATGCACAGCAATGTAATAAAAAAAACAATATGTCTGTGTCATGGTGTCCTCACAGAGGGGTGCATCAATTATGAGGCTGTTATGTTTGATTATTTTGATGCCTCCTGCTCGCCCCATCTCCTGTCTGATGTGTTGAAGCCCCAGAAACAGAGCGGTGACATCACATGGATACTTTCATGTCTCAGCACACGCTAATTACATTTTGGCCATTATCTGACAAGGCCATGAGGGCTAACAGCATGCTACTGTAGCATTGGGAGACACAGCTAACTGAATGATACCTACATCAGACCCACAATTGGCATTTGCAAGTTGGCTTTTACGACATCAACTGAATACAACACTTCCTCTTCAGGAACTCTGCCCAGCTCCTTGCTCAACTGTTCATTCACCTCCTTTCTCCGTTTTGCCAAACTGCAGACTCTGACCCTTGCACTACTTGATATTAGTCCCTTAAAGGGGACATATTATGGAAATAACACTTTGAACACTTTGAAGGCTCTTTAACATATATCTGGGTGTTTGGCTTGCCGTCCGGCCCCCAAAATGTGAGAATTGACAAAAAGAAATCTGTACTTTGCAGGTTCCCGAGGTTGAAATCCATGTGGTTTTACGAGCTGTTCCCTTGGTTGTCATACAATGATGTCATTAGTTTTCGAATTTGCATAAGACCACTTCTACCTGTGAGTACCGGTACCTGTAAAAGGGGCCAGGGCGGGGTGAGCAGTGGCTCATTTGCATTTAAAGGGACAGACACTGAAACCAGAACAGGGCAATTCTGAGCAGATGAAAAGAGTGCTGTGATGTTTGATCCTTTGGGTATTTTGACCGAAGCATGTGATACACATGTCTTTAAGACACCTGGAAACTATTCTAATTTGTGGAAAAGGGGCATATAATATGTCTCCTTTAAAGTTCTGTGAACCCAGGATCTTAGGTGCACTGTCTTAATGCCATAATTGTAATCATACTCCATCAGATATAGAACTTTACCATATGTGTGACCATCTCTTTTCACTGTATTGACATAGAAGTGTTATTCAGTTTTATGCACAATGTTAACTGGACGTTAGCTTACCTGAGTAGCAGTGGGGTTTGGGAGCACGCAGACAGGATTTCCCTCCAGGGTGAGTGTCTGGAGTTTGCCACACAATCCCAGATACTGGACCTGGACTAAGTCATCCACATCATTCCCTTCCAGATCTAACAGCTGCAGGTTCTCCAGCATGCCGACCTGACTCAGGTCTGACACAGCATTATAGGCCACGTACAACTCCTGAACAGTCAAAGAAAAATACAAATATGAAAATATTGTCAGTGAGAGAGGGAACATATTAGACATACGGGCAGTTATCTGACAAAGAGAGAGAGACAGATGAAATCTTCCAAAGTCACAGAACCTGGGATCTTATGAATTAAGCTCTATTTTCAATTTCTCACATTACTTTGAAAATTGCAGGATTTGCTGAAATGGGAATGACCTGTGGGACTACAATTTTTCACCAATGCAACTTCACAAATTAAGTGAAAACATGCCTTGCCCTTTTAAAATAAATATGAAAACTTTGTCTGAGAATGCTTTTTTTCTCCTCTTCTTTTAATCAATACACAAATATTTTAAACCTTTGTGCAATCAAGTTTTTTTTTTCACTTTAACAGTTTGCTGAGTTGTTGAATTGTCTCTCAACATGAACATCTATAACCTTCTCTACCTTTAGAGAAGAAAAAGTAGAAATGCCATCTAGGTCCTTTAGGCAGCAGCGAGACATCCACAGCACCTGCAGGTGGGAGAGGGTGGTTCCCAGGTCTCTAAGGAGATGAAATTGAATAAATTTGATTCATGGCGCAAGCGAAGGGAGTTACACAACACTATGAATCATGACAAAGACTATGCAGTCCTTTTGGCCACTGAAGCTTAAAGCTCCTTTCTCTTCCCTAGATGCGGGCCTCTCTTCTGCCTCCCACTTGTCTCAGCTCAGCACAGCCCTGCTCTGACCCTTCCAGCAGAGGCTCATTCAGTCTATCTACAACGCCGTTACACCCTCTCCACAACAGCTCCCTCAGCCCAGAGCAGGAAATGCTATCAGAGGCAGTGCACGTCCGGCTGGCTCTGCTCTGCTACTCTCAGGGTGGAGCAGACAGCTCCCTATCTTTCTGCTGTATACTCTTATCCTTCAGCAGTCTCTTGAGTAACAATTCTCCACCTGCCCTATTATAAGGACAATTTACAGTTTGTGTATCTCATCCGTGGAGGTTATTGCTTTTCCTGTATCTGATTTTGATGACACGGCTGCGGCTGCAATCAAAGTGGACACTGCAGATTTCCTGCTTTTTTTTCCCCTGGAAAAGTCCAAATGGATGAATCTGAAAACTGATATGCCACAAATCCCTCTGTGTCCTATTGCGAAGCGGGTGAACCTGTTCTCCATGTGTGTCTGTCTCCAAGAATGTATCTAAACAGAACATCTGCTGCTATCTGGTTTACAAGCTTCAACATGCAGCCACCATACAGAAACATTGCATTACAAGTCCCTGTTGGAAAACCTTGGCCAAAGCAGAGCACTGCTCCAGACCTGCACTGCCACCGCACTGCACTTTTTCTGACCTGTCTTTCTACTTCAATCTTTTTTTTCTTTTAACTCTGTCCAAGTCATCTCACGGAAGAGTGTCCGTCGCACACATTCAGCCAATGTAAAGCATGACAGTAATCCCCATGGATCCATCCCTGCTGAAGGTCAAGTTACAGTTTTCTGTAACTGTTTACACCAAGAAATGTGTTTTGTGGAAGGAATAATACATCAGTAGCACATATGCTGTTTTGTTCCATTTCACATTTGACTTTTGGTTTCAGGATTTGCAATTTCTTGAGAATCCACAACACACTAATTGCGACATAGTATAGGTGTGTGTTGTGACGAATTTTCTTCCCCAAGGGTTTGGGGAAAAAAACAAGACTGTATTTCTGGAATTTGATGCTTACCTTAATGACATGATCATGCTGTTGTTCATTCTCAGTTGCACGAGATTGGGCAAGAAAGAACCTAGAAGATCATCAGACAAACAAAACAATCTCTCCCTACTTACATCACAGTGGGGTGATTATTTCCTGGCTCATTTCCAAATGCACAACATCATGTGTTCAAACTAAATTAGCTTAATAGAAGTAGCATCTATAGTGATGGACTAGGCATGACTCATAGATGCACAGATTACACTTTGTTGTGCCTATTCGTTGTGTAATATAGGATTTTCTCAGGACAGAGGTGAGTATAATTATGGAGTTATTCCACAATTATCAGTTCGTTCTTGCCCTCAGGTCAGTATACCTGACAGAAAATATGGTATGGACACAGTGCATTAAAGCAGTTTGTCTATTTCTGCTTTGTAGTTGTCTTGTTTTGTTTTTTTAAATATGTATCATGAATCATTTTGTACGACACATAAATACAACAGGAGTTTGAAAGAAAACCCATGTCAATGACAAACAGTGAGCTGTAATAAGTATTCACGCCAATTTTCTACTTATACAATAGGTTTTGAAATAGTAGTCATGTTTAACTTTTATAAATGCCTTGGTGTACGTTATATCTCACCAAAGTTACCCAGCGTGTATTCTTGTGTGTCTATGCAGATCTCCAGTGAAGTCACATGAGAGAGGTCCCGAGTTCCACACAGCAATTCCTGTGAGGAATGTAAATTATCAGTACAACAGCTGACCTCTGACTGGCATACTGAACTGGATTTTGCCTTTACTTGACTTTGTTTCATTATTCAATATTTGCCTGTGACATACACCCATGACAAATTATGGAAAGCCCATGGTGTGAAATAATTCTGTCTGCCCACCTCACCTTGAAACAGCAATCTCCACAGCCTGTGCTGTCACAATACAGACATAATAATGCAGTGGGAATACACAGAGAGGACGTTAGATTTTTTTCTCTCTATGCTGGAAGGTCCTATGTTATCTCTCAAAACTAGTCTAAACAGATAAGATGGAATGAATTTGAGTCAAGCACATAAACTAACATGAAGGGAATCAAGGGAGGAGCAGGGTGTATCAGTGGGATGAGCACAGGCTGTATCCTCAGGCACTTCTGAAAACTTACAAGCCTGTCTGAAGAGAGGTAAAGCTCCACTGCTGTCTCCAAGTCTTCAGAGGTTTTAGTGGCAGGAGTTGGGTTGACAAGGCCTGAACCACTGAGCTCAGTGACCAGAACTCGTGCTGTGCCAGGACGAACCTCCTGGGGCGCAGGCCCATGACAGCAGCTCATCTCTCACGACTACCTGAACACAACAAACAAAATGAAAGCGTCTCGGTCGAATGACGTTCTGAGAAACTAAGAAGATGACAAGTACTACTATAAATAGTAATAGGCCTATGTCTTTCGTATCCAACTTGCACTAATTATATTAGCTAATCTAACTAGCATCAAATTAGCTAACAAATTACCGTTAGCCTATCTAGTTTGATTAAATGCTGACATAATACGGAAAGAAAGTTATTCCAGTTTGAATAAATTCGGTAAAAAAAAATACTTTAAACGGTATATTACACAGTAAATTCACTCAGAATAAATTTACCTGTTGCGAGAAACGGTAGTTCAGGGAGATATACTACACATTTACAGAAAGACAGCCTTGCCTTACAAGCAAAAGTTTGCTTGACGACCACAAAGACTTCCTGGATACCACACTACGAGGCCCGTGGCTCGCTGGGAAATGTAGTACACAAGACACTAGTGGCGTTGATTACAGCGCTTTCAGTTCGACTCTTGAGGACAGCATGTAGATAATAGTTATCATAAAGAGCTACTTTGATCAAAAGTTTCACCTTCTATGACCCTCTGAACTGTCTATGCTGAAATGCACCCACCTTGGTCTGGTGATGCATTCAAATGGTCGTTGTAAACTACGGTTTTGTCACTGAAAAATAAAAAAAATTCACGTGTCTCAATTATGATCATTTAGGTTTCGCAACAATAATTTTCTTGTTGTCTGTCTAGCTAAATAACACACCAGGGATCCTTTTTGATTCCGTTTCAAAGTGATTAAGGGCAAGACATCCGATTTAGATACAATTAATGTTTTATTTTTATGAAGTCCACTGAGTAAAGATGGAATTGAAGGTCAAACAAACACTTAAAATGAAGCAGATCGTGTGTATATATTATATTATGACACATAACAAATTACTACACGAATAAAACTAATTTGTATTTAGGAAGTCACATCCTTGGAAATAGGCTACTTATGAGAATTTGGGTTTTAACAAGTTAACATGTACAAGATACAGATCCACTGCTTATTGTGGGCTTTTTGTGCTGATTAAGATTTCTTTCATAGACACTATCTGTCAAAATATGTTTGTTTTTGAACAAGCTCAATTTGTAAATTATACAAATGTTTCAATATTTTCTACCAAAAGAACACCAGACAGTGAAGAGAGGGTTTATTTATAAAAAACACTTAGGTCATTTTTATAATGGAGACCAGAGCTTTGCTGATGGTTGGTGTTTTCAGGTGGGTGGGGTTGTATTTGGGGAATTTGGACCTATGACCTCAGCATCCTGCTGGCTCGTTAGTCAATTCAAACGGATCTCCATCACTGTACTAAAATGTTTTCCGGGATTTGTTGTCTATCACACAAGTGCAATTTTGTAATCTTCGATCAAGTAGGTAATGAACAGCTGTTTTGGGGGGGTCAGCTGGTGTTCACCGCCGAGTAGGTATTTTTCCGACAGCGTGTGAACGCAGCAGTTACATGCATGGTAACCGGGGCGGTTCTATGTTTGATAGAGCTGGGCGTGGGCTCGACGCTCCTCATCCCCTCTCCTCTCGCTCTCTCTCTCTCTCTGTGGAAGCACATTGTTCAACGCGGGCTCGTTTTACCCACAACCAATGAATGCCTTGGTGCATTTTACCTACTGAAAATTAAACACTCACTGGGAAAAGAGAATAAGGTGCAGATATCCGAAGACGGCGGGAAGCAAACCAAGAACATTTTGTTTCCCTCTTGAATACAGCTGAGAGGCAACAGAGTTGGAAGATTTTTTTTTCTTCTTCTTCTTCTCCGGTGGACGAAACGTCGCTCTTGTCGCTAATTAGACGCCTGCTTGTTGTAAGTATGCAGTGCACATTCCTGTGTCCAAAATATGTCGGCAGCCTCTGTATTTATCTGGTGGTAGGTTTGCTTTTTTTTCTTTCTTTTTTTGAAATGCTTTCAGTGATTTTGGCACGGCTGGAAATTGCGGTCCACTGTTACAACATGTTAGCTACAGTAGCTATCATAACATTTTAATTCACGCCCGGCGAGCTTTAACGTCATCTGTCGAGCTCAACAACTCATGCTCGCCTTTTTTTTTTCCTCCAGCCCTTTGAATATAATATGGATATTGCCTACACATCACATTGAAAAAAAGGAAAAAAGAAATGTCCATTTTGAGAAACAGTCTCTGTGAGTTCGGGTATTGAAACTTGGTTATGGAGGAATCTGATTGGACCGCGGATTTCCCCTTCTTTTCACTTGTAAAAACAGAAACCGAAGGCACTTAAATGAACATGACTGTATAGTGGCGAAATGACTTTGTGCGGCCTGTGTTTTTGTCCAGTGTAAAAAGACAGTCTTGAGTCTGAGGTTGCTGCTGCCGATAGTGGCCACAGACAAGAAGGGTGACGCCCCGTCACACTCAGTAGAAAACCGAATGTATCACTGCGGAAGTTAGATTCCATTACAAGGCATTTATAAAGCTGACGAGGAATAATTTATACTCTGGAAGCTGACTGTTAAAACTGTTTAGTAAGTTGGAAAAAGAAAAAAGAAGGCAAAGACGGCACAAATACCTCATTGACCATTAGGCTACTCAATTTTGGCCACAGTGGCTTCTAAACGAGAGGAGAAACCATGAACTCATCCAGAATTCATTTTTATTCATTATAAGAAGTAGAATAGAAACATTTAAGCTGGAGTTGTTTGTTTTATGTGTTTCTCTGTTGCCTTTATGGCATGTTATTGTCATTGACAGCTGTTCATACCTTATTCTGCTCACCACAATATCACTGTGGCTTATCTAAGCATCATACTATACGTGACATGTAACTCCTACATAGACCACATAAGTAGCTACAGTGCAAAGTAAAAGTCCACTGTCACCACTGAATTTGACATCGGCACCTGTAGTGTTCGGAGCCTATAGGTATAACATTGTGGCAGCTGGAAAACAGCTGGAGATAGTTCAGCCAGTGATGGAGGTGTGATCTGTTGTTGTCTGTCTCTGAATGGCTGAAGCCGGGGTGCTTTCCAGCTGACTCCTCTGGATACCAAGATTCTGTAAATGGCCTCCTTTTTTTATACTGCTTTCATTTACAGCTGTTTACTATGTTAGTTGTGCAGTGTGTGTGGCTTTGAAGACGGCTCAGGGAAGGCTTGTGTGTACATGTGAGGATATTTTCTGTTTTTGTTTGGGATTCTTTGGGAAAACTGACGGGGATCTTGTGCAGGTTAACTGGCAGATTTGTTTACATGACCCAAATTCTGCCTTGTGTGCACTTTGTTGCTTTTACGTGCCACTCAGACACAAATTTAAAAAAAAAAATGGACAAGAATGTCTCATTCGTCTGACTAGCCCAAAAAAAAAAAAGAGCAACTGATGAGTTTCGGGGTGTTTGGTGTCTGATGATAAGCCTTGTGGCTCCTCTAACTGGCAGGCCTTTGTGTGGAGGTCAGCTGGCCTTTTCATCTCTGCTGCTGCCTCCACTGTCTCACCCAGTCTGACAAGCTAAAAGGATGACCCAGTGGAGAAAAGGTCACTTGGACTCCAGTGCCTTTAAGAGCGGCTTGTTTAAGTGTGCGCACTCCTACTTCTCCTCTCCATCTGAATGTTTGGGATAATTATTAAATGGATGGTCCTTTTTGCGATATAGTCTAACAACTAGATTTATCAGATAGACTGGATGATAAAGAATCACTTCAAGCTCTCACTCACTTCTATTCATTGGCCCCGGAGAGCAGGAGAGTCATTCTTCAGATGCTGATCAAAACGTATGCTTGGATGCTGTTCAGGGGGATGATGTCATTGGTGAGCAGTGGGAGGGTGCAGTGGGCTACCGAGGCTTTAGGATGGCTCTTGGAGTCTCAGTGTTCGACTGTGGTGCCTCCCCAGAGAGGGTCTCCTTACCATCATTGCTCCATTAAAAATCTATTATCTCTGCAGTGGGCTTGTGGCTCTGCCAATATGGATTCTTTAACCAATTAAGCACTTTAATGGAGAGCAGAATGCATGTCAAGGAGGACGGCCATTCATGTACCCTCCTACTTGCACCGTGTGTTGAGGTCAGAGAGTTGTTTTCCAGGTTACGTGGAGTCATTGACTGTAATATTGACCGTTCTTATCAGAGCCATACGGTTGAATTAGCTTAGAAAATGCTGCAGAATGTTGTGCATTTTCATTATTGATTTCTTTATTTATTTATTCATTTTTTTCCAGTTTCCAGGTCAGCCCCTCCTTCCTGTGGCTGGCTGTGCCCTTGGCATATAGTAAGAGTGGCCCTCTCACTCCCTCGCCCACAGCCATTCTCCTTCCATCACCCCTCTCTCTGCTCTGTGCTCGCACCCTCCGTAAGCTGTCATGTAAGATTATCCTCTCGGTCCAGGCGGGGCTCTAGGGTTTCAAAACGAACTGTTAATTTCCCAGGCTGGAGGTGGCGAGCTATAAATAACCTTAAACACAGACATACTGTGTAGTGCTCTATGATCGGAAAGGGAGCAGCCATGTAAAGATTTGGGAGAGTTGGGGAGGAGAGGTCACCAACTTGTAGACAAGTCTCCAGCTATGGCTGTCTCAGAGTAGCCTAATCACTGTGAACAGCATAGGAGGGAAACTTTCTCTATTTGGCTTTTTTTCTTTGCTACAGGATTATTAATTGTGTCTTATGTAAAATTTAGAAAAATAAAAGAATATAGCTAGCTTTTTTAATAACCACATTTTATTCAACAATCTGCATTATGCAGTATCACAGATTCAAGGTTTTAGACTATACTATGCTCCTCCTCCCCCAGCAACCTCAATAGCATCAATACTACTAATATTGATAATTTAAGACATTAAATGAATACAGAATATTTGTACAACTTAGAAAAAGGAAGGGGGGAGGGGTGGGCGGTGGACAACTGGTCATGGACCAAATCAACATATTATTTTGACTGCCTGCACCCTACAAGGTCACCGTCTATTATGTATAATAGATACAGATACTCTGTTACATCTGCAGACAATAACCATTCATACTCACTGAGCCCCTGTACTGTACATGCACACAGCTGTGTCTGCATTTGGTCATGTTTCCCACACCTTAGCCCCAATGGGAAAGATTTCATTGACTCTAAGAGGGAGATGAGAGGCTGCCAATGTTTGTTGAATTTTTCAGCCGAGCCACTGACGGGAAAATTTGATCCTTTCCAATTTCAGAAATGATTGCAATTGTCTTCATGCTTTTTAAAATTTTTATACAGAGGTTACTGTTATTATTACTTCTGTATGTGTGTGTATGAGGGGGGCATGTGCAGATGTGGCCAACTGTTGCACATCTGGAGCAATTACTGACTGCACAGGTTAATCATGCGCTGACTGTAATTACTGTACAGTATGAAAATTAGGAGTTTAGAGGAGAACAAGGGAGGTGTGGCATTGCTACAGGGAAAAAGAAAGAGTGAGGTAAAAAGTTTATTATGCTAGGTCCCTGTGTGTGGATGAAATATGTAAAAAAACAATAGATTTTCATTGATGATTGGGTTCTCTCGTGGCTTTATCCTCATCCATCGTCTCTTATCTACACAAAGCTCAGTATGAGTCCCTCCCGACAACAAGTGGCTCTGAAAAAAAGCAACAGCATCTATCAATGATTAATTTTCCTATTCATCCCCATATGTATGTGTGGATTATTAATCAGCTGCTGACATGGCCTAGTTTGAGACGAGATGGCACTGCTGCTGTCTGTGTTTCTTTCTTTCTTTAGTCTCCCAGCAGCGGGCACGTGTGTATTGAATTTGCATTTTTAGGCTGTGTATACCAGTGGTTTGGCAGATGTACACTTGAGATGTGGTTATGTAGAAGAAAAGCAGCAACCAGCCATGTCAGAATCCGGAGAGTGGTGGTGGGTGTTTGCGAGAGTGCGGGTGTCAATCACTTCTGTTTTTATTTTGTGTGTCCTACATTTTTCCGTCTTTCTTACTCATAAGTTCCGTTCACTTTTGCTTTATTGGCACCAAGCCAGTGTGTATTACTAATATAACAGACTTGGTTGCTACTGTCAGACAAAGGCTCGTTACGCAGGGAAACCAAGGTCAGCCAACTATGGATGAGGTGAAGAATATGATGGTGTGGTGGGCGCGAAGTGAATCTTGGTAGAAGGTTAAAGAACAGAAACATGGGAGAGATCCTCTCGCTCATTTTCACAGCATCTGTCGTCTTGGACTGGGAATAACTTTGCGAAGACAGATCCAGAAACTAATGATTGTGCTCAGGTGTAAAGATTTGCTGTATTTTATGTTATAAATAGATAGAGATTGATCATTTATACATTTCTGTTCTCCAGTGTCTTAATATTTATTGGCTAGCATATAAATGTATTTCGCTAATATTGGCTTCTATATTGTGGTGAACAAATCTTTTGACACTTAATAGACAATACTGTTGGTCGATTGGGAAAAAGCAGCAGCAGATTAACAGATAACGTAAAGACAATCCAATTGCATACTGTTTTATTCAAACACAGAGAAGTAGTTCCTGGCAGCCAGCCACTGATGTGAATTCTTGCCCCGTCTTGAGCTCGTAGCCTTCAGTGACCAAAGGTGCTCCACCGTCTGCCGGCCCTGTACGACGAGTCATCCCTCTTTGCACAGCTGCTGTTTATTTGGCCAGAACAGGCTCCGAGCGGCGAGGGCTGGCCGCACGGCTCGGCCATGGGCTCTATCTGTACTCCAGCCAGGGCCAACTGCACTGTGTACCAGGTTGATTTATTTACAGTGAGGGAAGAAGGAAGTTAAATGTTTGGCCACAAGATTGAGGGGTCAGGATAATTCCCTTCCTGTTGTGCTTGAGAATTATAGCAGCAAGGGTGTTTTTACAAGGCGGACGTTGTTGATATTGGTGATAGCGGTCGGTCAGAGCTACCTGTTCCATTAAGGTCAGCAGTGGCTTTACGGGATCACAGGGAGCGTGTTGCTAGAACATGTGTGTGTCCGTGTGTCACTGAACGAGGCCAGCTAGATGGCTGTGTCTTGTCTTCAGTTAACAAGTCTGCTTTTCTTTTGTCAATCATTAACATCAGTCAACCAGTCTCGGTCCTGGCTAATCTTAGTGCACAGTTACACACACTTTCAGACACAAATAACACTGAGCGAGTTTTTTTTTTACAGAGGTGCAATGCAGACAACCAAACCCAGAGACACATTTAGGAGCAGTGTCTGTTGCTTTTCTCTTATGGCAGAATTAGCTTTGTAAGTTTAGTTGGCGTGTCGTTCCTTCATGAGACTTTTACAGAAGCGTGTTCCCAACACCTGTTACTACTCCTCTCTTTCTACAAGTCAAGTTTAAAAGCTGTGTGTGTGTGTGTGTGTGTGTACTCCCTGGAGGATAAACCACAAGAGAGTGGGTGTGTGTGTGTGTGTGTCTTCGTCTTCTACTCGGGCCGGCCGAAGCGCTGACATTCACCGCTCTTGAGTGAGCAGCGAGGAGTTTGTGTTACTGAGCTACGCGGAGTGCATTTTATGTTCGGGGGGCGGCAGTTGGTGTCCTGAAGAAGGTAAAACAGCATATGTGACCCGCGGCGCTCGTGAAATCCTGACAGATTGATTACACACTGTAGCAGGTGGTGCAGGTTGGTGATTATTATTTTTGTCAGCTCAGTTAGCATTCAGCAAAGTGAGACAGTGGCAATGAGCAGACTGAGATGTTTAACCTCACGTGACCTTTTTTTATTCTTGACTGCTCCGCCTTAACAACGAGAGAGGCTGCTTTTTAAGGAAGAGAGACTTTTAGGTTTCACTTGGTGTTTGGGTGGACTTGCTGTGTCAAAAAGGGCGTAATATGAGTCTGAATCTGTCCAAAATTTGACGTATAATGGCGTGAAAACATCTGGAGCTCAGTTTTTAGCTAATGTGTCAAACAGAAAGTGGAACTAAACAGCCACTGAGGGATTTTGCAATCTCTCAGGTAAATAGGAAACCCCAGTGATTTTCCCATCTGTCATTAGAGATGTCACTGTGATGTGATAATCACAACCGATGCTTGTATGATGTCAAACTGAGGCTGTAACCACGGTTGCGGCTGGATCTATTGGTCACACCAGCCCCGGCCTGTGTGTATTTAATTCCTCTGGATGGCTTCATGTTTTTCCATCACTGACTCATCGTGTCTTCGACAGGGCCTGGTACTAGGTCATTTTTAGGTCATAGATTTGGTTTCTTTTTTTGGGGTCAATTTGCAATAAGCTGAGTCATACATTGTCACTGTATGTAATGATAACGCCCAGATGACTTCTCTCTTTACCAGTTGACGCAACACGCGTGGAATTTCACTGGCCAGCAGCAGCAGACAGCGCTGTGGCGGGTTGTTGATGTCAGGATGCATGATGTGCGTGCCTTTGTACTGGCTCGTGTCTATACATGTACACACATGCAGGGCCCCAGCTGACTCAATAGCTCAAACTGCGATAACGTAATTGAGCCAAGCTTTTCAGCAAAATTTCCACGTTTACTGAGCAAACTTTGTTTTTGTGGTCAAATCCGGATTAGTTAGCAATACTCCACCTATAGCTCTCTGCTTTCTACTTTCTGCTGCTGTCAGTAGGTTGTTGATAAAGGGATGAGAACCCAATAAACTGTGGCAACCCTGAACTTTTGACCCAAGGTGAAAGAGAATATATGCACCACACCCAATAATTTAAAAACCTGCCTTCAATAAATGGGAATGGGAAATTCCTTTTGTGGGATACACATTTCCCTTTTTTTGAGTAACATGCAAAACATGGTTTGAAATTCAACCACTATAAAAAAATATATGTCCTCCAATGTGGGAACTGCTTTACTTAAGGGGTATTTCATGGCAAATTCGCCTATTGCCATAATCCCCGAGTAGGTTTAATTGTTGGTGCAAGCTGTTTTGAGATCGGCTGAATTTGCCAAAATGTTGAAATATCCCTTTAATTAAACGACTCTGTTTTCAACTGGCCCAGGTTCATACATTCTTGTAAAGGCAGTGTTCACCTGTGTCAGTTTTAGCCTTCACAAAATGGACATCACTTATTCTTTCTCAAGAGACTGGCATGTTTCTTTAATAACTCGCTGTGATTTACAGTCAGGGCATCGACTAGACCTATTAAGTGAGTTCAGTAGGTCCACAGGGGGCAACTGCAGGTACACCTGGTGTCATAAAATCCTCTTTTAGGTCTCTCATTTTGTTGCTGTAGATTGATCCCTGTGGAATAACCAAGCCAACCCAACAAAAGCAAAACAATATTGGCAATAGCTTAGCTTTGTTAGGAATGGACAATTACATTTCTTTTACACATATTTTTTTTTTTTTACATCTTTACACATTTTTAGATCTTTTTATTTTCAGCTCTTGTTTTTACTTCATTCTTGTGGTGTTTTTCAACAGACAATTTTTGGCCGAGGCGTCTCTCACCTTGGGTTCAAAAGAGGCATGAGTAATGTGAAGCCTGAGTGATGAGGATCAGTCTACCAGTGTCGTGCCCCTCCTTTCTCTCCCTCCCTGCCTCCCTAGCTCTCCCTCTCACACACACCCTCTCTCTGCTGCTCATACTGAGCGGGAGAGGATTGGAACATTGAGTACCTTCAGCACATTTTTCACATTCCCCTTTGAGGGTCTCAACCTCAGCCCCCACTACACACACACACACATATACACACTCACACCCATACACTCCAACACATTCACACAAAACACTAATGTTTCTCACCCCTGGACTGTAGTGACAATGCATAATATGTTTTCTCTCCACCACTGGCTATGAACCGCATCATAGCAGGGCAGTGGCGGAGAATATCATGCCAAAGCTGTTGTGTGTCAGTTGCTCTGATAATGTGTATATGTGTGTAATACTGTATGCTAACCTGCACCTTTCTCTAATTCCCTTTCGTCTCTCCAGCAGTGGTGTGTGTGTGGCGAGCAGCAGCAGCAGCAGCAGCAGCGGCAAAGATGACGGAGTATAAGCTGGTGGTGGTAGGAGCTGGAGGCGTGGGCAAGAGTGCACTCACCATTCAGCTCATCCAGAACCACTTTGTGGATGAATATGACCCCACCATAGAGGTATGACTCTGTTCTGCGTGTTTTGCACATCATTCTTGTTGTGTCAGGTTTGTTTTTGGGTGGAAGGTTACTGAAGCCGTATTGTTTCAGACAAAAGCTCTCCCCTGCTCCCCCTTGAACCGCTGCGTGGATGTACACCTCTTTACACCCATGTGATGGTTTGTGATTGTTTCACACAATCGTCCAGACCCATGTCAATGCTTGAAGAACATAGTCTAAACCCGGAGACGACAGCTCAGTCCCAAACCAAGCAAATTTAATTTCATTAATTGGTTAATCAAATGGCAAGGCAGAGAAAGACACATCCACTCCGTCCTTCTTTGTAATTCTTATATTCTCATGAAAATAAGACATTGCAAAGAGAAGAGGGAAGCCAGTGAGAGTGTTTTCTCCTCTTTTCTCTCTTTTTCTCCCTCTCTGACTCCACTCTATCCCTCTCTTTCTCACCACGCCTGCCTCTGGCCAGACAATGTCCTTTTTGTGTATTTGCATTCCTGGCCCCTATGCTCTAACAAACAAAGGGACGGCACTCCATGTTTTTGTGTCTGCGTGTTGGAAGGCTAAACATTGGCTCCGATGCCCTGCTCCTCTGATCCCTTGTTGTTCATTTGACCTCGAAGAGCACAGGGAATTAATAACACATACCACTTAATACGCAGTCAGTTGACTTCACGTCTCTAGGTCTTTGCGTACGTACATGCTGCTTTGCTCTTTGCACAGCGACCGAGGCCACGGACGTGACGTCCTCAGCGACAGCAACTGACCCACAGTTGCCTCAAATCCCACAAGTTCTGCTCATTCACACATTTCACTGGTGTTTTTTTTGTTACCACTTCTCTAAACGTTGGAGTTTCTCCCCTTCTCCCTGCAGGACTCGTACAGGAAACAAGTCGTGATTGACGGGGAGACCTGCCTGCTGGACATCCTGGACACTGCAGGTCAGGAGGAGTACAGCGCCATGAGGGACCAGTACATGAGGACAGGGGAGGGTTTCCTGTGCGTCTTTGCCATCAACAACACCAAGTCTTTTGAGGACATTCACCAGTACAGGTGTGTGTGTGTGTGTGTGTGTGTGTGTGTGTGTGTGTGTGTGTGTGTGTGTGTGTGTGTGTGTTTGTGTGTATATCAAATAAGGACAGAGAGCAGAAGGCACAGCATTGTGATATTGACATTGAGCATGTCGAGATCTATTGTTGCAGATGTGAACATGTGTATTCACTGGTCAGGTTACAGACCAGTCAGGGTGGAGTTAGTTCAGGCACAAAAAAAATGGCTTCTGTTCTGTTAGTCCTCCTCTAAGCTTCTGTGTATGTGCATTTGTATATGCAGTGTGTGTTACAGGGACTCCCATGGGTGTGTTGGGGGTGGGGTGGGGGTGTATACGTCTCTGTGCCAGCTCTCTGCAGTAGTGGGGTGATGTCATGCTGTAGCGTTTAACACGGCTAAAGAAAGCTTAGCCCCCAACTGGAGGATTACAGCACGATGCCAATGAAATCGATCCTGACTCAATTAGAGGAGCGAGGAGAGGTAGCGCTCCCAAGGACAGGGAAGGGGAAAGAAAAGGGAGGGGGGGGGGAGATGACAGCGTTCTCTGTCTTTGCCACATTCTGTCTTGCTCATCACATCAGACACCAACATGCCAGTTTTACACGTGGCCTGTATGAGGCTTGCATATTTGCTTTGCCACTTCCTTCACAGTTATGCCGGGGTTTTTTGAGTTTATTGCACACACACATTTGTTTGACTTGCTGCAGGCCAGTGAGTTTTTTTTTTTTCTCCCACTGTTAAACCTTTGTGCAGCTTGTGAAAGCATGCATGGATCTTTGGCTGGGTGTTAGAATAGGTGGTGGCCCAGTTAGAGCTGTTGAGTTATTTAAAGATCTGTCATCTGTTATACAGGCAACGATTGTCTGAGGTATTTTTCCAAAACTTCCCAGTGTTGTCAGTGTACTTACACTTCATGGCAACTGCTTAAAACTGGACAGGTCATCTTAACAGTATATTCTGTATATTCCTCCTGGTTGAGAATATTATAGGCATTCTTGATAATGCCTATAATAAGACTTTACCTGCTTCACCCTGAACAGGTAAAGACGTGCGCTTTGCCGTCAAGTCTCAGAGCAAGTGTGGTCATAAACACCATAATCAGTGTTGACTGCAGCTGGGCTAGGCTGACTGTAGTGGCTATATCCTGCTGCACTGTGGCTGGGGGAGAAGAAGGGCTGAGCTGATTGATCTGACCCACTCCTCTCACTCAGTTCCCCCTGGCTGCCTAGCGTTTGGCGCTGGCTGCTGTAGGGATGAGGTAATGCTGTTTGCCGCCTGCCTGTTGTCCATCCCTACCCCTCCCTCCCCTCCCTTCCACCTCCCTCCTTCAGCAGTGCAGCACAGCCCAGCACCAGCGGGGCCCTGGCTCTTCCTCAGGGTCCTAGAGCTCCCCGGGTGGTTGGTTCTCCAGTGGTGAAGCTGCTGCTGCTGTTGTTTATGAAGCTGGAAAGGATTTTCAATATGTCACCGTGATAAAACTGTGCAGAGATGGGGTTGTTGAGGACACGCCCAGAGTTCTTTTGCAAATGAAATGTCAGTTATTGCAATTTCCTTTTGTTTTGCAATTCACAGAGAACAGATTAAACGCGTAAAGGACTCTGACGATGTGCCCATGGTGCTTGTGGGAAACAAATGTGACCTCCCAGCGCGCACAGTGGACACGAGGCAAGCCCAGGAACTTGCACGCTCCTACGGCATCCCTTACATTGAGACCTCTGCCAAGACACGACAGGTAGGTGGTGGTGAACATTAACACACGCTGTACATGCACTGTCTCTTTTCCTCTCTTACATTTAAGACCACAAACTCACAAATGTACCTGATTCATACTGCATCAGTCTAATCAACAATTTATGGCCGCGTTCTGATGATGGCCCTGTAATATTTGTTTATGTTGTGAGGTGTGTAATGGCGCGCGCATTAACACATGAAGCACAGTGCATGGCCTGCGGCACGATGTGATTTGTGTTGCTGGGAACATTTTATTATGCTGCAGGCGATGACTCATAGCCAGGTTACCTTAGCTGGAGAACAGAGCTACAGTATGTGAAAAGGCCTCGGAAGGACAAGTCACCACACAGCTCCCACTGTCTGACTCACTGTGACACTTTATGTAGGTTCATACAGACTCACACATTCATCACCACAACAAGCTGGATTCAAATGGTGGAGCATGTAAAGAACCAAGCAATGACGTCATATTAGTTATTATGATTTCTTGATTAAGGGTACCTGAAATGGTCAGGGTTGCCATGGTAATGTTGCAAAAACCTCTCAACGGTGAGTACACCTGAGAGGTTTGATGTCAGTTCTAATGCGGCATGTTCTGCTCATAATCTTTTGTTCTAAGCTTCTGTATGTGGCTTTTACTGAGCTGTGTGTTTCTATGTGTGTTTACAGGGAGTAGAGGACGCCTTCTACACACTGGTCAGGGAGATCAGACAGCATAAACTGAGGAAGCTGAACCCACCTGATGAGAGCGGTCAGGACTGTATGAGCTGTCGCTGTGTGGTATCGTGATGCAGGTAAGACAAAATGTACATTTATCTCTTGACGCAATAATATAATAAGTAAATTGGACTGTTATACTGGAACTTGACACTAGAACTGTAAGGGAAAAATGAATGTGAATCCATATTTCTCCCCAGTAAATTTGATTATGTGACAGTTTCCCCAGAAACAGCTAAATGTCACTAACATCTGTTCTTCTCTTGTGTCATTTCATTCTGCAGCTGACTGTTGCACGTTGAGGAAAAATGCTACAGCGCGTAGTGGCAGCATGGACTTTAATATAGAAAGATAAAACAACTCAATGATGAAATATAAACTTTTTCAAAAAGAGGATGATTGAAGTAAACGCTCTCAAGGAAACCACCAGAGCTGACTGAACCATAGACCTTTTTATGGAAAGGATGATTTTGGATTGTTGCCGAAGTGGCTAGCCTGAACTAGCCTGGTCCTGGTCCTGGTCCCATTTTTTGGTCCACACGTCGACCTGTGAGCAACACCACTATGACTCTTTGTCAACTCCATTGTGGTCTCGCTGGGTAGCTCCACAAGTTTTCTGCTAACTTATTGTTTTCAGTCTCAACACTGGTCTTAAAGGGGGTGTCACCAACCACCCTCCCGCCTTGAACGCCTAATTCCACTCCTCCCCCACCTGACCACTGGAAGGACTGACTGACTTAAATGGAAAAGACTGGAATGGACATTTAGTTACCCCAACACCTCTTACATAAATGTACATCTCCATCCCACCCTGCCTGCCTTTGGCTCCCCTCGAATGGCTTTGTAGTCCCTTCATGATACTGAATTCAGGGGGGTGGAGGCTGACGTGGGAATGGCTATAATTTGTTGTTGTTGTTTAACAGTTAGCCTATCTGTAAAAGTCTTCAATTTAGTTTCTGATGTGGAGCTTCTTTTTGTGATTGGAAGATGCGAATGTCACTGAGCACTATGTGAGCAAGGGTGTTTATTTCTGATGGCACCTGATTTGACAGTTTTCATGACCTGCCCAATGTAGTTGGAATTCCTTTTTCAGGGTAGATATCTTGAATGGAGAATCTGAAGATAGATGACTTTCCAGAATGCAGCTGCCTTCTCTCCTTTCAGATGTTTTTTTTTTTTTAAGCTAAGACTTGTCTTCGTGGAATAATAATAGTAATGGCTAGTGTACGTAGGTTCTGGTGCAATAGGATTCTTTACTGTCCGATTTACACAAAGTATTGGGAATAAACCACCTCTCGTGACTACTTATTTTCCTGTTTTACTTTGGTTTAGGAAGGAGAGGTACAGTGCATGAAAATGTAGACATCTTTGCAATTCCTAAAGCTGGAGAGGTTGCCTGTAGAATAGGAGGAAAGCCCTACACTTGTACAGTTACACAGCGGCAGATTATGGTTTTAAATGAAATAAGAACCGGTTGATTTTTTTTAGATTGTGAGAATTGTTCCTTGTGGTTAATAAGGCTCAGGAATCAGGGTCCAGGAAGGTCTCCTGGAGACCAGGGTTTCACCCAGGATGTCACCAGTTAGCTTTGCAGAGTGTAATGCACAAGTCCTGCCTCAGAGTCAAACTTCAGTTTTCCCACACACCATGCTATCCTCAAACTGCTTCTCTCTCTGTCTCTGTCTCTGTCTCTCTCTCTCTCTGTCTCTCTCTGTCTGTCTCTCTCTCTCTGCCACCTCAGCTCTTCAGATGAACAATAAAAGGTCAGGTGCTAATTATGCCATCATAACCATATTTACTTTATGTGTGGGACTGTTGTGTGTAACAAGTGATGGATATTGGTTTTATCGGAGTGCAACGCTTTGTTTCTTAACAATGACTAGCTTGTGCTCTCCACAACTGCATTAATTTACTGCCTAAATGAAATGGACTGCTCTGTGTTTACTTGGCCTTATGTTAGCTAGTTTGTACCTCATGTATGCAGCAAGCACGACCTTAGACAATTGTGTGTTCTGTTTGCTGCATTGTTTTGTTTATGTTTGACTGTGTGCGACTAAAAAGATATAGAAGTGTGTTGATTTTAGACATGCGCTGTACAGAATTTGAATGACAGGACAGGCCCCTAAAACACTACACTGATTTTTTTTTTTTTGAAAGGTGCTTCTTTGTAAGGGCATGTGAGTCTGAATATGATTCTGTTTAACACAACTGAAAATGAAAAACAAAACAAATTAAAGAGAATTCTTCAGACGCCCAGAAGAAGCCAACTTGTCTTGCTCTCATGTTCATATGACATTAAATTCCCTAGGACATATGATGGTAACTGCTAGAAAATGTTACTTTTAGTCCAGATCATACTATAACAAATTTAGAGAATTGGTAATGTATGAAAATGTACGGAGTATCAGACACTACAGGCAGGTTTCGGTAACAACCTTCAGATGCAAACCTCAGACATCTCAGACCTCTTAACATGAAAGACGTCAAATGTAATTTTGCCATTGTCTCTTTTAATAGAAACAAAGTTATTTTTTATTGATTTTGTACAGTTAAAGTGACTTTTTTTCACTTATGATAACATCAGTCTAGTTACTGTATGGATGAAAGTGGTCAACTTGTTTTTATCAATTAACTGTTCATTTCTCTGCTTAGAGGACACATATGAACTGTGAATGTGTTTAAGTCTTTGGATATTGTTTGACATAAGCCTCGTTTTTAAAATTTACAATACTGAAATAATGCAGGGGTTGGTCCCACTCCGGGCTGTGTTGTTCCTAACTTTTATTTCGTCACCCATTGTACTCAAACCTTCTAATGGTAAAAGAGCGTGGAGTTTGTAACATGTAACTACGGTCCCAATAGTAGCGTATGCTTGTCCTCTCCCTGTCGATCTTTAAACAGTACATTCATAATAATACCATAGAATTCCACAAATCTATGCATTCAAATTCCCATTGCATTAGAATATCACTGTCATGTTTCCGCAGGGATACTCCAGCCAGCAAACCACAACAAGTATACAGGTCAGAAAACCTGGCGAGCATGACAAAGACTGCACGGACCATTGGGAGTTTTGCACAAGGATACAGTGGGCTCAAGGGCTTGTTTCTCGCCTTGCTAACTGTGGAATGGATGCGTGGAAGGAATTTGTGAAAATGTCAACTGTTTAGCTATTTAAGATGTATTTACTCTTTGAAAATGTGGCAAAATGTATTGCAGGACAGGAATAAAGATGTCAAGATGAAACTGTGTCTGGATCCTTCAACTGTCAAACTACCATGTTCCACTTACATTTTGAGATTTGCTGCCACCTACAGGCTACTCTGTATATTGAGTATAACAATCATTGACAAGGACTTTTTTTTCTTCTGAAAAAAATCAAAACAATTTTAACTGTTCCTCAGTGAGTGTAAATGCAGCGGATGTGTATATAAACGGTCTTTACAAATCTTTTCCCTGTTTGCCTGGAGGGATCATAATGTGCTTTTTAACAATGTGGGTAAGTCCAGCAGTGATAGAGGTTCAAAGGACGGTCATAAACCTCGTGCTGACGTGAGTTTTACCATCAGCAGTGCTGTTTATGAGAAGTTTTGGCTTGAACAGGTGAACCAGCCACACCTCCACTCTGGGCATGTCACTCTACAAAGAGAAAAACAAATGAGACCACAGTGACCTCACAGATAAACACTTCCTTTATTTTTCCCCATGTAATCTACCCATGGTGTCAATGTATGCATTTCATATCAGTTCTGATGTTATTTGGTCACTTCCAGCAACTGAAAGGGAAACAAGGAAATGCAGGAAAAGCTGTAGGATTGAAAGATAGGAAGCTCAGTGAGGCATGGCTTAACATTATTTCTGATTTAATTGTATACGTCAATTCATATGTTATATAGGCTACTGTATGTAGACTTGAGCTAATTTTAAAGATGTTGGACAACAGACAGTCTTTGTTTGACAGTGGTTACAGGTCAAGATCATTATTGAAAGCACTTTGCAAAAATGATGGTAAGTGGTGAGGAAGTGCAAAACAGCAATGGACTTCGGTACTGATACATCAGCAGGGTGATCCTAACAATGACCTCACCTGACCAATGAGATTAAAAAAAAAAAAAGAAGCAGAAAGAAACCCAGCACTGGGCAGCTTTGTCATAAATTACAAATCAATATTATGCTGTCTTCCAATCTTGTTTGTTCAAGCCATGTAGCTTTCTTTTTAGGGCAGACAATTTGCATAATTGTGAAACTCTTCTATTACTGGCTCTTAAAGGTCATAAAAGATATGAGGTTATCCATAAACCCCAGAGAGACAGGTAGATAGACAGACAGACACAGGGTGAGGACTGGGACACGGTAAAATTAATATTTTCCTTTTGGATAAACCACAAACATGTCATACGGTATGGATACCATAAAGAAAATGCTTCCAAAGGTAAGAATAATCATTAACAATTGAGAGAAAAATTATTTTTCTCTCCCTAACCTGTACATAAACAAGGAACTGTATTGATAGTTGTTCTTCTCAGTGATTGTTTTTTCTCCTTTGGTTTTCAAGGCTTATGTTCGCAAACATGTGGCTCATGAAATATATGCTGTAACGACTCAGTTCAGAAATCTTGTGCCCATAATGGATAAATATGGTAAGATGCAAAAATATATATATTAGCTCACCATCTGTTGCTCAGCTTATTCAATATGTGGTTGATGTTAACAAGTACTGGAAATGATACAATCCATTTTCACACAGTTTACAATGATGGGACCAGAAAGAACTTGATGACTCTCACCGGAACTATTCCTGTCTTATATAATGGTAACAATCATTTCACATTTTTTACTGTAATCCCTTTTTATCAGCTGTATTGCAATCAGATGTTCGCTTTCATGTTGATTCTGGTCATTTGAAATAACAAAAATAAAAAGACATCACTGGGAATATGTAAAATAAAATATACCCTTTCCCTTGTTTTTATACAAGACAAGACCTATAACATCCCCATATGCTTGTGGCTTGAGGAAAGCTACCCCCAGACTGCACCCATCTGCTATGTCAGACCCACACATGAGATGATGATCATCACGGGAAAGTTTATCTCCAGCAATGGTGAAGTGATGATGCCTTACCTGGAAGAGTGGAAGAATGTGAGTATATATGTGAACATAATGGGACTGCATAAGGTACACAGGAATATAAGATTTAATTTGAAAGGAAAAGGGGTAGGCATAAATAAGTATTCACTTCAGCCTACTCCTTTTTGGACATGAAATATACCTTCCAACATGTTTATTTATTGAAACAATTTAACCTTTTGCTTTGTTTAGTTTTCACATGTCTGTTTTTTTTATTATTGTTATTATTATTTTACTACTGTACTGAAAAATGATCTTGCTCTTTGACAAGATTGACTGGAACAGGGTTGATAAGGAATGATAGTTGCTGGCACTGCATGTTCAGCACAGTGTGGTTCAGAGCTTTAAGGCCGTGCTACTTTGGTGCATGTAACTTTTCCTTTCCTTTATCAGGGTGAGTGTGACCTTGTAAGCCTGCTACAGGTGATGATTGCCATATTTGGAGACTTTCCTCCAGTGTGTATGCAGGCTCCTCAACCAGAACCCGAGCAGGCCTCATGTAAGTAACACTCAAACTGTCAGACAGCAAGGCTCCATGTTGTTTCAAACCAACAACAGTGTCGATGCCCTAGATACAAGCTGATGTTGATAAGACAAACCAAGATTCACATCTAGGCCAAACATGATTAAACACTAATCTAGGTTCACCCCTCATAACTCTAAGGCTCACAATATCTTTCTCAGGTCAACATATTTATGAATTTGTTTTGACTGATAAGATGCTTTCTTTGTTTCTTTAGGTTGGCTACAGTTCCAGAAGCAAGCAGAGGTGCTTTCAAGAACAGATGGGAGTTTTTATCTGTCTTTACCCAGAGAAGATGGTCAACCTTTCCAGCAGGAAAATGAAACCAACTGTTAGTCTATTGTGTACAATAATTGTGACAATAATTTGTGTAAATAGCTACTATTTGGTGTTGCCTGTGTGTTTTATACTGTGTACAGTGTCCGATGGTATCCATTGACTGTTTTATAGATAATGAATTAATGACTTATGCCTTGCCCATATTCAATGATTAGGACTGTAAATTTCAAACAGAACCTGATGAAAAGATATCTGCTATGTTTGATGGGAATGTAGGCCTATACTTTTAAAGAAATGTTATGGATTTCTTTTTCTTATAAACAAATGGTAGCCTATTTGAATAGCCATGTCTTTACAGGCAGCTCATAAAATAATAATATTGTGTAATATTCTTGCATTTGTTGTGGCCACAGAAGATTGGGTCTTTGGACCATAGGCTACACACCCAACTGCAAACACAATGCAGCAGGGTATGGTTGATTTAATTTTGACACAAGAGCAGAACAGAAATTCTGTCAACTTAATCCAGCTTTGCTTTTTGGTAGTTGCTTTTTCGCTGCTTTTAGGCTACTGTGTGAAAATATAAAATATTAAAAGCCTTGATTAACCCAAATCTGTAAGCAAATAAAGTCCAACTATTTCCAAAGACTGCAATTGCAAATGTATAGGCTATTTATTATTTTGACCGTGCAATTAAAACACTGTCACAGTTTTAGAAACAATTTTTTTAGCCTACTTTTGTCTTATACCATATTGATTGATTTAGCCTATTATTAATCACTAGGTGGAAATTAGTTAGTCCCAGCAGCACTTTAATAAAAAAGCAAAACACAATATAATCAGACAGAATAAAAGTAGGCTTGACACACAACACCCAATAAACTTCAGATTAATTCAAATGCACACTTCTGGAGGCCACATGTAAAATAAATCTAAAAACAATTGGCTACAAGGTTAGGCCATGCAAAGAAGACAGTGCCTATAATTGTTCCACAGGTGCTATATAAAGTCAAACCTCTCTTATCAATTACAATCACGTTCGATATAAAGCTATCAAGAAAATGTAAGTAGTCTATCGCTTTGTAATGTGTGGACTGGACTCTGGTTTGACCGGTTGGACCAGGGTTGGACCCCACACCGTGGAACTGACGCAGGCGGCGGACAGGAAGTAGTCAGGTACTGCTTCCTTTTGTTGATAATCGGGTGTTTGTTTTCACGCCTCTATTCAGAACTATTGATTTCTATCTGTTTTCTGTCCACAACTGCTGGATCTCGGCGCTTCGACAACAGAGGCACCACTTGTGCTGGACCGGAGGGTTTCATATAGAAACCAGATCGCTGCCCTGACTATTAGCCAGGCCCGAAGCTGGGCGTTAGCCTAGCATTCAGTGAAGCCCTGCTAGCTGGCGTTAGCTTGTCTTAGCTGTCACCCCAGCTGGCCTTAAAAACAGCTGTTCACCCATTTAACGCATTTTAAAACCCATTGATAACAAACACTCCGAAACCATGGCAGTTGTCAACGAAGGTGCCCTGAAGAAAATGCTGAAGGTAAGCCTCCTGCTTCAACTGTTTTGCTGTACTTGGTGGGCAACAGTAGCAAGTGAGCTAACTAATGTTACCGTCACTAAACATGGCGCTGTTAACTAGACAGCCCCTGATCAGTTCCAGGAATTTGATATGCTTAATAATCAGGCACTTTCTGGACAATTATAAAACATTACATTTGGATTTGGTCTTTGAGTTGTGTAAAATGACCGCTTTTGTAAATACTCTGTGTATACGGCTAGCTTGTTAACACTAGCTTCCGGCTAGCTCGCATAGCCACGTAGCTAGTGTTGAGTTTAGTGCTAAAGATTGATTATAAACATGTTCCAGAGCAACTAGCCCCAGTCTGTTTATGGCTGTTTTTAAATGTCAGTTTTCCAACATTATTCTACGTGTCAGTAGGCTGTTGCACGAACTAGTAGGCCTATAGATTCTAAAGTTTCTACTTTAATCAAGGAAATTTTGAAAATGAAAATGTTGAGAGTATAAGTTACACTTTAAAGATGGCATCGGATTTGAACAGGAGAGAAGAGTTAGGTTTAATGCTTTCTAAACCTTGAAACTAAATGTGTTTTTCCCCCCTCTCCTCTTTTCATTCATGGTACAGCAATACAAATACAGAGATCTGACCGTCCGTGAGATAACCAATGTCATTTCCCAGTACAAAGACTTGAAGCCAGTAATGGATGCTTATGGTAAATTAAATGATACTAATTTCCACTGTTTGACCGTTTGATCACAGTTATGTCTTTCATATTGTTTACACTGTATCAAAATTGTTTTAGTTGTTAACAGGCACTCATCTTGTGTTTCAGTGTTTAATGATGGCTCCACAAGAGACCTCATGAGTTTAACAGGAACAGTCCCAGTGAGCTACAGAGGTGAGTAATGTTTTTCTTGTTTTCTAAATAACACTTTCTGTTTAAAACCATATTGCAACATGTTCCTTTCGTTGCTCCATCTTCCCTTTTGCTCTCTCACTTGTCTGCTTGCACTACCATGCTCTATTTATCTTGTACTTTTTTGGCCCAAATTGTCAAATACGTACTTGTGTCAATTCAAGGGATATATAGAGAGAAGTGGTTTGATCCAAGACACACACAATTCTAGAACGAGCACATGTGCTTACAAAAAATTGAGTCTTGTATTGTGCTTGACTAACCAGTTTTCTAATATGTCATTTCTAATGACAGGAAGTAATTTATCAAGCATTAAAGGGATACTTCACCTAAAATTGATAAATCACCAATTTTCTACTCACCGTCATGCCAAGGAAGGGTTTTCGGAGTTATTGGAGTCATCAAAACGCTTTTGGAGTTCCAGGTGGCGTCCGGCTGGCAACGGATTTTCATATAATGGCGGTGGATAGTGCTCACTTTTGAATTGTCCAAAACACACACTATGAAACATCCAAATACCTCCATACTGCTCGTCAAGTGTCCTGAAGCCGCAACATGAAAAAGTTGTTCAGAAAAAAATAATTTGATCTCTATTTTTAGCCTTGTTGTAGTACTACCTCCCAGTGGCTCTGTTGATGTTTGTGTGCATGCGCGAGATTTGCTGTGAGATGTTCTTCTGTGTTTACATCATATATCCAATGGTTTACAACTACGAATGAGCATCTCGCAACAAATCTCGCGCATGCACACAAGACTTGGGTCAGTACGGACGAGCAGTATGGAGGTATTTGGATGTTTCATAGTGTGTGTTTTAGACGATTCAAAAGTGAGCACAATCCGCCGCAATTATATGAAAATCTGTTGCCAGCCGGACCCCCCATGGAACTCCAAAAGAGTTTTGATGACTCTGAAAGTTCTCCAAACCCTTCCTAGGCATGACGGTGAGTAGAAAATTGGTGAATTATTGATTTTGGGTGAAGTATCCCTTTTAAGGGCAGAGAAAGAGCATGTTGAAACTTAACAGCCACATTTTAACTCTGTGTGTTTGTATCCATTAGGCAATGTCTACAACATCCCAGTGTGTCTGTGGCTGCTCGATACATATCCCTACAACCCTCCTATATGTTTTGTCAAACCTACCAGTGCGATGATGATCAAAACTGGCAAGCACATCGATGCCAATGGCAAGATCTACCTGCCTTATTTACATGAGTGGAAGCATGTAAGTGTGAGGTTATCAGTCAGTATTTTTACCCACAGTTTCTTTAAGTAATGACAGTATATGAAATGTAATAATATTTATAAGAAGCACAAATATTGTTGAAGACATTTTGAGGTGTGACTACAGCGGTGACATTTTTGAAATAGTAGATGCTCTAACAAAGTGTAAGAGGAACATTTTGCATATATTTAGCATTTTTAGTCATCAGCACAAAATGGGGAAGTCACAAGGGCCATAAATGTAGCTGAAGCTCTAAGGAATATTTAAACTGTAACTTTCCTTTTGATAATCAGGGGGGCAATTGTTGTATGGTTAATAATTACATCCATTGTGTATTTTACAGCCTCAGTCAGACCTGTATGGCCTGATTCAGGTGATGATTGTGGTGTTTGGAGAAGAGCCTCCTGTGTTTTCACGTCCAACTACACAAGCTCCCTACCAAGCCTTCCAAGCAGCTGGACCCCCAAACCGTGAGTGACACGAATTTTTGTCATAAACGAAGCGATCTAGGCGTTTAAAGTGTTGTCCACATTGAATCGCAGATTGTTTTCATACAAAGTCATATATTGCCTATAGAGCTATTTACGTTATTTATTTATTTATTTATACGTATTTACGTACTGGGTACTGCTCGGTGTACTGTAAGGTGTTACTAATATGTCATAGACCTCATTTATGGATGGTTAACTAAATATAAGAAATGCCTCTAAATAATGCATTTATTTTCTTCAGCACCAGATGGAGCTCACAACACATCACTGACACTGACAGTAAATGTGTTCTAGTCAGAGAGATGAAGAATATTTTGACCTGTATGTCCTTTGATCTGAATGTTTCACTATCTATGTCTTCCTCAGCTTCCTACATGCCTGGCATGCCTGCGGTGTCACCGTACGGCCCAAATCCTAATCCAGGGTAAGATGTTTGCCAAGTAGTTACCTACAGCTAACATGTGTACTGTATGTCCCAAAACACCTGTCCTGGCTCTGTTTGTCACATATAATCACTAAAAACACTGAAACTGAATTTGGTTTGGAAGCATCAGTTATTTATTGATAATATAACTATTTGCAGAGGCTACCCAGGATACCAGTACCCAGGAGGCAACTCTTATCCTGCAACTGCAGGCACTACACATTACCCAACCCAGACTCCAGTCTCTACAGTTGGTATGTATGACATTTAGTATCTGAGGTGGTTTATTTCAGCTTTATATCAGGGATGCATTAGAAATTTTAAATGTGCACTGGATTGAAAAAAAAAAAAAAGTTATTTAGTGAATTTCTCCACAAATGTATTCCACACCTAAATGTAAAAATAATATTTGGTTTATTGAAATATTACATTACAGTGATTCAATTACATAAGAAGGCAAAGATTAATTCACTCCAGACAAAACAATGCCTTTCCATGGTCTTGATTTAACCCTCAATGAAGACACTTGACCTTCTGACTCAAACTCTCTCACCCTCTGTGTGACTTCAGTGGCTCGCTGAGCCATCACCAAAAGGTCGTTTCTGTAACTAGAGTGGGGAGGTTTAAAGGCCAAAGGGTAGGATGGGCCTGAAGGGGAAAAAACAGTCTCCTCCAGCTCCCACACCCTATACCTTTAGAAGCACAGAGCGCTATGTTTAGGATAGGAACAGAAACTCCACACAAAGACAGACCCATGATCATAGGACCCATCTGCTGCCCCAACATCAGTTAGCACCAGTGAAATGCTGGTTACTGACCAGCAGGCAGGAGGAGTGTAAGCCGTCTCCTATTTTTAGAGAAGAAATGGCTTTGCCTGTAGACTACTCAGATCTCAAGGCTGATCAACTCTGACATTTGTAGTGCTGACTCCAGACTGCACATGAGGTGGTCTTGACTCTGAAGACATTTGTCATGGTATTTTCAATTGCATAACCTGGGATTTGTCTGGATTTAAAGCTAAAATAAAAATATTATGATCACCATACTTTTATTTTGTAGAGCTCTAATGAAACTCATCCAAACTATAACCTAAATGAATGAGCATCTAATCTCAGTTAATTACAGATGGGCGATAAAATGAAGATGAAGCCCAAATTAATACTGGGAGAAACATAATGGAGGCAGATGAATCCAGACCACAAGGGGTCACTAAATGGTTGCAGTGGGAAAATGATGAGTCTTATGCTGTGTCATTCAAAATTACCATATCTCAAAGAAAGCTTGATATTTTTATAAGATTTTGGAGCACAATTTTTAATATACCCACTCTAGCCATTTCAAACCATCAAATGAGTTAGTAATGTAGTGTTTTTGAGGTTTGTGAAAGGCATTTTACAAAGATGCGTGTTAGTTTTCCTTGAATTTCATATCCATATCTTGGTCATGTGGCTCAGTGCTGTGCTTTGACTTGGTTCTAGACTTGTGCCACTGCAAAATGTTATCTTTTTCAGTTTTGCCTAATTTCATGTTGTCAGTGCTTGACAGAGATGCCTGTGCCAAACATAACAATTTCACATCTAACAACTGTCATTCTCACCCTTTTACCTCTTTGTCTAAAGGTCAGAGCCGAGATGGCACCATCGGTGAGGACACCATCCGCGCATCTCTGATTTCCGCAGTAAGTGACAAGCTTCGCTGGAGGATGAAGGAGGAGATGGACCGAGCTCAGGCTGAGCTTGATGCCCTGAAGCGAACAGAGGAAGACCTGAAGAAGGGACATCAGAAACTGGAGGAGATGGTCTCAAGACTGGACCAGGAAGTGGTGAGATGTCATCCTCTTTCAAAGTGTTGAATCTCTGTTTATCAGCATGTTTTTAATGAGAACCAAATTAAACGATGATTCTATGCTTTCTGCTAGACTGAGGTCGACAGAAACATTGAGCTGCTGAAGAGAAAGGACGAGGAGCTGAGTGAGGCCTTGGAGAAGATGGAGAACCAATCGGAGAACAATGACATTGATGATGTCATTGTGCCCACGGCCCCGCTGTACAAACAGATCCTGAACCTGTATGCAGAGGAGAATGCAATTGAGGACACCATCTTCTACCTGGGAGAGGCCCTGCGTAGGGGCGTTATAGATCTGGAAGTTTTCCTCAAGGTGACCAGTTCAGCACCAGCAAATCATACGAGAAACAAGTGTAAACACATAATAGCCGTCTTCTTTTGAACTGACTCTTACTTTTTGTTACAGCATGTACGCCTCCTGTCCAGGAAGCAGTTCCAGCTTCGTGCCCTCATGCAGAAAGCCCGTAAGACTGCCGGCCTCAGTGACCTCTACTGACCCACACTGACTACCTGGAAGCTTCTGTATTTCCTTACTCTCTTCCTCTCCCTTCTTTCTCCATTTCTGTCTTTCCCTATGAAATCTGAAGAGCAACACTTATGAAGAATTGGGCTTTCTCGTTTTAGCACAGTGACATTTGAAACTGTGTCGCCACAGTTGTTGTTGTGTGACAATATTTGTATTATGATCTGACCAAATACATTTTTTGAAATCATTATGCATTAACAGTCGTGACCCACACCTTACTCTTGTGCCCCAATATATCCAAGAAAACCAGTCACTTTGCTGTGAACCACGCACTGTGGCTGACATGAAATCCTGCAACCTGTACGACACATACCATATTGGTAAAAGTGAGGAACAAGCCTATTTTGTGCGTAGGGTATGTGACATTTGCCCTAAGTGTTTGTGGTGCAGCGGGATGTCGTGCAGCGAGTTAGGGTGTCAACCTGTGCTTGCTGCACTGCAGGGTAGCCAACGTGTTCTGCTAACAATACCATTGCCAGACAAAGTCATTTGTCTAGTAAGCACAAATTGTTAGGGGCTAGTAAAGAGGGGCTTTGTAGAGAACCCTGCATGTCCATACTCCTCATAATGAAAAGGTTAGGCTATGATATAAATACCCTAGGCAACCTTTCAGGAAGGAAGGACAGGGGTTCAGCCTCAGGATTTAATGCTGTAAGAGGTCTGGGTCATGTTAAGTAGCGACGGAGTCAAATGGATCGATTTTCCTACAGTAGAAGGGATAGTCGACGACCTGAACTGTGCATCTTCTCTGTCTTGTTGGGATCTGTCAAATGAGCTGAACTTTGAGTCCCCATCCACTTGCTCTCACTATTGTAAGTTGTTTCCCCTGATCTGTGTGTATCTCCTTCGGATGGTGTGAGTGAGGTTCTCTCTCTGTGTGTCAGCTGCTCAGGTTTACCCTCCAGTCTGACTGCACTAACCAGTCAATCATGTACAGTGGTCTCTTCGCTCTGTACACGGTCTCAAATTTAGGTGGGCAGTCTTGACATACGTATTTCTATAAGGTATTACAAAAGAAAATATGTATCTTGGTTTATGTTTCTTTTTTCTTTGTGTTGTCCACTCATTCTCAGCTCTGCTGTGAAGTTTAGGTTTTCAGTAAAAAGTTGTGAATAAAGCCAGAGCGTTGGAGGGTACAAAAAAAATAAAGAACTATTGTACTAATCAAAAAGTTAACTTATGTAAAGTTTGCAAAACATGTTTCATTTAAATTAGCCTTTTACTAAATGCACTTTGAATTGTATGATAGAATATCTGCTGTTATTTTTTTTTTCTTGTTTCCAATTCAACCACCTGTTCTTTTATATCTGTAGATTTATGTAAATCAGTACAAATAAAAGAAATCTGATTTAATGGTTCATCTCGGTGAGATCTTTTTTTGTTGATGTCGTATTGCTGCTATTTTCAGCAGGCGCAGCGGTATGTAGTTAATGTCCTAGTTTTGGTTTCCTACATAAAAACCTCTTAATCTGCCTCATGCTGATCCGTACATGAGCAGTGAGAACAGATGAGCCTAACCCTAAACCCTCCCCTGTGAACATGTTGATTATCTTTTTCCAGGGTGGAGGAGGAAACACAGAAAAGGGACACACTTGTATCGGTATCCTGGCAGATTTATTTGATATTACAGCAAATAAAAATCAATACCCACCTGCCAGGACAGGCAGAGTTCCTCAGTGAGTCATTGAGGGATTGTCCCTATCTATTGTAACATTGATACATAAATAGATCTTGACAGTATTAATAGTGATAAATAATATCATCATTTTCTCTTTTGATATCCTTATTTCCAGAGTCAGGTGGAGAAAAATAAATACAAAACCCTTTGAGGGTAATTAGGGTGCGCAAACAAGCAACACCTTCTTCAGGATTGTTACATTCAGTTATGATTCATAACCTGACCCATGGTCATCATCATAGCCGACTGTTTCCCATTGGCTCTCTGTTATCTCTTTGCTGAGTTCAAGTCATGGCAAGTCACCCTGTTGGCAACACCTTTAATTCTCTGAGATGTAACCATTCTTGACAGCAGCTTGCCTCTGAAATTGGTTTTTCTGTCAGTGCACTTGTGGTTAGGTTTGTTCGAGAAGGCTTCAATGCCACCCAGAAGATGCAGCATTGCTTTTTTTTTTTATCTCAAGTGATAAGGTACTTTGGTATCACAGGATTTTGGCCCTGTGATAGATATATTTATAACTGTGTTATGACTCCGGGTGGTTAGGAAGCCCTCCTCAGAGAATGGAATGTCTCCATTTTACTCCAAATAAAAAAAATAAACAGAGGTTACCAAGTGGGAAAGACCAACTGGTTACAATCACAGAATACACTGGATACATACAACTACAAACACGGAGTGTACGGAAGAAACAGTAACAGTATACGGTAGGAGTACGTTCAAAATGCATAGGCTTTACACCTGACGACAGACAGACAGGAACCTCCTCTCTCCAACAGGCTGAGATCAAAGGCTAAGATACAGTATGAGACGTGTTTCCAGAAATTCAGTCATGACAGGGAGGGAGGAAGGCAGGAGAGGGACTGGCAAAGGACAATGACATCCGTGCACGAATATCTGATGTTAAAATCTAGCTTCCACTAGTTAAGCTACGAACACTTGGCCTTTTTTTTTCTCTTTGTAGATATTCAAAGGTCTCATTCATCCGTTGCCACGAGGGACACAGGAGGTACAGTAGGTTGGGGTTGACCACGTGGTGTTCAGTGTGGATTGAAGACTTCAGAGGGAAGCTCTTCAGAGGGTGAGCTCCTTCTGCACGCCCCACAGGGTCTCGGCGCTCTTGACCAGCTGCTTCTCCTCTTCAGCCTTCAGTGTCATGTGAATGACATCTGTCAGACCGCTGTTGCCCAGGACACAGGGGACACTCAGGAAGACCTCATCCTTCACTCCATGCATGCCCTAAACAGATGAATGGAAGAAGAAGACAGACAAGACAGAGTGAGCAGGCTGACTCAAGACTCATTTCCAGTATCAACAGGATGATTATTGTCATCTAGGATTTCCCCCATCTTGTTCTCAGTTTCCTCACCTGGACCAGTGTGGACACTGGGTGCACTTTGTGCAGGTTCTTTGTGATGCTCTCGACCAGGTCAGCCACAGACATGCCGATGGCCCAGGAGGTGTAGCCCTTCAGCTTGATAACATCATAGGCTCTGCAGTGGACACAAATAATATGAAAAGAATGAGAACTGGTTCTCTCCTGGACTCAAGTGAAAGTCAAGCTGCTAGTTCACGTTGGCATTTAGGACTATGTTTTTCATTGTCCTCTAATATCCCTTATCCATCTGGTCATGCTAAGAATGATTGATGCTGGTAAATTCAGAGCCTCTGCTGTGCTGCTGAGCTTGATGCATGCTGCAGAGAGTTGGCGCATACATTAATCTGGTCTGCAATGAGTTATTTAAATGACCAACGACCAAATCGACTCAAATCCATGATATTAAGTGCAGTTTTGTAACTAACTGATACATTTGACAGAAGTGTCAACAATGTCTATTCAGAATAAAGCCTTTCCTCTGCTGGCTGAGTACACGGAGAGGGGTGCGCTTTGTCACCTCTTTTCCCTTGGGACATACTTTCTTTTATACCTGAATACCTTTGCCAATATCCAAGATAAATCACCTATTGTGTTGTACATGACTGTCCCTAAACACCTAAGCTGAGATAGGTCAGGCTGTCTCGCTGATAAGGCAATTATGATAAAATATCAAAGATTACAGAAACCAATGTTGCAATATTGAGTTAAGTACCATGGATAGATCACATTAATTATATTTGTTTGAGAGAAAAACCTTTCCGCAGTCAGGATTTAAGTTTTCCATTTATTTCATTAAGGCAGACCTGGGAGTCTTAGTGAGGCCATGAGCTCTACTGTATTATGTAACAGGGAGTAAACATGGCTATTATATTACCAAGTGCCGGGCTCTAGTGAAACCATAACACAGCAGTGCACTGTGTGCCTGTCTCTGCTTGCCTTTGGCTCATTTATCTGGCTGAATTCCTTCCTGGGGTTAGTCGGTTCTTACTATACTCAATTGTGCCTGCTGGGATTTTTAGTCTTAATAAGCAGCTGTGACTGTGGGGCATTAAACCCAAAAGATCTGTTTCAATAAACCATCATGTTTATCACTCCAAGGCTGGACAGATGGTGTCTATGCCCATGGAGGAGTGTGAGACAAGGAAATGTGGAGTTTTTTTTTCTTTTTCTATCTCATTGGTGTTATACTGAAATATAAACCATACTACTCACCCATCAACCACCATCTTGTGAACACCCTTCCAGTTCTCAGTGTCACCCTCAGCTCCCATCTTGGGGTTGAGAGACTGCAGAGAAACTCCGGCAATGTTCACACCGCTCCACACAGGCACTAAGAGAAACAGACACGTAATAGTAATCGGTTAGTTGATGTTGAATATGAAAATTGTATCGATAGTGACAGATATGTCGACATAAAACATACATGTGATCCAGCTAAAATCAAGATTTATTAAAGATTAAAGAGTAACTGTGAAGTACAGTAGGAGACTGGCTAACTTGAGATGTTATTTTTAGTTGCAGCTGCATACCACTGGAGTCTCCGTGCTCGCCGATGATCCAGCCGTGACAGCTTGAAGGGTGGAGGTGGAGCTTCTCTCCCATGATGTGGCGGAAACGGGCGGAGTCCAGGTTGGTGCCAGAGCCGATGACGCGGTGACGGGGGAAACCACTCAGCTTCCAGGCCACGTAGGTCAGGATGTCCACTGAGAGTGTCAAGAACAACAGGAGAAATGATCAGTTATTGATCTGGACCTATATCTACAAGTTTAAGGCCCACACCTTTCTTTTATCACACTCCCTCCCTCCCTCTCTCCCTCCCTTTCTCACACACACTCCCCTCTTAGCCTCACCTGGGTTGGAGACCACCAACAGGATTGCGTTGGGGCTGTACTTGACGATGTTGGGGATGATGAACTTGAAGATGTTGACGTTGCGCTGCACCAGGTTCAGGCGGCTCTCACCCTCCTGCTGGCGGGCACCGGCGGTCACGACCACCACCCTGGAATTAGCTGTCACACTGTAGTCTGGTGAGAAAAAAAAAAATAATTTAATTATCATTTCATTACAGATCACTCGACATCCAACAAATTCATCAGTAGTCAAAGGTTTTCATCTTTGCTTTTGTATTTTATTTTATTTTTTTTACCTTTATCACCGACAATCTTGTGTGTCTTCAGGAAGAGAGATCCGTGCTGCAGGTCCATGACCTCACCCTTCAGCTTGTCCTCCATCACATCAACCAGAGCCAGCTCATCGCACAAGTCCTGATGATATACAGTACACACAGTAAGTCCCTCTGACAGCTCAACGCACCTCAACAGTGTATATCTTACAACAAATCTATTATGCTACAGTGAAGCTTACTATAATTGCCTGACCTGTAGGTTATGCCCAGCTAACAATATGGAGATAAAAGCTAAGAATGACACTATTCACCTCTGCCTAGACTTGGTAGCAGTATTAATAGTTTTAAAGACCCACAACCTGGTTTCTCTTGGCCTCTATTGTTCCTCAGCTGACACTGATCAAGCTAAACTATTGTTAGTGGGACAGGATGGTAGAAGGGAAGTTCCTGTTTTGAAACCATTTTGCATATTTCATATTAATAATGCTAACGCTGTGGTCATGGCTCCTCACACCAGCCCAGCACTTCACTTTTGTTTCTTGTAGCTTGTAATACATCTGCACTTCACTTTTATTCAGTAATACAAACACATCATCACCCAACTTTTTCCATTCATTTCAATCACACCTCCTCTTTCTCTCTTTCCGTCTCACCTTGAGCAGGATGCTGACGGCGGAGGCCATGCCCACCATGCCCACACCCACCACGGTGACCTTGTTCCTGGTGCCAATAGGCTCCTCCTTCATCACATGGGTGATCAGCTTCTCCTTGGTGGTCATCTGAAGAGAGTGAGAGGTATGACACCATAAGTGACATCAAAGACATATGGAGTAAAGAATGTGGGAGAGGGGCGGTGCGTGGCGCAGTGGATAAAGCAGCCGCCCCATGTAGAGGCTACAATCCTCAACGCAGGCGTCCCCGGTTCGAATCCCGCGTCGGGCAGACCTTTCCTGCATGTCATTCCCCCTCTCTCTGCCTCCCCCTTTCCTGTCTATCTATACTGTGTATCGAGTAAAGGCAAAAAAAAAAGCCAAAAAAATATACATAAAAAAAAAAGAATGTGGGAGAAAGAGGAGAAAGAGGGAGGATAAGATTTAAAAGAAGAGGTAGGATGTAGTAAGAAAGGAGAGTGAGAGTGGAAAGAGTGAGGCAGTAAAGCAGACCTGTATAACGCATGTGGCACCTCCTGCCAAGCCCTCACAAGGGCGTACGTGACTGCTTTGTCATCCCACAATGAGTCAAGCGTGGCTTTCCCTTGAATTTCATCATCGTTACAGAAGTGAGAGCGTGCTCTTTTCATAACCCCCAAAACCACAATTTTGATCAACCACAAGTTCCAGTTTCTTTCTCAATAATCTACCACCCTCTCCCATCTTTACTTCCTCAAGTGGTTCAGGGACTGTACTTGCTTGTACAGTGCCTCTTTAATTCTCCATGGCAACTAGAGCCTGAGAAAGCACCGTAGCCTGTCTTCCCGCAGCACAGACCAGCCCCGGCTGACGTCACACGTCACATAGTATTTATGTTTCCTGTTTGAGGCTGGTAAGGCTGGGCCGTCTCCCTCTCGCTTTGCAGGCGTTTACATCACCAGCATGACTGTGTAGTGGAGTGAAGCACGTAGTAGAGTACCTGACAGGATTACCTTCCTTGAGAGGATATTTAAAACCTCTCCATGGCGAGTTTGCACACAATAGTAAGATATTGTAAGTGGGACAGTCATACCGAGCATCCCTTTATCCAATTATCTGTCGCTCAGGCAGGAGCTAAAAGCTTATGGCACAGCAGAACCTGACCCAGAGGTGTTGGCTCAGTTTGCTCTTCATCACAAGGCAACCCCTTTGTCAGCTCGCAGTAAAAGATTGCTGGTCAGTGTTCTCGTCTCAATATAAGCTGCACAAACCGGCCAAGTGACTTCCTTAGTAGCTTGACTGAATGAGGATTACAAGATGGATTATTGGTAGCTAAAGGGACTTAATGCGATATGGTTGGAGAGAGAGAGAGAGATGGATGTTTAACGTCAAGCCTTGGATTATATAAATAAGAAGCTGTTTCACACAATTGAGCCACTAAGACGGCTTTGTGCATGTGTGCGTATTATCACACTTTCCACCGCATCATGACATTTACTTCATTTGATCACCAGGAGGTCAGCAAAGGTTTACTGAGCTTGGACAGGGTGTCAGGTTATCACGGCCTGGCTTTTAGTATCAGGTCTTTCGCCTTGCTATTTTGCAGGTGACTGTGAACACTCCACTGAGTTTCACACTCCCAATCCAAAACTCTGTATTTCTACCTGTAGTGGAAAATTCCCCAGCAGGAAAAACTAGTCTTTCTCTGCAACGGTGCATTCATACCATGTTATCAGACAATCACCTGCAGCTGCCAACATATACAACTGTGGGTTCATTCACAACACTGTGCCAAGAATAGCATTAGATTGATTAAACCAGAACGTGTAACCAATGCAAAGTAACAGTAGACAGCTAGGCCCTAAAGTGATGTCTGCCAAAGCACGGAAACATTAGTGATACTATATCTGCAGCATCAACATTACTCTCACTGACACATGTTCTCCAGTGATGTGATATCAGTGCATTTCCTGGGCCAGGTTCAGCACTGCTGTCTGGAAGATGGTCGCCTCCATCAGCAGAGGGCACTTGTGTAATACTGCGTATATTACATCAACAAAATGCTCTGATGCAATGAGAGGAAACTGATTAAAACGACCTCCCTCTCTAGTGTTGTAACATATATCTATTATGGAGGATATATATTATATTTCTTTTGAATCATGCATTTTGAACGTGATCGTGTTATAATTTCCTGTTGGCAAATCATGCATGTCCATAATTTATAAGTTAGCCTTCCATTCATTTCAGTGTCATGAGCGTCACTGCAACAAGTGGGAAACGCACATCCTGTTGCTTCCTCACTTAAAACTTCCCGTTATCGCACCGATTCGACGTGCTTATGTAAATCGTGACCTGTCACTATCGTTGTTGACTTCTATACATCGGCACACCCCTCCTCGTGTCATCTTAAAATGCGCATCTGTTTTAATCAATGAAACACGCACGCGAGACACTGGCATTTCCGGGAAAAGCCTGAAGTGTAGCCTATACCTCCTAAACGGACAAACACGCTATGCTGCCTTAATGTTTCAGTGTGATGCCTTTCACTTACCTTGAGTCTTTAGTTAAAAGGGTGAAAAACCCGAGCTGGAATGTGATCTCCTCCTGAGTGCAGCTTTTCCGCAGAAGTGGTGCTGTGGAGGCGGCGACTCTCCGTATTTAAAGACAGCCTCCTCCGTGGACGTTACGTGCACATGCTAATGAGGGTGGGTCTTTGGCTGCTGCCGAGATGTGTCTCATGTCACGTCCTAGGGCCTAGGCCGGATGCTGCAGTGAGTCGATGCACATCATCCGTTTAGCCACCTCGTTTTAACAAGTGGAGATACTTTGTAGCGATATAAACAATAGACGCGACAATGGTTTTGAGAACCATGATGTCCCGGGGTCTGAGTCACATCAATATTCACACTCTAACTTTCATATTTTAAAAGTGAGGAAGACTGATACATTGTGTTACAGTGATGATGCAATGTGATGGTTGTAGAAAAATTCATTCATTCATTCAATTTTTTTTTTTTTACTATTAGAAGTGATAAAAGCAGCATGATCATTCGTTTATTTCAATTTTTCCAAGTATAGTGACAGTGAACATGCAAACATTTAGTACAATCCATCTTCTAAGTGTCAGGATACATTAGAGGTCTATAGGATCTGAATACTCCACGTGTTGATGGGAATTCCTGAAATGTGAGTCTTTCACACCATGACTCATACTGAAGATGCAGTTTGAACTAAAAGCTTTTAAATGTGTCTTAATATCTTGAATTAGATTAGAGGAGCAGTTATATACATACATATATAGCCTATATTGAAAATAATATCTACAGTGATCAATAAGGCTGTTTGTCTAAGGTCAATGTGAAGGAGGTGAATGGTGACCAGACGAATATATGTTTAGAAGAGCAGCAGTTTTAACGCCACCTGCTGTCTCATGTAAGTAATTGCAACGTGGTTAAGTAATGACTCAACCCTCTGCAGTGAAGCAAGTCATGTGTGTTTCCTATCAGGGGAATTTTCTCGTTGTGATGGAGCTGAATCATTTAACGAAGGACAAAGAAGTTGCATGATAGTTGCAACATAGCATTTCTATTTCTTTCATTGTTCTCTATCTTACTCTGGGAACAAACCTACGTGCTCTCAGACTTATCCACTTCCAGATACACTTCTTCTATTCTCATATTTTCCATTGGGGTGTGTGTGTGTGTTTAGGCTGGATTTTTGTATCTTATATCATGATTCACAGGAATCTATATCTGAGAGATGAACGACAAAAAATGGACAAGAGTGCAAATCCAGAGTGATCGCTTAAAGATCTATTATATTTTGAAACAGTAAACCATTTTGGCCATAGGCAAGATATTTTACTGTGTTTTGATGATCAGATACTGAAACAAAATATGTTTGTTTTTTAATTTCCCCATAATGTTCTTGCTTGTAAGTCAATTTACATTCTAGCTTGTCTGTAATTGCATGATTAGTTTTCGAATGAAGCTCAGGTGTGGTGTAGAGACAACCTACAGTTTCAAATGTACTTCTTAAAGGTCAGTATAATGTTTCATCTCCTGTTTTGAGTTTAAATACACACACTACACATCTTTCTTTGCTTTGTTCATGGTCACAGGCAGATCAGATTGCAGCCACCGAAAACCATTACTTGTGTTGTCCTGATCAGTCAGTTGATGTAGCCTACACAATGTTTTTGTGATTGTCCAAAACCAATGGTAACATGATATTTCCTTTGATGAAGTCCAAAAGACCAGATACCGATGTTATTCCATAACCTGGACAATAAATGAAAGTATCTAAAGAACTAAGCTCTCTTCCAACAAGGAGTTGGATGACAGATCTACTAGTACTGTACTGTAAAATAATTGGATGGTTAACCTAAAGGAAACAGCTACAGTTTAAGTGCCGAGTGCTTTGCCACATGGTTCCAGCAGATGTGTCCACAGCTCGCACATGACGCACCAACCTTACTCACAGTAGTTTAGTGGTATATTTAATGAATCACTGCTCTTTTTAATGCATGTCTGCTTTACTGCTGCTGTAGCATGCAGTATTTTATAAGGCAGTTCATGTTATGGGAACATTCATAGGGTCAGGACGTTAAGACTGTCACTCCCTTTGTTAGGTTTGATGAGGACAAAGCCTATATATGAAATGTCAGCAATTCACAAAAAATAGTCAGTCAGATGTGAGTAGGATGACTGAACTGTGTGAACATTTTTGTGTCAAAGGGATATCAGTCTGACCATAATCAAATTGTGATTGATCCCCCCAGTGGGTTTGGAAAATGTATTGCATTGGTTTAATATTATATGAACTTTTTCTTTCTTTCTTTTCTCAAACTACAAAGCTTCCCCTTTTAGCCTCCTGTTTGTATTTCTCTTTATTATCTGGACAGTTATTGTGAACCAGTGGCTTGATACCTGCAGCTCACCAGTAGGAGGTGCTATCATAAAGCCAATAGAACAACCTTCAGGCTCTTTTCTTTACCCACTACATTGCAAGGACATGGACTTGAATCCTAATTTAGTTTCTACCTGAATAACATATAGTATCACCTGGTAGCGATGGCGATCAGTGCATCACTCACACTACAGTTCATAATAAAATCACAAAGAAGAATCTTATTATAATATTTTCATTTATCTTCAACTTTGATCACAGTAGGCCTGAAATAAATGGATTCAGTTATAAATGTATAATTATGCAATCGATTCAAATGGAAGTTTTTTTTCTTTTTAAGTCATAGAATATTTATCACATTTAAAAATTAATGCTGAATTAATCAATGAGATGCGTATGTGCAGTGTTAAAATCAGGCCTTTACCTGCTGACCTACGGTTCAGAGTGGTTTTTGCTCTGGTGGATCCCCAGGGCTTCTATCAGGTTATCTTGGAGGATTAAAGCAGATGAAAAATGGTCCCTTAGAATATAAGCCACAATTTTAAAGTAGATATAAATCTATCGTTTTCTAAACAATATACCATACTGTGTAATCAAAGGTAGATTATCCACAACCCGAGGCTCACGCTCCTCAAATGGCAGTCCCAGCTCTTCAGTTTAAACAAGATCTATCACACGGGCTCTGTCTAGAAAAGTAATGAAAACTTCAGCGTCTCTGTGTGCGACTATATGGCAGTACAAAACACTGTTGGAAACAGATGAAGTTCCATTAGATGTGTGTGAAATGAAATCATCTCCCGTCGTTTAATGTCCTCAGTTTGCCTACAGCGATGTACTCCAAACTTTCCCGGCAACTTCTGCTCGTCCTTGCTACAGAATTACTCGTCTTTGTCCCCATATCTTCCACCACCGCTTTGAATTGTCTCTAGAGTGTGTGCCAATTCAATCACCACTCACACCCTCCCCCTCTGTCCCCCAGTAGAATCAAGAAACACTAGTTTGTCATGTTAGCTTCGCTTCTCACACCACAGGGTCATTTGCCAACATGCTGTTATTGCACAGGGCATTGGGACCGAGGTGTATCTGCTGTGGGCGATATCCTACCTGTCTCGTAATGGAGAGGAATCTAATCGCCTCTCCACAGCCTCCTCCTTCTGCAGCTTCTGTTTAGAAATAGAACTGAGGCCGAGGAACAAGGCCACATCAATCATAGTGGGATTCTCCAGGGGGAGAGATCACTCTCACAACTCTGTCAGAACAACATCCAGCTCACTGATGTTACCTTAATTTACCTCGGCACGACACATCCTCAACCACAAACATTTAAACCCAGAATCTTGTGCTAATTTGTCCTTCCCTGTCTTTCAACATCAATCAGAAAATCTCTATTCCTATTTCCCTTTCATCCCACACTCACCTCCCCTTCCCACCACCCCACCTTCTTCTTCCTTCCCCGCTCAAAGCCCTCCTTCTCCTTCCTTTTCTTTGCTTCCAGTTTCGCTCCATGCACACCTTCTGCCTACAATTGATAACATCCCTGATGGAGCTCCTTTATTAGCCACCCACAGGCAGATTAACTAGAGCAATAATACACCAATCAACGGCAATTATGCCCTGATAAGCCCAGGGAGAGCTCTGCTGGATGCGGGGGAAAGGATGTGGCAGTTGTAGACTGATTTTAGTGCAGGATTAAAGGTTGTGTGTCTGTGCATACATGAACATGTGTTATACGTGTATATTCGATTGGGTCTACTTTGTTTTTCCGCCCGCAGTCTTAATCTCTTCATAGGTTATATTATTGTAATCAGATGTGAGATCAGTCCCAGTCCCCTGGTTCTTATCAGGTGCTAACTGAAGCTATGATCAGGCAGCACTGTATCCTCCAGCATGAGCGCAGCAAACCAGCTAAATAAATAGAGGTTTTTGAATCCATATGGTGCATCATTTCTCTCTGAGTGTACTGTAATGGTTGAAGATTATTATCCCGTCATTACAGCATATTAAAACACTTCAGTTACAATGTTGGCACTTGTTAGTTTTTGGATTTCACTGCTGAAACAGCAGCCTGGCATTGTTATGAAGCCGCTAAATGATGATGAAAACAAGTAGAAGGGCAGAGTTTCCTGCCTGTAGGCATTAATACACCAGCCAAGTCTGATTTGAAGAACAGCTGTGTGGATTTGCACACACATTCACAGGCATTTCAATACATGCAATGCACCATCATGTACATGCACATAGGAACACACACGCACACACACAAGCAGGAGTGTTTTTCTTAAATAGCAGACCAAAGCCCCTGGAAGCTGTTTACTGCTGTGCAACTGGGAAGCCGACCAATCTTTCAGGTCCAGATTTTGCTTTATACCAGCAAACTTGCCAAACTGTGTGTGTGTGTGTGTGTTTGTGCATATGTGTGTGTATGGATGCATCAGATTAGTCTCTCTTACTGACTTGAGAAACAATGATCCTATCCAAATAAATCAAAGTGGATGACTGATTATACCTACTGCGTATTTCATTTGGCTCTTTCAGGTTTCAAACACAGCGCAGCAGATTTAAATTCATTCTTGCAATTTCAGCATCAAAAGGTTGCCGTGTAATTTTTGGTGTGTAAGCGCCTATGTATACCCTTCTTTCACCTTAGTTTCCCTGAACATGCATGTCTCCTCCAACCTTGCGGTATCTCAGCCAAGTGACCTCCGTCAGTTAATCCTGGAGCACAAAATGAGACAGACATTTACCATTTCTTGGAGCATGAAATTAAATACATTTCCTTTGGCGATCCCACTTCTAATTATCTCTGAGGATTTATGACGGTGTCACTGTTATTTGTTTGAGGACAGAGTTTACACGTGTGTTGTGGACTGCGGCTGGTGGCCTCACATTCTTTTACATGTCAAGGGAGAAGCTCCGCAAAGCCTCCGTCTCCCAGTCCAGTGACCTTAACACCTGTGACTGATATAAGAGGGGAGATGTATGTGTGTGTGTGTGTGTGTGTGTGTGTGCGTGCATGAAGGGGTAAGGTTAATTGAAGTTGTTAGAGTGAAAATGATTCCCTCAGGGGGACAAAGCAGGTGGAGGCGATGGGTGGGTTCAGCAGTGGTTGACGGGGAGAGAAAGAGAGAGAGAGAGAGAGAGCAGGAGAGTGGGATGAGATGGAGGGGGTAAAAGAGAAGATGGGTGGGGGTCAAAGGGATTGCTCCTCGCCCCCAACGCTCAGAGGCAGTGATACATGAGGACAGAGAAATGAAATGATTCATCTAAAGGTCAGGTGTGTCCGTCCCTCCTGCCATTCGACCCCTCACCCATTGCTGTGTGTTTTTTTCCCCCTCTTATCATCCTCTTGTCCCTCTCTGTGTTATTTTCCCTCAGCTAAATGTGAACAAATTGACTCTTTTTTCACAGTATGTCCTATTAATTTACACCATAACCTTTACTAAACCAATCTGTGCGCCCTTCTCCTCCTGTCCCTGTCTCGCGCGCGTATCCCTCTCTATCTGCCGTCCTGTCTGTCTGTCCCCCCTCCTGTGGCCTTTCGCCTCTCTTCCCATACTAGCCTTCATTTCACAGATGACAGGTTGGCTGACTGTAATCCAACAGATGCTGGGGCGGGGAGGCCTGACCAACTGTTTTAACTCCAATCAGCTTTTATTGCTCTCCGGAGGAACTCCACAACCCCCTCCCCCCTTCCCTCCCCCCTGCCAGCCTGACATTTCAGAGTGTGGGGGGAGAGAATAGGACATATATGTGTGTATATGTATCTGTGTGTACACATATGTGACTGTGTGTGTGTGTGTCGATTAACGCAGGGGGCTGATGGAGAAAAAAAGGGTGACAGTCATTACCTCCTGTGCCCAGTGTGGGGCCAAACCACTGGCTTCAATCAACGCAGACGCGTGTGTTTGTGCATGCGTGTGTGTGTGTGTGTGTGTGTGTGTGTATAAGGGTGGGCGTGCGACCGAGAGAGAGAGAGGGTCCGGCATCAGCAGGGATGGAGATGTCGCTGGTAATGCATCTGCCACTGTTGGTCGCTCCCGACAACCTGAGCCACTCCTGCATCGCCCGCGTCTGTCGCCTCCGTCTTCCTCTCCATCCATCTCTCTCTCGCTCTGCACCCCACCTCCAATCCTCCATCCTCATCCTCCCTCCCTCTGAGACAAAGACAAAAGCCACTGCAAATTCCTACTGTGTGACTTTGAAGCTGTTAATCAAACAAGACGATGCTACGTTGCTGTCTGTGTCATCTACGCAGCCTCACCTCTAAACGGCTGCACCTCTGTAGTGTCCCTAAATGTCCCTGTGCAAATACTGTAGCTATTATCAGAAGCCTTGCATGTTTAGCCCATTACCTGGAGTAGCAGCAGTGCTGTTTATTGAATTGTTACTCGAGGTACTTGAGGATCTTTCAAGAGACTTCTTGTCTTGTTTCCTCTACATTATGCAGGCAATTTTATACTATTATCATACTACTCCTGTGACAACTAATGCAATTATTGTAACTGAATGGCTATGACAAAGGTATAGGGAGAGGTAATTTAGTTGTGATCCGTGGTTGGATTCAATTTAACCTCATTTGTGGAATGTAAAGGGGAAACCTCATAGTTTATGAAGAATTAATAAGAATAAAGTGTCCAATTTCTACTATAATCTCTGACACACAAAGGTTTTCAATTGGTTGTTCTGCCGTCAGACTGTCAGCACATCTACAGACCCTGGATTCGTTCAGTTCAGCAGCACAAAAGCAGACATTCAGAAATCATTCAGTCACTTGATAAAAGTGGACCTGTATTTATTTGATGATCAGCGAGGTTTTTAGTGCTCTCCGCAGATCTGTGGGCCACGTGAACTCTGCAGCCTCACCTGCAGGCTATTAAAGTCAGGGAACGCCATAGAATCACTTCTATTATACTGCCGCTGCCACAAAGAGGTCATGTGACCTTGTCTGCAGTGGTGTGTGTGTTTAACAGCACCTTGACATCATATGAGCATTCTTTAAACACGAGACATCCTTTCTTACATGCCCATGTCCATGTTCGTGTTCATATCAGTACTTTCTCACAGGCTAAAATGACAGGACAGACTCACTAAATGGATGTTATAGCCTGCTATATGACTAATGACAAGGATACTGTATATCTAGGGCTGTGTGCTCACATCATTGACATTTTCTCCTTTTTAAACATTGCCTGAGTTGTATTTTCCCTTGTATCGCAGCCATGAGGTTCAGTGATTCTGGGTAGAGATGCTGAGTTTGAATGTGACGGCTTCATCAGCCAGTTGCAGAAATACACACCTCAATAATTTTTTTACACACTTTTTTTGAATGTCAGTCAGACATATATGTGGGTCTATTTTTGTATGAGCTGATTAAACATACAGTTTAATCAGCTCATGCGTGACTTGTTCCAGCACCAGATGAGAGGTTTACATCTCTGCTAATGAGTTTTGTGCCCTTGGTTCTATTTCCTACATGCCTCACACAACTTTATCCTGCAGAGCACCACCATTATATTATTAACCTGTTGACCTTCTGAAGAACATATCATATATATACTTATGTATATACGGGGGTCCAAAGTAACACAATGATACGTTTTTTTCTGTTGTTTTAAGTCAAACCAACTTTCACAGACTACATCTTAAAAGCACATTTCCTTGATGGTCTGATTTGCCTAATGTGAATGAGTCCTGAACAGCACAGGAATCTCTCACTTTGAAACACAGGGGCACACAATCAGCTTTCATCTCCTTCCTCTCTTAAGAGAATATTTTGCCTTTCAGCAATTACAAGACAGTTTTAATGTAATGGAACATTTCTTTGGATATCTGCAAATGAGGCTTTTCATATCTTCTGATGTAACTCCTACACCAATTAGGGGAGAAAAAGATTTATTTTTGAGTGTAAAAATAGAAAACATGTCATTGTTTCATACGCTCTCCTCTGCATCTCCACTGTGTGCGAGGTGCTAAGTATTCCTCGCAAATTGGACAAAGATTTGAACATGGCGACTATTAGGAAAGTAATTAAGATGATGGTAAAAGGTTAGCGGCCTGGCTTTGGGAGTGGGGAGGAAGATCATGCACTGCGATGCGCATGAATACACGATGTGCCATATGTTTTTCTTGCGAGTAAGTCCATTAGATTATGTAGTATCTATAGCACACACAGTGAGTTTCTAAAGGCAGGAGAGAATGACATTGCCAGCGGCAGATTTTAAATTGTCTAGAGAGGAAAGCTTGCTTTAGTATAGGTGTGAGTCATTTTCAAGGGTACTCAGCCGGTGTGCGACAGGGAAAGGTCACCTGTGTAGTCAGCCCCACAAGCAACTGCTCTTAATAGTGAGTAAATGGGTATTGGCAAATAGTCAGTGCTTTTAAAAATGACTGTTTTCTTGTCTGTCCAGGAATCTACGGAATATATATAGGGTCTAAAGTAGGAACGCCACTGAGGGTCAAATGGTGCATGCAATGTATATATATGGTAAAGACTGTAAAAAATATAAGCCTGGGGGGGAAAAAGAAATGAACACCTGGTGGCTTCACTGTTTGTTTAGTGTTTAACAAATAACATACTGTAGAAGAAGTGGATTCTGTTACAATCTTTTGTGTCTCCTAAGGAACTGATATGTGAGAGACAGGGATGTGCATGCTGAATGAACGATCAGTGAATTTATTACAGCTAAATGTAGTTGTTTTAGTCTTTCACCCCACGCTGCCGTTAAATGTCCCTATGATTAGTGAGGCACACACAGCCAACCTAATTATCCAATGCTGCAGCCAAACCTTCTACGTGATTACTAACAGTTTGCTTCTTATACTGCAATTATGTTCTTTGCAATGGCCGAAAGCTATGATTAAATAGGTGTTTAGATACCAATGTGCATTAATGTTTGGATTTTTAAAAAATAACAAAAATGCGTTTGCTTAAAATGAAACACATTAATTACAATACTATCCACCTGTTTCTGTCGAAAGTGCTTAAATGTAGAAATGAAAAGTGATGTTGAGGGCTGATCGCAGTGGTTCTTTGCTGTGCAGGAACAGTATTTGAATCCATTTTTTTGTGTTAAGACTCACAACAGGACTGAAAAATCTATCTTTATTGCTGAGCACATTTTGCTGTTAACAGAGCTGTTGAGGGCTTGAAGGCTGCAGCACCACAGAAGAGAAACAGAAGCAAACTGGGTCAGATGACTGTGGTTGTGATATCATGATGTCAGTAGCGGTGGAAAGAGAGGTGAGACGTGTAGAACAGTGTGAGACAGTGTCTCTGTGTTCCTCTGCCGACATCTTGTCTGATAAAATTTTAGATATAAGTGTGTATTGTCGTAATTGTACAGAAACAATCCGTTTCCCCCCCCATATCCTATTATTAGAGCATTATGGAGGTCCCATGTGGGGGGAGGTCGGGGGTTTTGGGAAGGAGGAATGTGAGTTTTTACAACCAGCAGGGGGCAGTGGAGCTACAGCTGTGTATGTGTATATGTGTGTCTTAAGTATGTGTGTGTGTGTGTGTGTGTGTGTGTGTGTGTGTGTGTGTGTGTGTGTGTGTGTGTGTGTGTGTGTGTGTGTGTGTGTGTGTGTGGAGAGTGAGCCTTTTTCCCCCTGGAGAGAATCCCCCTCAGACTTACTCATGGGCATGTCAGTGTACAACCAGCACACTGTGGTGACATTTGAAATGAACACCCGTCGACCACTGATCGTGGTACATGAACATACTGGATGTTGGAACATGAGTATGTGCATGTGTGTGTGTGTCTGTGTGTGAGTGATCCCACTGATTTGCATACATAAGTGGCAGGAGCTCAAGTGTTTCACACTCCAAAGTCCTTGTGCGGAATCGGAGACGTGCCCAAGTGTCCTCCAGTCTCTGGATCATTATGAGACTTCATGTAGATGGGTGGTCCATGTGACCACAAGACACATTCCTGCTGTGTGCTTTTAACAAACCTTCTTGTGTTACCCTCAAAGCTACATCTTTCTTAAGAATACAATAATATCTGATTACCTTCTCAGTTCATAATGCGGCTTTCATTCCTTTGAGGATGTCTAAGCAGATATATGTATATTAGCATCTGCTCATACTTGCATGCACACACACACACACACCTGCACGTGATGGATGGAAATGAGAGCCTGAGTGTCTGTTATCTGTCGAGCAGAGACACATGTGAGAGTAACCTGTCCTATTGTTTCCCTTGGGTGCGCCCCTCTTGACTCCCCCTCCTGTCTTTTGTGTCCTCTGGGTGTTCTATCTATATCGTGAGAAACAGCATCACCTGAGCTGAATATGAAGACTCTGTCCCTTTTGTCTCTGATACCTTTCTCCTTTCCTTTTAATTGTCCCTTTTTCTGCCATTAGTTTGGATGCTGCTCTCGAGCCAAGAAGTCTACATGACTCTCGTATTTGTCAGGCAGAGGTCTGGTCCTGCCAAAAATCCACCTTCACCTTTCGTTCATTCCTCTCCTCTCCAGTTTTCCAAATGTTTGCTGATGAACACTAATAGTCTCCTCTGTTTGTGGATGACACGCTAATTAATCAAGCTCATCATGCTGGCCAAACTGGTATCGGCCAACAGCTTCCAGTACAGCAGCTAGCTGGCAATAACCAGTTTGTACAAGCCTGAAGGGCTGCGGGTTCACATGTACGCGTCTGCGTGTGCAGCAGTTGTTCCTGGTTGGAAGCGCCATAATAGTACAAGAGTTTGAGTTTGTGTGAGTGTAAGTGCCAGTGTGTGGTTGTGTATTGTGCAGACATTTAGTGTAAGGAAGTGTGTTTACAGCCCCCCGTTGAATTGGTCAGACTCCGATGCGAAGCTATTCATTATATGGTTGTATGGTGGAGATATTATGCAGTCTGGGCTCATGTCCAGAGGTTATTGGACTCTTGCCACACATTAAATATGTTCCACTTTTTGGTAAACCTCTCCCTCTGTCTCCCCCCTCCCTCTGTTTTTGTTTTCTCTCTGGCACACCTCATCTTTCATCACATCTCCCTCTCTCTCTCTCTCTCTCTCTCTCTTTCACAGATGGGATCAAAAACAAACTTAACAATAACGTGTATTTGGAAAAAAAAAAAAAGTCTGGGCACTGACTGTACACACTGCTCCATGAAATGATTGATTTTTAGTCATTACACCATTGTTAAGTTTGATCGGTTGTTTGGAAAGAGACTATTAGTATGCAAATCCTGTGAGTGTGCGAGCCTGCAGTTGCAGCTGATTGCTATTTGGCCAATGGTAAATTTGTGTTATCTATCACAACACTTTGATAATTCTTGCGTTGCCACTCCGCAAACATCCAGAAGACAAGGAGCCGTTTGGAATTTTTGCTCATCCTCTTGATTGAATTCTGCAGCTTGGTGGCTCTGTGTGTTCACACGCGCATATGCACACAAACACACGTCCACATGTCCACATGCACGCGCTATAATACACAAGCTCAAACACAAACTAAGAAGACTTCTCATTAATTTCTTTGCTGGAAAGTAGGAGAGAGAGAGAGAGAGAGAGAGAGAGGGATGTAGGCTGTGAAGAAGTGCAGAAGGATTGATGGGAAGCAGGGAGGTACAGGCAAGGTGATTAAAAACTCAAGCTACAGATGTTTCTGGAACACTTCAAAGTGGTGCGCCTGCCAGTGCCAGAGTTGGGCATGATGCATTATTGAGATGGTGCCCACCTGGCGCCTGCCGCTGACATCACATGCCCGGTCCACCTGGCACCATGCAGTCACGTGGGTGACACTCTGGGTCACACCTCCTCCTCTGCACAAACCTCAGCTCCCAGCGTGATGAAGGGCATCAGGGGAAATGGCACACATGCTCAACACAGACCTCAAAGGCACCAAACTGGGGCATGTGCAGTTTGTAAACTTCAGCTTCGTGAATGAAAAGTGAGGAGGCAGGAAATGTTCCTGCGAGGGATTGCGCTGCATTTCCTCCCTTACTTTACTTGTGTTTTGAGCAAGAGTTGATAGGTGCGAATATTTCTCTCCAACCCAAAGGATTTATCCCTTAAATAGAATTGTACCTCCTCACTTGGCTTGTAACTGCCTGTTTAAATTTACAACACAGCACAGTTGTATAATGTTTAGACGATATTGTGTTTTGTCTGTACATGCTGAGGGAAGATGAATGGAAATTAGATGATGCACTACAGCATTTTAATTTCTTACCAAAATAAATTATTGGAAAAGTAGGAAGGATAAAAGGTGAGAGTGTAACATGGTGATCTTTCAGGAATGGATTTGGCTTTGGAGAGCCTGACAGAGTGATGCAATTCCTGCTGCTTAATATTTCAGCGAGCCCCCCTCAACCTTCTGTTAAAGAATATTTAGAGGTCACATAGTGTGTTTGTAAGTGTGCATGAATATCTGTGTGTGTTTCTCCTGCATGTGTCCCCTGACACCTGTACTCTCTCAGGGTGTGTGCAGAACAGACAGAGGCCACAGCCACAGTCACAGGTCTCAGACCAGTGGGGTGTGAAATGAATCAGAGGGCCAACACACTCTCCCCCTGCTGCACACACGCACACAATCACTCGTGTGATGTGTGTGCCAGAGAGAGGAAAGAAAGGAGAGCACAGAGAAAGGACAAAGGGAGAGAGAGAGCAAGAACAAGGGGGCAGAGACGAGAAACTCCTCCACTGTGGGTCTTGACTGCGACAGCACCTCAGTAAATAAAGTCAGTATAAATATTTATGAACGCTGGAACAGTTTCTGGTGAGAGATGGTGTTTGGCATAATGGTGGTTTAGCACACCGTGCTGGCCAAACCAATAACGGCCAACAGCTTCCAGTACGCAGCTTGCTGGCAATTACCATTTTGTAGCCTACAACCCTGAAGGGCTGTGAGTTCACATGTGTTTGTGTGTGTAGCACTTGTTCTGTGCGGAAACGCTGCAATACTACAAGAGTTGAGCATTATTTCATAATGTGATGGGACATGAGGGGAATTTGAAGGAAACGGCCACTGTAGATATTTGTACACCACATACACAGTGCAAAGGCACACTCAACAAAATAGACACACAATAGAGGTAAAAACAAGTCTTTAAGTGCCTGTGCCGACTCTTTGGGGGCTCCGGCTTCTCCCCACAATCCAAAGACAGGAACACTATAGGTTGATTGATGACTCTAAAATTGCTCATAGGTGTGAATATGAGTGTGTGTGCCTTGTTCCTCTCTGTATGACTGCTGATCTGGCCAGGTGTATCTGACCTCACCCGTGTCAGCTGGGATTGGCTCCAGCCCCCTGATAACCTGCACGGATAAGCGTTGCAAACAATGGATGGATGGTTACTTGACTGTGCAGAATGGTGCATGTTCGGACTTTGACACTGGACGGCTGTTTCACACTCATCTACTAGGTGGAAAAGTTTCTTTGTGTTGACCTTCACTTTTCTGATATTACAAGTTCTAGTTTGGAGACCAAACGGTCAATTATGCATCTTACACAGGTGTGATGGGGAAGGTCAAAACATCCAACACATAGCCTGTATACTGTCAAATGGAGATTTCATTGGAGACACAGCTTTAAATTTTTTAAACAAACAATGTCTGCATATTCACAGATTCTGAGTTCATTTTCTAAAGATGAATAAAGATTTGATTTGATTCTACAAAATATCTTGTGGAAATCTTCCACACATCATTATTCAAAGAAGATACACACTTACCAGCGGCATACTAGAAAATGAAATACAGTCTGAATGAAGCACTGGGCGTTGGGCCCATAACCAGCTGCCAGCAGTTGAACATGGGTCAGTCCTGACAACTGCTGTCAGGGGCAGGGGCCGTGCGCTGTTGAGCCTGAGAGGAAGGGCCCAACTTGAATGTTGTGTTTACCAACTGCAACAAACGAACCTACAGACTCTACCTTTAACAGCAGGAGTCAAAACCTCAACACTGATTGAATTTGATAAATAATTTTCTTCTTCCCCCACCAGCCTCATATCTATGAATGTGTTTGAACTCCATTATTCTTACATAAACTCAGTACCTTGAGTTAATGTGGTCCAACTCCCTCTAGATAGATCTCACCCTGCAACTCTTCTTCAGAGAGGGGGGAAAAAGTAAAGATGGTCCAGCAACAAGAAAACGGGGCGGCAACTTTAACAAGGTATCCTGCTCTCTGATTGGCTGCGGCCACTGTCAATCACCCGCGACGGCTCGGCAGCACCTCCCACAGACGCACAGCGGCAGCACAGCCTCCACCGACAATGATATTCAAGGCACTTGCGGCTCGTCTGCAGCGATAGAGGAGAGAAAGAGAGAACCTCACCTCCTCAAGCAGCGAGTGAGGTAGAGGAGAAGAGACAGAAAGCGACAGAGGAGAGAGCGAGAGGAAGAAAGAGAAGAAGCTGTGGAGTTTAAAGAATAAGAGAGAGAGAGAGAGAGAGAAAGCAGCGGCTTGGACCTCCATCGAGAGGACTGTTTTAATTGTCTGCTCTGTATTTACAAAGTGTTTAATTTGAACACACATCCGACATGTCATCGTCCGGTAAAGACAACAGCGGTGCCCAACATGCCAATTACGTGGGACCTTACCGTTTGGAGAAGACGCTCGGGAAAGGACAGACAGGTTAGTTGGGACAGCTTTGCTCACCGCATCCCCCCCTCTTGTAATTGCACAATTTATTTTCCAAGCGCTCCGCGGCGAGTTGAAATTTGGCCGGCTGGGTGTCTGCAGGTGATAGATAACTAAACACCTGCTTGTCCAAGTCTGCTGGGTGTGTGTGTGTGTGTGTGTGTGTGTGTGTTTGGAGAGGTTGGTTGTTTTCATTATTCACCGGTGAACTGTCCACATCTATGTTCACACAGTGGGACCAGAAGGAGGGAGGGTGGGTAAAGGTGTGTGTGGGGGATTTAGGTGATGTTGCTTTACATTGGTTTGTTGGCTGCGTGCGTTGGCGTTGGACTGGGTGTGTGTGCGTGCATGTGTGTGTGTATCCAGGAGAGAAGCAGCGTGGAAAACGTTCAACGCCAACAATGATGATGATGACAGTGCTACGGGTTATGATGAAAATCAACTTTTTTTGTGTGTGTCCTAGCTGCCCCTGTGTGTGTGCGCGCGTTTGTGTCCTGTGATTGGAGCGCAACGACGTTAATCCCGATTTGCCTGATACATTGATCTATTCTTAGTCCGCAGGCAGGCAGGCGTTTCTCCTATAGGCTCTGACTGCAATACGTGGGTTTCCTCAGATAGAGTAGAAGGTCCCACATTGACAGATCACACCACGAGCTGCTCACAGAGCTGGGGAATAAGGGCTACACTGATCTATATTCATATATACCCCAGGGAATGTAACTGGGCTTCCTGAATAAGGAGCACATGCTTCATCTCAGCATAGACAGCAGTGACACTGCAGTTTGTTAAAGTTGCATAGCACAGTTCCACAATATTCATGCTATTTCAAGGTGATGCATGTATGTTGGCATGGGTTGTGTGTCATGTGTGTGAGTAACTGTGGTCTATTAGTTCAGTTGCTGTTGTCAGCATTGGTGACTGTACAGTGAGAAGCCTGTGCGGTCAAGTAGCTACATGCAGCCAGTGGAGCCATCTGAAATAGAGGCAGGCACAGCCCTGTGTAGGCAGACATGGCAGGAGAGATGCAGCATGTTTTGCAAGCTCACCATCCTTAAAGAGAGAGAAAGACACAGATAGAGAGAGAGAGAGAGAGTCAGAGACTTTTCCTTCTCCTCTGCCGAGAGATTTTCCTCCCATCTGTTGTCTAAAACGGCTACAATAGGCGTTACTTCCCCAACCCGGTCCAGCTGGTCATGCTGAGCAGCCGTGTGTGCGTGTAAATGTTGTGTTGCGTTCTCGCAGACAGTATGCTTTCTTGAAATATTCTCCTGGTCACCTCACTCACCTGTCTGCTGCTCCCCATGCAGCGGCCATTAACGGAGTTTGTCTTATTGCCCCTCTTTTGACTGCAGGAGGTGTTTAAATGCACACAAGTGTGTCTCCCAGCAGAAGTCCCTAATCAGAGTTAAATTCCAAGGCATGCTGCATCCACAGGAAGTGAAGCTCAGTGCCCAATATCTGCAATATTATGACTGTAGTATGATCAAACAAGGGAATTGAACATTAAACACAACAAACACGATATTAAAACACCTGAGCTAGACTCCCCTTTCTCCAGAGACTTGTTTAATCATGTGTGTTTACAGGAGGATCTTTCACTCACAGCCAGACTCCACTTTACTTTCAGATAGCAGATCTCAGGAGCGTCTAAATGGCTGTTTATGGCGGTATAGAGCTGGCAGCAGTCTGTGTGTTGGGTAAAGACATTAAATGACATGGTTTTGCTGAGATCATCCATGCCCTAGGATGTATTTACGGGAATGTTGAGGGCATATTCGGATGCATTTTCCTTGCTTGCCTGAGATGTCAGGCCCGTGGAGGTGTGTGTAGCATTGCGTCCTTGCCGCTCACATCTGGTTGTTTTAACTTTTAATTTTCATAATTTGAACCACGTTTCATGCAGGCAGGAAATTGTAAATCATATAACATGTATTCATTTTGAATGACTTTGGCCTGGTTTTTCAATTATATTTTCATGTAACAAATGCGCAGCAATATCGGGGCTCAGCATTATGAGTGCGTGTGTGTCCTCTGTTAGAAAAATCATTTGCTTACTGGCGTCTGTGTAGCTGACCCGTGCCAAACCTATTCAGATTAATGACAGTGCATAAGATCCCATTCGCCCATTAACCATTGGTTAATCTGTCAGATCTCTTTCCCAGGCCCCCCCACGGAAGGGGTTGGCCTGGCAACTGTAATCACCCAATGGGCCGGGCTGGATCGTGAATGGCAGCTGGGACCGTCCAGTGGGTTAAATCCCTCCGTGAGCTTTCCCAGGCTGTGATTGGCTGGTATTATTAGAGTGGAGAAAGCGGAAGGCCTCTAGTTGATCTGGCTGTCCTGCTCAGAGGAGTGGTGCTGTTCCGTGTTCATTAAGTGATTAGGGCCTTGTCCTGACATACACACACACACATACACACATGGCTGCCACGGTGGTTCTGGTTTGGCTTCCTGATCTAATCCCCTACACAGTCAAAGTCCCCTCGGCTCTCACTCACGCACTCACGTGGCCCAAAGGTAGAATGGGCTTGCCCACTCTAGCTTGGCAACTTAGTGCCTCCATATTACTGCTAAAAAATCTATTGCACTAGATAGGCCACATAGCATCAGCTACAGCTTCCCTACAGCCATGACATACACAACAAATTGGATGTAAGACCTTATTACACTTTTTTTTCTTCCAGTCAGTAGAGATTGATAAAGTATTCACACAGTGTGCACCAGACCTGTTGGCCAGTCAGGGATATACCTTTATATCTCCCACCACTTGTTTCCTTCAGCTATATTGCTTTCTCTCCAGTATCTGTAGACTATGTGTGTAGTCCCGTCTTAGTCAGGTGTGCATCAGGGCCTGATGGAATCTATAGATATGGAGTGTGAGCATGGCTGGCCACTGATTGAGGATGAAGCCACAGAAGCATGGAGGCCATTTTCCAAGCCAAAAGACAGAGTTATTGAGCCTGATTGGCAGAGCCTGGCCAGGGCATTGTGTCTATGGTATGTCTCATGTAGGTCCTGCTGCATATGGTGTTATGTGTGTGAATGTGTGAAACACCTGAGCCTCAGCATTTTCTCCAAAACTTTTGCACTGTCTAACAATTCTGCAAATCAGCTCCATTTTCTATTAAATGCTGAATTAGCCCCATGCGCTGCCTGTTAGGTTGTATAATGTACTATATTAGCCTCACAAGCCTCTAATCCATGTCACGATGCTACTATAACTGAGGTAACAGTTATAAAAATGTAGAACTCCCTTTGAACGTCTCCGGTGCAGCAGGGTTTGGAGTAACAGCCTTCTTGTATTTCAGATTCTTGAAGCTTTGTTTGACAAAGCTGAAGATTGTGGATTTGTGTTGTTGCCAGTGCACTGACTTAAGACAGGCTGAATCACCGCTCTGTTCCACTAATGCGTTGGAAAACACAGCCGTGCTTCGCCTTGACTTTGTTCCTGAAGGCTGTTGATTAGTGGAATAGAGGCCTATTGTCTGGAAAACATTGCCCGCTAATCCAGTGTAAACTCCCTGTTTTTCACGAGACTTGGATATTGACAGGCTGAGGGTTGGAGGTTGATGTGCAGGCTCCTTGATTCTCTGATTGACGTTTAGAGAGTGAAATCATCTGCACTTCAGGGCCTTTTATATTGACAGTTAATCTGACAAAAAGCTGCCTGTGATGTTGAGTCTTGCTCTTTCTTTCACTCTGTTTTGTCGAACTGCTTGAGAGTTCTTGTTCCAGGGTTCCCCTGGTTTACAAGGCATGTAAGCCAGAGTCCAGCTGTTCTTTGTGTTTCCATGTCAGCAAAGGGCCGTCCAGTGTGTAACTCTCAGTGTGGGTTTCTCAGTTGGTGCGTGAGGCCATGTTTGTTTGCCTTTGTGTATGAGGGAGTGAAAGAAAAACTCTCATTTGTCTTTCTCTTCAATTAACTACACATGTGCACACTTGCGCGCATTAACCAGATGGTTGCAGGAGGCCGGTACGTTGCATGGTAACGTGAAACCGTTAATTCGACGTTGATTGATAGCTGGTGAGCCGGGGATGGTTGATTCGGATCAATGGGCACTCCCAAAGATTTCCTGTCTGGTGGAGGAGATCCATACTGTTTCACAGCACATGATATTCCTGATGATGACAAGTGAGGAGGGAATGCTCAGTCGATGCTGTCAATGAAAAACCACTTGGCAAATCCACAGAAACTAAATGTGTGTGTGTGTGTGTGTGTGTGTGTGTGTGTGTAGCTTGTGAACAGAGCAGGTGCTCAAACTGTGTTTGACCTGTAGCCTCTCTGCTATTAAAATAATCTTGAAACCGGTGTTGAGCTCAAACACAGGAGTGTATCTCCCAAGTCGTCAGCTTTGACCTAAAATTGGTGAGTGAGGGGGAATAAATGAGAGGCTGCGGCGATAGACCCGTGTTTAAATGGGGCTGTTCAGAGATTCAGGTCAGAGCAGACCCGACCCAATGGTTGTGCTAGGTTGTTCATCCCCCTCCCCAGCTGTGTAGTACCCCGTGTTAGCAAGCTGGATCAGAGCTGTGGAGCAGGAAGCCAAGGCCTGCACGGTCTCAGCTGTTCGACTGTGTGGCTGAAGCCAAACTCCTGCTCCCTCAGCCCTGAAATGTTTCCTAACTGGTGGGAGACTGGTGTGCGAATGTGTCCACTGATAAGTATGTTGTGTGAATGTATGCCTGCCTTACTGTGTGTGTGTGTGTGACATCAAGCACAGCAGCCATGCCTTGAGTAAATCAAAGCACGACTTAGCCTATAGTCTTTTCACTGTCTGTGACTTTGGCTGAGGTTATATAATGGTGATGGTCTCTGTCATTTAGTGCGCCTCTCCCCTCATCCGCCTCGCTCCATCCTCTCTCCCTCTCTCTGTGTCCCTCTCTTCCCTTGGCCAGTCAAGATTCATACAGGGATTCAGCCATGTGGTAAATCAGACAAGACCTCGGTGGAATTGCATCGATTGGGAGGAATGTATGTAGCCAACGATTTTCAGAGATTAATGATGAGGAAAGAGGTGGAGAACTGGAGGGGGGATGAAGTCAAGGAGAATAAGGAGGAGGAGTAGAAGAAGGAAGGGGGGAAAAAAAGGAAAAACCTTGAACTTAGACAGCATGAAGTGGTCTTGAATGTTCTGACTGCAGCGGAGGTTATTAATTAAGGCAAAGTATTGATCATCCTCTTCATTATCCTCCCCTCCTCCTCTTCCTCCTCCTCCCTGATTTTCATCTCTCTATTGCTGACCTCCGGGGGAGAATAGGGCTCAATCTTTAGATGGAAGGTCATTGAGTAAGTGAGAGATTGTTGGAATAGTCTCTGTGGGCAATCATGAATGAGCGCGTGCCTGTTTGTGTGTGTGTGTGTGTGTGTGTGTGTGTGTGTGTTGTTTTGGACAGGCCCCATCACATCCTATTTGGGTTTCATCCTAACTCAGCGCATCCACTGTCACTGTTTCCCTGCCATGTTATATAGCGTGGAGAATCAGGTTAGGGTGACATGGTGCTATGGTCCATTTTATCCTGGTTATACCAAGACACACTCCACACACACATGCTCATACAAACAACACCATCTCTCTTTCTGTTGCTGAGGTCCCCAGCCCACTCGGCTGCTGTGTTTCGCGTAATGTGTTATCGTCTCATGTTATTTAGAATTTCATGGTGGTAGTTTTCCAGCGCAGCAGAGGGAATGCAAGCAGAAACGCACCATTTCTCTTTTCACCGGTGCATCAAATTGTTACATTTATATATGACTTCTCTGTTTCTTCACTTAAAATGTGTGGTGCTTTGCCTCTAGACATCTTTGTACCAGCTGCAAGTCTCCATGCCAGTCAGTTATTTAGCTGCTCAGAAAGTCAGCTGTCATTTCTTATGATCTTTGTCGATTTAAAATATACTGTATATTAAATGTGTGTGTGTGAGAGAGAGAGAGAGAGAGGCTGGTTCTCTCTCTCTCCTCTCTCACTAGCTCAGATTAACCCTTGCTGAGCCGCCCGTCTGGCTCTGACTGTGAGAACGCTGGGTTTGGTTGCCAAGGTTGGTTGTCTGGTTGTCATGGTTTCCCTGCTCCTTGCTGGTTCCCAGTCTGCCCCCATGAAGAAAGAAAGGGAATGCTCTCTCTCTCTTCTTATTCTCTTGCTCTCTCTCTCTCTCTCTCTCTCTCTCTCTCTCTGTTTTTCTGCCGCTCTCATTTCTCTCCCCATCTCGCTCTCTCGCTCTTTACGTGGCTGCAATCTGAAGTGAGCATCACAACAGTCAGGCTGAAAAATCCTCCGTTACTATTCCACGCTTTCAAGTTTTGTCTTTATCTGACTTCCTTCTCTTCATCTGCGTTGCCTTTAGCGAATGCGACTGTGGAAACGAGTACGTGAATGAATGTATGACTGGGTGTTTTCACATGTAAGCTTCATGTGTGTGTATGTGTGTGTGTGTGTGGGTGTGTGCATGCTTGTGCAGCCCGTGTGCTCAGACATACGGTCATGGATCAGACAGGCTTGCCCTGCTCTGTGCTCTGCGCTGTGTGCTGTGTTCCCATTTAAATCTGGGAGATTAGCACATGTGGGGAGCCTCGGCTTTAGTTGCTGTCAGCTCAGCTAGTCTTGGCAGGCTGTCCTCAGATCAGGGGGGAAGCTCTGCGCTCATCCCCCCATTGCTGTCTGTCCTGCTGTACCTTATCCATTAACAAATAGATGGGTGGGCCAGTGACCTTGACTTTGGGAGAGTTTTCAAACCGCTGCAGCACACTTGTACAATTCACACGATGGCATTTGCCACAGCCCTGCTTTACAGATTATACAGTTAATATTACAGTTTCCAATGTATTAAAAGCAGATATGTTTTTTTTTCTTTTTCATGCTGTCTTCAGAAATATATTTATATCTGTTGATGTAATAAGCAAAAAACAAAACAAAAACATAATACTGGATTTAATGAATGTCACTATCTCAATTTTTTAATTTATTTTTTACATTTTTTAGTTGATTTATTGACCTAATTTTCTTGAACTTGAACATTCACACGCATAAATAAAATGTATTGAGAAAAAGCAAAACTAACTGTACTAAATATTTATAATCTTAATTGGATATAAATTTATAGTGGAGTAGTCGTAGTTTATTTATCTAGCTAAATTGGCCATTTCACTTGTGATGTCTTGCCATTAAGAAAATAAATGTACTTGCAATATTCTCCTTCCTGAGTGGATACAGTTTATGACTTACACCCATTTCATACATGAAACAGTGCCTTTGCTTCAGCAGACCAGCTGTCAACTCCCTGAGGAACGCATTTCCGAGGGAAAAAAAAAAAAAAAAGTACATGAATGAAAACGTATGCTCATTTACTGTGTGCTGCCCGTCCCTGGTGGCAGGGACAGAGTAATTGTGATGCACTCAGAGTTTCCACTGCCACTTGCTCTGTTGTCAGCTCTTTAGGCTATGAAGCACAAATGTCGCCCATGCTTGAAACACCTGAGATGTGGCTTGGCATGTGAAGTGAAGCAGACAGGCCTCAGCGAGATTAGGTTAGATGAGCATGACTGGTCACAAATCAACAACCTGCGCTGGCTGCTCGTCTTCTGTGGCACCGACTTCTGACACTTGGCAGGACTAAAGAGAATTAGCACTATGTTTGCTAGCTTGACTTATTTTATCTCAGCTTGGGAACATCAAGGAGTCCGTTATTCATGTACAGGGGGGTGGGGGGGATGGGGTTGGGGGGATGGCTTCAGTTTGCTGTTCTGATAACGTTGGAGAGTGTTGTGGCCAGTTTATGTGGGGGGAAAAAAAACACCTGGATCACAGGTGTTACTGCATCAGTGGTCCGGCCAAGACAAACTGTTTCTTCTGTTTGCTTTTCCTGTGTTGCCACTTCATCAGAGAATAGGTCCGTGCTTTGAGTCCACTGCCAGGTGAAGACCCTCTGTCATGACTATGTATTAGAATGAAATCAGATCACAGGAAGTTGTCATTCTTCAGGCAGTGAGTCCGCTATCTTTGTCTTTGTGTTTTTTCCCTCTGGCCTAAATTGTGGGTTCAGCCTGTGCTACTTTCCTCCAAATCTCCAGCCGTGCGGTGCTGTACTGGTTTGTGAAAGTATTTCAGCATAAATCTTTTAATACGGCCAGCACCCTTTCCCATTTGGATTTTGCCCTATTTTCATTGGCTGATGGTCGACCAACCAGCACTCGGCTTTCCCACTGTATTGTGATATAGCCTCTTTTAATGCAAGAGCAGCATTATATTCTGTAAACATCTTAAGATCAGGTGCTTTATCCATAATGTATTATTCATCACCAAACTGTTTCCACTTTACTGCTCATTCCTCTCCATGTGCTCCCGTGTGACCTAACCAGAAAATCATTACAAGATTTCAAAAAATGAGATTAAGACTCTTAGACTTGTGTTTATTTTCTTACGGAGAATAAATAGTTTGCTTTTCCCCTTGCAGTCGGTTCAAAATCCAATTCCATATTGCTCTAAGGTCAGAAGACATAATGGAGTTTTCTGTGCAAAATAGTGTGCACTGAATGATTCTCAGGTGTCAAAAGCATATTTGACCATTTTCTCTTTTTATTTTTTCTGCCGTTCTCTGTTGCTCACTTTCTTTTTGCTGTCATTTTTTCTATGTAGGTGTCTTTCTTTCTTTTTTTTTGCACACTCTCCTGACTAATGGAACAGTTGATGGAGTGATTAAGGGAAAGAGCGATGAAGTAGGGGACAGTTTCATCTCTTTATCCCAGATGGATGAATTTTTTTTATTTTTTTTATTCATCACTAAAAGCTGCTTATTCCTGATGTTGCTGTGTTTTGCTCTGCAGTGTGCGTGTGTATGTGTACTTGTCTGAGTGCAAGTGTTTTAGTGTGCGCTGCATGCTCCTGTTTCATGGGCTCTGTGCCGATACATAACAGCGTCTGAGAGCTGTAACTCATGGGACACGGATGAACATGAGAGAGGCAGAGAGGAGGGGGGGGGCTGGCTCACAAAAGGAGACAGCTTCTGAGTGAGAAAAAGAGTCACAGCAGTAAAGCATCTCTCAGGGTCAGTGCCTCTATTATCATTCAAATCCAGCACACATAACCACACACACACCGACGGGAATGTGCTGTGCAGCGGTAAAGTGGATGTTTTTTAGTTTCTACAGGAATCCCAGCTCTCCCTCTGACTGCAGCAGAGCTCTGACGTCATCAACGGAGGAGATGCAGCCACAGCAGGAAGGACCGCTCTGAGTACGAAGCCTGAGGACGCGCACACACAAACACACACATACACACCTTCCCATGCCTTAAGGAAGCTGCTCTTCAATGTTGTCCTCAGTTTAACCCCGCAAGAGTTTACCTGTGTGTACATACAAGCACTTTGCAAACTGTTTCATACACTCTGTATATATAAAACTCTATTGTTGCAGTTGATGTAGTGACTTGCAGCCGGCTTATTGCGTTGATGTGAAGAGTCGGTAGCTATAGCAACACAGAGACACATCTTTCTGTGCTGTTTTTACATGCTGAGCGTATGAATATGGCTGTGCTGGAGTCAGTTGTTATTTTGAACAATCAGCTGTGTTTGCTGTCCTCGCTGCTGTTCAGATTTATTATGGTTAGTATAATGATAGCATGAACTTGAACCAACTGTGACCATTTATGTGTGTCATTGTCTCTACATACATGCGCCTCTGGGGCTTTCAGAAAGACTGACGACATGTGCAGGTCTGTGTGTGGCACCGCATGACTCATGTGAGTGTATGATTATGGTCATTATGGCAGTGGCGTTTCTCTTTGTGTAATGCTCTGCACCTGTTTGCTTCAGTGGACCTGCAGTAGCAGCCTCCAGGTTTATGTCAAGTTAGGGCTGTAATCAGAAGTTTTTTTTGGGCAACAGCCACTCTCTGCATCTTTTAGCTTTCTTTCAGCTAAAATCTTACCACGGTGCCTCTTGGAAACATTTAGACCGCATCACTTGAGCAAATGGCAATGAGGCCGTTTTATGCTTACGAGATGAGGATGGCATCCCACCTCACTTATTAACTAGGTGATGAAACTAACCTTGGAATTAATTAACTAACCTCTGAGATTTTTTGTGAAACAGAAAATTGATGTTTTCATAGCACAGAGAAATCAGAGAAAAGAACCAACACCCTTTTTGTTACACTTCATGTCAAAACATAACCTTACACAGCAACTGGACTAAATCCCATTCTCATTTTGTCTCAGAAATTGTGTATGATCCCCTTATTAGACACACTATACAACCTACCCCTTGTTCCTCTTTCTGTATCCATAATCCCACACGTAACAATTTCCCGACATGTCTTGCCACCACCTACCTTCTTGACCCTCTCTCCTTTCCTCCTCCTCCTGCTCCCTTGTTTCTCCGCTGCCTGCCTAATGGAGGTACAGTATTCCCCTGCAGCCTCCAGACCTCGCACTGCCATTCTGCTCAGGTAGGGCTCATTTCATGCAGGATGATTAGATCTCACTGGCAGCAACTCGGGGTTGGATAAGTGAGAGCGTTGTGGGCCTGTCTGCACAATAGCAGAAGGAATTCAATTAAGTTTTTACATACATACAAAATATACTCCCCATGCATTATAGAGACGCACGAGGGCATGCCGGGTACAGCGCACATGCATTCACTTTCACACATACATAAGCAGGTATGCATATAGGAAAACACAGTTGGTACTGACTATGGTTTTATATACAGTATAGTGATTTTTGATTTGATACTTTTTGTTTCAGAATCCTCCATGCACCCCTTTTCTCTATTCTTTCTCACATTTCACATCTTTCCAACTATGATGGGGAAAAAGGAATATTTTCTTTGAAATAGCACATGCCACACATTACAATGTTTGTGTGTGTATAAAAGGGCTAATTTATTGTGAAAGGAGCCTATCATTGTAAGTCTAATGGAAGAGGCATATCCTGTCTTTGGCTTTATGGGGCTAGCGCTGGTAATTGCTTGTCTGATCTGAGCAGAATGTATCATCGTACTTCACGTTTACAAACTCCGGGGGGAAGATGGCAGTAGTAATTGGACTTCGAAATAAGGCGAGTGTGTGTGTAATTTTCATTTACTTTTGTTATTTTTATCAGTTTTTTGAAGTCTCAGAACATCGTGTTTGCCAAGATAAAGCACAACCTGCCTTTGCTATGTTTATCAGCATCGAGCATTTACGTGGCATTCCATAATAAGAAATTTCATGGTAAGAAAAACACACGGAAATGATTGTGGTCTTTATTTAAGGTGATAAATATATGCATGCGTGTACAATATATCATTTTTCAATTATTTTGATTAGATAAACCCACTAACCAATTGCTCTTTTTAGAGGGGTGCCTGTTTCTTTTCAGGAAAATAAAGACCTTCTGTAAAAGTTAAGTCAAAACAAGGAGATACTGGAAATGGGGAACATTTGGTGTTGTTCGCTCATGTCTCTAATGCCCCGAAGCTTGTGATTGTGTCTGAACAACTTGGGCTGATTAGGCTTGCATGGGACCTGAATTTATTACTGTGTCTTCCCCAGTGTCATTATACTTCCACCTCTTATATTCACTCCTTAATGAGACTTTATTAAATATTCAAACCTTTACCTGGAGGAGGCTCGGCGTGCGTGCACGTGTGTGTTTGTCTTCCTGTGCTTGCTCCCAGCTCTATATTCTTGCCTATCCCTGGGTGTGCATCAGTACTTTTTGATCTCTCTCTTAGCACTGACAGTTCCAGCTAGACATGAGACAGACAGACACAGGAATACATTTACGCGCACCTGCAGACGGACATAATTTGAGTCGGCGTAATGATTTGTTATTCCAGAATTTACCATCCCAGATGATGAGGAGTCCAAGCTAGTTCAGGCTCATTAAGCCTCAGAGAGATTTGCCTGTTGCCTGTGTGTGTAAGTAAGCCTCACTATGGGCCTCTTCTCATTTTCTTTCTTTCTTTCTTTCTTTCTTTCTTTCTTTCTTTCTTTCTTTCTTTCTTTCTTTCTTTCTTTCTTTCTTTCTTTCTTTCTTTCTTTCTTTCTTTCTTTCTTTGTCTGTCTCTCCAGCACTAAATCAAGCAGACGTTTAATTAAAAGACACATTTTCTCTGCTCTAAACACACTATAAACAGACAGAGCTGCACATGGACACAAGCACAGATGTACACACAAAACACACAGTTCCTGTCTAAAATATATACAGTGAGCTGTATATTAAACCAGTCCAATAAAAGGAGGCTTGAACTTTGAGAACACTATGATACCCCATGTCCTCAATTCTCCCACATGTTTCGAAGAGGTAGTTAATATACCCCCCTTGTCCTGTTGACTTCAGGAAAAAGATCCTCCCATCTTCCCTGGTCCCCCTTTGAAGATCTCCTTAATGAAGTGCTCTTGTTCCCTGTGAGTTATACTGTAGCAGTTTCTATGACAGGTATGAGGATCCCCATGTATGAGGGCAGAGAGGTGAGAGATGAGTACTGAGAGCTCACACAGGTCTTCTCCTGGGGCCCTGGATGTGTGTCCAGACTACGGAGTGATTCATTAAGTGAGTCCCAGGACTCACATCAGGCCTATTCTGGTTCACACAGAGGCTCTCTGCCTGACGTGGCCCTTGCCTTTACATGCGCTTCACACACATGTGGGTCTCTGATGTCTCACTGAGAGGCTGAGACTGATTGGTGGAGAGGTGGAGAAGGGTCCTCTTTCTGTCTGGCTGTATAAGCAGTCCTGAATAAAGTGATTACTGGCTCCCCCTTTGGGCTCCTTCTTAGTGAGATGGCTAAAGCAAACGAATGGTACTCATTTCAAAAAACGGCTTGTAGGCAGTTTGTGTTTTAATATGGCTAAATGTGTTTTAAATGTATTTTACCATTTGAAAAAGAGAGATTGAGACAGGCTTGTGTGTGTCAGTGTGTGCATGCTACATGCATTTACAAAACCCTCTTGTGCACACATGTGTATGAGTGTGTGTGTTCGTTCACTAGGGGCAGATTACTGGATAAAGTCTCTTTGGCTCTGATGGTGTTTAATAATCACCCTCAGATGAGCCAAACACATGCAGACTATGTATTGGTGTTAGGTGGTGTGTGATTAATCTCAGTGGTGGAGCAGTGGTTGGAGGGGGTCAGGGTGGAGGTGCCTGTGGAGGTAATGACAGCAGCAGTGAGGTCGGTGGGGCTTAACCTTCATCAAGGTTCTCCTCCTCAACCTGCCGTAACCCTCAGGACACCAGTAACCTTATCACCGATGAGGAGACGAGTCGGGGAATGCTGAGAAGAAACCAGAAGACTTCATGTGAACTGGATGGCATACAAACAACACCAGTGAACCAGCTTACATCTTTCCTCTGTCTTATAAATGGCTTAGATTTAAGAACATAAGAATGTGATTGCATTCATTTCTTGCACATAACATTATATCGTAGCTGTTCACATATTTTCGTCTTGAGCATAGAGTTCTTTGCAGGTTTTCAATGGGTCTTTGAAACAAAGCATATTCTATAATACAGTAGCTCTTATTCATTTTAAACATTCCCTGCTGGTTCTTTCACTACTCAGATGTGTGGCTATTAGCAAAAGCATTAAGTGATGGATTGGTTAATTTAACTCTACAATGCATCGCAGGGCAAGTTGAAGGCTCTGTTGGATATAAACCTTATTATCTGAAACAGCCGTGTTTGCTTTATGTATATTACTCATAATATATAAGCCTTTATCACTTTTAAAGAGTTTTGTTACATTTTTTTTTACTTTAAACCCCAATAATAGTCTTTAGTAGCACATGGCAACACCCGACTTGTCTGTGTTTGCATTATTTGACAAAAGCAATATTTAAATTCTAGAGTTCTTGAAATGTTAATGGTGTGGATGAGTGATTAGTCCAATTATAAGAACACAAATAATGGTCTGTGTTTATTTTAGTGCAGCCAAACAAGTTAATTAAACCAAGCCACATTAGCCCTATGCGATATTATTTTATTTGGACATGTAATGGCTTTTAAATTGTCTGACTGCTCACATATTTCCAATCAAAAACTGCAAATGATCTCCGACATATTAAAATCACTGGGTGCCTTGTTTTAATAGGGGTTCCCCAAATTCCCCAGTCCTGCAGTGATATATGAGTTAAATCCATAGAGCAGGGCTGAGAGCTGAGGGCTTTTTAATGGGTTTTACCAACCCCATTCTTTTTCAAAGGTTCCTTTTCCTGCTCCGCTCGCTCTCCTTTTTTCCCCATCAGCTTCCTCCCCCCTCTCTCTCTCTATCCTTACCCCACAGTCCCTTTTTTCTGCCTGTCCAACTCTTCTTTCCTGTTCTCAGCCTCCCTCACCGCTTTCCCTGTGGCTTTCAGAGTCACCCTGCTATTTTGCTCTTCCTCCATCTCTCTGTATTACCTCTTTTTAGTCTAATGGGATCACCGGTGAGCATGTCTCCCTCTCTGGCTTTGCTCTCTACTATATCGTCACTTATCGCTGTGAAGTTAATGAAATGGAGGGCAAGAATGACCCCTTCCTTTCTGCTGCTCCCTCCATGCCTTTTTTACCCATCCAACCATTCCAAACCCCTCTCTTCTCAAACATCTTTTTGTTGTTCCGTCACAGCGACTCTAAATCTTAATTTCTCTTGGTTCATGCTTCGAAACACTGCTTGAAAGATTATTGTACTCTCCTCTCCTCCTTTCACTCTTAATCCTACTCTTTGTATGCAATCGATAAGGCTGTAAATGCATCTACCCTTTCATCAGTATTGTTATCTCCCACAATCCTTTTTAAATTTCTGTCTTTGCAGCCATGCCTAACATGAAAAGGCCTGGACGTATACAATAATTGTGTGCTCAGGAAGTGCAAACACTATACCTGACTGCCTACTCCCTTGACCTTCTTTAATGCCTTCTTTTCTCTCACAGGCAATATTACACTTTCATCAGTGACCCTGAGTGACTCAGAGTATTTTTGTACAGGTTGTAATGCACAGAATAAGAGGAGGTCTGTATGTTTGTGTGTGTGTGTGTGCGGGTGTCTCTATGTGTGAGTATGTGTGTAGTGTAGTGTGAATGTGTTGCATATACACCCTACAGTATCTCAAACCTCTCTACCTGTCAGAAATGTCACACATGGTGTTGCCCACACAGATGGCTTTGTTGGTGAGCTGTGCATGCTGCTGTCACCATATATGTGTGTAAATGTGTACATGTGTGTGTATATGTTTGTTTGCAATGTGTGGCTAGCCTATCAGTTAGGATGCAAACAATATTGGCTGTAGTTTGGCTCATAAGGAAAATGCATTTGTGCTCTGGAGAAATGATCTGCCACAAAGCCACTTTTCTGAGGCTGAATATAGTTGCTCACAGCCACAAACAGCCACACATGCAAGAACACCACATGTGCTGGTCTGGCACACCCGGTGAGGTCAGACAGCAAGTCAGCATCTCACAGCGAGTGCTCCCAATCAAGACAATGATTCTGTAGTCAGATTCCCCTCAGTCCATGTATTCAGTCACACTCCTATCACCCCACCCACCCACCCACACTTAGACACGTGAACATTAATAGCAGGAAGAGGCCGTTTTGAGTTGCTTTCTGTGCGAGCACATGCTGCTGAAGAGAGTGGGAGGACCAGTTATTTATATACAGTTATACCCGTTGTGTTTCTGCACCTGTTCACTTCGATACCTGGTCGCCCTCGTTTGATGGACACCATTATAGTCGCATATGGTCGCCATGGTAACCAGCATACTAAATGTATGGGCATATGACTCCGCTGCTGATTACATTGAAGCTTGGTAACAGTTTTACCATTCGAAACACTCGTTGTCCTTCTTTGCTTCTATGTCTAATTTTCATTGATTTTCCCATCATGCACTTCTCATTCCATTTCATTCCAGTAATGGCTACAGGCTTCATCATTTTCCCCCAACAGCTGTGATCAGAAAGAGGCAGAGATGGTGAGAGAGAGAGGGGGAGAGGGAGAGGGAGAGAGAGAGAGAGAGATCGGTGATGCTATTGCTTTTGATGATGCACCTCATTCACTCATCCTCTGTAAATTTCTTTGGGCCTTTGAAACCCCAGGACCTATTACACTTATGGGGCTGCATCTAATTGAAGGGAATATTATGTCATCAAAAACCCATGAGGGACTGGGCAGATTTCACCCAAATGTAGAGATTATCAGAGTCTATGGCTGCAACTAATGATTATTTTTATTATCAGTTACTTTGTCAGTTGTTGTTTTGATTTACCAATTAATCATTTGGTTTAAAAAAAATATCATAAATGAATGAAAAATGGCAATCACAATTTCCCAAGTCCAAAGGGGGTTTCTTGATAGTCTGGAAACAAAATCAAAACCAGTTAATGGTGAAAGGGTTGAACAATTAATCAATCACTGAAATTGATGGCAATTAATTTTCTGTCGATGGACTAATTGCCTCAGCACCATCAGAGTCCACAGTGATGTCAGACAGGTTGAGGCGAGTGAAGAAAGCGCATAGACTCCTCAGTCAAAACATGGGAGTGGAGATTTATGCAGTATGAGAGGGAGCTATTATTATAGACTTTACTTAGGGGGGAATTAAAAGCAAAGATGTCAAAAAAATAAAAGAAATCAATGATAGAAGAAAAGCCGCAATAGATGGACAGATAACCCATGAGAAAAAAAAGAGAGAGATGGAGGCCTAGCTGCAAGGATTAAATCTCACTGTGGCCTGGCCCTGTGAGATTACCAACTTGCCCACTGGAGTGCTATGAATGCGGGCAGATTATACACACACACACACACGTGCGCACACCCATCCATGCACGAACTTGCATGCACATAAACACACAAACAATGTAGTGGATTAGGCCTCACTGCTAACCCAAGGGCCAGGGTGAAGCAGATGGCTGCCCTTTGTATTGTTATGCAACCTTACTGAGAAGCAGTCCACATGGAAACACAGCGCAGTTTCAACAGGCACAAGCTCACATAGCATACATACACACTTTATATTATCTATTATAAAGTGTATTTCTCTAGTGGAGGAGGTTTGAGTTACCTATTGAGAGTTTTAAAAGACAAACAGTGCCAGGGATGAGTAAAAAAGAGGATGAGTGGAGTAACAGAGAGGAAGTTAGTAGAGAGAGGGAAGACAGGCGGACTGGCAGGTAGTGGGAGGGCAGTGGCCCAGTGCCAGGAGGGTTGGAGAAGTGCCAGATAGCCACACATACACACACACACACACTCAGATACATAGACTCACACACACAAAAACACCACTCCCAGTAGGGGTGCTGGGGCGAGCCAAGGTGACCTGACTAGGTGATGGCAGGGTCACCATGCCAACAGGGCTGACTGTCATCTCCATAGCAATCTATGTCAGAGGCCGCTGAAAAGAGTGGGGAGAGGGTGATGGTCCTGGGGTTCGTGTGTGTGTGTGTGTGTGAGTGTGAGTATGTGTCATGTGGTTGGGGGGTGGCAGGGCTAGAGTGTGTGCTAGGGAGTCAGATGGAGTCAGGCCCTCAGAGTACTCACTGACAAGTTGACATTGAGAAAGTCTGTATGGTACAATATGGGGCAGTTGTAGGGCAAGAAACCCATTAACTGTGGTTGGTCGTCGTGCTGCTCTGAGACAGACAGGCATAGATGCGCTATATGTTGTATTTAAGGGAACACACCAAATTTAGGTCAGATACGCTATTATCTGAATAGCACATATTTAAAATTATTCACCTTATTGTGTATGTAGGTTAAACGTGCAGATGTAGTCTGCACCATATCTCCTGCTTTATATGTACAATCATTTAAATTCTAAACCAGGTTTAGCAGTTAGCTACATATTATTTAAATCATTGAATGAAATATTACTGAATTAAACTGTCTGTGCTTATAAATAATATGTTGTGTATACAAAAATGACCCTCATAATAAAGTCCTTCTTGATGAGGGCTAATAAGCTATAACTAATGTCTTGGTCAATGGTAAATAAGACTTTACTACTGATATGGATCAGTTATAATGGTAGTGTTTCAGTTGGCAGGTTAAAGAAAATCAACATCCAGCCTGACACCTGGAGACCATGTCTCAAATGTCATCTGGACTAAAATCTATCTCTTAACGACGTTAACTTGACTAGCAGTTTGGACAGACTTCCTGATGAAATAAAGACCTACCTGAAAAGACAAATCAAACATCATGTTGGAGGAGGATATTCTACTATCTATACATTTTGCCTTGAAATGGGAATGGGAAATGAGAAATAGGGTACCCAAAAATGGAAATCAGTTATGTACACTTTGCCATTCTTAACATTTGGAAGTTTGCAATCTTTTGGAGAATATAATAATGTAACACAAGTTTTGAAAACACATTTGTATTACATTATAATGTACTGATGACTCTGTTGTTGTAGATGGCTGCAGCGGGAGACTTCTCTGTTTAGAGGAAATAATTTGTCAACTCCAGACACTCTTTGGTCATTTGCCACAGATATATCTTTTTCTCTTCCCACTTCAGCCTGTCAATGTGAACATCAGTTATTTGAGACATTCAGAAAGGCTTCTGTCAATCTTGGTGAGATTATTTTATCTTGCACTCATCCTGCTGTCCCACATCTGCCTGACAGCTACTGTACCTCTGTGGCATGGGACTCATGAAGTCCTCCTCGTGTCAGTCCCCTGTCCCCTGCTCCCTCATGGACGAGACTATACAGACAACATGGGAATCTAATTATCCACAATGATTCACTGGTTTCCATTACAAGTCACAGAGACACGCAGATAGACAACGTGGTGATCTCACCAAACCCCTCTGGGTCTGCATGACACCACACTCATTTATATGTTCACGCAAACACAGATAACCCAAAAGGAGCTCCCTAAACGTCTTAATGTCATGTTCAGTGTCATTGCCTAAATCTTTTCACACACTAGTCATTTCTTTCAGTCTGTTGTAGGGATATATGTGGTCTTTAAGCTGTAGAATATATATTACATATGTTAAGGGGTTTCATATTGGCAATATGTGCAGCATGTTAATCTGCAGTGTAGTGCCAAGAGGTGTGAGTGGAAATTCAACCATGCTGTGGCACAGTGAAGGATCCTTCGGGGAAAAAAAACAAAAAACTAGATATGGGGGGGATAAAGAAGGCTTAGACAGAATTACTGTCAAAAGAAACCAGGAAGTAGTGTCTGAATGTGACCCAGAAGTTAGAGGCTTTCTATTGATTTTTAACTCACTACTAGAGGGCCTTTAAAAGCTCTTTGGGGAATGTGCGTGTTTATGTGGATCGTTTATATGAGCAGGCTGTGAATAAAAGTTGAACACATCATATTTGTACACAGCTTGTTGCGCAACATTTTTGTAGTGTTTACCAAAAATATGGACTAAAAATAGTTTGGGTGATTTAAAAATCGCTGTGAAGCGATAAATCAAATAGGGTTGCATGGTCATCTCTAGTGGTTTCCGGAACAAAAGGCTGACTGATAGTACACAGTTTGGCCATTATTGCACCAAAGGTTAGTCTAAGGTTAGCTCACAATCTCTGGCTTGTCTCAGTGCGAGGATTCTCCGGGGGAACAAGTATTCAGCAGCCACTGTTTCTCTCTTTCTCTCTCTCTCTCTCTGTCTGACTCTTGACTGCTATTAGTTTCTGGTTTTTAGTTCATCTCTTATTTATATGTACATATTTGCACATACATATTCAGGCTGTGACTGGTGCCTGGGATGATCAGGGCTCCATTACTTACTGTGGATGGAGGGTGGGGGGAGGCGCACAACCTCGGGCAGTGAGGTGAATGAGGCCAGCCTGAAATATGGGGGGACACACATGCATTGCAAATATACACACGTATGCGCACGGACAACCGCATACACATTGAAACTCCTTTGCAGACAGTGATAATGATAGTCTAGCATCCATTCATTTTTTTTGTGTGAGAGCAGTCATTACCGTCATCACTGTTCCTCTCTGAATCACTTACTGTCAGAGCACGTACACACACACACACAAAGCCACACACACGCATTCACTTTAGATGTTACCTACCCTTTCAACCCTTGCTTCTGTATTTGTATTTTTATTCCACCTCCCCTGCTACTGGTGAATCCCTGACATGACAGAACCCCCCCCTCTCGTTTGGCCCCCCCATGGCTGCCTGTCAGCCAGGAGACAATAGGGACCGGTGCGCATTTGCCTTTCTAAAGAGGCTCTGCTGCTTCACCCTTCCTCCCTCGTCTTCCTCTTCTCCTCCATCCTTTCTGTCAACTGCGATAACTCATTAATATGTCACAGACCTGTATGTATGTGTGTGTGTGTGTGTGTGTGTGTGTGTGTGTGTTACAGGAGGTCTATCACCAGCGAGTTTTGTGATTGGTTTAAACACAGTGACATGAGTGAGGTAAAGGCCAGCCATGCTCTCTCATGTGACCGAACTCATCATGTGTACATGCCAGATAGCGAAGATAAAGGTCAGAAATAGAGAGACCAAGCACACAAATGCAATCATGCAGGCGGGTTTGACAGAGACGAAAGCAGAAATAAAAAAAAACATGTGTTCGGCTAGCTCAACATTTTTGGAAATGTGCTTATTCGCAGTATTGATACAGCCTCTGTATATGTGCTAAATGTGCAGCTATTGCAGCATACAGGCTAGCTGTTTCCACCTGTTTCCTGTCTCTGTGCTAAGTTAAACTGAGCCAAGCTAACCAGCTGCTGGCTGTACCTTCAAATGTATTCCTCGGGGATTGATCCTCTCCTCTGGCTCTCTGCAGAAAGTTTCCCAGCATGGCAGACCATTAGTTTAATATAAGATCTTCAAAACAAACAAGTAGCACCTGCTGTTTCACATAAAAATGCAGTATTTTCTACTTAAATCCTTAATGATTATTCATCCCAGCGCTTGCAAAAGCATTTTCCTAAAACATAGTCCTGCTTGTTCATTTCAAGGTGTGATACAGATTTGTATTAGGCGAATGAATGCAGGGAGGCAAGGCAAGTGAGAGAAACAAAGGTTAAAACCTTACAAAGGAAGAGAAACACGGAGATGCTCCTCCAGCACCCCTGCCCCCCCGAACTCCCACCTCCCCTCTCTGGGGAAGACAGATTTATGTTTAAAACATCACTCCGACTGAGCCAGGTTCAGCTAGAGTTAAATGCTTTGATCAACTTGCTCTTTCTGGCGTGCGTCTGACCTATGAGTGCGTAAACCAGGACTTCTTAAGGATGGATGCTACTCAGCATGGGGACCCTGCAGTTGTGCAAACCAACCACTGCTCTGCTTTAGGCTGGGTCTTTAGTGTTTGTGCCCCGGGCGCTTCTTCTTGAGTGGTCCCTCGGTGCATCTCAAACAGCCATACACTCACACGCACACACATACACGCACGCACGCACGCACGCACGCACAAGCAGTTGAACAAACACACCTGGGGATTGACATATTCATGCACATGGAATACACCTGTATGTAGTGTCTGTAATGCAGAAGTAAACGTAAACATGGACATATAGACACACTCATACACACACACACGCGCACGCATACACACTCACACAGACAAGCAGGCAATGCACAGTATGGCCCCAGGCAGTAGGGATCAGTGAGGTGCTTAGGAAGGCTGAGGTAAGGGTGAAGATGGGGTGAATACATCTTAGCACAGCACTGCAAAGTATCATTTCAGGTCATGGACTGTTAACTCCCCACAGTGTATCTATAGGTGTGTACAACGTCATTTGAGCTCAAAATCTTTCTTTAGTTTTGCTTAGAGACTCCAGAATACTCCTGATATTTGTCCAACTTATGAAATACACATTTTTTTTCTAAAGCCAATGACTTTTTATTGATTTATTGGGACTCATGGACACTGATTGGCGCATCATCACTTTTAATGCCCTTGAACTGTTGATGTTTTCCCATCATTAGACTTAGAAGTTTGATGGAGGAGAATCCTCTTGTTGCAGATTTGTTTTCTTGGCCTAGATCAGGGCTGTCAGTTGTGGTTGGTAGTGGTGTGTGTATGTGTGTGTGTGTGTGTGCGCATGTGTGTATTTGTGTGTGTGCTGCTGACGTGCAGAGTCCCAGTGAAGTTGATTTCTGTCAAGCCTGTAGCACCACACTCAGACAGGGCTTGACCAAGCGTTTAAACGCTGCTCTCGGATTTCCTGCTAGTATGGTCTGAGTGGAAGTGTCAGTCAGTCAGGTGTGTGTGTGTGCGCACGTGCGTGTATGTGTGTGTATTCAGAATTGGCAAAAATCGAGGGGGTGCTGGCAGTTTAGAAAGGCCAAAAAGGCTGGAAGGCAAGCTTTTGGCATCAGAGACCAGGAGCAAAGAGAAAAGCTGTGTTTGATTGAAATACAGAGGTCAATTGTAGCTGAATGAAGTGTGAATGAAAGAGAGGGAGCGATGGAGAGAGAGAGAGAGGGGGAGAGGGAGAGGGAGGGAGACTCGAGACCTGAGAGTCAGGGAACAGTAACTCTTAGAGAGGAAAAGTAACCATACACACTCATTTATGCACTCAAAACTCTGATGACCTTAAAATGAGGTCTTCGCAGAGCCCAAGTATGTTACTACAGGTTTTCATTTATTTAGGCTTCTTTACTGTTGGTTATCTTGTCTTTTACTACTACAGACAATCTGTGAGACCACCTGCCAGACAGCAAACCAATCAGTGGTCTGAAAGATCAGGACAATGAGCCACAATGTGTTTGAATTGAATCATTTTGAATCGAGCAAGGGCGTCCTTCTTTTTCATCCTTTAAACCTCAAGAGTAACTTGAGATTTAGAGGTTGAAGAATATGAATTTTCACAGCATTTCCTAGCAACAGCATGAAACATATCTTCTCAAAAGTTTTTGTCAAATGTATATTTGGAATTTTCCACTGTTACTGTACCACTTTTTTCTATTGTGTTTTCGAGTTTGAAAACATGAACCAAAGTCCAGGCACACTCGTGATGAAGTGTAGACAGGAATCATGTTAATATTTCTCCAAAGAGTATTTCTTTTGAAGCATCTGTTGGCTGGTAGAAGCTTGACATTGGACATTATTTTGCAACAAAAGCCTGGAACCCACTATAGGGCCCTTTTTTGCCCCATTTTAGGCACTGCTTGAAATGTGTTGTTACCACAGATACATGCACATGTATGCATGATGCTGGATCAGGTGATGCACTGCTAAGCAATAGATCTGGGAGAAAGGTATTGAAATTCCCAGGAGAGGATGCCAGGGCGCTGACAGGAGAAACAGAGGGATGATGGGATGAAAGGACATTGAGGAGGTGAGAGTGATTGGTTGAGGGGGGATGTGGTGTTGCCGTGGGTGATGGGCAGGGCAGGTGGTTAGTGACTGGCAACATGGTCCGGGTGGTGGTGCTATGGGAGAAAGAAAGTGTGTAAGTGTGTGTGTGTGTGATGTGGGGTCAGCTTGATCTCTGTGCCTGGACAATCTACTGGTGTGGGGCTTTGAGATTTTTGAGGAAATGTTATGTGTTACGGGTGTGTGTGTGTGTGTGTGTGTGTGTGTGTGTGTGTGTGTGTGTGTGTGTGTGTGTCTGTGCTCTTGAAGTCCCATTAAAGCAAGCGAGTGGTGGGGGGTGGGTGGACTTGTCACTTCAGAAGGGTGACTGTGATGTGGCGGTGGAGAACGGAGGGGGATTGACTGTGTGAGTTGGCCTTGAGGGAGCTGCAGCCTTGGGAACATCAGTCGTCCAGCGCAACAAAGGACCAACCAGTGTGATGTGTGTGTGCGTTTGTGTGTGTGTAGACAATTTTGGTAATAGGGTTCAAGCATGCAAATATTTATTTGTTTTGTGAGCGTGTGTAGGTGTGTGTCCCTATGTGTGTGTTAATATGACTTTTTAAATTGGGCTGCCACTGCAAGATTTAAATGATAATGGATCCATTGACCCTGAGAAATGCTGCAGTGTGAGGATTTGCGAATTTGTGGCCGAGCTGAGAGAGGGGGGACGGGGCAGCTAGAGAATTCACTGGTTTTGTGCGTTATTGTGAGTGTGGGGAGGGTGGGGGGGTGGGAGTGGGCTTTTTCTCTGTGCCATCCTGCTTTGTCTTCTCTCCCAGTTGAACTGGACTGAATGAAGCGATGGGAGTTTAACTTTTTTGTCCGGTGTGCATGTGTGTTTGTTTTGGTGAGATGTACTTTTCCTGTTTGAATTGTGTGCAGACTTTAGAAGAAACCTCAAAAGACTCTTTCTCTCCCCCCACCCCACCCCTCTCTCTCTCTCTCTCTCTCTCTCTTCCTTACGCACAAACTCAATCACACTCACTTGGCTTTTATTGGAGCAGACAAAGCACACACAGTCTGCTGGCTGCACGACAGCCACAATAACATTAATGAAACACTTATCTAACCAAACATATTACCGGGCATTTAGAAATACTGCGTTTGACTGTGTCCTCCTATGTGTTTATGCTGCTACTGGTGTGTGTGTCTGTGTGTGTGTGTATGTGAAGTCACACAGTCTTAGCAGTCCAAGGTCAAAGTGTTTTTTCCGTCTCTGTACTGTCTTCACTCACAGTCTTTCTGTCAATCTGCCAGTTTCTCTGGTACATACACCCACTCCCTCCTTCTCATCTCTGTCCCCGCATTTGACCTCTTGCCCTCTATATTTCTTTTCCTCTTGTCTCTTTATCTCCTTTTTCATCCATCTGTTCCTCTGTGTGATTTTCCATATGTTTCTGGCTACAGGAGAGCAACCTCTCTTTGGATGTTCCCTTTCTTTCACTCTCGCGTTTTCCATCCCTCTCCTCTTTGTTTCTCTCCCTTCCTCTCTCTCTCTCTCTCTCTCTTTTTTTCTGTCGCTCCCCCTCTATTGTCCTGGTTAATCTGGCCTGCTCTCCGGCTGTGCCCTGGTGTCCAAATGATGCATTAATCCAGGTTACCCCAACCCATTGTTTATGCTGTACACCCCACGTAATGCACACACACACACATCCATGCCCACACACCCACGCACATATGCACATGCTCACAATGGCTGTGTTGTCACATCATGCAGCCTTAACACATGACAGACAAACAATAGCCCAGTGGTGCTCCTGACATTATTGAATGTAATTTCAGACCCTTAAACACAAGGCATCACTGACAATAAATAAATCCATCACTTTAATTCACATTCAGTTAGAGCCACTGTGATGAATTTATAGACTGTTTTTATGTGATTTATTACTCTGGACGCGTGTCTCGGTGACCTGAGACCTGTGTGTTGCTCACTGCATATATCTGGCTGTTATCACACAGCTAAATACGCATTCCCTGCAAGCTGCTTTGATTATGTTTGTCTGCATCCTGTGATCAGCCTCCATAGAAATCTTTAACCAATTCTCTGAGTCTTCTTGATTTGGATTATAAATGTCTGGTGTGATAAACCTTGATAAAGGTCATATAGATCAGAGACACCCGGCTCTGTTGTTTGATCAGTCATAAATTCCACCTTCTCCTAATATTCTCATTTAGTCCCTGGGGTATTTAGAAATGTATTTAACTTTATATTATTTGCTACAGTGATTAATTTCCCTGGGAGGTAGATCTGAGACGGTGGATGTAAAAGTGTGTGTGTGTGTGTGTGTGTGTGTAAAAGACACTGTGTCCTTGAACAGGCTTATTGCTGCAGCTGGAACATCATACGCTCTCCCCTCTCCAACAGTTCGCTCTTGCTGCATGCACGCGCACACACACACACAAAGGTTCGCACCAACCCCCAATATACCCTCAGCCTCTCCAACCCATTCTCCCTATTTTCTCCCATTTTCCCCAGCTTAGTGGAAGATGTGGAGGGTGTGCGACAGAAAGTGGCGGTGTGAGAGAGGGCCACTAAAACGGCTGGCATTTTTATAGGAATGTGTAAATAAGACTAGGACTTATACCACAAGTGTGTCCTTATCACTTCTCTTTTTCACATATGGAGCAGAAATTGAGGGATGAAGAATCAGATAGGACAAGAAATAGAGTTGTGGTGACAAATTCTGGGGAAAGACAAATATGTTGGGTGCCTACTCTGTACCTGTATCTAAAAATACTAACTCATGAGCAAAATCCTTAGACCTGTGGGGTAATTACTCTAAACCTCAACTACTACACATCTTAACAGGTCTTTCTTTTCTGGCTGGACTGCAACAGCAGGGCTAGTCCTTTAAAAAATGAATGTGGGTGACAGACTGACTGACTGAGTGAGTGACGAAGTTACAGACATGAGTTTCCCAATTCTCTTTCTAATTCATAGGGATGTTTGCAGGTAGTTCTGCCAACTGTGCACCTTGATAACTTACCAGATATCATAAGCCACTTTTTGAACATCAAGAACCACCATTAAGCATAATTATAATTTTATGGACAAAACTTTCCATAGTAGACTATTATCCATGTGAGCGCAAGGTAGAGTTCTCCTCCCTAACATTGATGAGGGCATGTATAATATACATTCCGTACTGGATGCCATTCTACAGTCTCTGGGAATAAGCAAAAAAAGAAAAAGGGTGAAGAAGAGATTTGTTCTTTTTTTGGTCTTGTTTCATCATTACGTTTGGGTTTACTTACTCTTTCTCCCTCTTATTCTCACCCTATTTTCTCCCCTTTTTCCTGTGACTTTCCATGCCTTGGAGAGGTACAGAAGAAGCCCGAGGCTGCAAGAGCACTGTTCTTGTTCTCTCTCTCTCATTAACTCTCTCTCTGTTGCTCTCTCGATCACATGCTCCCACATTCATACGTACAGCCAAGGACACCAATACACACGTACACACTTCCTCCAGGCCCCTTTGCATTCTAGCCGCAGGTCAGTCCTTATGAAACGCTGTGAAATAATTTCTCAGCTTCCTCACTTTTTACGAACGCTTCACAATGCAGTCGGTCTAAACCTGAGAACTGGAGCAAGTCTTAGTCAGTTGAGTTACTTTTTTATGCTCATTTTCTGTAGTCAGCTCAGGTTGCGTCCCTCTGTTTCTCCACCATCTTTGTTCTTTTTTTTTTGTTTCTTTTATGACGATTATTGTAAAGTAACTGGGCCTTAAAAACATGTTTTCAACATGAGCCGTTACACCCGGCACCTGGCGTGGCAGAACAGGTGTCTTACCTCCAGTCTGCATGTCTAACGGTGTGATTTTACTGTGTCCGAACATTTAGTGCATGCCGGAGTGAATCTCTCATCTCCCCTCTGTCTTGCCGGCGTGAGATATACCTAGGATTCCATTTTGCAAGCGAATCATTTCATGGGTGTCACTACAAGTTGTGTTTTCTGCTTGAGCGCAGATATTGAAAAATCTCCCACTACATCCATTTGTGGATTATTGTCCAATCTGTTTGATGTCAGTCTCCATTCCAGTTTCTCTCAAGCGCCTCTCTCCTTTCTGTCTTGCTCTGGTTCTCGCTCACGCTCATGACACCCCTCTCTTTACTTTTTGGTGTTATTATCTCAGCCCTGCATACCTTAACAACTCCCTCACTTCATTAGCTCTTCACATAGAGGAGAACATCCCTTTTTATTCACGCCTCAATGGAGGAATAAACCAAAGTGATAAAAGGAAAGAAAAGGAGTTCACGGCCCGTGCATCCTCCGGTAAAGGAAACTTGAAGGCTAACAACTGTGTGTCTATTCTCAACATCTCTGCGGAGGCAACGTTCTTGGTATGTGCTGGCTGAGGCTTAGCTAGGCAGGCATGAGTCAAGGCATGAGCAGGAAGGGGAAAGCCCTCTTAGAGCTCGGGTTGAACTTTGGCTCTCAGACGAGGACGGCTTTACTCTGAGTCTCTTAGCTTGATGGGTTTTACAGTCTCTCTTTCCAATCTTTTATTCTCTAACTCTGTGCAGGGACCGTTGCAAGTGAAAGTAGCAAGTGAAACGTTTTTAGAGTAAGACATTGCTATTTCTGCCTTGGCTAGGCATGAAAATCAATAGGAATATTCCTGAAAAAGCTACAGTGCGTCCCTGAGTAGCTCCTTAACCCTCTGTACCCAAAACCAGTCTTATCAGCCTCTCCCAGCTGGGCCTATGAGCATCAGAAGTGTGCAGTAGTATAACGCTTGGATATATATATATCTAAAAAAGCTTTGGATTCTGTGTGTCTGTGTGTTTTTAGAGAGTGAGTATGTGGGCGCACAGGTTTGTATTTTTTATGCAGCATATGTGTTTTTATATGTGTAGTATATCTCTCTGTGTGTTTACTGTGTATGTGTGGTCATAAACTTGTCAGTGGCACTCAGAAATTGAAGGTGTGATGATCTACTCCAGCTGCTGCGGCTGTTGCTGCCACCGCTCTCAGAGTCACACATACTGTACCTTGTTTCCTGATCATGATGCATTGAGCCTGGAGCTCGTAGTCTCTGACAGTTCAGAATGAAGGGATGGAGAAGGACAATTTGTCACAGACGTATGCTGGATGTACAGTAGGAGCTCTACTCCCGAGGCTTAGGCAAGAGCGGCTGCCGTTCTCCCCCTCTAACCTCAGTTCTTTGGTCTTCTCATTCGATCCCTAATAAAAAGCTTTGTATCTATCTTTATATGTTGTTGCCTGCAAAGTGGGTTTCAAATGGCTCTCAAAGAGAATTGATAGAAATAGAAAAAAAAAATCCGGTGGGACATGTTAAACCCCCGGGTGTATAAACATTACAGGCACAATTATGTGGAAAAAAGAGAGCAGAAGTTCTGCTCAGCGTTTGGCTAAACAGGCCTTCAAGTGGGAAATGACTCTGGTCTCAACAGAGGTTCCAGAAACAGCACAGCCAGTCCTTACGAGGATGAAGCACCTCTTTGATCATTACTTAAGTGGCAAAAAGGCCTTCGCTCCATTTTAATTTCTGCCCGTCTTACCTGCAACCAGAGGCTAGCACAGCCAGGGAGGCAGCAGAAGAAAAGGCTGTGCACTTTGAAGTTATTGAAATGAGGGGAGGAACAGGCGGAAAATACCAGGGAGAGCTAAGCAAAGAACTTGTTGAGCTGCTGGAGAGGTTCTCCCAAACTGTCGGCATCAGCTCTGCTTCTGAAGTATTTTTTTGGGGGGGTTGAAAGTGTTAGCTTTGAGTCTCTTAGTAAATATATTATTCATTTTTACTCCCTGTGTCAGTTGGATACCTCGACAAGGGGGAAAAAAAACAACAGTTACCCTCAGTGTCACAGCAGCGTTTCAGCGGTGGCCATACATCGCCTCTAATGAGACATGTCTGCTTGTGTTAACCTGTTTGCTAACTCAATATGGTATGGTTTATTCAGCAGCGAAGTGAGAAGCTGTCAGAATCCATTGATTCCTGGGATGAGAAATCCCATAGCAGCCATCACCCTGGAAGAAGCGTCATACAGCTCTTAACCCTTCGGAGAGTGGCTCCTCCTGACAGGGTCAGACTGTTGTCATCCTGACACCAGTAATAAGAGAGTCTCTGAATGGAGCCACAGGCATTGATGACGTTCAGCCTGTCCAGGCTGTGGCAGAGCGTGGACGCTGCATCCTCAAAGGACAGAGAAGGGAGGATTCTTTGTGTGAAGCTGATCTGGGGTCAGTTTGACTCGGTTGTAACTGTGGCCTGAGAATAACTAAGGAGCACAAGAGGAGGGAGACACAGAGAAGACAAGATCACGGCTGACCTCTATCTGTCCAACAGAGCAGAATATTCTTTATAGTCAAAATAACACCGTAGGGTTTGTTCATTCAGTCTGTGGCATTTCTGTTGTGAATATAGATTGGACTTAAGATGAACTAATATTGGGGCGTCGCGTGGCGTAGTGGTTAGAGCGGGCGCCCCATGTATAGAGGCACAGTCCTCGCTGCAGTCGGCCCTGGTTCGAGTCCCGCGTCGGGCGCCATTTACTGCGTGTCATTCCCCCTCTCTCTGCCTCCCCATTTCCTGTCTGTCTCAACTGCACTATCTATAAAGGCATAAATGCCCAAAAAATATAAAAAAAAAAAAAAAAAAAAGATGAACTAATATTGTGGCAGGCGGGGATGCGAGCATGGTGCACAGGTGGCACAGGGAGAGGTGTCTTATTCTTTTGTGTGCAGATGGACTTCATGCAATTTTGAGCAGGGGACATGAATTATATAATTACGATGTCCTATACAGTATAGGTGTAAGCCAAAACCCATTCCCCACCTTTATAGAGGAAATGGCAACTTATCATACCATTTTTTTTTTTGAGGAGAAAGGAAATCCTCTATCCCTTTCACCAGGAATGAAAGCAATGTGGACCTGTATTCTGAACTTCAAATTGAATAAAAGATGTCATTTTTATGTATGGTATACAAATAGGCGGAAAGAGATACAATGCCTCCTTTTTGGCCGCCTTCAGGGACAAAAATAATTTGTTTACTCAAGTTCAGTTGTTTTCACACAAACACAGTACTTAGCACATGCTAGAAGACTTGACTTGCTAATTCCCAATGAATAAGAGTGTGGATGTTTTCCACCTGTCCCAGATCGCTTTGCAGCTTAATGTGAGAACTAGATCTGAGAAGTGTCCTCCCATTACTCTACTCCCTGCTTAATATTTTGTTTGTTTGTGTTTGCGCTCATGCATTTGTGTGAAAGAGTGTTATAGTGGCCTGTTAGGAATTGGATTCATGCATGAATGTGTGTGTTTACAAAGGATATGAACATCCCATATGCAGAGAGTGATTTTAATAATGATTATAAAGCAGAATAGCTGCTTTGATGCATGCTGCTGTCTGGCAGTTTGTCGTAATTGAGCAAAGTCTACTACAAATATTGGCTGTGGCCGACAAAGTGAAATAGTAACACATTTTAAAACATACTTTGCTGTTTGATTGTAAGCCGCGCTGACAGGTGCACATCACACAGCTTTAATGTGGGGGGCATCAGCAAAATATTCTGGGCTTAGGACTTGCAGAACCTGAGGGCGCAGCAAAGAGTTCATGTGCAATTTACATGGTTAATATGTTGCACCGGGCATTTGTGGTTGTGTGTGTGTGTGTGTGTGCTTGTGTGTATATGAAAGCAGTATTGCTTTGGAACGTTAATTAGTCTTGATATGTTTCCCATTTCATCCACAGTTGAATGTTCCCTGTTCACAAACCTTGATCAACGTTCACTCATTACCAGCCCCACCATCTTTCTCTCTCTCTCTCTCTCTCTGTGTCTTTCTATCTCTTCCTCATCTTGTAGATGTATTAGCCATTACCCTGCTAATTTATGCCGCGATGAGGAGGAGAAGAAGTGAGCGGAGGGAGTGGAAGAGGAGAACACGGAGCCTGTCTGTTCCTCCTAATAGCTAAATGTTTTCTGCAGCTTGTTCATGTAACGCCAGCTTGGGAAGCTCTCGTTGACAAAGAGGTTTTAGGATGAAATATAGCAAATTAAGTATGCTTAATCTCCCTTCCTGAGTAAAATAATGGAACTCTAAATGATGGATCGTGAGGGTTTTCGGGAGCCCGTCGCCACATCTGCTGTCAAAATTTGTCGAAGTTAAACAGCCCAGGTGTGCACTGATTGGGACTTATTCAAATAAGCTGACAATTGCTTGTTTCAAGTATGTCTAATCAGAGTTCATTCCCATCCTAATTATTTGATATGGCTGTTTGCTGTCAGTTATTCATTCGGTTAAGACTGTGCACATGATTTCAGAGGAATTTTCCTCACACTTTCCAGCAGAACATCAATAATAATATTATGATATTTTGGTTGATGAACTGCGTCTAAATCATTTATTATTATTTATTATTTATTTGTGCCGTTTTTGAATCAGAAAGTAGGTCATTGTGATATATGGTAGATGTAGTTGTCTCACAGACACACACACACACACACACACACATATACAGCTGTCCGAGTCCTTCCCAAGGTCATGGTCATCCCATCCTCCTTTCAGTTTGTCCCCATTTATCCCATGTATAATGGGAAATGCTGACTGCTTTTGCAAAATCCTCATGTATGTGTTTAACTATTGTGCAGCTAAATTCACCCCTATTGTACATTAGAATAGATGTATACAATAAATTCTGTGCCTCAATTCTGTGCCTCAACACCACAGGTTCTTTTAAAAGACAGTGTATGTGTATCTGATGGGCAAATATAGGGTTAACAACTCCCAATACCAGGGGTCTATGCCGTAACCCTGTCAGTTAGCGAGGCCAGGTAATTAGACCTTAGAATGACAGGTCTGAAGGGCTGTGTGTGTGTGTGTGTGTGTGTGCGTGCGTGCGTGCGTGCGTGCGTGTGTGTGTGCAGTGGATTTGCTTGGGTGGACATAAAGTTTGCACAAATAAGTGCTTGCAGGTTTTTGGTTGCATATGTTCAGATCATATGGAAGTATATATGCATTGTGTGTCTGTTTTGGTGTGTGTGTGTGTCTGTTCTTGCAGGTTGTGTGGGGGGTTGGGTGAGATAAGAGATGGATGGAGAGTGGCAGCATTTCTTATCCCATTCAATTAAACAGTATATATTGACATGTGCAGACGACCACCTGCTTGCGTATGCAAAGCACACAGCGAGGGGCTTCGCTTGACAGCCACTACCCGAATGTACCCCTCCCCTAAGATCAGCACATATTGTTGGTGGATAGATGTTCTCTCCTCTCCTCTCCTCTCCTCTCCTCTCCTCTCCTCTCCTCTCCTCCTTACCAAGGCTTCACTGATTAATTTACAGTTTTTCCACAATACTCCTGTCTTTTTCTCAGAATTGTAAACACAAAACTATTTTCTCAAACTACATTCACAAAACCTGTGATTCTGTTTTGCAAAACCAAACCATTGCCTCAAAATAGTTTTACATGTGCTGACTGACTAAACTGAACAATGTTGTCAGATCTTGAACTAATCGGTCAAAATAGAAACACTGCTGAGCAGTCATTACACACAACACCAAAAAATGGAAAACACAGTATTCAGGGCATGTAGCTCATGGAGAAATGTTTGCTGATCACATCACAGTATAGCACATGCCTTTTGCATCCCCAAAAGAAAATGAGAAAAAAAAGGATTTCTCAACTCTGTGGATTTTAGCATTTAGTCTGCATTCATCAAACATAAACTATAGAAAAAATCCATCCTGAAATTGAAAAATACAAATGAAAGTCTAAAGCCTCTAATGCAATGTAAAAGGTAGAAAAATCAAACTGTACACAATCAATCATGCAGTCATTGAGCTTCACCTTCACCTGGTCGTCTGCACAGCACTTCATCAACATCACATGCTACATTTGTCCTCCTATTCACACTTGACGTAGGCATTGTTTTCATGGACCATCTCAACAATGGCCTCCTGCTAGGGTGTGAACATACAGTAGAGTAGGTGTCCTGTCCTCCCACCCCTGTATGGCAGTCAGACAATTCCTCAAAAAGTGAATGTGCAAAATATCTGTAATGTTCTGAAATATATCTACAGTAGTAATGTAAATTTACAATGATAAAACAGTACAATAGATTGTACCTGTTGTCTTGTTTAAATCTCTGGATGATGGTGGACACAGAGAATCGACTGATGTTTAGTTGGATCCTTTGGCCTCCCTCATTGTCATGCCATGCACAAGGACATGGTCTATGACCGTAGCCTGAACGTCATCAGAAATGACCACTCTTTGTCTTCTTGCACTCTGAACTGGCTTATACTGGTTTTCACATCATGAGAAACAAGTGTGATCAATTTTGAGTCATTGTGTTTGACGTATGACAAATGTAACTCATGGTAACAACAAGTGGCAAAACTTAAACACAAAAAAACAGTCACTCACAGTGACAACTGTGTTTTATTGCATGAGAATGTGTTAAGAGTTTTGGAAAAGGAATGACTGAGATCTGCAAATAGTGTTTTACTAGGTGAAGATAGCCTAAGGTTTTGTCAAAAGGATGTTTGATTCAGTGAATGAGTTTAGACAACTGAGCAACTGATTCACACAACAGGTGTGGAGCCTACACACTGTTTACAGTATTTGGTGCTTTAGTTTTGTTTTTCAGCATGTATACATTTATCTCATGTTCTTGCAAGACAAACCCTGGCTTCTGTAATAGTAGCTATTGTAATAGATGTAAAGTGATGAGACTCCAAGGGACAGAAGACAAAGAGTTTTGTTGCCATGCCTCTGCTAATGATCACAGGCATTTCTGTAACAACGTCTCCACTTATCTCTCCTCGGGCCATGTGTTTGTTCTCTGTGCACACTCATCTCATTTCTCCCTCTTCCTGGCACGCAGTGTCCATTACTGTGGCACGAGTCTGTTTGTGTACCTGAGTGAGTGTGTGTGTATATGGGTACTGTAGGTGTACTCCCCAGCATACATTATTGTATTGCGTTTGTGTCCCCGGAGATTTAAGCTACTCAGCTCCCGTCATGGTTTCAGCACTGAGGTGGGATTTATTCAAGTACATGTTAAAAACGACGCCTGCAGCGCCACATATTACAACACCTTAATCCACAGTGGGTTATACAGAGGAGGATAGGAAGAAGAAGAGGGAGATTGAGGACAGAGAGGACAAGAATAAAGGTTTGCTAACAAAGGCAAGGAGCAGGAGGAAGAGGAAAAGTAGGAGAAAGAGCATAGGAGGCTGGAGATTAGGACAGAATCAGAGAGAATGAGTACAGAAGGTAAAACTGGATTACAGGCTGGGCATAGCTGTAGTCATCAAAGACTCCATTAATATGTGCTGGTAGCATTACTGTAGTGTTGCTTCCCCTGAAATGCCCCTAAAATGTGATTTAATGTGGTGCGGTTGTGTAACTTTTAGACTGTTGTTTTTAATTGATGGTGTTTGGCAGAAAAAATAAAAAAAAACATTTGCTGCTTAGCAGGTGCATCAGTGTGTGACTGTTTTATCATTAGTGCAGTGCTGACTCTAATAATCCACTAAATTTTATAATCATCTGTCAGATTCAGGCCAGGTTTTAAGAGGAAGTAAAGGCCTACTCGTCTGATTTGTTTTGTTTAGGCGTTTCATAGAGTACCTGCAGCTGCAATTCTTTCTTTAAACATGATGTGCTACATTTATTTTGTATGAGGATTTAAGGAATCAGGATGTGAAAACAAATAGAGAGGTGGATGATTGTCAGAGGCTCCAAAATGGAGGGAGGCAACTAAAAAGAGAATATTAATAGAGAAAAGTGGATTTAGAGGAGAGGTCAGGCCAGGTCTATAGGTGGTGATAAGCAGAGGCAGAGCTTTGTAAAGTTCTGTCTCTGCCCTTTCTCCAACCCTCAGCCCTGATCCCATCCTGTCTTTGCTCTCAGTCCTGCATTTAGAGCTGCGCTACTCCACACACTCTGCAGAATGTTGATTGCAGGCGATTCTGCACAGACTCAGATTATATTCATTACCAATATTTTTTTTAACAGTCGGTGCCAGTGCCACTTATAATAATAATTATTTTTGCATCCATGCATGTCTCTGAATGTGAAATTACCTTCTGCAAAATAGTCTGAAATATGAATGAAATTCACAGGGGGAGAATGAAGCCAGTATTCCTCCTCAACCGTTCTCTGCCCTCCTGCTGCCCCATCCCCCAGCCCCCGCCTCTTCATCCTATCCTCTTTTCTGCCTGTTGAGTTCTTGAGAAAGATATCTCTCCTGACCACACATCATGCTTTAATCTCATTCATGCTCCCTTTTTTTTCATAGCAGCTTCTGAGTGGGCAGGCACCGGTCTGGGGGTATTTGCTGTACTTTTGCAATCCCCCCCTGGGCTCAAACTTTTTTTTTTCTTTGAGCTCTAATTCTGTGTTTGTGCACCACCTTTAGTCTCATGTTCACAATAAGGGAAACTAATTTAAAGGGCTTCCAAGTGTAATCTTTTAAGCTACACCTCTACTTAATAATACCTCTCCTGTGATTGCCTGTGAGGGGCTATTTAAGATGCTTGTTTCTGGGACTTAGACATTTCATAATCACACTATGATCTCATTTCATGGGCTTAGGCTTCTTTCATTTGCTTGGGCTCTGGCAGGGAGGAGCAACGAGTTGCATGTTCATGTTTAGCATGAAAAATAAGAGGGGTCTTAAATATTATGGATTGAAAATCTCCAAATGGATTCATTTTGAAATAATGCTATTGCGTGTTCTGTTGGGCAATATGGCAGAAATCACTATGACAATATTAATAGGAATATTTTACCAGCTGCAAGCTTACTTGCTGTTGGCTGGAGCCATATGTTTCTGGAGAGAAAGTTGGAATTCTTTCATTTAACTTCCAGAAAGAAGGAGAACAAGTGTAATTCCTGAAATCGCAAACTGTTCATTCAAGTTTCTTTCCAAAAAGGCACAATCTTTTCATCTGTTAGCTGTGGAGCTGTGGTATTTTTTTGTTGTCGATGGCTATAAATGTTAAGATTTTAGTAAAACATGATCACTGGAGGAATGTTGAAACTCACCGCTTTCAGTGTGGATGAGAGGTTAGCCTGCTGCAAAATGAGTCGCATCGCATACTGAAGTAGATGTGGAGCCAGAGCCGAGGCGAAGGGAAAGAGTATGAGAGAGGGGGTTTTATTTTAGGGGGAAAAAGAGAGAGAGGGAGAGAGCGGGGATCTAATCCAGAGCCATTCTCCCCATTCTCACTCATTGCTGCTTCCCCAGACAGATTACTGGGCTTTGAAGGCGCCCTCTGCAGAGGCAGATTTTTAAAATGGGGGCCATTGGATGGGATTGAGAGGGGTGGAGGCAGGGGTGGGTGGGGGGTGGAGAGAGGATAGGATATAACTCACAGAGGGAGATTAGTATTGCTGTGGTGTGTGTGTGTGTGTGTGTGTGTGTGTGTGTGTGTGTGTGTGTGTGTGTGTGTGTGAGAGAGAGGGGGGTGGGTGGGAATGAATAGTTCAGAGTCTTTATCAGTGTATGTTTGTGTACTGTATGTTCCCATGTGCAGGTATTTATTCAAAGTGATAAACGTTTGAAAGGTATGACAGAGCAGTCTCAGCCGCTCTTATCCATCCCCTCATTTCTCTCCACCTTTCCTCCCCTCCCCTCCACCCGCTTCATTCCCCTGTGACGTGGTATAGTTATAATCCACTCAGACATGTTCTGATGTTTTTTGCTTTCTGTTGAGTGTTGGCACTCACCCACACACTCTCTTTCACTCCCTCTCTCTAAATCCCTCACTCTGTCTATTTCTACTGTCCCCAGAGAGAGAGAGAAAGAAAGAGAGAGTCAGTTACTGTATGGTCGGCTGTCTCTGTGGCAGCCATTATGTGGATCTGCTGTTTGTTTATTTGTTTGTCTCTGTTTGTTTGTTCATCTGTGTATCTGGTAAAGATGGCATGATGATGTGTGTCTGTGAAGTTTAGTTTTTTGTTACACAGGGATGCACATCCATCTTAGTACATTTGTCTTGTCAGATGGACGGTAAATATTGTATCTCTGTGTGTATTATGTTCTTGTATGACAGTGTATCTTTTGCATGTAAGATATGTCAAGCATCGACTCGTGGGTGTGTGCATCTTTTGCATGTAAGAGCGTCGAGTGTCGACACGTGGGCGTGTGTGTTTCTGTATGTGGCTGCTGGCTGTTGTGTGGTCTACAGCGGGTGCTCCTTGTTCACTGCAGGCCAGGTGTCTCTCCTCTCTGCGTCTTTGCTTCCCAGAGCCCCCGAAGGCAGTTTGATCTCAGGACGAGCTGTGAATGTGTTTGTTTTGACCTTACGTGTCCACTGTTTTTTCCCTGCCAGTTAAATCTTGCAGTAAGAGGCCGAAACACTCAATATATAGTCTCCTCTCCACTCTCTCCACTTCATTTATAACTCAAGAGACACCACATCATCCACATGTGTTGCTCCACTGATCAAAAATAACAAACTTTATGATAACACTCTATTGAACGTGGGGCTGAGTTTCAAATCTGAACGCTGTTTGGCTGCCGACAAAGCAATGTCTGTTGCTCAGTCTCCAAAACTCTTACTGCATCTTCTACAACCCTTTGTCCCTGTTTTGGTTCCTGCAAGGAACTTCATTACCTCTCTCATCTCTTGTCATTGCTATGACAAACACCAGAAATGTTCATTTTAAATTTGCCATTGACTATTATACAAGGGTCTCTGGCTTTTTTCCTGAAAATGTCTGTATTTCTTCAGGTTGCATATTGGCATTAGGACAAAGCCCATGCAGCCTATTTGGCAACACACAATGTATGATGAGATATTGCAGCACATCTTTAGCTATACAGATAATATGTGGAAAATTGTGGATGTTTTTGTTGCTAAGGAATAACTTACATAATATGCAAGTACACATTTATTATGCTAACTACTATAAGCCTGACATTACCTCAATGTATGAATTTCTCTTTCATATGATATTAATCCAACACAACAACTAAGCTGTCGCACTATGAGTTGTCCAGGATGACTTGTAGAAGAGAGTGATGGTCGCATATGTACTCTTGTTGTGCGATCTTCACCACAAAGTTAGATTCAACCGAGAGCCACACAAAACATTATGTACCCGTCTCATTGCAGATGTTTTCCTTTCGTCACAGTGCGACGTCTGACTACCAATGAATGGATTAGCAGATTCAGGTCACACTCTCCATTGCTGTCATTTTCTGCTCTGTTCTCATTGGTTATCCATTCATTGTTGCTGAATAAAAATCTAAACACCAACGTCTGCCTCACTGACTGAGCCATACCTCCCAGGCGTGAGTGTACCCACAATGCAACACTCAGCGTTGCTAATCCTATAGGCTGCTGACGAATCACCGGCGCTGCGCGGCATGCGTCACACCCGAGACGAGTGCCAGGACAAGGCGAGGCTAAATGCTTAACTACACCTTAAGCTTGTCAGATATGAATGAGCTGGAGGACACAGAATGGAGCTGGGCCTAGATTAGTGGCTTTTACAAGTGTGCAGGAGTGTGTGTGTGTGTGGTTCCCCTGCATGCGTTTGTGTGTGTGTATCCCTGCGGTATGTTAGTATCAGGGACTATGTGGGTGTTGTTTGAGGGGAGAACCTCCCCACTCCTGCAGTGAAGTTGAATTAGGAGAGCTTATGGAACGATTTCATGTTAATACTGCCAAATACAGTTCCTTAATCTACCGCGAGTCCCTGTGCAGCACGGTCTTACTGCTTAAGAATACCCTGATTACTCTTTCTATTGCATACATTAACTTTTACACTCCTCTGATTTTAAAGCAGCAGAGAGAGGTTTTGGAGAGCTCCACAGACCCAAAGGCAAGGTACATTAAAGTAAAGGAGGAGGCTGTATAATATAGAATAAACTAAAGGAAACAGGTAGACTGATTCTTCCAAATCATCACTAAACTGACAGCCAATTCAATGGTACTGTTTTTTTCCCATAATGGTGAACACAATGAAACCCATACTCTGCCTTTCAGTTCACCAAGACCATTAGAGCAGAGCAGCCAGGCGTATTCACATTTAAGAACAAACACAGCAACAATGGCACTACCTACACACACACACACACCCACCCACACACACAAAAGCATCATTTACCTCCATTGACTTGGTTACATGGGTAAGGGGCAAAGTCAGAAGCATAGGAGGGGGATCGGGGCCCAGGATTTAATTTCCGCTTTGCACTGTGAGATAAGTCAAGCTTAATGAGCTGACAGAGAGAGATGGAGGGAGCAGGGGAGCTATGAGAGCTGGGGCACAGAGAACAGAGGAGTTAAGAGGAGGAGAGAGGAAGGGCAGGAAGGGAGGAGGAGGAGGGTAAGCGATTGTGGAAAGAAGTGGGATCCTGCAGGTCCTGTCAGGCTAGATACATGAAGAGAGGAGAGCAGCAGAGGGAGAGATGATGAAGGAGAGAGGGGTAAAAGTCTTCTGTCAGCCCTGCGATCCCTTTGTAACTCTGTCTGGGTCTCTGTGTGTGTGTTTGTGCGCGTGTGTGTGAGAATGAGAATTTTCATTTTGTCAAAAATCCAAAATTGCGATAGCCCGTATTCACACACACACAATCCTCAGGGAGATGTTGAACGATTTAAACGCTTCCTTCTCTCTCTCTGCCTCTCTTGCTCTGTATGTGTGTGTGTGTGTGTGTGTGTGTGTGTGCGTGCGCGTGTGTCTATAGAGACTCAGATGAACCCTACTGATTCCTACTATGCTGACAGTAGCTTCAGGACTTTTGCTGACAGCAGCTTATTTACTGAGTGTTTTGTATTTTTTTTATGTGTGTGTGTGTGTATGTGAGTGTCTTCCCGCTTCTATTCTTAAGGGATTTTGTGGTTATAAAGCCTATTTTTAATCACATATTTTATTATTATTATTATTATTATTATTATTATTATTATTATTATTATTATTAAACAAAAACAAACATATACTATATTCAGTGAAAATTAAATTAGTATGTTAGCTGTGAATTCACTGATATGAAAATGTTTCTGTTGTTTCTTTAGTGAATCAGTCTGTGTTAATGAATCAGTCTGTGTGTAGCGGGCTGATCCAGGCAATCCTGTCCCGGGCTAATTGAGCCCCCCCGCCCCCCTCCGCCCTTCGCCCCTGCCTTTCTCCTCTGTGATTACACCTGGCCAGTAATTAAACAAATAAAATAAAGGCAGGATGTGGGTAGGGCGCGAGGGTGAAAATTGCAACAGACATGAACTTAGCAAGTACAGACGTGGGGTGAGAGGTTAGCGGCTGCAGGGAGGGAGAGAATAGCACTTGAAAGCGGGTGAAAGGTCACGCGTGGAGACTTAAAGGAGCTGTCCCGGTGCTGTTTGCATAAGCTGACACTAGGAGCTCTCCGTGGTGCTGAAGGAAGCCGAGGCTCCCTCTGCTTCCTCTCTCTTACAGTCCTCCCCTTCTTTAAGACAAATCCAGAGCTGTATTGACATCACTTCACATTATTCCAAGGTGCCAATAAATCCTCCCTTTATTAGACCTCATGTATTGATCCATTTTCTTCTTCCTTTCGTCAGATCTCTAACTCGATTTGCGCGTTGCTGCTTAATCCCAGCTATTTTTTTTCCGACCCCCTCTCCTCATTCTCTGCTTGTTCTTCATTTTGAGGGAAATGTCAAACTCTATCTCTGTTGTGAGTCTGTGAACTCTGGGGAGGGAGGAGGGGACAGTCCCAGGGAGAAGGGGAAAGGAGGTCGGTGACCCCCTTCTCTGGGGCTTAAAGTGAGAGATTTGCTTAAATGCCAGCCAGGCTTTGATGGTGGCACTGATAGGATTGAAGCAAAAGGAATGATATTTACATTTCCGCTATAGCCACATCGTGGCCCGGGAGAGATTCAGCTAATTATTGCCGGGCGAGCAGTGTTCACCATTTGTGCTTTAATGCTTTGCGTCTCTTTGAACGTGTACATTTGTTAGTGAACGCTTCCCTTTGTGTCGGTTGTTACTGATATGATGTCGCAAACACACAGGCACGTATCTGAAAATACTAAACAGGTGGGAGATAAGCTTGAATGATTCGCTGTGAGGCTGCCTGCGTGCCGCGTACGTGTGTGTGCACTTGTGTTCCCCCGAGATGTGACTCCCCATGTGTGGTGATTTATGAATTTGTGTGTGTACGTGAGTGTGAGGAGATGTGGGTGTGATGTTAATCAGGCTGTCACGCTAAGAAAGAGTCCTGCAGGGAAAGGCCAGTTGCGTCTGGAGTTCTCCACGGGATACCCCTTCAGAAACACACACACACACACACACACACACACACACACACACACACACACACACACACACACACACACACACACACACACACACACACACACACACACACACACACACACACACACACACACACACACACACACACAAACTGACATACATATACTGTCAAATACATACAGTTTGCCCCTTGTCTTTGTTTTTTTCCCCACAGAATTTGGTGCTGAGCTGACAGGCGAGTGTGAGGGCTTTTTAGAGTACTCTGATCTTGAAAGTTAAACTGACTATCAGAAAGTGTCGGGTCCTCCTTTATAAGTAAGGGATGTCAGTCTGTATCACTTTGGACCGGGCTGAGATATGTCAACAACTATAGGATGGATTCCTGTGAAAAAGACATTCAGGAGCCCGAGGGGACTGTGTTTCCCTCTAGCACTTCAACCATGAGGCTGACATACAACGCCTGATAAAATAAGACTGTAAACATTATACCTGCTGCACCTAAGGATGTTAGCATTTATCTCAAAGTGCACAGGGCCAGTAGCATGACTGTCTTTTCAAAAAAAGGTCAGCTTGTACTGATTCTACCTGCACATGTTTTGTAGTAATCCATTTCTTTTTTTTTTGTTTTCAAGAACACTCTGACTATTTTAGTTTCCAGTAAACAAGGTCACTTCCAATAAGCAAGTGCAGGTCAAAATATAATGAAATTGAAATGAAAAATGGTGCGGAAACACTAATGAGCTCCACCAGTCCTTCATCGTTTGTAAAAAGAAAATTGTGAACTGGATAAACTTGAGTTGACAGTCTTGTATTCTTGTAGAAAATAATGAGATGCGCAGTATGTACATATAAGAAATGACAGTGGTGAATGCGATATTACAAAAAAAAGAAAACGAAAGATGAGTCAAACAAGCGGGGATGCACCGCAGTGTGATGTACAGTAGGGGAGTAACAGCTTCTTTCACCACCTATTCTCACATGTACCACAGCTATCTGTGATTTCACACTGGGCACATCTGTACACAAACACACACAGAGGCCCAGAAGGACTTTTGTCAGATCGTCACCTCGGTTTACTCATGTTTTAACTGGTAAAGTCACACACATGCACACACTCAAACACACACGTAGGCATCATGCAGTCCTGAATACATGCACAGTCTACAAAGACACACACACACACACACACAACACTGGTCCTTAGGGGTGTAATTTGTCTTGTGTTATCCATTAGCAGGTGGACGGAGCAAGTGGGAGAAACAGGAAGCGGCGAATGAGCGAGAGAGGAAGTCATGGAGAGATATAGTTTGTTGTCGCTAGCTGCAGGACAGAAAAGTCTGACACAGAAAGAAGATATCAGGATGTGTGTGTGCAGCATATGCAGGATCTTCAGCATGTTTTTCATTTTCTTTTCTTTTTTTTCCTGCTCGTATGTGCACCCCACCCCTGTGTAAAAGAAACTGGTAACAGACAGCATGCCCTAAGGCTGCAAAGGCCATGTGAACCCTCGGCATTTGCATTATGAGATGTCCTGTTGTATCTTCCTTACAGCTGTCAGGGTTACGCTGTAGAGGGTAGACATTGGCATTTTTAACTGTCCAGTTAGCCCCGACCTCGCTTTTTTCCCCCCTGATCTGCATCCCCCACATCAATGCACACACACACACACACACACACAAGCTAGGGTACAATTTTATATTCCAAAGATGACTTCCCGTTCTGTTTAACTGGAGATAAGTTGCTCGCACACACTTGGAGCTCTATTTGATTCATATCTCCAAATGCGAATGTTCCACGCAGATATGCCGCGTTCTGTCGGGGGCGAAGAAATATCAGATTAATTACTAAAGGGAGCACATTTACATTTGCTTTTAAAGAGTTAAAAAGAACAACTACACAAGCAGCAGCAGAACCTGATGTCGCCATCATCAAAAGCGACGACTGCGATGTGTTCCCACTACTCCGGAGAGCAGTGCATGGTGGGAGAAGGTCACCCTGTTCTGAGAATCGGCTGCTTCATTTCCCAGAGTGCTGCTTGAGTGACTGCTTCAGTGTGTGTGTGTGTGTGTTAGAAGTAGAGTGAGTGATGTCAGGGCCCTGAGCGGACAGCCTTTTTTCAACTGCTGTTAATCACACTCCATCTCTGACAGAAGCAAAGGCCTTTACTGTACTCTCTTGCTCCTTTGTCTGTTTCCCTACTGGACCTCAATTTTTCAGTTGCTTGTTTTTTTTTTTTTTTCTCTCTTTGTCCCTTACACACACACATGGATTTGTATTCACTCATTCATTAGCTCCCTAATTCCTTCCTGCCCTCCATCTTACCTTGCAGGTGATACTTCACATCCTTCACCTCCTTAACCTCTAATTTTAAACCTTAGCAATTTGCATCACCTTGTGATTTCTGATGGCCTTTTTTTTTGCTTTCTCTTAGCATTTTAAAAACTGTTGGCAGACTGAAAAACTGACTGATTAATCGAAATTCATTTTATTATTCATGAAAATAATGGTAGGTTGAAGCTTTAGACAACAGCATGACTCGTTCTTCTCTTTTTTTAACCAAATACCAGCTCAAACATGCAAACAAACACAGCCTCACGTTCAGTTCACACTCAAGACGCTGTACTACTTGTCATAAGGGACCACTACTTGTTAACTTGACAGGCTCACGGAGCAGCTGCCCGAACACCATATGGCACTGGGACACAGACGAAAACACATTTTACAGAAGGAGGGACAAGTATGCAAAGGGAGATTCAGGAACAGTGAGCAGGAGAGAGCACGCAGGACTTAATAATATCGTTGTAGCACAGCGCGGCTCTCACTGCAATGGGCAGCAGCACAAGAAAAACTGATAAAATGTGATGGCTGACCTTCTCAACAGTTAGCGCGGTTTAGATACACATTCATCCACGCACAGTTAATACGCCCACAGTCTCCAAATAGCTACATGCTCAAATTTAATTTCTCTCATGCACTCATTTGTAACAAGGAAATGAACATTGTCTGCTATTGATATCACAAAAAGGTCAATGCGGCGTCTTGTTTCGAAATAGTTTTCAGATGGTTCATCTTTTTATTTTAACAAAGTTGTGTGTATTAGTTCACTGGACAACTCCACTCTTTCTATGAACTTCACCGCTCCCCTCTTCCTCCGCCCTCGTCCCCTCGGCCTCTCTTTCAGTGCCAGATGGTGCAGCCCATCACTGTTAACAGGCAGAGATGGGAAAGAGGAAAGAATAGTGAGATGGGGATAGCAAGGCAGGCTGTCCATGTATTATTAATTGTGAGTAATAGAGGCTTGTATGGCTGTATACATTATTGAGGCCAGGTCCTTCCGAGGGCAGTTAAGCTGAAGTGGCGCTTGGCTTAATGGATTGGGACAGAGTCAGGCAGAGAGAGCACATTTACCAAGTGCTGAGTGTAAAGTTAACACCTGCTGATACCGTGTTGCAGATGAGTGCAAATCTCAAACTTTTAAACGAATTCACACCAGTGAAATGTGTGGTGAAGAAATCTGGCAGAGTTTGCGGAAACATCGCTGACCATGATTAAAAATGAGAAATTTAACACATTGTTAACACATTGTTCTACATTGTGCACTGCATGTATTTTTCTAATTAACGTATTGGAAATCTGTACTTTATGTCCTACCTGTATTTGTGTGTTTGCTGGTAAAAGTACAATAATAATACTGAAACTGATCTTATTCTAATAAGATAATAAATACCTTACTTCCCTTGGTATACATATTTGTAACTGGCAAAACCATACTTAATGCACTGGGGGTGTCCCATATGCAGAGGCTGTAGTCCTCGCTGCAGCCAGCCCTGTATCGAATCCCGACTCAGGTGGTCCTTTGCTGCATTTGTTTGTCATTCCCCCTCTCTCTGCCTCCCATTTCCTGTCTCTCTCTTGACAATACTATCAATTAAAGGCAAACAAAAACCCAAAATATACAACCCCCCCCAAAAACAAAACAAACAAACAAACAAACAAAAAACATACTTAATGCATTGGACAATCATCCAGCAAAAAAATAAAAATAAAGCATCTTACCTGAGTGTTGTTTGATCAATGTTCAAAGAAGGCTGAGGTTTGATACCCAGCACTGGCTGAACCTGAATCAAAGCAACTCTTGTATCAGCTCTGCATGAGCCCTATTCATATTCCTCACCTGTAGGTGTACACGCGCGGTCCCGGCATAACATGTGCAGTGTGCGCGTACATGGACGGAGCATTTTGTCTGGACGCACTCCTTTCACGAGACTTAGCGAACTGTTGAACTGTGAAGATGAGTCACGTTTACAGTCTGATGCGATTTGTCTTTTGCATTTGCAGTGTGTGGTCTTATATGTCTGCCTACCCTTCACAGCAGAGATCTAATCTGATATTATTAGTATTGTTTTGAAGCCCACATTAGCATGTGGAGCGGGCTTTCCTCCCGTTTCATGTGTAGGTGCATAAAAACATGACACTGCTACAGAGAATCTGATACGAGGGTTGTTGAGAATCTTAATGTGTTTGCTGTTGCATAAGTAATCTCTTACTTTTATCTGTATCGGCTGACTACACACACACACACACACACACACAGCTGTTGGACTGTGCAACTAACAGAAGTGTGAATGTTGGTAGGAGTAGGAGGAGTGTCGGGTGATCCTCTCAGCTCGGTGGCAGGTCCTGTCATTGGAAAGAACAGTATCACTCTGCATTTACATTGATCCTTATTAGGTCTGGAGATTAAACCCTCTGCAAGTGCGAGCTAGCTACACTAAGGCTGCAGCGCCTCATACTTTCACCATATACCACTCATACACAGGCCAAAATACACACACACGCACACACATACTCTCTTAGTCACTCAACACTCTTACAGTCATGCTTCAGTGTTAATCTAGGACAGTCACCAGGAGACATTTCTCTATCTGAACCTTTTATTCCTGTGGATTTTCTAATTCACACTTTCACTGCAAGTCAGAGTTTCTTGTGATATATTTGGCTTGCAGGAATTCCTGCCCGTGCGATTCAGTTTTTTTAATACAATAATTAGGTTTTTTTTATCAGCAGAAGCTGCTTTTAGAATATTAGTATATTATTAATTTTACCTTTTAATAAAAAGGTCAACAGTTTTTTCTTCCTTCTTAACTTAGAACCAGAAATGACTTGAATTTGCATTGCTGGTTATTGAATAAACTTTATTTTATTGCTACAACTAGCAGAACCTCAGCCACCAATCACAGCCCTCTGTCCTTTTAGAGAGGATGTGTAGCTGAGTATGATGGGATGGTTAGAGGTCTCCAGGGTAACGGGACAGGTCATGCGATGTTGTCATGTTTTACAGTTTGCAATTATATTATGGGCTGTTTGTCTCCCAACTCTGTGATGTGGTGTCACCCTGGCAACTAGCCAGCAATGCAGAGCACAAGGGCAACATCCCAAGCACCTGTGTGTTTGTGTGTGTGTGTCCATGTGCTTGTTCGTCCATGCATGTGTTTGCTTATTGGTGCTTGTGCTTTAGAGTGAGTCACACTGAAGATGAGGAGAGCACAGAAGAATGAAGGTGGAGAAAGGGAACAAAATGCACTTACATCCAGTGCACACAGCCTCAAGCACAAATACTGCAGCAATTTTTTGTGACCTCACAAATTTCCATATTCATTAAAATTCCTATGCACTCTGCAATAAGTGACATGACTTTCAATTGACAGATTTCTAAAAAGAGAGCCATCCAACCCCACTATTGAACATATATAACCATATCAGCACATATAATGTCTGTGATATTATTCTGAATGTGGATGAATGTACATGAGCAATTTAAGCAAAAGAGATTTGCACGCAGCAGAATATACTATGTGTATTTGAATCTGAATGTGACTAGTGTTACACGTTATCGGCCTCTGCCTCTCAGAACACCTCTTCTCCCCTGATAAGTAGAATTTATCTATTCCCCATAGGGACAGGAGACTGAAATCACAGGGAACATAACATACAGAATATACACACTTGCACAGACTTACATCACAACGACTTAGAGAGGAAGAAAGAGGGAGACTTGCAGAGAAAGAAGGAAGGCGAATATCATTTGCTGGGTGCCTCACGTTGTGTATTCTACAGAGAGCGAAGAGATAGGAATCAGGGTGTGTTTCTGTTCTGACATGGACGAAGAGCCACAGAGCACAGACCAGAGCACAGATAGCAGGGAAGGAGGGAGGCAGGGATAGAGGGAGAGTCACAAGTGGGAGGAAAGGAGGAAGCAAGGCCAAGGGAGAGTATGAGAGATACAGATCAGGACCTGGAAGCTGTTCCCTTGTGTCCTGTCATAGATGAGAGGCGAGGTGATAAGGAGAAAGACGAGGGCATGAGAATGGAGGGGTGAAGAATGGGCAACGTAAGGCATTTGACTACTTGTTCTCAAATGGAGCAATGGGTGAGGGGATCAGCGCAGGAGAAAAATGTCAAAGAGTCACTTCAGTATATAATGGAGAACGAGAGAGTTCAGCAGCAGCAGCAGCACATTCGGTTCAAATGTTCTTTTTCTGCATCATGCAACTTGCAAATGGTGTTTCCCCATTGCTATAGCTATTTCGGAGCAATGTAAATGTGAATGCAGCGTGAAAACAGCAACATTTAAATGCAATGATCATCAGAGATTGCCTCATTGACTTCAATATAAGCCCATGCAGAATTTTTGAAGTTCAGAGGGATATCTTTTTTTTGTGTCTGTGTAGCTCAGATAAAAATATAAGGACTGATTTTCTCAGTTCATTGTTTAGGACCACTTTTTTTCAGAAACCACAAATCCTCTCTGCCTATATGCATGTATACAGTCCTTACAAAATCATCTACCCTGTAATGCATTAATGTGGCTGAAGTGTGTGTGTGACATCTGGCTTTACACCTCTCTATAGTGTGAAATCTGTCATCATGCTGTTGCCCGGTAACATGCAATGCCTGCTCCGTGTTTGCTTTGACAATGATGTTGCTTTGATTGAATCGTTCATCCATCCATCCATCCATCCATCCATCCATCCATCCATCCATCCATCCATCCATCCATCCATCCATCCATCCATCCATCCATCCATCCATCCATCCATCCATCCATCCATCCATCCATCCATTTAGTTTGCCAATAATCCCCCACTGTACTGTAATTGTGACTAAAGATGCAGCACTATATGTCACTTACCTGTTCAGTTGCTTCAATGTGTATATATTTGTGCTAACAGACAGCAAACTGGCAAAATAATTGCTGACCTGTTATTTGGAAAATCTTCAACAGGATGCACCTTTGCAACTTTGCAAAAATAAACTGCTATAATAAAAGGAACAAGCCCAACAGTGCTTGTGTATATGATAAGAAAAATTCACTTTCTGTTGAATGAAGCTACAGCAGATAATGTGTTACTATACTGTATGATATGACACATAAAGAAAAGATATGCTTGTAAGTACATTAAGTGAGTAAAAATACAATACTGTATGACAGAGAAATCTTATTTAACTCTTATCTTGTGGCATAACATTATGTCGCTGCAAACCTACGACTAACCTAAGGTTCATATAGAAATAAAACAACTTTGTTGTTTACTACCTGTTAATGCCATCACCTATCCTACAATTCTTGCCTCCAACACACAGTTAAGTACTGGACTATTATGTGTATTCAAGCGGAGTCTCTTTATTATGCTTCTGTAAAAAAAACCTCTTTATATCCACGATGAATAAATAAAGTTGCCTTAATAGCCCACTGTCCATTATTTGGACATTTGGCTATTAAGGTTATGGGTTAGCGATTGTTGGCAAAATTACATCTTTAATGCAGTTCTGCTGTATGATAGAGCACGTCTTATCTTTCCCTTCTCATAACATAACCAAGTCTGCATTTAATTTCATACACGGCAGTAAATGAAATTAGTTAAATAGCTGCTTTTGACACAAAATGTTGTAAATGAGACCATTTAAAACTGTTGAAGTTTGTTTGCCCAGCCAAGAAATAGTCTTATTTACAGGTTAAATGAAAAAGATATAATGTGTTTATTATGGGCTGGTGGGTGGAATATGTTAGCTTGATGTTTCACCCTGTTGCCTGTCTTTATGCTAAGTTAAGCTAAACATCTGCTGGCAGAGTACTTGTATTTCCCAGACAGCCTTGATATTGGTATTGATCCTCTTGTATAACTCTTGGCAAGAAATCAAATCACCATTCCCTCCCTCCCAAAATGTCCAACGATACATTTTAAATCACCGTGCCCGTCCTCCACTGATGGACTGTTTTCCTGGAGTTCTTAAGGAGTTGATCTGTTTTGTCCAGAGGCTTATGGATCGCATTGGTGAACTGTAGCTTAACCTGAGGAGGTGAGAGGTGACAGCCAAATGACAGTGCAGTAAAGTGAAAGCTTCTTGTAGTGGCGTTGGTCTTTGTTTACTGCAGAAATCAGTTTGTGGTCACAGCGTTTCCCAGGGTCAAAAAGTACAGACAGTATATTTGTTGAGCAATGAAAGCCTGGTTTCAGTTTTCCTTCCAAACAATGCGTCCCTGCGTCTCTTAAGTATTGGGTGTTTTTATAAAGGTTTTCTTTTTCCCAAGCTGTATTCCAATACATGATTGGATTTTGAACAAATAATTGAGAGCAGGAGTTAATGTTGCCTGGAGCTCACATGAATAATCAGCATTACTGGATATCACCCTGACACCTCAGTGCTGTTATTCCCAGCTTGTTGCCCAGGAGACCGGAGGCATGTAGCTGCAGGTGGGTGCAGAGGTGGGTGTCGATGCCTCCCTGCCTCCCATCGGAGCTCAACTTCTGAAGATCACATGCTGACATCAAACAAAGGATTTGTCCACAGGCTCAGGAAAATACACACGTCACGCTGTACAGTACAGTAGGTTGTGGCTGGATGGCTGGAACGTAACTCCCCTCCCCCCTTTTATTTTCTTTTTTTCTTTTTTCTTTTTTACAGCATATCATTCTTTCTCTCCCTCTACCTGTTAGCATCCCTCCTCGCTCTGTGTCTCTCCTCTCTGTGTTCAGTGCGATTATGTTACTAAGCAGAAGTCTCCTATCAGAATGTTCATTGGCGGAGCTCATCTTTGGCTGGTATTACATAACCGCTCACTTCTCATCTCGGCTCCGACTTACTCGGATCTTAAGATAAACAGCAGTTAAATGGAAACAGAAAGCTCCATGAACATTTCCACTTGGTCGTATTTCCTCACATCTCCCGCTAAAAGTCAACATGTTGCTGGGAGAGGGCAGCAGATCAAAAGGAATGAGGGGGGAAAAGAGACATGCAGATACACTCTGTGCTTTAAGTGGAGTTCGGAAAAGTCAGAGGAGTTTGCTGAGCACTGAGTGAATGACTGAGTGGCCCCGACTTGTTTTTTTTTTGTTTTTTTCATAATGTTGAATATACTGTATATGTATTTGATACAGACAACTGGAGAGAGCAAGTTCACAGAGAGGAAAAGAAGAGGTGATTCCTCTCTGGACTCCCAGAGCATCATCACAAGACCTCCCTCCCCTGCCTCGGATATGGGGGGCGGTTGCTACGAGTGGAGTGGGGGGGTTGGTGCCGGTGGAGTAGTGAGGGGGGTGTCACCCTGCTGATTTGATGGTTGGTGGTTGCTAAGGTGTAGATCCAAGTGTCAGGTTGTGATCGGGCTGTGGTGCCGCTTAGACGAAAGAGAGGAAAGCAGTGGGGGACTTAGTAGGACAATCACTATCTCCCTCCGTGTGTTTACATGTGTGTGCATCAGGTATGTTTTGCAAAAAATAAAAAAGAGTAGGGCAATACGGTTAAAAGGCTCTGGCTCTGAACAAAGAAGCCTTAAGACTGGAGGTGTAAGTCACATCAAACAGACCTCTGCTTCAAAGCAGCTCTATAGGTTATGCCTCATAGGGGGGGAAAAAACTTCAAACATCCACCTAAAATACAGGACGACGAAGACATCAATACATCCATACTGTTTGAATATTACTGGCATCAGCTACAATGATACGAATGCTTTATTTATGTATTGGCTACGTGTTTGAGGTCAAAGATTGCGTTGATTCGTGCATAAGTCTGATTTCATCCCAAATGCGCACAAAGACATGAGTTTTCCCACGTTTGTTTGATCCTTTGTGCGACTGCAGCTTCTGTCTCACAGCCCGCTCTTACCTGCGAAACTCAATTTTACCAATCCGCCGTGTGTCTCTCCCTTTGCTGCAAAAAGACGCGTACATCCTTGCACACAGACACCTCCCTCCACCTCCCTCTCTTCCTCCCTTTTCTCCTCCTCGCAGGAGCTTTTGAAAAATAATAGGTGTGCACTGGGAGCACTATTGATTCAGTCTCGCCATGCTCAGGGAAAAAAAAAGAAAAAAAAGTGAGCTTTATTTGTTCCAAAATACAGACCAAAGAGGAAAAAATTGGCCATGTTTTAAAGGGCCTTTCACGTCCAATTTGTGTCTGTTTTCTTTTTATTTTCTTCCCCCTTCTGCTGTTTTGTCTACTTGTCCACTTCTGCCGGTTTTTCCTCCACTTTGTTCTCCCCATCTTTACTTTCTGCTAGTTGTCAGTCTTCTTTTTGTTTATGTAGTTTCTTTCTCATTGCTCCCTCCACACATCTACTGTTTGTGTGTTCCATTTCTGTTCACCTCTTCTCTCTCAGCGCCACATCTGGCTTTTCTAACATCTGTTTTATATGTCTGGCATCAGGCAGTGTGCACAGTCCTGGCCACACACGCCCACATGCACCTCTCCTGTAGCCTTAGCTGACTTTATGATCTGAAACTCCCATGTCCTCCACTGATTCCCCTCCTGGGTGTTCACAAATCTTGACCATCATTCTTGATTCACGAAGTCCTCCAGGCAGAGTGGCACGACCTTTGTCACATAACAGGAACTCACAGAAATACGGTTGCGTGCAGCACATACAAACACACGTTTGCATGTGTGTGCACAGGAAGACAAGAACAAATTTGTGCACTTGTTGCAGTGTCGAAGGAGAAGTAGCTGAGTGCTGCACGCCTGAGGCTCTCCTTCAAGCTGATAAGTAAGTTTGAGCCAAGTGGCTGCAGTTTCATGTTGCTGAGACACTGTGTGACCACTCCTACTCAATGTTTGAAAGCCATAAGGGATGGATAGCCATAAGGGATGGATATGTGGTCAGGGGCAAGTATAGACTAGTCAATAAATTGATCTCTACACTGTAAGTATCTTGGACTCTGGATAGGAAAGGGTAGACTCAATAACTTGATCAATAAATGAGTAAGATGTGGCGCCTTGATGATTAAAACAGAGTAAACCGAGGCTTCCAACCTGCGGTGAGAGATGGCGGCAGACTGAGAGAATGGCATCTCCTTTACTCCCGAATCTGAATTAAAACTTAATTTGGCCTGGAAAAGTAAAGGTATATGAACACCAGCAGGTCATGAATCTCCGATCGGGGGCGATAACAAAAGAACTCTGCCAGGCAAGGAAAGTGAAAAGTGAAAGTTAAAGGTTGAATATAGAGAATGCTTATTATAAGCTACATTTTTTCAATAATAATACATTTACAGGGCGTTTCGAGGGGTGCAGAATACAAGTATTGCTTTTCCATCAAAAATATTATTTAGTCTTAATTAATTAATTTAAGAAATTTTGACGGGTTCGACAGTGACCGACAGTGACCAACAGTAGGCTACCTCATACAAGCCAGTAGCCGTCACTTCTCAGCTGTTTTGCTAAGCCTCCTCCTGGTCGTGTGCAATTGTTTTCAATGAAGCCTTTTATAATCAATTGAACAAGCTGTTTAATGAAGGTAAAAATGAAACATAAGGTAAATATCCTGCATAGCTCTTCTCCTCTGTGCTCCTCTGATCAGAGCGGTGTCCCTAGTAGCAATGGTGTGAACGGTCTGGCAACCGACTGCTGGAATTATTTTTCTGTTGTTGCAATCCCTATCTTGATCAATAGATCGTGGGACTCTGTTCATTCTCCATATTCAACCTTTAAGTTTGAGTAAAAGTCATACAGCTATCATTCATCCCTGAATAACAACATCCTCAGTGGTTTATCAGGGCTTTAATGTAGCAGGGATTTGTTGTTCTGTTGCTACTGGGACAGCCTTCACACTGTACTGTAGCTGTTGGAAAAACAGCAGATGTGTTAGTATAAGATTTGCTGTGTTGTGATCTATAATGTTAGGTGACGATAAGAAGCAAAGCATGCCAGACAGTCAATAACGTGTAGATGTGCACCGCTTGTAGATTCAAACTCATTCTTATTCGCATTTGTACAGTATGCACATTCGGCTCAGACATGACAGCAGCAAACACATTGTTCGGCAGAATGAATGGGAATATGAAAAGAAGGACGCATTGTGCAAGAGGGTGCTCTTTGTTAAGAATTTCCTCCTGCTCTATAAGCAGCTACCAGCGTCATCGCTCTGATTAAGTTGCATAAGAGAAAAGAGAAAATTTGGCCTCATTTTCCTCCCCTGGGAAAGAAAAAAAAATGTGGAGATGGTGAGGTGGGGGGGGCTGGGGGGGTGGGTAAGGGGAAGAAACAGAAAACAAGGAGGTGTCCTTGTGATCACATTGCAGCACTTTGAAAGTGTTTGTCATTTGATTGCTTATGCTCAGAGGTAGAAAATCTTTTAGAGCACATGGGAAGAAACGGTCAGGAGGTGGGAAGGGAACGAAGGATGGAGAGAGGGAGGGAGCTGGAGAAACAGAGCTGTATAAATAGTGTGTTTGTGTGTGTGTGTGTGTGTGTGCGTGCACACGTGTGTGTGCGTGTGTGGTCCCTGCAGCCTCATTATGGCAACTTTGACTGTAGACCTCAGATTACGCGGAAGGGATTTAACCTGTGGCGTCACCCCAGGCTGCAGCTTACACCTCTAGTGTTTGTCTGTCTTTCTCTCTCTTTCTGTGTGTGTGTGCACCTGTATGAATGCATCTGTGTATCTGTAGATGCAAAACTTTCATTTTGTGAACAATAACAGGAGTATTTCTTTTGTATATAAATAACACAGTATATTTAAAATTGTGTTGAAATGTATTTTCGTCCCATGAGGGGGTGCACAGAGTGCAACATGTCTGCCATTCCTCCGGTGTTGTTTCCTACCCCCTGTGTGGCTACATGGGAGAGAAGCGTGGGCCTGTCATTGTATCCCAGAAGACACCAGCAGGTTGGCTGTCATGGAGGCTGCTTACATCTACATGATGATATGCACTCAGCAGAGAGTTGACAGACAAAGGGGTTGACCTGGTGGGGAAGCCGTCGAGAGGGATTCTTGAGCGACACAAAGGATAGACTTAAATAACTACAAAGAAATAATAGGGTTCCTATTGGCACAAGTGCACTTTTAAAATGCACAATAGCCTACCTTTAGGTTGCACTGGAAACACAAAGGACCGTGGATGATAAATGGAGGTTTGTGATCCTTCAGTTCATCTCTCATCTGCTGCTTTTCCCTCTCGTTTTTTGTGCTTTGTTTGATTAAGCTGTCACTCCTTGGACTATATTTTTCTGGAAATGTTTTTTGCTCATTCAATGTTTCTATTTAATACTCTTTATGATCCAGTCTTCGTAACTGTTACTGGTCTTTCTACGTTTTCTTCAGTTTATTCCAATCCTGTTATTGCGACAAGTTACGTAAAATGCAGAACTCCCTTTACGTCAGGAGACTTTTTAAAGGGCATTTTCACTAATTTTGCACGTGAAACTCAGTATTCATCATGTGGAGGAATGCTGAGCCCTGCAAAAGACCAGAATGCCGTGTTGCTTCAGCCAGCAAATTTATATTAATTTTTAATTAGCCTGTACTTTTAAGTGCATTACTTTGTTGTTGGAATAGTCCGTCCTGAAATAGTTTTACCATTATTCTCTTGCATTAATCATTTGTGTACACATATGCGCACAATACACACAGTACAAGAATCGAAAAGCAAAACCATCTGACACACAGTCATAGAAAACTTCACAACTATTAGAGCATATACGTTAGAGACCCTGGTTAGGGAGAGTGAGTCTGCTGCCTTCAGTTATACGTTCAATATTTATTGGATCCAAATGATTTCAGTGCACTCATGAATCAATAAAAATTGCCCGCATGCGTTGATTTATCGCATTTACTGATGATCGATTATTGAAATGAAAATGCCTATACTTGCACAAATCTGCATGCTAGGCTTTGAGGATTGAACGTCCCGATTCCATGAACTGAAAACATTTAGTAAAAAGTAAAAAGTTCAACCCTTCTCCTGGAATTGATTTAAAAACCCTGTCGGTTTCTCGCCATCTTGCAGAGACCTGATGGATGAGAACTCAGCTGTAAGCCAGACAGACATGAGCAAGGCATTTAAAAGAACAAAACATATACACATATACCATGACACAGACATCGGGGAGATTCTACATCGTAAGAGAGCTACTGTACTGTGGATGCGGAGGCAGCTCTCTCTTTGAAAACTTTGACATTTATGGACAGCAATCCCCAGAGGACTCGGCTCATCCACAGCTTAAATACCTCTACAGCAGAGCGGAGCTGGAGAGTCAGCTCGCTGTCTAATGAGGTGATGACGGAAGCAGGCATACTGTGTACAATGAGAGACAGCAAGAATTCCAAGTTGAATTTGGAGTGGTAGATGAGAGCACAAGTGTGTTGAATTTTGCTGGATTGTCATGCAGAACCTCAGAGTTTTATGCCACTGCTTTGATCAAGAATGGATGACTGTGCGTTGCTTTTCTCTCCGTCTGTCCTTCTTTCATGCTTTATTCCTCTGCTTCTCTTTCCATCGCTCCCACTCTCATTCTCCCTGTTTTTTCTGAGGGAAGCCAGCACAGAGACGTAGGAGGAGGAGGAGAAGGAGGAAAGATGGGAACAGGGAATAGAGAAGAGGGCAAAGGAAAGGATGAGCAGATGAAGAAAGAGGAGAGTGGGATGATGGAGTAACAGATGAGGAACAGGAAAGACGGGATAGGAGATGATGGAGGAATAGATGGAGAGAGAGAGATGAAAGCAGAAAAGGGTCCTTTTCTTGCTTATATAAATGTTTGAATTTTAAAGGTGCTGCTGTGGATGTGCTGCACTACACTCCCCCCACCCCTGCTCCATCTCTTAGCCAATCATCACACCACACTGCTGTATTTGGGTCATAGCAACGTGTTGCTACTGTCTCCACTGGCAGATGCATTGTGCTGTAATCTCCGAAAAAATAGGCTGGGAGGAGGAGAAGAATGAGGAAAGTGGGAGAAGAGAAGGGGTTGTGACAGAAGCAAGGAGTCCCCCCCCCCCCCCCCCCCAAACAAATAACAACAAAAAAACAGCCACTTCTTTTGTGATTTTCTTCCAACATAGATTCTGCCTTTGCGTTCCTTTCCTCTCTTTCTGTCCCTCCTCTCCACATCCTTATTTTCCTCTCTGCGAGCTGTAAAGGTTTGCATGTTCTGCAACAGCTGCAGGAGGCTCGTTCCCACCATCAGCCTCTGTGCTTCTCCTGCTTTTATTCATGAGTTGATTCACACTGTGCCCAAATCATCAATGAAATCTCCTCAAAACTCTTGCACTTAAAGTGGTTCTGAAAAATCGCTGGTGTTTAACAGGAACGTCTGAGCCATTGATTTTCCTCCTGCTCAAAAGCCCCGCTGATATTTAATGGATGGTCCACGGGGAGAGAAAATGAGCGAGAGAGAGAACAAGAAGAGGAGAGCGAGGCTCATAGTGTGGAAGATGGGACGATCAGAGAGAAACAAACAAGTGGTTGACTTTTACATTGATGGTAAAACACCTGAGAGGCATAGTTAGAATCCCATCTCCTGGTGTGTTGAGATTGGCAGAGATTTGTTTGGTCATCTTCCAGCCTTTTGTGTTCTGTGGTACTACAGTAATAGTAGAGTGTGCAGAGTGACCTGCTTTATTGGGCTGACTGCCAGCCTGGTGTTACATTGCCTCCCTACAGAGCTGTTATGGACGTGCTCCTTCACCTCTCCACTTGCTTTTTGTCAGAGTGAAGACTAATGGATTTCAATCTGATGCACGATCCGCTGACCCTGAACTCCTTCACTGTAAGCGCTGTGTGTATGTTTCCCTCGTCCTTCCAAACGACTGACTGTGGCTTTTAGATGGCACACATTGTGGATGATGGCAGTTTATAAAAACAGATAATAATCTTGCAGTCAAAGCTTGCAAAAAAAGTTGAAACTTTACTACAAGTTTCTGTGTCTGCTCTTCAGTGTGTTAAGGAATGAGGGAAGCCCAGTCGAGTTTTTAAGTCAACATTAAAATATAGCATAAACAGTTCAAATAGTGTCTATTCTTTTTTTTTTTAAAGTATTTTGGGGGCTTTTTAGGTCTTGTAATAGACAGGACAGCTGAAGAGAGACAGGAAATGGGGGGATAGAGAGGGGGAGCGACCAAAGGGCCTCCTGTGGAATCAAACCGGGCCTGCATGTGGGGTGCCTACTCTACCCACCGAGCTAAACGACACCCCAATTCAGTGTTAATTCTTGCAAATTTTTCTGTGGCTCCATTCTGTCAAAGTAGTGTATATATCGAGTAAAGTAAAAGTTCTTATTGGCTACCACATTTTCTCATCTAATTCTTGGCAAGAAAGCGAATAATCTTTCCCCCCATGGCCCCAAAGGTTGAACTTTTTCCTTTAAAACTCAGTTTTATTAATTAGATATAAAAAGCCTAAATTTGTCCTCCCAAACTTTTTAAAAAGAAAGTTAGGGTTTTTCTCATCACTCCCCTTGGTCTCAGATGGGCTTCAACACTATATCAATAATAATAAATCACCAAGTCATTGAAAGTTTGCCCTCCAAAAGTCACCTCATAATACAGTGATGAAGGCAAAGTTGGTGGCGGTCTCTCAATGATGAGGAGAAATAACTGTACTGTAGTATTGCCTGTTACACTCTTGACTTCCCACATTTCAAATACATAAGAAGTCAGAAATGTTAGATTTGATGCCAGTGCAGTTTATATTATTAGACATATGCCGCATAAACCCCAGAATGCTTTGCTGCATGTCACCTGCTGGCGTCCCTTAGCTGTCAACAACACAGATGTCATTAATCAACCACTCTGACACAAGTGAAGTCTTCAACAAACTTTTGTATATGAGGACCATCGGCTTGAATAGTTATAAATATAAATAAGGTTATGAGTCACACAGAGTTCAGATTTGTGTGTGTGTGTGTGTGTGTCGTGTCTAATGCGTGTCTTGTCTTCTTGAAGACGGTGTGTGTTGAGCTAGAAAATAATGCTTCCCTGAAGGCTCCTTCATGCAGTTTATTACACATCAGTCCCGTAACGACTGCCATCTCCTTCTCTCTCTGTCTCTCCCTTCTATTTATTCCTCTTTCTCTCCCCTCATCTCCTTCTCTTCACCCGTTCCCTCAGTCACAGCACTCGGCACCCGGTCCCCCTCTTCTCAGCGTCCTCTCTCACTGTCTGCCCTCCTCTCTCTCTCTCTCTCTCTCTCTCTCTCTCTCTCTCTCTCTCTGACTCTGACTCTCCCTCTCTGTGGTAGTAGGTGTGGGATGTGGGGACCACTTCACGGCTTTCCCTGCATCGTTGCTATCTGGTGGCAGCGATAATGATGGCAGGAAGGGATGGAGGAATGGAGGGGTGGAGGTGGAGAGGTGGAGTGCTGCTCCTCCATAATGGCTGCCAGTCACTGCACTAAGCGGTCGCTGTGCGCTGCAAAGGGTCTGACAAGGGACATTGTCCTCTACCCTCTGTTGCTTTGAGTTCTCTCCTCCACAGGGATTAATGAGTTTGTGATTTTTTTTTTTTTGCTCACTTGTGTGGTAAATTACCTGTAGCTGCATGCTGCTTATGTGATGATGTGTGCACAGGTGTAGATGTTTGCATGTCCACATGGAGATGCATCGCCACATGTCAGGACTTAATAGCTTTGTTTGTCTCAGGCCTCCATCCTCATGGAGCCCTAGTGGACAGCTACGCCTCTGATAACTGTGCTGCTGCAACCTAACTTCACCAACTCCCTTCCCTCGCCGAGAGGGTTAAGAACTCAATTCAGACTTCCCACCCTGACCTTCAGTACTTTATCCACCAATGGAAGATACTCTGGGGCAGTTTTCCTCCCGATTTGGTTCTGATGTTGTTGCTGTTGTGATTCTCTCCATTGATCCCTCTCTTACTGTAATCTAGCTCTCCTAAAATATCACAGAGGTATCGTGAAAGAAGATGCTTGACCCCATTTCCCCACTTGACTGGCCCATGTTGCACCCCATGGGGTGAAGTAGGAGAGCGAGCTAGACGAGTTAGTTATTTATCTCCCTGTGCAGAAATATGTGTAGTATTTTTAGCAGAGAGTTCAGGTTGTTAAGAACCTCCTTCTCTCGTGGAGATCTCATTTGCAGGTGTGATTTTATTAGAGTTTTTACAAGCTCTACACTTCATCTGCGTCATCTTTTGCAGTCGATGCTGTGGCGCTGCAGCAATTTGGAAATGTTAACAGAGGCACGCCAGATGAAATTATGCATCTCGCTGGTCTGTTTGTGTATGACTGTGTGTCCTTTTCATTATAGTTTTGCCTTCATGTCAGCAGAAAACAGGAAAAGCTACAAAAAATAAAGAACACGAAATGTGACACAAAGTTGGGACAACAACGTCCTGCGTATTGTGTTTGCTGTCACCACAGCCACAGATACTTTTGAATTGGTTTGCTTTGTTTTGTCACATATGTCTGAACTGCTCAGCTGCTGTTAAGGTTTTTTTCCTCATGGCATGCAGATTATTTTATTTGGATGATATAGCAGCAACATTACACAACTAAAGAGCAGACAAATTAAATCAGCATAATTAAGTCCTGTGTGGTCTAAGATGGGAAAATCTTATATGCATTTCTTATTGTGTGAAAAAAAACTTCCTTCCATCAATTATTAAATGATGGAAGGAAGTTTTTTTTTTGCCGTCCTCTCTCTCTCTCTCCTTCCGTCTTCCTCTGTCTGAGTCTCTCGGTACCCCATTAGTTGAGCTCTTTGCTTTCTCCTCTCTTACACCACTTAGGCCCATAGCATGAGCACCCCCTCGCACACAGAAAGTGTACACCAAGGCCTCTAAATACCCTCTCATTTCCACATTTTCACATTCTCTTTAAAGTATATGTTTCATATGGTATGGCATGCTGTGCTCATGCCTGCTTTGGAGTAAATGTCTTACCTTTTTTTTTGTTCCCTACTGTCTCCTATCGCTTCACTTCGTCTCCTCTCCTCTCGTTGTCATGTTCAATACTCTGCAGCTCCTCGCTTTGCCTCTCTAACCTCCTGCTAGGTAAAACCATTGACCCCAGCTTCCACTGTCTGCATCCTTCTTGAAGAGCTGGTCCTCTTACTGGCTGACCTGGCTTTTGCTCTGACACTGTGGATGCATTTATAGAGCTGAGAGTTCACTGTGGAGCGCTGGTCTAATGCTTGACCTAGCTTTAGTGCAGCATCCGATTTGTGTGCATGTGCCTGTGTGCGTGTGTGTGGTCATGCATGTCTTCTTCATCGACTTTTTGTGTGTGTACGAGTGTGACTGTGCTGTTTCCCAACATAGTTTCTTTGCCCTGTTGCCTTTACATTTGACTCAGATTAGTTGAGCCACAGCCTCCATAGGCTGCAAGTCATGGCTGGCCACATTGTTTTAAGCCCGGGCAGCAGGACTCAGTGGAAGTCCAGACTGTGGTCAGGGCCCCCAAAGGGCCTTTTAAAGTGTGTTCAACATCTGAGCAGGGGAATAAACCATAATTTTCAAAACTGAATTGGGCTACAAACCCAACAGCGCTCTTTCACGCTCTCTCATTCTCATTATGTCCCCACTCCCTACTTTCTATCTCTCTCCTCCTATAATATTCTGACCCTTCCGGCTGCTCTGCTCACATCCCTTGGCTATGGGAGTTGAATGATCGTTATTACTGAGGCCTTTAGACCCATTCTGTTGGAAATGTGGCTTCTGCAAGCTGTGAACCAGCTAGCTGGCTTGTGCTTACTGGCTCTTTGTGTTGCTGCCTCGGAAGCAGGGAACACTCCTCTCTCGTCCTGGGAGGGTAACGCTGAGACGCAGCTGCTTTAGAGTCGGGCACAATAAGCATGGTTCACTGAATGATGGTGGTTGAAAAGAGAAGAAGAGGCAGACCGGGTGAGAGAAAGATGGGAATGGCACGTAAAGATGATTGTATAAGTGTGAGATTTTCTTTTTTTAAGAGAGAGTGAGAGATTTTGCGGTACTCTGTAGACTGCTACAGGGGTACACACACACACACACACACACACACACACACACACACACACACACACACACACACACACACACACACACACACACACACACACACACACACACACACACACACACACACACACACACACCACAGATCATTAGTGTCAGCAGCTGTTTCAGTTGTCACTTTCAATGCCATATAAACAAGAAAAAAAGAAGGAAAAAAAAGACAAGGAAAGAAATTAATCTGTAATTTGTCACCAAGGTGTCAATGTTGTTGCACGTGATCACACAGTGAGTAATGAGAGTGATTGTCGGGCTGTTTGCTTAACAACCAGCAGGGCCTGTACGTATCACAGCAGTTTATTGACAACATGTTCTTAAAGTCTTTCAAAAGAATAAATTGGAAAATTTGTAAATAAATGACAGGTCCACACACACGTGCGCGCGCACACACACACGCACACACACACACGTCACTGGTGCTGTGTTTTCTCTGGAGGCATACATGTGTTTTCTCGTCCTCAACATCACAGTAGTGTGAAAAACATTAGGTCTTTCACCTGCTCTCTGCTTTATGTCAGTAACTCTATAGCCTTAGTGTTACTGTATTGTTTGATGGCACAGTGGATTGAAAAATCAATAACTTTATTCTCTATCTTTTCTTTCCCTTTTTTGTGGTGGCAGCCGTGAATGCATACAGTAGCTTGAGGACGAAGCTGTGCAGCTTTACAGAGACAAAACGAGAGAAATGTATGAATGTCTGTAATGGATGTTTTCATCCTAGCAGTGAATTGAAAAGGCTCGCTATCAAAAATGCTGAAGCAAGTATTTTATGCCATGTTGACTGATGCCTGAGGAACAATGTTTTTGCCCACAGCCAGCAACTTCCGATTGTTTGCTATAACGTAGAATTTGAAGAAAATGTTAAAAGCTTTCTATTTGTAAGTTTTACAACCAATGCACAGCCAGTGTTAATGTTTACTCTATAAAATACTGAACATTATACGGTCAGAAATCCAAAGGCATTCTGTGAAAGGCTCCCTGTGGAGTTTCAGACCTCACTACTGTATGCAGCGATTTTTTCCTGTGAGCAGCTCCTCGTTTTGTTTATCTCATTTACAGCACAGTGTGTGCATGATGACGCACATGCACATGTGTGATGCTGTAGTGTATGCAATACACAGTCCTATAGCAACAGTCATAGCCAACATAGCGAAAGCTGAGCCATACACACACAGCCCAAGTGAAATTTAGGTTATCCGATTTATTTTTCAGCATATGTACGCAAGCACACATCGATAAAACAAAACACTGTGAGAATCACATAGCTGAGTGCTATTTCAATGTAAATTTCCCCTTTGCTATTGATTTTCACTTTATGCTGCAGTATCCTCACCTTTGTAGAATTTTTCATTTAAGAAAAAGCAGTGAGTGTTTCTTTTTTTTTTCCAGGCCATTGTGCAGGTGGATTATAGTTGAATTTGACCATGGGGGCCAGTGCACAGAGAAAACCGCTTTTTTTCATCCCAGCTACAGCTTCTTCCATCTTCTCTCTCTCTACCTCCCTCATCTAGAGTTCTCTGTGGACGACATGAGCCCTGCACTCTCTCCAAAGTGGTGTGTGTATGCGTGTGTGTGGGGGTGTTTATTCTAAGAGCAATCCTCCAAGCTGAGGGTTAATGCCAGCAAAGAGAGGTCTATATCTCTATTAGTGAGGGGCAGGGCCGCCCTCGGAGACAGCATTTACCCCGTGCGTGTTTTAGTGTGTGTAGATGCTGGTGTGTGAGTGTGTAGGGGCTTAAATGTTGTCGGGGGCAATCAAAGAATGATGAGCTGATTAGTCCCTCCTGTAGAGAGGTAGCAGGAACAGCACTGGTTTATGAAGAGTGGGCTTCTCTCTCTCACCCTATCAGTCAGACACACACACAAACACACACACACATGCATATATACGTATATATATATATCTCCTACAACATTTTATAAACAAAGCACACAACCTGCAGAACCTGTTTGCACATTTATATATTTGTGTTGCTCCCTTGGTCATTTTGTTTATTTTCACACATTCCTGGTGTGCTGTGTAAGCATGTGTGGTCGACAGTCCCATAAGTGGCGTGCTCTAATGAATTCCAGCAGGTTGTTTGTGCTCTGTGTAAAGGGGCGCTGGACTACATCTCTCTGACTCCCACTTCACTATAATCACTTTCCTCTCCTTGGAAACCAGCCATAACATCACCAGCATCAGCACCAGCACCAGCAGCAGCGCATCACACTGGCATGTGCCCAGCACCAAATGGACACTCTTGCTCAACTGCATCTTCACAGATATGGAGGGAGTCAAGGAGGTGGTTCAGTTTTTTAGTGTGGTCTGTAAAGTAGACATGGAAATAATCTTCTTTCTGCTGGCACAGTCTTCAGTCAGGGTCCAACCAAGGTCCATAACTCTGCACAGACTTTTTACAATTGTACTTGTTGCTTACAATTGTACTGAAATATTTGCACACTCTGACTGAAGAGGAGAATTTCACTCTAACTTTCAGCCATTGGATGAGAGGACATGCATGATGTGCAATGTGCATGTCATACGTAATAGAAGCTGTAGCTATACAATATCTGCACTCCTAAGGGAATTGAAGTTATGATAATCACCTCTATATTGCCAAATTTACATGACCATTAATTCTGGAAATGGTAATATAGAATTACCTGTGACTAATTATGCATCACTAATGGCCAAATATGCTTTAAGTGTTCGATGACTAATGACAGACGCTAGAGAAAGAAAGAATTTGGTTAAAGACTGACAACACAAGACTCATTTTGTCTCTGCTTTTAGAATACAATGTGTCCCTCTGGTAACACATACTCACCTTTATCCACAGACCTCAGAGTAACACTGAAATAGAAATGATCCAGTGTTTGGTTTCCTGCAGTGATTCAATCAATGACACTAGTAGAAATCTAATTATATCCTTGTCTTTGTGTCACTTTTGTTACAGTTGTGCTGCAGCTTTGTGACAGAGTGCAAGATTATACATTCCATCAATAATGTATCTAGAGATATGATTGTTTTCTCTGTGTTATTAGATTGTACTCACGCAGAGTATACATGATTATAAAGAGGATTTGTTGAGATACTGATTTGGTTTGCATTGTGTTTGCATGGCTTACAGTGTGTATGCTTTCGTGCCTCGTCAGTGTATACAGTCATTTGCATTGGACTCTCTTCCCACCCCCCTCTCCACCCTCTGTGTATACATAATTCCCCTCATTGATTTCTGGCTGGACTATTTGTCACCCACTTACTCAAGTCAAATTAGAAAGCGCTGTTCGTCGTATCCACAATTCAATCGATTAGAGAAGGGGGAACCACTCCCAAACTAAACGTAATGAATATAATGCTTAGTGGGGGAAAAAAAGCCTTCATGTATTGTGCGTGTTTGTGTGGAATTAATGGGAAATTTCCAGCTTGACAAAGCATGAGTTATCCAGTACGCATGTGGATGGAAGGGAGCCGTGACGCGGGGCTGGTAGGTGTAATTTACATTAGTTCGAGTCATTGCCTCTGTGGCCCCTTCGCAACACACGAGCCAGCAACACACTGAGCCCCTAGAGATGTACATGTACTGCATTAACTACAAACATTCATTTGTAAATAATGCATACAGTATTGTCACCTCTCTTTCTCTTTATCTCCCACCTCAACACGCACAGTCATACCAGCGTTGTGGACCATAACTGAAAAGTGACAATGGCTTTCCATTATTCATTGAAAAGACTTATAATTCCATTTCTCGCTTACCTGCTGATTTGCCTAAAATGCTGGATACTTCTCCTGAAAAACAAATGAATGGCTTCCTCAATTAGACAGATTGACTGCAAATGGGGCTGGCTCAGTGCCTGCGTGCGTGCGTGCTTGTGTGTGTTTGTGTGTGTGTGTGTGTGTGTGTGTGTGTGTGTGTGTGTGTGTGTGTGTGTGTGTGTGTGTGTGTGTGTGTGTGTGTGTGTGTGTGTGTGTGTGTGTGTGTGTGTGTGTGTGTGTGTGTGTGTGTGTGTGTGTGTGAAAAGGTGAAATGAGCTCCAGGGTTCCTGTGTTGCATGGTTCAGTGGTTCGCTACTCCACTTGGCGATTCTCTCCGAAGGAGCAGGAAAGTTGACATGGAGGGACAGAAGTTCAAACGAATTATTTTTCAGCTGTGCATGGCAATAGGTAATAAGCAGCAGCTGCACACACTCGTATTATCACACACACAGACACCCGTCTTTCTATGGGACAGTGAAAAGGAACGTTAATGAAGCCCCGTTCATGGAGTGGTCTTTGGAGGAGCTGCCAAACATGAGTCCCATAGTTCCCCCTCTCCAGCACCCCTCATCACCGCCGGTACCCCCCCATCACAGCACAAGAACCCATTACTGCCAATTAGTCCGGCTCTCACAGTCCTAATGGACCCTGTCATGCATACACACACACACACTCACTCACATGCACTCAGTTTCACACACAGCTACTGTACGGCAGGGAAAATAGCAGCCTAATTTTAGCTGGAGAGCTTGAAGGCTGTGATTCAAAGCAAAGGCATTGTGTCATTGTGATGTAAATCCAGATTACAATATAGATGTTTTTGGTAGTGGAAGAGGTAGGTGGTAAAACTCACATCACAAAGAGTATAGAGAGTGTGGTGTGTAGTGTATATCTGAAGAATAAAATGTGCCAGTGTTGTTGAGACCTCATGTACCGCAAACAGATGTATTTTCAAATATAAAACAGCACTCACTGTATATGGATTGGTTTTTGTTCAAGAGTGTGAGTGTTTCTCCATTGTCTGTTCTAGGTTGACAGATTTTGTGCTGGAAGAGTAAAAGAAAAAGCTTCTCTCTCCATGTGATGTGAGCATGTCTGATCAAGCCACTTCATAGTAAATCAATGGAATGCCTGCTGTATTAGCTATAGTTCAAGTTCAGTGGAGACTGGCATTTTCTGCTCATCTCAAAAGCAAGACTTATTTCCAAAGATTTGTCTCTGCGAGGTTATCTGGATGTCAGCTCCTCTAATCATGTTTGAGGAAAACTCGTCTTGGCTCACAGAAAACAAGAGAAACTCATCTCTGAGAAGAAAGCATAGAGCGTGAAGTCACAGAATAAACAGTGAAGATAATGTTGCCTGTACAAATCAATTCTGCGTTAGGGCCATCAAGCATTAACCCAGAATCTGAGCAGAGAGCATCATACGGTGCCTGAGTTTAGGGGAATCTGCTGTCTTTATGTTGCTATCATGTTATCCGTGAAAACCTGATCGTGCACACTGTCTCTCTTCTGCGTATCAAACTTAAATGAGAGATAGACGGGGATAGCAGCAACGGAGCAAGTTGGTGGGGAAACGTGTGACAGAGATGAAGAGAGATGGAGATGGAGAGGGAGCAGGAAAAATAGAGATAAGCTGGGTAAGGTCAGTACACTGGAGCTCGAGGAAATGAGCTCAAATCAGGAGAAGAAAAGGGTGAAGATTGGAAAAAAAAAGAGTATTGTCCCAGAGGTAGTGCATGAGGTAATAGAAAAATGATTAGCGAGACGGGATTGTCATGGGTTTTACAGCGTGTGTGTGTGTTTGTGTGTGTTTGTGTGCAGTCCAGGCACAAATCTGTGCATTGTCTCCCTATGACCTTGGCTCTTTTGTAAGTATGACTCGATAGTAGCTTAATAAATTTCGGACTGTGATGAAAGAGGCCAGACTGAAGAGAACAGAGGTGAAGAAGCGTAGGAGTTACCGGCATGGCCGGGGTGATTCTCTGTCGTCACTGGTAATTAAATATGCTAATTAAATCTATTTAACGGGTCTGGCTTAATAAACTGAGTTCTGAATAGGCAAAGAACTTTTTAGAGCCGCAACTGATTGGTATTGTTGATTAGAAAAAAAATGCAATCACATAAGTATTAAATTTTAAGCCACAAAACATTCCGGGTAAATAATTCACAACAGTTAATCAATGTTCAAATTGTTGTTAGTTATGTCTCATTTAATTCGCTGAAAGGTTGTTCAACTAGATTTGAGTACTAGCATTGTCTTTTATTAAAGGGGCAAAGGAAAGATGAGAGACTGGAGCCCCCCCCCCCCCTGCAGTATGGGGTGTGAGTGTGTGTGTTCATGCATACTAGTACAGATGGAAAAGAGGCACGAGCTTAGTGGGGGTGTGTGGTGTTGTTTGTGCAGGTGTATTTTTGCCTGGAATTTTATTTATACGCGGCTCCTGTATTCACCTGCTTCTCACTTAAAGCTGTGTGTGTGTGTGTGTGTGTGTGTGTGTGTGTTTATGTGCGTGTGTGTGTGTGTGTGTGTGTGTGTGTGTGTGTGTGTGTGTGTGTGTGTGTGTGTGTGTGTGTGTGTGTTTGGTGGGGGCAGGGAATCCTGGGTCCCTGTGGTGTTCTTCTGAGTCCAGTGGGATGCACCTGAGCCCCCCTTTCAACCAATCAAATGCTTCTGATTCAGATCAGGTGCTTCATCTCAGGTGGCACAGCAGTGGAGCTGGACACACACAGAGACACACATGCACGCAAACACACAAACTTCATGTACCAGCACACATCTGGCGAGACGTCTCTGCCCACACTTTTACTCCACCACTTACTGTATAGTCCAGAAGCTATTTATAAACTCTGCTGTTTCTACAATGATTCAGATGCTTCTCCCGCTCTGCAGTGGTTGTGTATGTACCGTACTGTACGTCTATTTTTATATTATTATTATTATTTATAGTGTGTTTGCCTTTTGATAGTGTGTTTGTCTTTTTTATAGAGTGTTTGCCTTTTGTTTGAGTGCATTTTTATGCCGAGAGGAACCAAAGGAAATGTTGTTGTGTACGCATAATGACAATAAAGAATTCCCGAATCTTACAGTAAATAAGGCTGTGCCATGTGGGTTTCTCATGTGTGTGCATGTGAGAGGGTCTGGTCAGGTCAGAGTGAACAGCATGTCTGATTGTATGGACTGGACAAGTGCCAGCCACTGACCTCGCCTCATGACAACGCACCGCGGCACGCAACACGGCTCAGAGGCAGCAGGGCGATCAGATGGCTAGAGAGAGGGAGGGGATGAGGTGATTGAAGGTGATTGGAGGAGAGGGGGGAGTGAGGACAAAAAGAAGAGAAGACAGGGGGGGAAAGGAAAACAGGCAAGGAGAGGGAAATGGAGGGCTGAATGAGAATGGGGCCTTTCAGCATCAAAGCACTCAACAGTTTCGGTTTCTGAGACTGAAGGGGTTTCATTACTATGTCATGGGTGGGTGAAGGTTTTTTTTTTCTTCACTGGAGAGAGAATGGAAAAGAGAAAGGGAGAGAGGAAAGGCAAGGAAACAGGGAATTAGAGATGTTTTCCACTCCTGTGGTTTCATTAATTTCTGTTATGGTTCCAGATATATAGACTGCTTAGTGCGCTGCTCGCTGGTAACCAAAGCTGGCACTAGATCACAGTCTCATACACACATACACACCTACACACACCTACACAAACTGGACACGCTGCAGCTCTGTGACCTCCTCCTGCTTCTTGAGAGTTCAGTGTTTACACAGTGAATGTCTTGAAGAAAAGTCCAGCAGTGGTGGCCTATTTATGCATCCTTGTATATATCTATACATTTTACAGCATGCTAGACAACAGTCGTGCAGAATGTACTCAATGTGACTCAGTGGTCCTTTCAAAAACATTATCGATTATTCTTCTGAAGCGTAACTGTTTATTTCTACGTGGAAAAATACCACTGGTTCTTAAGCAGGTGCATGTTTGTAAGGACTGATCATCAGTGTTTGTTTCTTCCAAATTGCTATGAGGCCACATACTGTAATCCATTCTGTTTATGATCTAGTTTTCATTCACAAAAATGACAAATACATTTGGAAAACATTACTACTGACAGTAATGTGGCATTAGCATGGTGCCAAAGGAGTGGTTAGAGGCTGAAATAACACACTCTATGTATGATGCATGTCTGCTGGAACGCACATTCAGTCCTTATGGGAACCATCCATGTGAGGCAGCTGTAGTTTAATCTCATCTGATATCGTCACTGTTGGTCAACACTAGTCTGCAGTGTAGTTCTATAAGCTTTCAAACCGTGATGTTACGCCTACAAGTAAAAGTTTGACGTGACCCCTTCCTGTATGTACACTCCCACTTACATGTGCACAGTTTCTATATTTATCTATCAATCTCTCCAGTATCATCAAAAAAGAAACTCCACCCCGTCATTAAGATGCTTGGTCACCTGAGCCGAGCAGCTTCTGACCTTTGTTTAACCCATGTAGAGAGGGCAGAGTTCAGCTGAAACCAGAAGAGCTTCTGGCCTCATCACAATTTAGGTCTGAACTGTCACCTCTACATTTGTGTTGATTTAAAACTAATCTTAGATTATTTGGATAAATATATGGCATTGATATAATTATTGTTATGTTAATGTTTCATAAAAAGTAACCAACCTGGCTGCCTCACTCCACTGTCACTCATGACTGCTAATGACCTGTGCTCCATAATGTCACCACAGCTGACCTGACTGTGTACACTGTATCATCACATCCAAAATTAGTGGTCAGGAACCAGTTGCAGAGCGCTGCTTGTTTAACCCTGATGGATTAAAGTGTGACGTCTGAAGCCAGGGTCGGATTAATCTCTAAAGATACAAGACTCATTTAGATTATACTCTAACACGCGTGCGCACACACATACACACACACCCTGCATGCATGCACACTCAGGGACATGCAGTACATACTAACACTGCTCCACTGTGTGTCTGTGTGTCGTTTCAGACTGTTCCCTCCACCCGTGTGTGTGTGTGTGTGTCTTTTGTTTTCCTCTCCTCTGCTCTGTCTCTTTCTTCTCCTTTCTCTCTCCCGCTGTTCAATCAGAGAATGCCTCTCTTCTTTTAATTAGTAGTGGTGTTGTTCTCCTCTTCTTCCCCTGGCCAGGACCACTAATATTGCAATTAGCTCCTGTAGGAAGCTTTCAACCACAGCCTTTGTTCTTCTCGTTGCTGTACAGCAGCCCACGTTCCTGCATTGCTCCACAGAATATTATATGTGTGTGATGCAGAGCTCCATTTTAATAGAGGAGAGAGGCATAATCAAAGCTGGCCTCATTTTACTCAGTCAGAATCATAACACATATCGTTCTTGTTGAGGAGGATGAATGATTCTCTTTTCTCTCTGCTGGGAAGTTATTAAAAAAAAATCTGCCTCTCTCCTTCTCTCAGTTTAGTTTTCCCCACTCATCCTTTTGGTAATCACCTTCCTTCGGCATTTCCCCCCTCACCTTTCTCCACTGCATGCTCCATCTCTCTCACATCTCCCTTCTGTTTCTTCTGGTATCTCTCAGAGCGCTTCTGCAGCCTGCCCTTGGGGACAGATAGGAAAGGTCGTAAAAAACCAATTGAATTTAATGGCGTGACACTACACTGTTAACCTATGAGTGGACCGACGTTGTACCACGGTCCTGAGCGTGACAGCTCGAGGAGCTGATGGTTGTTTAGGCCGTAAACCTTCTGACACAATCACTCTCGCTGCCCTGCAGTCTGGCTCTAGAGCTGCCACACGTGAAACAGGTTTTATAGAGAAAGGGGAAATGTGAACTACTTAAGGCTGTTGTTTTAGGGTGCTTGGCTGACCTCCACTTCAATTCCAGTTAAAGACAAAAAAAAGCTGAAAAATCTGCGCCATGATTATTGGCTATAAGAATCCACATTATTTCTGCACAAGCTAGATCTGGCTTCCTGTCAAATTAAGAATTAATTCAGAATCCATCTCATAACTTTTAAGGTATTAACCCAGTTTGGCCCCAACATAAATCAGTGATTTGCCTATCCCAGATAGTATAGGTCCATCAGACCTCTCAGAGTTTTCCATCCTCACTACAGGTTGTAGAACAGTCTCCCTCAGCTGATATTGTAAATCTTATTTAACCCTTCCTCCAGTTTGTTTTTATCCTTCTACCACTGTCGCTTGTACTTCATTACTGTATATTAAAATGCTTTTCTGTAACCCTGTGTAATACAAATGAGTACTTACAATTTAGGTCTTACTTTTGCAGGTTTGACCGTCCTTTCCGTCTGTTATGAAAAAGATTGCACTCATTGTGTACAATGAGATCTGAAAGTGTTGCAACCTGACTGTAACTGAGTCTGATGTTAAGATTACACACACACACACACACACACACACACACACACACACACACACACACACACACACACACACACACACACACACACACACATACATGTTTGTACAACACATGATTGATAACTACCCAAACTGTCTCTTAAATATTCATACTTTACACATTGACTTCCTGGTTTAAAATGTAACCACTAGCAGCTATAGTCATGTGCACAGTCTGATCAAATAAGAGACTGACATTTTGGATGAGCGTATATTTGGTTTTACATTCATATAAAGCAATTTACATAGTCTCAAGGTAACATTTTGCCCACCCCCAATGCTCATGGATAGTCAATTTAAGACTGAGTTAAAGAGAATGCAAGGTGAAGAGAAGGATAAGAGAGAGCCATGTTTACATTTTTAGCAAAGTGGTACTACTGGGAAGATGTATTTATTTTTCACTTGTCATGATTCTGTGAAAAACTGAGTTTGATTGTACAGTATGGCGAATATTAATCTATTCTGGTTGCATATGCGTTTGTGCGCGCATATGTGCAGAGGTTAGCATGCTAACTTCACATGTGCCTCTCAGGTTCAACATCTAATTCCCTTTCCTCTCCTCTCTGCTGAGAGACTACCCGGACAACTTTTCAAAAGATGCTTCTCTGCCGGATAAAACTTTCTCCCTGTGATCATGGGGACAGAGATGGAGGGATCAGGGGGGGAAGAGGTTGAGGGGAAGTGAAAGAGTGTCACACTGTGCTCAAGCGAGGTAGGGGGAAAGAGCAAGGGTAAAATCTCTTACATGAAAAAAAAAAGACAGCAACATCTGTGCGGGAACTTCAAACAACCTTTGAAAGGCAAAATGTGATTCCGTTCGGGATTCTCTGGCTTGGTAAACAGCCGGGTTTTATTTTGGAAGTCAGTCGGAGAGTGTGTGTGCATGCATGCATGTTTATGTGTGTGTGTATGTGTGTGTGTGCTTAGAGGAGGCATGCTTTGTAGGGGATGAGGGACTGTCAGAGCCGCGATCGGAGCGAAGGAAGAGAGAGAGAGAGAAAGAGAGGAAAGCATGTTGAGAGGGGATGAGGGCTCTGGTGAGAGCGAAGTCCAGTGATTGGCAGAGATGTAATACAGTGTAAATCCAGCCTAACCCACTTTACTCACTTTCTGAGGCTGACGTGTGTGCCTTCCTAATCACTTTGTTGTCATTTGTGATTCGGTGGGATCTGCTTGGTCATAAATTTGAGGATAAAGGAATCTGTGACTTGAAACAGTCCTGTTGTGGTTATCTCACTGTTCCATGTCACTAACCTTTGTTCTTTATCCCTCTCTCTTTTTTTTCTTTCTTTCCTGCTTATCCTGGCTGGATGGAACCACAACACCTCCACCCTAATGTCCTCCTTTCATTTGTTCACCAGGTAAGACACACCGACTATAAATGAATCACCTCCTTCTCCTATTACAGCGCAATAATTACATCTTTGAAACTCAGCGACAACACATTATAGATAGACTATACTCCTTGGGTTACAGTGTTTTTCTATTCAAGAACAGAGGCAGCATCAAACATATAGCAGACAGGTCAGAGAATCTTATAAGCAGAATCTTTGACAATTGACAAAGATGTAAAGACACTAAGTGTGGCTAGAACATTTTGTTCTTCTGAATAGTTTATATATCTATATCTACACTGTATATGGCTGTACAAATTAGAATGACGAGGAAACTATCACTATTATCACTATTCTTTATGTAAAAGAGGAAAAAGAGGGGCCATAACATTTTTTTTTCCACTGTGAAGGAAACTTTATTTAATACAGGAAGCAGCTGGTTTACCTGGTGTTACACAGTCTTCTCTGCCTTGCAGGGTTGGTGTGAAATAGTAACACATTTTACATTAATAATGAATTCTGGAAACACTTCATTACATTTTTCACTCAAATCAGGTAGCACTTAATTTCAAAGTCTCTGAAAAGGAAATTGGGTGCCATAACATTTCTTGAACTGGCTTTTTGAGCAGTGAGACTCTTAATGTGTTTGCTCCTGTGATGATGAGGTGCTGTTCGTCAGAGGACTTCCAATGGGGCATCAACTGTGGTTGCCATGGTACTTAGATGGTCTGTTGATAGACGGGGGTATGGTGTGGAAAAGTATCAATACAGCAGCTTGTACTGTAGGTGCGGCAGTAGTAGCAGTATGTATCACTCTTTTTTTCTCATTTCTCACTTTCACATCTCATGACTCTCATTAGTTCTTTTATTTCACTCTTCTTTCTTTACATACATTATTCTCACTCTCTGCTTCTTCTGTTACCCTGCTCTCCTCTTCTCTGTCATTCTTCTCTCAATGTTTCTCCATTGTTCCTCTTCATTGGCTAAGGCTATCCATGGTGTGTGTGTGTGTGATGGAGTGGAGCGGGGCTCTGCAGTGAGGTGATGGTATGTGAAATCACTGACATTACAGAAGGGGGGAGGGAGGTGGTGGCATTCCCACTCCGCTGCTGTCCTCTAATCGACAGGGGCACCATCCATGTACCACATTTCTTCTCACCTCCATCTCCCTTGCTCGCTCTGTCCAACAGTCTTTCCATCAGCCCTTCGTTTCTCCTCCCTCCTCCCTCCTCCTCCTCCTCTTCATCCCCATCCTCCTTTTTTCTCCCCTCCTCCCAACTTGCTCCTCTCCTAGCAACAACAGCGCTGTCCTCTCAAGAGTGTCAGCATCCTTGTGACTGTAAGGATCAGTTGCTTTCTGAAACACACATGTGTTTTGTGTATTTGATGTCAAAATTAATTATTTTTCGGCATATTACTCATCCTTGATAACCAGTAAACATATCCCCTCTTTCCTGCCTCATTTCTTTTTTTTTATCACCCTCTTTCTGCTCATTCCTGCACCTTTAATCTCTCAACCCCCTTTTCTCTCCGACTGTCTAGGTCTATTGGCCGTTCTTTGTTTCTGTGTGTCTGTGTGTAAAATCACAGTGACAGTACAGGATTGCAGCTCCTGCAAAAAGAGACTATCGTGAAGAGAAAAAGACGGAATGGGGTGAGATTGAAAGTAATGAGAAAGAAGGGCAGGGAGAAAGATGAAGAAAAAAAAACACAACCAGATGAAGAGAGTAGTTGAAAGGCATCAAATACAAACAAAGTTACACAGCAAATGTAAAGGATCCCTCTGGCGGAGCTGCAAGGAGAGTGTGTGAATGGAAATGAGGGAAATAGAAATAGAGCGGAGGGGCGAGAGGGGAAAGGGGGTGAGGCAAAAGTGCAGGGGAAAGGGGGCCCCCAACTGGCTGGAGCTGGTAGTGGTTCCAAACACCCCCATTTCCTCCCAATACTCCTCTTTACATTCTTCTCCGTCTAGTGCTTTTACTCAGTCCGTCCTATCTCTCTCAGACGAGGAGTCAGCACCTTTTAGGTTCACAGATCATGCAGATTAGTTGGGATCTTACTTTCCCTGATGGTTCATGTCGCCTCTGAATGTCTTTATGCTTGTGGGACAGATTGTATTCCACTTATGGGACTCCTCAGACAATAATCTCCACTCTCTTCTCCTCTTCTCCCTCTGTTCTCCGTCGCTCTGTCTTTTCCCTGTCCCTCCCTATCTGCACTTGTGCGCTGCACCAAGCCAGAGTTATAAGGCTATTTGCGTCATCAGCTCTGGGCTGAGTGTGTGTGTGTGTGTGTGTGTGTGTGTGTGTGTGTGTGTGTGTGTGTGTGTGTGTGTGTGTGTGTGTGTGTGTGTGACCTGAACTCTCCCACATACAGCGGTTGAATGCTAAGCTCTGGGTGGTGTGTGGATTTCCTGTTACTGCGGCGTTACATGAGACCAGACACACACACACACACACAGGACTGAAATGTCCTGTTTTCCTACAGTGCATGTTTAAGTACTGCCTTTTTATCCAACCTCGGGTGTTGACCACCCATCAGCGTCCATCATAAACCGCCTCTCCCTCCGCCTTGTCTCCATAGCAACGGCATAGCAACCCCCACTGACCCAACCAGCCACTAGCGGCACCTTTGATATGAACTCATCCCGCCCCTCTCAAACCTCTCCCACTGTCATCTGTGGCTGAGAGTGTTGTCCATCAAACTCCTCCTGACATCTTGATTGGCGGTTTACTGCTCAGACATGCATGGAGAGCGCGTCTCCTCAAAATGAGTCGGGGGATGTGAAGGACGAGTGCAGGAATGCAGAAACTGGTTTACTGGAAGTTGAGTTCCTCCCACCATAAGCACAAACCTGATGAAGAGTATCGCTCACCACCAGTGAAGGATAAATGAACGGATGTTTGACTCAGATCTCAAGTCGACTCCGTGTTCTTGTCCTTGATCGTCATGGGATGTAGCGTGTCCAAACCGCCTGACACACATCCATCAACGAAATGCAACATGCATCATGCTATAGTGACAGACTCATTCATAGCTGTGATGCCAGGACACACGTGTAATAAGCGTGTCGGTGGTACCTCCCATGTCTGCAAGGCTCCTGTGATAGCTTCATGAGCATTAACTTGATATATAAAACCCCTCGCCAGCCCTGTAAACAAGACTAATGCGTAGGCCCCCTCTGCACTGACAGTGGGAGTTGATGCTGTCTGTGTGTGTCGTTTGATCACTTAATGGTACAAATTGACTTTGCAGTTGCACTTTGAGTGATCATTGTGTCCTTATGTCCAGCGGTAAAGAGCTCTTGTATTATTGACAACACTAATACTACAACAGGCTCTCCGCATACGAGCACAGACGGGCAAACACACACATGCTAGTCCCGGCGTGTCAGATGGCTGTGTGAAGCGCCACAGATGGGGGAGGTGCTGCGCTGATCAATACGTCGTCAGTTGCTCTGACTGTATCATTATCATTTTAATGGCTGCAGTATTTTCTCCACTGATGGCCTTCGAAAATGAACAAGACAACGCCAGAGGTCTCTAAAAGTTCACTGCCTCTGCAGTCAGCTTGCAGCCGCAGTCAGGCCGGTGACATTTTGAGGATGCAGAACACCTAATGAGGACAATGAAGAGATTATTGATTAACGCTATAATTGACCATCAGGGTTTTTTATTTTTATTTCATAGAGCCTGTGCTCTGTTTGTGCTTCTCAGATATGGCCATATGACAAAGTGAAACCAGTGTTAATGTAATGAATTGATCCCTGTCAGGGGTGAGCTGCCCTTTGCTGGTTTATATAATATGAACCTTTATGTAATATCATGCTGTGCTTATATTGGTTGAAATCCAATGTTCGCTTATGTTCACTGCCACATTGCATGTAATGTCACTTTGGATTATTGCCGCAGCCACAAATGATTTCTATTATTGGTTCATTTGATGATTATTTTGCGAATCCATTAGTTTGTAAAACATAAGAAGTGACATTTTCATATTATTTGCTTTGTGCTGAACTGTAGTGGAAATATATTTTATTTATAATGCTGCAAAAGAGGGAAAGTAAAATGTTCCTACACTTGTGCCTGGAACCAGCATTTTTTTTTTTTTTTTTTTTTTTTAGATCTTTGCTTCGTAGATATCTTAAATAATTAATAAGTTATCAAAAGTATCGCTGATTAATTTTCTGTTGCTGGTACTTCGATGCTACTCTCTGTGAGTTGTATACAAATTGATGGAAATGCCTCTAATCAATGGATTCATATTTTTGTTCAGGCATTTAACAAACATGTACAGCGCATATCATGAAGCACTTGAGAAGCTGCGAGGATAAAGCGAGCCTCCTGCTACTTGTGGGTTTTGGTGGAGGAGAGCGGGAGATAGAGGCGGGGGGATGAAGAGAGACAGTGCATGCTATAGGGTGTGTGTGTCTGAGGTGTGTGTACTCAGGCTCTCTGCATGTATCTTTTCCTGCAGTCCTGCATGTGGTGACAGGCTGACATCAGAGTAAAAGCCCCCTGAAGTCGTGTTGAACAGATGTCTCTCTGCTCTCTCAGTCTCCCCGGTGGTGGAATACATGCACTCTGTCGTCTCTCTCTCTCTCCCTCCACTCACGCTCTCTTCTTTGTCTGTATTTCCCTCTGTCTATTCAGTTTACATTTCTAATAAGTTTGCTGTTCATTCTTCAGTCACCATACTTTTAAGACTCCCTGTCTCCTTCCATCTTTTTCTCTTTTTATCTCTTCTTGCCGTTCAGGCAGAGTTTTCCCTCAGCTTTGTCAGACATCTCACTCTCAGATCAGTCTTTGTTCAGAAAAAAAGGCCAGGTGATATGGACTCTTGGTGAAGTGCCCTTGGTGTTCTGCTTTGTGTACTTTCTTTTAGTACTTCTGTGTGTGTATGTGTGTGTGTGTGTGTGTGTGTCCAGTTTGTGTGTAGCGGCACTTTTTGCGCAAGGCGATATTCCAAGCCCTGTGACGTGAGCCCTGTCTCTGAGAAAGCAGGCAATCTGGGCCTTGGCTTTTTTCCAGAACCACTTTCATTTCCATTCAGCAGTGGGATGTTGCTCACTGGAACACACATGTGCACTGCTCATTGCACACACACCCACACATAGAAACAGAGAATCACTGATAAATATAGCCGAGCTGAGTAGTTTCAGGCAGGGTCAGAGCCCAGCTGTCTATTGGCCACAATACGATTTTTCTCTTTTTTTGTCTCCTGTCTTGGGGAATTGAATTTTTTCTCCCAAACTCTTACTTATATGCACCCAGACACACATAAACACACACGCATACACACAAGCCGCTGTTGTTATGGTAGGGATGCATGATGCAACAGCAGTGCCATCCCTCCTAATGTCCCCTGGGAAAAATGAAGAGAGGGAGGGGGGCGTGTTGAAGAAAAGAGAGACGTACAGTATCAGGCAACAACAAAAACAAGGGGAGACTGAGCGAGGAGGAAGAGTGACTGATTGACTGAAGAGAGGGAATAGGGGACAAAGTGAAAATGATAGAGGGACTCAAGCTTGAGGGGGGAGATGGAGACAGGGAGAGAGAGATAGAGAGAGGGAGAGATCGGGCTTACAGTGGCTAATAGAAATTCCCTTGTTGCCTCATTGAGATGCAACGGTGGCTTGGGTAATGAGCTAGCTGCCGCTGACGCATTGATTTAGCCAGAAGACTCGCTCAAATTATCCCACTCCTCGAGAGAGATGTCAACAGCTCCACCAATGGCCGCCGGGGTAATTACCAACGCATCCACCCACCACGACACCTCCCTCAACCTCGCCTTGCATTTCATTCTTCCACACAACGCCACCGTCTCCACCCTCTTCCCGCCTTCCTCTGCAGCCCCTCCCTCTGGGATATCCCCTAACCCAATGGATTAGGTTTGCATAAGCAATGTTTGCCAGTGGAAGCACATACCTATAGGAGTCCTTTGTGAATCAATGCTTTGCTGCATGAAGCATTACAGTAGATGGTAGGACTGAAGGTGAAGTAGCAATGAAGAGAGAAAATAGCTATAGTGTGTGTAACTGGGTGGAAAACACCCTCTTGGCAAAAACTCGTCATGTCCCTTTAAGATAATATGCAAATGACTGTGTTATCGTTCTCTGCAGAATGCACATTTATCATGGATTATGCATAGATTTAAAAATAGAGAAAACAGGAAAACATTCCAAATCAGATGAGTCATCTCAGCACACGCACTGGTTGTGACTCTGAAAAATGCTGAAAAAAAAAATAAATGTTTGTAAATGTGTAGAAGAGAGCTTTTGTAAAACTGTATATTGCTGTACTTCCGTTTTACAAAGCATGATGGCACAGTGATTCAGTGCTTCAGGTTACACCCACTCCTCCTCATGCAGAGCATTAATCAGAAAAGTGTCCTTTCAAATGTTCTCTTAAAATTGTTACATTACTCTATAGGCCTAGTATGCATCCATTCATTTGCTCTAATGGAAGTAATGAGAATACTTTTACTCTCACTGATGTGTTGTCAGTGGTGTGAGTCGCAAAGTGGACAAATATAGGCATGTGCAACAACTCAAGTCATGTCAGTGGCTTTCATATCAGCCATTACTGTAGAAGGAATCACAGTGGAGAGTTGGGCAGGAGCTGCCTGTGTTAGACTGTCTGCATGTGATAACAGTTTTCACTCTTCTCTGAATATTTTGTGGAGAATTGTCTTGTGCTTTATTGTAATACTGTACTACGAGGCTCCTCTCCCTCACAAACGCACAAGTCTTGTCTTCATTATTTCCGTGCCTTGAGGTGTTTCCTATTGGACTACACACTAATGGCGAAGCTTTGACACTCTGACCTTTCTCCTGCGCAGCGTTTGTTGTACACGAGTAGAGAATAAAGGCTCTACAAAGACATGGGAAGGAGGAAGAAAAGCCAGGAGAGGAAACACTGGCCAGTGTTATTGAACCTCTGGACGTTTGATCTGGATGTGTGTGTGCATGTGTGTCTTAATGTCACACACCAGGAGGTGGCCCCCTGCCTCCAACACACACATACACATACACATACACCCCCTATACAAGATTGTTGTGTCCTAAATCCGCACACCCTGTGGGTACACATAGGAACAACCTTGTGCATATTGACCATAATAGTGGGGTTTGTGTTCACCTTGGACAAGCTTTCCTGCTGTTTTCTTTTTTCCGCTTATTTATTTAATGTCTGAAAGTAAAAAAAAAAAAAAAAAGGAGGGTTAGAAAATATAGAAAAAAGTAAAAGTCAATTCTAGGTTAAAGTCTTATTATTTATAGAGGCTCAAAGAAGTTAGAGAATAAAAGAAGGACGTGTCAGTTTTGTTTTTTGGCCATTCCTGTTTGATGTGTTTTTTCCTCAGCTGCGTTGAAGTGAAGTTTGCACCTCTTAATGTGGGTGCTCTTCGCTCTCCCTGTTAAACCATCATAGCGGGACTCATTTTAAATCTGTGTGCTCAAGCCGTCATCTCCACTGCCTGCCCCAAAGTGGGAACGCAGCACCCTCATTGCCAATTAAACTCCAATCAACAAACGAAGATGGAGTGAGACGTCGAATTACATCCAATATCCTCTCCCATACTCAAGCCTGTCTTTGCCAGCCACAAATTAGCTTACAAATTAAGACTCTGAAGATGGGAGAAGCCGAGTTTCCAGATAACAACCAAATAACATCCTGCTGGCATTTTGATGTATCGTTCCAACTTGCATCCAGCTTCCTGCCTTCTCTTGATGTGCAGAGAAAGTTTGTTTGAGTTTTTTCCCTGGTTGAGCTGCGACTGCCTGTTTCAATCTCCATTTGGAAGGAGGCTGCTTATTAAGACGGGTTGATGAGAACTCATGGCACTGAAGTCTGCTCCGGCTTGATCTCTGTTTGGTAATGAAAATGTTGTATAGACAACCCAAATGCCGATACTTAATGAAATAACTCAAGCTGAATTATAGATGAGGAAGGTTTGATTAATTGCTTCTTAGAGTCAGATTTCCTCTCCACTCTCTTTTCCAGCCCACACAATTGGCCTGTCTGAGTGGCCTGCATGCCAGGATTGTTTTTTTTTTGTGTGTGTGTGTTTACAGGAGATACATTGTGTGAGTGCATGTGTGTGGAAAAACACAGAAAGAAAGCACTTCCTTCTCCTAGCATGTCTCTTTATGGTTACAGTGAGGTTTTGTAATATTATCCAGGAAGGTGTTTTAATAATTCATACTTTTATATTGGGGGTTATCTAACACATGACATGCAGACAGCGCGCTGCTCTTTGAATGGTGTCTAGGGGCTCCTCTCGCTGAGAAGCCTATCAGAGAGTCACCACCAAGGCACCAATCTTTAGCTCATCATGTCACCACTTCATTTGACTTCCATCTCCCTTTAGGAGCCCATGAGTGCATGTTTAGCATGCACAGACATATGTTTCAAGAGTGACACACAGATGCACACCGGTGGCATCGTTTTTTTTTTTTTTTTTGTGGCTGTCTTATCCATTTGTGTGTACAAGTATGTTCCATACTGTCGATGAGCATGTCTGTGTGTATGCACATGTGCACGTGTTTGTCCCGTCTGCTGTGGCTGCTGCACTGGGCCTGGTGTGGCTAATTAAAAGAAGCCTGCTTGCATTATTAATGAGGCTGTAATTATACATTCCTTTTGCTGATCCCCAGTCAGAGGCATTAAAAATAGATCTGAGACTCCACGCCCCGCCCTTCTAGGCCCCACTTTCTCTCCATGTTTTGACTATGTCTTCTCCCAGCATCTCTCTATTTATCTAACCTTATCAGTATTTCTCTGTCTCACTGTCACTGGCCTCATTGTCTCGGCCTTCTACTTTTTTTTTTTGTTCTCTCCGTCGCTCCTCTCGTCTCCTCCGTGTCTGCCTTCCATGTCTTCATTCACATTTGTTCTGATGTTCCCATTTGGGATTCGGGTGGAACATTCCTCTGACAGTGTCACTCTCGCTCGGCTCTGTGGCCTGACCTCCAGTCACATCAGGCCAAAATTCAGAACGGAATATTTAGAATCTGCGGTGACATCTAGGCAGAAAGACTCAGAGGAGAAATCACTATCTCTGATCAACTTAATGGAGACTGTAAAACCTCCACCCAGAAAGTTCCGTCTGACTTTTCTGCAATTTTGTAAAATCTGCAACAAACCAAATCTTTAGCACTCGAATATGAGATGGTTTCAGTGCACATAAACTTCAGTATGTGGCAAACAAGATAACATTTGGTATGTTTCAATATGCTCCAGGCACAAAGTCATCAACATCCAAGAACTTTTTGCACAGTCAAATATATGACAGCCTGAACTTTCTGAGCTATTTTCTGCTGTGCAATCATGCCTTACTTACCGCTGGCAACGGGACTTGTTTGGCTTGCTGGCAGAAAAGAGCGTGTGAAGCTCGCGTCTTGCAGGTGATGAGCTTCTGAGGACGTACTCGTGCATATATTTTCATGCTGATGAGGCTGATTCAGATAGGGGTGGGAATTTCATAATATCTGACAATCAGAGAGCTCGTTAGGTAACTAAGTGGATCATGGTAGTTGCAGCCTTTGGGCAATCCACTCAGTCGTTCTCATACTCAGAATATGGAGGAAAAAAAATAGATTACTGCCTTGAAGTCACCCAATACTTCATTTCCTTACATCCCATTTTTCTCTGTTTGTGTTTGTTGGGGCTGTATTATGTAAATGTGTAATGGAATTCGCTCCTCACATCCATTTACCCTCTCCCGATACCAAAAAACCAAAAACAAACATGCACACTCAAATGCAGAGGCTATAGCTGCTGGAGAAAATACACACATTTCTTCTACATGTGTGTGTTTGAAGATTAATGTGTATTGATAATCATTTAAATGGTTATTTTATCTCATGTAATCAAAGGTAAACACGGTCCGCACACATTTTGTCTTCAATTGAGTATTGGTTCATATACTCCCCAGGTTGAAAAGCTTGTACAGCATCTGTATCTGTGCAATGGATCACACATCCTTGCTAAGTCAATTGCCTTCTAGTCATTTTAATGCACATATTGAGCTTTCTGATGGAAAGAAATTGATCATATCTGAACCACAGCTAATGGTGTAAACCTTTTCTTATTCAAGAATAAGTTCACTCTCCATCACTTCATCAAGTCAAACCACTGCGTTGGAATAAAGAATGTATTATTTCAGCTAAGAAATGCCCTGGAGGGGGGAGGGGGGAGGGGGGGGAGGGGGGGGGGGGGGGGGGGGGGGGGGGGGGCAAAAGTCATCCTCAATTTCTGTTGTAAGTATTGTACCATTATTTTTGTATATTTACCAAGAGATCCTTGTTTTGTGCAGGGAGTTAACTTATAAGGGAGGTTTCTGTATGCCTGCGTCAGTGTGCCTCCCTCCTCGCTTCAGCACTCCAGGGCTAAACTGCTCTTCCTGCTTTTGAAGCTGTTCTGTTGGTCTGGGCCTCTGTTGTTACTGATGTTGTTGCTGTTGCTTTGGCTGGTAGGGTTTAGAGGGTTGCTGGGGAATTGAGGCTGGGTATAGACTAACGTCACGGCTGACTGAAAATGCAAAAAGAGCGAAAGACGAGGTGGAGGAATGGAATGGAGATAGAGATTTAGTGAATGAAGAAGCGGTGGGAGAGAGACAGACGGAGAGAGTGCATTCATTGAGGAGCGAGTGAACATTGTTTGATCTTCGACATGCCGTCTCCCTCCTGCACAGTATGACTCAACAGCTTTCTGATGGCATATTCCCCATCTTTCTCCCTTTTTTCCAGATAGATGAGAGGATGAAGTGAAAGAAGGGGGGCTAAACGAGTTAGAAAACACTCACTGGCGGTATAGAGAAGGAAAGAAGAAAAAAAAACTGGCAGAAAGTGAGAAATGAAGGAAAGACCAATTGACTTGATGACTAAACAGAAAGGAGCGAAAGCAAGAACAGATTTTGTGGCAAGGATTTGCTGTGCACATCTGCACGTAGTCCTACGCTTTATAAAAATACTGCTTTCCTCAGAATAATGGGGTCAAGCCAATTAAAATCAAACATAATCAATAAACCTGCATTCACCATGCACACATGTGTTATTCATCTCTGCTCTCATTTATTTTAGTTTTATGTACCAGCAGTTTATTTGCATCCAGGTTTGAAAACAGTTGCTTAGTTCTGCCAGTGTTCACATAATGTGTGATGCAAACAACAATAGTAGGCAAAAACAGAGGTGTTTTCTGGGCGGGATTCTGTACATTTCTCATCTATAATTACACTTGCACTGTATGAAAGCATTTATTTGTCATAACCATTTGTTTTTGGCACTTCGTTACCACCAGTGCATGCAAATTGTAATGAAGAATATACAGCTGAACTACAAGGAGAACATGTATTTCTATTCCAGTCTCCACCCACAGATGTTTGATCTTACAGAAAGTCTATGTTGAGCTAACAAAAATGAAGAGAGCAAAATTTCATTTTACATCCCTGTTAATTAAATCTGTAATTGCTTGTGTACATCTATGAACAACAGAGAGCGAGATAAAGAGAGAGGGAGAGAGAGAGGGACAGCGCATGGATCCATGGTGGTTAACGATGGGCCTTCAGCTCCTGCCCTCTACCCCGGTGGAGGGGATTCCCACGCCCTGCCACAGTAGTTTTCCATGTGGCAAGGAGGAGTTGTCGGAGTAAAGCCCTGCTAGCACGTTGTGTTTCCTTTCAAACACTGATCCCAGGACAGAGGTGTAGCCCCCACGTAGAGCATTCAGGGTTAGAGAGCATAAGCGGAAAGCAGCTCACAGATCTGTGCCTAAGGGCAACGAGCTTCTCAGAGCCCAGCACCTCAGGGAGAGAGAGCTAAGCCAGCATAAGCTACTACCATCTGCTGGCGTTGGCTTAGGGCTTCTGAAAGATCAAGTTTGAAAGTGAGAGAGATGTGCAAGTGGAGACATCTCTTTTTCATCCTCCACCCTTCTCTCCAGGTAGTCCCCTCCAGATGGATATTAAGTTATCCAGTAATGATCTTTAACTGCATGGATGCCAGTGCCTGTGAGGAGGATAAAGCCGGAAACATTGACCGTATGTGTGGCTTTGTGGAAGTGTGTGTGTGTGGTTAGCAGGTGGAAATCATAAAGTGGCGCTCCTGGACTGAAACACGGGTAGATCCTCTCTCCATTCTGTTCTCCGTCGTTCCATCACGCTGTCTCAGAGTGACTGCAGGGGATATCAGGCTCACAGACAGCGTCCATCTCCTCCCCTTTGCTGCCCGCTCCTCCTCCCAGGATGTCCCAGCTCTGCCCGATGATAGATTGATCACTGATTGGTGTATTTTGGCAGCTGGAGCAAGAAGAACTGTCACAAGCCAACACAGAGTGAGACAATGGTTTTCTCATTGGGAATGGAGGTTTCCTGGTCAGGCTAACTCCCATAATGTGTCAGATAAAGTGTCTTACACGCCTCTCTCACTTCATAAGGTATTTGAACTCATTCAGATAAACTACCCTCCTGCAAAATCATATAGCAACCCATGAAGGTTCCAGATACTGTATGTCTCTGAGCTTGGTTTACTACACGTGTTCAAAAAGTTCATGTACGTGCTGCCGTGATGAACACACTGACAGCCGTTAGAGATGTTTTCCGGAACAGATGTCAGCGAGTTCAGCAGCGACATCATGAAACACAGTCACTTGAAGAGACAGTGAAGTGACACAAAAAAACTCATTACCAAATCAATGCTGGCACATGGCTCAGTGATGCAGCGCAGGAGACGCACCGCCATGAAAACTCTTCAGTGTTTGAGAAGTGGTTGATTAACAACATTTTCACAACTTTATGGAGATGTTGTTAATTAACTCATTTAATTAATGATGAGTTGCTACAGTTTAGATTCTTAGTGTTTTCAGTATATCCTCTATTTTTTCTTTCTTTCTTGTGACTCTTTTTTTTTCTTACCCTCAGTTTTTTCATTGTAGTTTTGCGAAAGGGGCCGGTTCTGCGGATGCAATCAGTTCGACTTTTATTCAAAAACTTTATTATTCATCCCTGATTTGTCAAAACCAGCGGGGTGATGATTGAAACCATTCGACTTCGAAGCGATGCAGCAGCTTCCAGCGCAGTGCAGCAAAAACACTACTGGCCTCTGATGCTCGGTGAGCCGTGGACCAAAGTTCTCATTCTGTGTCTTTCTCCGGCAGTCCCTCCACATTACATCATTAATCACCGAGGCGCATGGAAAGTAGAGAGTGCAGAGCCGGGATGGAGGCCAGGGGTCAGTCGATGGTGGCCTCTCCAGCCCATAAGTCCCTGGCTGGTGTCATTATTCTGACATTGTTGTGAAGGCGAGAGCTTTTGATGCTATTGATTTGGGAGGAGGGTGAAGGAGAGGAAGGATCGATCACTCGTAGATTCAGAACTCCGGTCGGTTGCACAGCCTGTTTTTGTCCGTATGTGCGCTAATGAAAAGTATATAAGTGTACAGTGGATGTGGCAATACCAGTCTGCATGTGTGTCCCTGGTCCAGATAATAAATTACCTGTATGTGACACTTTATCACAACATAGTGCTGTACTCAGGAGGGAATACATTCCCACACATCAGCTTTTACACCTCCAGCAGTACAGTACCAGCTGCACATACAGCTATACACCTACAATTAAAATGAAATGCAATCCATATGCACACACACACATACACACAATCATGTAGAAACACAGACAACTGTAGCTGTTATCTTCTCTGTATTCCTTGCTTGAGTCTGTGACCCTCTGTGCTCTCAGTCAAAGCCTTACGTTTGAAGTTATGTTCAAAGACAGCCTACCTGGCTCAGCCCAGATTTAGATGAAAACATGGTGTCTTCCTAGGCATCTCCCTCCCTCCCTCCCTCCCTCCCTCCCTCCCTCCCTCCCTCCCTCCTTCCCTCCCTCCCTCACCCATCCTCACCACTCCTCACCACTCCAGGTTGAGCTCAGGATATTCACGCAGAGCTGCAAGTGTTTCCTCTGGGGTGATATCACAGACAGGTAAAACAGGCACAGGGAGTATAAAGCAATCACCGTCATTACAGGACATTAGAGAGTAGGGGGTTGAGTGGTTAATTTTGGGTCATGGAGAAGCTGATGTTAATTAGATATTACAACATACTTGAGATAAGTTAAGTCACATTTATTGTGAGAAAACCTTGTGACATTAATTGCTCATTCCCTGCTGGAGGAGGGTGTTGGGGTTGTACACGAGGCAGGGGAGAATCATTGAGTTTTATATAAGGATATCAAATAGAGACTTAAAAATGCAGTGATGAGGTTGAGGCTGAAGCATGCTTCTGTAGTGTACACAGAAAAGTGTATGTTTGTGCAGCAACACATAGAATGCTTCTGAGCAATTGCAGCTGCACAGCTAAACTCCACAGCACATGTTTCTGTATCTACAGTACCAGAACACTGTTTTGTTGAGCCAAACCAAAATGTTGAAATACACACATTACTATTTATTCTATTGTCTGGTTTGTTTTGTTACACTGTTCATTTTATCCTTAGTTGAAAACTGTTTGTAATTATTTTTTTCTATTCCTATACATTCTGGTTTGGCAAATATTATTCAGTCTCTTGTGCACACTTGAAGAATTATGTGCAAATACTATGTATTAGCAAACAGCTGCGCGATTGTCAGCACACAACACCCACACATTATAACATACTCTAGCCTGGTTTAGCCTTTATTGTCGGAAATACACTACTTCTATACCCAATATTTAGATCAAATACACCAATTTATCGTATTACTGTATTAAGAACTATGTTGGCCCCATGAATTTTCACAGTGCTAACATCTAGTCAGAATTAAAAAAATGTTTAGTTTGTTTGGTGGTTTATGACAAACTACTTGCAAAACAAATGATATTTGCACCAGTCTATGCTGCACTTTTGTAGTTACTGCTATTTAGCAAATGTTATCATGCCTACGTGCTAAACTACAGTAAGATGGTGAAGATAGTAAATGCTGTGACTGCTTATTTCAGCATTTTAGCATTGCCATTGTAAGCATGTTAGCATGCTTTAGCATTTTTTTGCCTAAATGTGCAGCCACATGGAGCCAGCTCGTCAGTAGACTCTCAATCAAGTCACAATTCACTGCTCACAAAGTACACTTTGAGTAGTTGCAAGTAGCCTCATGTGTGGCAGGTCCTTAGGGATTCCTGATTGCCTGCAACATTTGCATGCTACTGTTACACCACCAAGTAGCCTAATGATAATTTGATAAAGTGACAATAAAGATATGCATTCATATGGGCAAATGGGCCAGTTTTATCTGTTGCTGCCACATTTTGAGATGTAAACGGGGGATGTTTAGCAGTGATGGTTACTGTAGTTCTATTTTGTTAGGTCTGTTGATGTTGTTTGTTAATGATTTTTTATCTACGTTGTAAAAAGAAGCTTATGTCCCTACGTGTTATGTAGTGAATGTCCTTGTAAAAGTTCATTTCGATCCATACACAAAGTGGTTGTAAAATCGTAATGCGCTGTGTTCCTGTGCATATTTCCCTCCTGCTAATGCGCCCTCTGCTCACAAAAACACAGGCACTGGAGCAAGATGGATAGTGAGGCAAATAATCCAGTTAACTTTTCATGTGTTTGCAGGCAGATATTTTCTCTTTAATGTGTTTATCATGACTTATGAGCTTCTCTATAGCAGCCATTAACATATGATTACCATCACAAGGCTAATGGGTTTGTCTGTTGTTCTCCCTCTTGCTCAACTGCCTCAACCCCTCTTTGGTAGCATTCACTTCCTTCTTATCTCTCTGTCACTCTCTCTTTCTTTCTCTCTCACCTCCTCTCCTCCTTGTGTCTCCACTCTCTGCCCCCACGGCCCCTCGACTCCCAAGCCAAAGCCTCACTCCCACACAGTGCTCTCCATTATTGCTTAATTATCTGTGGCCTGTCATTTGAATAATGTGCTACCCCTGACTTCCAATCGCTTTCACGTTTTCCCTTCATCCTCCAAATGCTTTTTAATATTTATCCTCTCCATCTCCCACCAATGCTTCCTGTTTCCCATCTGCGTTCTCCACTTCTTTAAAGCCCACTGACTGATGCTCCTCTCTTGTGTTGTTGGGTCATGGAAATCAAACAAGTGAAGTGTGGCCCATGATAGGCAACCAGTTTGCTGTAGGCTACTTCTCTCCATTGACGTGTTTCTCATAGTAACTGCAGTGTTTCAGTTGTAGGTTATTTACTTAATTCCACCATCTTCATCTCTGCCAGTGTGAGAGTGACAAGAAATCAAAGCATCCACATTATTCTGCTTTGTTGTTTCTATAAATTCTCTGTGCCAGCCATTAGAGAGAGAGCTCAGGCGATGTAGTTTACAAAGTTAAAAATCATCTTCTTTCGTTTCCAAAAAAACCCCTGCAGCACCACAGGGCCATTGGGGAAATCAATAATAGAGAGGCGACATTTATTGGTTTAGGGGTGTGTGTTTGTTTCAGTTTGTAAGTAATCTATCTGATGCAAACATCTTTGTAATGTGTGTGCAGTGCTGTGGTCCCCAGATAATGGATTGGTGCTGTCATCGCAGCTCCCCTGTATTAAATACACACAAACACGCCACTTTGTTCCACTGTAACTGTACACTCATTGAGGTATCCCTGCCTGTTTTCTGCATTGTTTGCGGATGAACTGAGGATACCAGGGGACATTTACTGAAGAAGACAGTGGAGATGGCTCTTGTGGCTGTGTTGCGAATCAGAGGATTCAAGTGAGCTTCGACAGAAAGTTTGTGTGTGAATCCCAATAAAACCGGCAAGTCATGGTATATCAAACGCTCAAATGTTTCCCCAGCGTGTCAGTGTGTTTGTGGAGTAAGGGGTTATGTTTTCTGCTTGGTTGTCGAAATGTGACAACCTAATGTACTCTCCCACAGTTGGGGGCATTGTTGGTGTGTTGTTGTCCTCTCACCTCTGTTTGCTACAGCCACCTATTATTGTTTGTTTCAGCGAACTCAACAGAACTGCTTCACAGCCAGTTTAGTACATTATAGGAATCAATAACACAAATGGCTCTCTCGCTTATTGCCTTTACGTCTCAAACAAACCCCAGAGGGCAGTTTATTTAAAGAACTGTCTACACTCCAGAAGTCATTATTAGCATTGTGTACATGAGGTCAAAGGCTATTAAATAAATGAATAAATAAATAAAAAATGCCACACATCACCTTAAAGTGACAGTCCATCCACCAGCATATTGCGCTCACCAAGTCATATTCATTGCACTGTATATTTATTGTCTTGGTGTCATGTAAACACATTTTGTCTTTCGTTTAGTCCTGAACAAGTGAATATGTGATTGATTGACCTATGTGACCTACTGTAATAATGTGTGTGTTTCCTGTTTTGTGTTGCAGGGTTGGTCAAGCTCGGAATACACTGTGTAACATGCCAGAAAGTTGCCATAAAGATTGTCAACCGGGAGAAACTCAGCGAGTCAGTACTCATGAAAGTAAGTTTACAGCTTTCACTTCAGTATTTCAGTATTTATTTCGCACAACACACATGATATTAGTAGACAGAGCAGAGAAGAACAGAAGCAGATGTGTGAAGCGCCAGGTCTCCCAAGAAGTTATTTAAAGCTTCTTTTAGTAGCATTCAGTGTTGAAACCCAGGCTGTTCAAGAAGACCATTTTCATCTCTTTACTTGCAATGCTCCATGTTTATGTATGTGAAGAAGGGAAGCACTTGTGAAACAAAGCTAGGTCAAAACCTAGTGCATGTCTAGATGGCAATGAAGGCTATTTTATTATGCGAAGTGTTAGTCAATTTCAACTCCTTTTTCTGTTTGATTCACCCTCCCTCTCTGTGCTCAAACCCACAGTATTGTTATACAGCCAAATTCCCAAAGCTGCTCCCTTTACATACCATGAAATACATTTGAAATTGTGACACATGTGAAACATGGCTTAAGATGATATGTTAACTCCCAGGCCATTAACAAACAGCTGTTCTTCACCCATATTTTTTAGCCTTATAAGGTTAAGGCGATGGCTGTGTGATGAGAGCCACATTTACTTGTCAGCATAGCTTACTGTACAGAGAAAAAAAAACTGGACCCAATATCTCTCAGGAGTGACTCTTCTTCGGAAAGTAACCTTTGTCCAAAATGTTTGTGGGCGTTATCCTGAAGAGTCACTACAAACGTTTGAAAAGTCAGAAAATCACTATAATGCACCAAGTTAAAAAAAACACTGTGTTTTGACACCACTTGGAAAGAGCAACTACCAATGGGGAAACCCTTTGTGAACTGACCAGCGCTGCAACCTTATCCCTCAGAAATGCAGCATGCATCTGGCCAGCGGACCGGGGTGCCTTCATCACTCTGTCAGTAAATCAGACAAAGTTACAGGGCTAACCCCGCTGTTGCAGTGCAGCCATAAAGTCTTTTCAAAGGGTGTTCATTTTGCCTGGGTATCCTTGGCAAAGTTTACTCTTTTTTTGAGTTTCCAGCTGCCATCAAATATTTAGCAAGTCCTGATGTCCTGTTGGCACAGGGTCACACACCTCGTAACTACTATGTTCCCCTTTGAAGTCTGGCAGGGGACCTTCATTCCTCTTTCTCTCCCCAGAATCTTAATATGCAGAAGCCCAACTGAATGAAGCAATACTAAAAGTCTGTCAGCTATGAGTGAGTGGTGTCCCTGAAAGAGCCACCTCTTTGACATAAAATCTGGGCTGGCTGCCAGCTAGCGTTTTTTTTTTTTTTTTTTAAATCGAAATTAGAAGGAGTGGTCTGCTCGAGTGAAGTCTAAATTTCAACATAAATCAATGGCTGATCCTGCAAAAATTGTTTGAATAAAAGTGATTTATATCATAATAAGCCCTATGAAGAGTCAAATCACTGGCTGAGTTAGTGACAGCGGGTCTTTGAAGCAGCTGATTTTCATCCTTTTCAAATTTCAAACTGAAGGAGTCAGCTGTTTGGCTCCCCCACCGGGAGCCAGAGCCACCAAGAAATCCTGGGGAAACACAACAATAAAGCAGGTTTCTGCAGCAGTAATTACTCCAGCTCCACTCCAAAATGCCTGCAAGAGTTATAGAAGCGAAAATCCTTTTTATAATTTTTCCAGTTAGCCACATAGGATACAGTAGATATTTTTTGATATCACATCACTGTGCCCCTGCTGGGTAACTCTATTCAATGCCCGCTCATAAATTGGCACGCTGCAGAGATTGGCCCTTGCGCTGATGGAATAGTTGTAAAGAAACTAAAGAGAGCAGGAATATAGAGGACAACAAGACGCTACAACCTGAAAATTGTCTGTCGCAGGACACACGCAGAGAGGAGCGCCTTCTGTAATTGTTTGCTTATGAGCCGGAAAGCAGGAAGCTGATGGGTTTGCTCACAGTACAGGTTATCTGGAAATAGAAAATCCCTCTGTTTTGCATCGCCTCTGTAGCAAAATCATTAGACTTTAGATAAAAAGCTCTCTGCACTCAGATATTGCTTTGATAAACAGTCAGTATTAATCAGCCTCTTGCTGTGTCAGTGTCTCCCTGACTCTTTTTCACTTTTATTGCAGCCGTGCTCCGGAAGTCATTCTCTCTCTCTCTCTATCTCTGATTCGCTTCAACATGCAGTGTAATATTTTCACGAGGGAAAAGACAGGTCATTTCTGTTGCCTCAGCGCTGACAGAAGTATTATTAGTTGTAGCAGACAAATTTGGTGGAGCCGTTGTACTGTGTGACAGCAGTGAGGAAGGTAGCAGTATAATGTCCCAACCCAGGTGTCTCACATTGCGCTGTCCTGCAGAGGAAAATGATAGTAACAGATGCCAAACACTGACAGGCTTCCGACAGGACCAAGGCTTTTGCTGAAGCTGCAGTTCAGAGCCAATTACTGAACTCAGCCGTTGTCACTCTTCTCTCAGCTGCTGGGCCCTAGTATGTGTACGTGTATGTGCGTGTGCGCGCGTGTGTGTCTATAACAGCAGGTGTGTGTTCATGTATGTGCCAGTAGGGGATGAATAATGCAGGAGCCGGGGGCAACTGGGATTCTCTGAAAGAGACAATTTTAATATGTGTCTTGTAAGTTTGGGAATTAAAAGTCATAATCAGTCACCATTATTTGATGTTTTAGTATTCTAATCATACAAAGTTAATGCAGCAGTCCAGGTCCTCTACCAGTAGTGACCAAGGTGCTTTTTTTAGTTATGGATCAGAGCCACAAACTTGTGCGTGCATTTCTACCTGCGATGTAGGCGTCAATTGTGATGAGCAATGTTTGTAAGAGCATGTAATGTTACTGTGATGTTATTGTGATGCACCTCAGTGTAAACAGGCGGTGTTGCCTAGGTGTCAGGATTTCTGTGTTTATGTGTGTGTATTGATTTGTGCATTGCCCTCTCATGCAAAGCAGCTTAAAGCCTCCATTATAATTTAAAGCCACTGTGCCAATGTACATTGTAACTGTGCAGTGAATTGTCAAGCACTAGATCACACTGTTGTTGGTGAAGGTACTCTAGTCACAGGACAGACTGACGTTGGTGTCAGACATCAGATTACAGTCCAACCCCCCTGCTGTTCTGAGGGTTTCAACTTTGGCTGGACAGGTGTTTTCTGACTCAAATCTAGCAGCCACTTCCCCATATTCTCAGTGTGTTGCACTTCGCAGTCTTATGTGTCTGTTCTCTGGCCTGCCTGTGTGGCTGTCCAACTGTCAGAGTGATCGGGCTGCACTCCACTGCAGAGTGCAGGCTCAGACTGTGAAATGTCACCTTTTAATATGCTAATGTATGGGGTCCCAGTGGTGCCATTAGGAGAGAATCTGACTCTCCTGGACAGGTGTGTGTGTACGCGCAACTCACATTTATGCAGTGACGCACACATATTCGGGCTATGCACACACTCACAAAAGTTCACACAAAAGTGTGTACATGTGTCATATTCATATGTATGTGCACGAACACATCCTCCATGACACACGTCATCCCTCTACGTCTGTCCTTCCCCCTGACTGGCCTTGCGAGTCAGGGGTCTGTGGAGAGGAGGAGACGGGTTGAATTAATTGTCTCAGAATATCTGGCAGAGAGGTCTCTCCTCCTCTCACTGTGTGTTTAACTTTATATAACTAATGTCGAACTCTTTAGTCCACAGAGCCACTGGCTATGGCAATATAGACTGAAAGACATTGAATTGTCTTGGATAATGAATTTGTCTGTGAACTTTGTCAGTTTGTAACCAGGGAATGGGCCATGAGTACTTCAAAAAGCAAATACAGCCTCGTGTTTTTTTTTTTTTTTTTACTTCTAAGTATAAAACCTAACAATGGAGTTAGCTGAATAGTAATAAGAGTTGCCGTCAGTGGGAAGTGGCTGCCTGTCATGTTTCAGATGATGAGAGAGAAACAGACAGGAAGAGAATACACAATATGTGCACACATGACAGTATGTCAGCAGTCGTTGGCACCAGGGCCAAACAGAATGAGTGCGGTGATCCGATACAAAGTGAAGCCCACAACTAACACTGTATGTGTGAGCACATCTATATATATGTGTGTATATGTGTGTGTGTGGGGGTGAATCTCCAGGGAGTAGTTAATGTTTCTGAAACTCAGCCAGCCTCTCTCTCTTGCTGCCATGTCTCTGTGGCGTGGAGCCGTGGGGTTGAGAGTAAAGAGAGAGAAAGAGGGAAGGAGGGCAAAAGAGAGAAAGGCACAGGAGCGAGAGCAAGAGTGATAGAGAGAGAGAGATAGAGGGAGAGATGGACATGCTGTGAGAAACCCTGCTGAGACAAGATAACACAGACGCCCTAGTGGGAACACCACATCTCTACTCACGTTTCCTGTCAGGAGTGTGTTTTCTTCTTGAGCCATTACTGCGACAGTCACACATGTGGGGTTGCCAAATCATTGCAATATATAACTCAGTGAGATTTAAATAATGATTGATGATTTATTAGACACAATGAAAAAAAAAAACTCAGTGAGGTCAAAATGCTGGATAAGCTACAGAACATCCCACTAACTATCCACTAATATCTCTCTCTGTTGAGAGGAGAGATGGAGCATCTTGCATGCTCTTGTCACAACAATGTGACAACTCTGTAATTGCTGGTGCCATGAGAATTCTGGGAAATAGAACTTGGTGCACAAGCCAGAAAAGCTCCAATAAACAGAGCTCAGTATGATTTGGAAGATTACAATGTTAGTGCTAATTTGATACCAGAGTTTCACTACTGGTAGACAAACAAAACATGTTTTGCACATTACTTAACCTATTTCCATAAAATTTTCTACAGATTTAATTTTAATGTTGTTTCAACGCAAACTTCACAGCTTTAGATGTTACTGGAATACAATAGAATAAAACTGATCACACTTTATTTGATTTGAATCAACAACTATTTCAACGAAAACTAATTCTGGTGTGACCTTAAATGCCTCATTGTTGGTCATTTATTTAGTTACTTGCATTTGCCACTGTTGTCATATTGCAGGCTGTTACTGCTATCTTTCTAAGCTCCCGCTGTAACACTTATGTGGTCATAATGGTGACACTGCATGACATGGTGGAGAAAACAGACATTGAGTTGAATCTTGCTACTGCAGTACTATGGTCCGACAAGCTTTCCCTGAGAGCAGAGGATCCGCTGTACCACATTTCATACCATATTACCTATCATTATGCTGAGTGGAGCAACTTTTCTAATCCGCAGTTTAGTCTCGGGGTGAGTTAAATTGTTGCTAGCCAACAGCGCTAACAACTAGCAGAGGGAGAAGGGTATCTTTAGCATGCAGCAGTTGGTAGTTGCTGTTGATGCCTGCTCTGTTTCTCCCTCTGAGCCAGTGAGCTGGTGGCGGCTGCTGCTGTTGGGATAAGGACAACTAATTAGCCGGAGTGACTCTCTTTCCTCCTGAAGCTTCACAACTTCAAAGTCACTCTACTGTCCCCAAGCCCGGAGAGAGAAAGGAAGACAGGGAGAGGAGGGATGGAGTGGAGGATGAAGGGAGATAGAGGGGAGGGAAGTGTGTGTGTGTGTGTGTGTGTGTGGGAGGGGGTTAGAAAGGATGGCGAACATAAAGTTAGAATACACTGAATGGATGTCTTATGAAATAGATATCTATGCACACTGTGCTGTTTTGGAAAAAAAAATGTAAGTGCATTGAGGTTGCCTGTCGTTTGCCGACTCTGTCCTTGATGTCAATCATAACATCATAACATTTCAGATGAGAAATATGTGTGTGTGTATGTGAGTGTGAGAGAGAGAGAGAGAGAGAGAGAGTTTGGAGATGGAGAGCTCTGCAGTATAATTGCCCCCAGAAGCAAATAATTGAAGTGCTCCGCTAAGGAAGCCAAACATAAGAGCTGAGAACAAGGCATTGCCACAGCCGGTCGAGAAAGATGCATTACCTAAGATGGCCTTGAAATTTAAGGATCAATATATTTTCTTTTATAGAGTCTTAATGAGTAAGATCATTACTGTTTAGATGATGTGAGTTTGTCTCTTCTTTGTGGAACAATGCACCGTAATCTGGGAACTCTTCATTTGGGATGATTGTATAACATAGTTGTATATAAAATGTACCTGCACCACCACCAATAAATAAGAATTTAGGACTAAAGTAGCAGAGAACAGCATGGAGTAAAGGTTGAGTACAACAGCTGACAGACCTTGTGGTGGGCGGTGGAGGAGCAGAATGCCATGGCCACAGATGAATCACACAAGGTCTAATCTTGTTATCCCGACACCTCGGCGACAGCACTGTAGCTTTCTTTCTCCACTCTTCCCTCCTAATGATTATAGATCGACCATTCTCTCCCGTCTCTGTTGTGCCGCGAGTGGGTTGGATATAGAAATGCCTCCAACACGCACACGTCCCCATTAACTTTATGTCCGTGTGTGTGTGCGCGCATACTTGTTTGTGTCTGTTTGCACGCACGTGTTTTGAGCTGCAGAGTGTGAGTGCAGACACCCTTTAAAATAAATGGGTTTCATATGTTGTGCCCCATGCACGTTGATCCATCAGCTTTGTATGGTGCTGAGCCAGAAGCCGGGGCTTACCGCACAGTTTGATCTCAACAGGCCGACTGTAGCGCTACAAGCTCTGTTTCTGCTGCTGTTTGGTCTGCAGAGCTGCAGACGAGTGAAAGCAGCACTGCTGTTACTTGTTTCTGCCTGTTGGAGCAAATCGTGGTTGCATTCAAATGCTGGGTGGATTTAAAAAATGATGTGGTTGTCTTCCTGATGTGGAGAGTTGTCATCTTGATTTGACCTGGCCACGAAAAAAACCTCCTTGACAAAAAGTGAATTCTGCGTTATCGTTACATTTTGTTCTCCTTTCCCCTTGTTGCTTGTAGGAACTCAAATTATATGGATTTCCCTGAACCTGCAAGTCCTTACAAAGCCCTTTTGTCGGTTATCAGTCAATATGATGGTCACTCAGCTTTGCACATCCTAATTTGGTTTCCAATCACCACTCCTTAGTCAATACATGTCCACTTTTCTTTTTATTGAGTGGCGATGAGGTGTTCAGGTGAAACGGAAATGGTGAAATAGATTTCACCCACTGCAGGGCAGGAGATTTATGGGGACTGGAAAGAACTCTTCAGCTTTACACCCCATACCTGTGTCACATTATGTTTCATGCTAGACACCAAACATTGAGTTTTACATAGTTGTGACTGGTAGTTTGGGATCTAACACATCCTTGGGAGACATGTAAAACCTCCAGTGTCGCTGCTCACCGCTGTGACAAAGCTCATCAAACACACATGGCGCTGTGTGACTGATTTTTTATTTTTTTATTTTTTTACCTTCATATGTCTTATTGAGATAAAACGGAGAGATGGAGTGCAGAAGAAATAATGAAATGGAGGATTGAAGAGCGCAAGATGTGGCGGGATCCCCCATTGAGCTCGACAGAAGACAGACAGACGTCTAAACCGATGGCATTTGTTTCTCCTCTTCAAAGGCAACAGCTGCTGTGTTGTCAGATAGATGAGAACACTTTGTTTGCTTTTTTATTTGTTGTTTCTTTGGTGTTGCTTTCCCCCCCCTTTTCCTTTTCCTTTGTAAGCGAAGGGCACATTTTATCCAATTCTTCTCCCCTTAAGTGGATGATGCTTTCATGGGGTGATCAGCAGAGTTCCCCTTCAAAGTTTAGTTTCCTTTTTTATCCCTGTTTATTCTTTTGTTTTGCGCTGGGAGTTCTTACCTCTTTATTTTACCGGTGAACCAACTGAAGTGTGTTTAGTGTGAGTTTCTCAGCCACCGGGTATTGAGATCTTCTTTTATCCATCTTGCTTGAGCAGGGACTGATAATTGAATCATTATATCATGTTCCCCTCAGAGGACAAATCTACCTCAATTTTTACTTCTAAATCTGTCCCTGTCATCTCTTTTTATATCAGTAAATCCAGTGCCCTGCATCACAACCTGTTGCCTTTCAGTGTATTCAATACAGTCTTGAATGTCCTAGTGATTGATTTTGTTCTTCGTTGGTAACTCTTTGGCCTTGTAGAAATAAACACACACAGAGTAGTGTCAGAAAAATGTTTTCTTCACTACAGTGATATGGAATTGTGAGAAAATAGCACACAGTGTGTGTGTGTGTGTGTGTGTGTGTGTGTGTGTGTGTGTGTGTGTGTGTGTGTGTGTGTGTGTGTGTGTGTGTGTGTGTGTGTGTGTTTGTGGCACTGTAACTTTAGTTGATGGACAATGAAGTGTGTCAGTGTTTGTGACAACTGTCATCTCAGTGGCGACAGCAATGCAGCAATATGTCTAATCATATACCATGCCATTATTGTAACTGACACTATATATACATGCGTGGGGGTATTTTCGTACAAGTCACATGTATCATGAAGTAAGAATGACAGCTCGGTGACCACTGCAGAGTTGTGCAGAGTCAACACAAACACACACATGAATACACACACACGTGCAGTGCACACACACACACATGCAAGGTTCACACACTTTCCAGTCTCTAGTTTCCACTAAAAGCTTTAAAATGTATTTCACATTGTGTTTTTATTGTAGAATGAAGGATCATAAAACAGATGTAATAGTGACATTGCACATATGTAATAGATATATATTTTGTAATTTTGTCTCTGTGAAGAGGGACATATACAGTATATGAGACTATATATAACAGTAGTAATGATTACAATGTCACTTCACTACGAGTAGTGGGGTGATTACTATGAATACTGGCATTAATATTCTGCCTTGAGGAAAGATGGTTCTGTGAATACACGCACACTCTGCCATTTATGAAGTAGCGACAACTCCACTGTGTTCTACACATTTCTTTATGTCTTAATTATGCTGTTAACTAGCTTCCACAAGGCCTGAATATTATGCACAGGCTACAATCATCTGTGAAAATAATTTTCCACTTTTAGCTGTTGCAAATAAAGAAGTAAAGTGGGACAACTCTGACTTGGAAGTGTTAATGAGATCGGGAGACATCCTGATGTATACAGTATTTGGATTTTTTTTGTGGTCAATGTGTTGAACCTCTAAAGTGAGACACTTTAAACTTCATCAGCTCCAAATCCTTTATCTGCCGCCCCATAGTGCTCGTTTGCTAATGACTGTGTTATGTCCCCTCTGTCCCCCACTCGATCTGTACCGACTCACCCACTCACTCACTCAACATGCCAACAAAGCACACACACTTGCATGTCAACACTTCTTTTTTACCCATGCAGTTTGCCATTCTAAGGCAAAATTAATATTCATTGAGTACCAACAGAGAGAGCACAAGAGTGTGCCTTTTATGTGTCAAAGACTCAATTTCAGTTTAAGACCTAATTAACAAGTGCGGAAGCTAAAACAACTCCCTGATTACATTATTAGAGCTATTCTGAACTTATTTACAAAGTTTCAAGCTAATTTGAGTTGTTTCACTTGACCAGTCTTACCTGCTGACCTGCTGTATTGACTCCTCTGCCTGGGTAACTATTGTCTGGGCTCATGTGTCAATGAATACGCCATGTATTCATATGTGGAGATAATTAGTTGAGGAAGTGAATCACTGTCAGCTCGATGTTACTATTCACCTGAGTAACTGCACTTAATAGTCTTTATTAGTCATTCATTACTCACTTTCTTTGTTTAAGTTGCTTTTTCCTCACTCTGAATTCACTAAAACCAGCACAACTCTAGCTTTATTTTCGTCTCCTCATACAAATATTCTCATAAATCTCATAACTTTTCATACCAATTTATGTCCTTGCCACAAAATTGTGCCAGTGTTTCCCCAGTGTTTCGTAATGCATTAATTTTTGTGTTTAAAAGAAATAAAAAAACCTGCTCTGATTTTTCACTGATAGTTAACTACACTGAAAAATAGTAATAAGCCAAATTCAAGGTTGACTGCCAAACAAAACCTTTTGCGAGATAAGGTAGCAGATGTCATTTAATACAGAGTCAATTCAGAATCCTGAGACGATCTAATATTATCCTCTTGCACTGCATTTTACAAGCAATTTCATCCACCTTGCATGCAAATATAGGCTCCTGTAGGTTATTTGATTTACACTTTTTTAACAGATATAGATGCCCTTGAGATCTAATCATAACACTGCACTGTAGTTCATTAATCCACATTTCACATCTCACTACAATCCAAGGTCACCTTTTTGGTCCTTTTGTATGAAATATCCCTCACTTAGGGAGTGAGTGACTGAGTGGACGAACTGACAAAAAGACGCTTTAGACGGGCAACACAAAAACATGGCTGCCAAAGGGATCTGCTGCCTGCCAGTCACTGATAAATCACTCATCCTCTCTCCCCAGCCCCTCCTTCTCCATCCCACCTATCAGCAAGTGCAGTAGGTTTGAAGAGGTTTGTGATTTTACCCTTTGACCTCGGGGTGTGGAAGACCTCTGCCATTAGACTCTATTACGACCAAGGTCATCCAGGGACATGTCTATTAGTGTGAAATGATGTGGCCTGTCACTGGTTTAAGTGGCAGCCTGATGGATCTGTCAGCAGCATAGGCAGACGTCAAAGACATGATTAGAGAGATAAAATGAGAGAAACAAAGAATAAATGAGGGGAAGGGGAAGAGGAGTGCCCGAGTTGTTTGAGAAAGGGAAAGGGGTAATGAGCAAGATTTGAAAAGGTGGGAGATGGATAAAGGATAAGGAGTAGTGAGCTAGCAGAGACTGTGTCCTGATCGATTTACATGTCTCTGACATTGATCAGACTCCCCCGTGTAGGGAATTTACCTCCTCTTCACAAAGAATGACTGATACAGTGATTATCAGAAAAAACCTGCTGGGCTGACTGCGCACTGTGAGCTGCATGTGCGCATGTGCGTTTGTGTGTTTGTAGGATCCACAGGGCGAAGGGAAAAGCAATAAACAAAGAAAGATGAAAGAAAGAGGGACATAAGTTTTCTTTTTCCAGCTCAATGACCTCGACTGGAATGAAATCATTCAAATACTATTTGATTTTTCATTTTATTTTGCTCTCAATGGGACTGGCTCAGTAGTGGGAGGTAACACAACAACATAACGTGAACGCTCCTCTCACAAAATACAAGTTGAATCCATCGCCTCAACTCAGTCTCTGTCAATTTCTTAACCAATTTTGGAAGAGCAGGTTCCTCCAGGAACAAATGTTAATATTTTCTTGAAGGCAGTGGTTTTGCCCTTGTACACACAATAGAAGGAAGAGCACATGAACTCCCACCTTGGGGGCAGACTTGACTGATTGTGACCAATGTTTTTCTGGAGTCTGTTTGTCTGTGTGTGTGTTTGTGTGTTTGACCTTCAAACTGATGTCCTACCCTTATGGCAGCGACACTGACATATAGCACTCCACAGATAATGAACGCCTTACCGTTAACACGCATCGTATGCACACATACACACAGATACACACATGCATGCACTCATGCACACACACACCAGCTTGGCTACCCCTCTGCTCCTGGCAGAAAACACCAATTCTGCCCTACTGGCTCACTGACCGACATATGGATGGATGGAGGTGGCTCATGGCTTGCCGTGATCAGTGGTGTGTGTGTGTGTACAGTGTGTGTGCATCATGCGTTAATGTGTCCACATGTCACAAGTATGAATGGATGACGAGCTGACTGGTTTTGTCAGTGAGCCAGTGGACAAGCTGTGCTGTCTCCTCCCCTTCTGCTCACTGACAGTTGGATCCACGCCCCATTCTCACTCTGGCCATTACACCATCCACACTTTACTTTTTCTTCACATATGTTATGTTATCTTATCTATCTATCCCTCCCTGCGGTCCTCTGATGAGATTTAGTTGTGTAACACACAGAAAACAGGCCCAAAAGAGCCTGTACCACAGATAAAGATAAAGAAAGCAAAATTGACCATGTTCTACTTGGATTTTCTGTTTACTACTTCTCATTGGAGGTTGACTTCTGCTGGTATGACATTGAGGAAAGCGAAGATTAGATTATTATTAGATTAGATACGGTAGTCGGTAAAAAGGAGAGAAATCATTTCTAAGATGTCCACATCTAATTTGATTCTTAGGCATAAAAATGCGTGTTTGGAAAACATTAATATCCTAAACTGTCAGTGAAGTGGTGGTGTGCTGATCTGGCTGAATAAGAAATACATTACTGTTATGTCAGTGATATTTTGTTAAGACTTTGTTGTCATATTTTCTTGATTGTCACATGCTTTGATCTATTATTATTTGGCAGTTTGGTTCGTATAGTGGTGCTAAAAAGGTTATCCTCTCCCAGTGTTGTGTTAATTAGAAACAAAAGAAGCTGCAAGACCCATGGGGGGAGAGCTGGCACTGCCACTGCTCTCTTTCTGTCTGTCTCCTCTACATTTCTCTTTTACTCGTCTCTGTTGCAGAGAATTACAAGGCTTATGCCTCATCCCATCTTGCATTCACTCAGCCTTCCTCTGTCTCTCGTTTGTTTTTCTGTCCATCCAGCAGCTCATGCATGCACTGTAACGCCCATGTTAACATAGCCACCCCACGTTTTTTGTCTGACACACATGACTGCCCTGTTGACTTTGATCCTCAGATCTCAGTATCAAGAGACCATTCACTCACTCGCCTAGGGGGTGGGGGGGTGACAGAAATGTCTGTGTTTTCCCTTCCATGTGCATGAGAGAGAAAGCGCAAGATGCAATAAGTGGAGAGCGAGAGATGAAAGACTCTGTGATCCAATATTTTCCCCTCTGAGATTTTGGACTGGTTTCTCTGTTCAGTCGCTCTGTGACATGTGTGACATGAATCTAACCTCTTTGCATCTTTGTTGTTGCCTGGCTGTCTCTGATCCTCTCTTCTCTATCACTGGACTCTTAGCTACGCTGATTAAACTATTGATGATGTCGTCGGTCTTTTGTTTGCTTGTCCGTACAGCCATTCTTATCCAGTGCTGTAATTTAAAGAATCAATTGCAAGCTGATGGAACTATCCTGAGCAGCTCTCGTCTTCTGAATTTGGGATGACACATGTGAGCACCACTGACTGCTTTGCCTCATTTGTTCATGTAGCCTAGCTCCCTCCCCGGCCTCCCTCTCTGGCTTTCTATCGTACCATCTGCACCTGCAAATTACATCATAATTACCAGTAATAAATGTCATGAGATGTTTTTCCAACACAACAACATCAAAATTGAATTTCAGGGTGAAGAAAGTGATGCTCTAGCTTTTAATTTGGAGGAACACAATGCAGTTCCTTTGGGTCTGGTGTTAAAAGTCATGTTTTATCATTCACACAGCTTCATTTTTGTTTCTTTTTTTATGATTATTATTTAGCTGACAATCATCTTAGTTTGAGTAAACATCTTAACAGGAATCACCGCAACAGTTCAGACCTATTGATCTATTTAGTGTGGCAGGATATGACACTGATAGGAGACCCTGTGGGTCGAAGCATTGCCAATCAGCCTGTCCACCAACAGGCTCCTGTTCTGAGGTCTTCTGCTAATGATGTCCACTCCACAGTGATAACCACCATACATTACAAGACAAATTATCTCCCTGTCAAATAGCCAACTTGGATTAGTGTCAGTTTTGTGCTCTTGTTCGACCTCTGGTTACTGATTAGGTGGGCTCTTTTTCTGCTTGCACCCTTGTTTAGTTATCGAGAAACTAAGCAATTGGCTATAAACTCAAACTAACACAAGAACACAAGGACCAAGATTGATAAAAGAAAAGAGGTGTGCGTTCGTCTGACCACCTGTCCATATGTGCACATTTATGTCTGTGTGTGTGATCCTCAGTGAACAGTGTCCAAGCACCTGCTAATAAAGGCTTAATGAAGTGCCATGGAGATAGGTGATTGGAGGGAACCGTCCACACTCACAGATGTGAAACTTAATGAGAGAGTGAGGAGCCATGTACAGGAGCCAGGCCGGGAAACGGGGGCCACCTGGCTTTTATATAACTGTAAAGTTGTGGAGATGCTGGATGTGTGATTGAGGCTTTGATAAGAGATGAGTGACCGGTTAGTCTGCATTTGCAGTAATGCGTAAAACATATTTTGTAGCTCCTTTTCGGGTGGAAGCAAATGATGTGTAGCCTAAATGTGTTTTCAAATAAAGTCTTTTTTGTAGGGTAATTAATGAAACAGTAGGTACTATATGATGCTAGAAAGCACAAGGGTCGCTTCACAGATTTACGTTAGCGTGTTAATCAACCACTAATCTTGCAATAAGCAGGCAGTTGTACAGTTAAGTCTTCACATTAAGCCTCATTTCTCTTATTTCAATTAACTCAAAGGAGGCGCTTAGAGGAAGCTTAGGAAGCCAGCTGCTGCCTCTGTTGCATTTCGACAGCTCATCTCTCCCCGAGTCCTTGGTAGCATTAGTCTCTCTGCAGGGAGCCTTGCTGCCAGCTAGCTAGCTAACCACCAAAGGCTCATTCTTAACAACACACCTTAGCCTCAGGTGAGAAAGTGGCACGGTGTAGAGCCGCTGATAGCGCTCATTAGTCTCTGGATTAGCCCTGATTAGCCTAGCCGTTCCTCCCACTGATACACCATGCTAATGCTAATTATGCATTTACCTTTTTACCCTTTTTAGACAAGCTGTGGGGCCTGGCTTTGTAGCTTTTTATTCTCCCATGACTTTTTCTTGGCTGCCGCTTAAACATTAACTGCATTGTAGTACCCTTTTTTTCTTCAGTGACTGAATGTAAGCTAATTCAGCAGGTTTTTATCAAACACAATGTGCTTGATAAGGAGTGAAGATGGGACCTTGCTGTTTAGGCAGAAAATATGATTTTCTTTTCTTTTTTTTTAAAAGGATGTCAGGATAGACTACAATAGCTACCTGAGCAGACAGAGATTTCGAATGCAAGCTGTTGTGAAATGAAAAACAATGAGAGGAAAATTAAGGAACATGATTTTATGCATGGCCAAGCAAACAGCCTTGTGGGAGCTAAAAAAGAAACAAAGTTAGTTGGAAGATCAGAGCTTTAACTTCACTCTACATGATCGTTCATAAAGCTAAGCCACGATGAGTAGCCTATGACGTTAAAGCAACGTGAAGGCTGTCACAGGGAAGTGACATAGCGAAATTGACTTTGATGAGATTGAGATGAGGCAGAGGAGCCTTTAACTCACACTGTCCTTTCATCTCTGTCATTGTCAGCCAAAGTTAGACATGGAGCGAAAGTGGAGGAGAAGGTGGACAGGAAATGTGGAGGAGACGAGCGAGCAGATAACCGCAAGGAGTGCGGCAGAGGAGCACGGGGGGCTGAAGATTAGTGGTGGCTTGTGTCGAAGTGGGTTCCATGCTGATTTTCAGTGGCAGCTGCACTTGCTGACTGCAACCTCTGGAGATGCTGACACAAATCCAAACTGATCTGCTCGATTTAGGTGAAATTCAGCTCTCACAGTATATGTATCTCAGCAGCTCCGTAAGCAAAAAAAAAAAAAAAGAAGTCAGAAACTTTGTGCGCACTCAGCCGTCTGTTTGTTCTGGTCATAGTGTTATATATGTAGGTACAACCATTGTTGCAGACTAGCTATGTGGAAGAAATAAGCCTCCTCTGGAAGACATCAGCGTACCTGAGTGGACATTTTGAACTCACCCGCAGGCTTAGGCTACTCTTAGAGGACAGAAAAATTTAAATCAGGGATGTCTGACTCTATTCTATTTGATGTTTCTTACCTAACCAAAAATCACAGGATTATGAAATGTGATTGCTTAGTATTCAGCAAGGCTTGCTTTGTGAGAGGACAGAGAGACAGTGTAAGCTAAAAAACACAAACTGTTTTCCTTCTGTTTTTTTCTTTCTTTCTTTTTTTGAAGCAAACTACATTTTCCACCTCAGATAGCAGAGCTTTCTGTCCTGGATACCAACCAGAGTGTGGTCAAAGCTTATCTCTGTCCTTTCTGACTGTAGAAAGTGCCAGTCTCAGCACCTTGCATTGGTTTACTTCTTCCTCTGAAGCCCTTGTGCTGGTCGTGTAAAGTGTTATTACAGATAGCTGCCTCTCAGATTTGTCTCTCCAACAGCGACCTTCACAGGTAACCTCAGAGAGACCACTGGTAAGAACTCATCACAGGCTGTTTTTAGGGTCACTTGGTCTCCCAGTGAGAGGAAAGTTGCAATTTAAGAGGGAGTGACTGCTGGCACTAGCTTTCAGGAATGTAACTGTGTTGATGTTAGACTAATCAAATCTATCTTTCTCTCCCCCCGACTCCCTTTTTCCCTCCATGTCCCTCTCTCATACAGGTGGAGCGAGAAATAGCAATTCTGAAGCTCATAGAACATCCACATGTTTTAAAGCTACATGACGTCTATGAAAATAAAAAATACTTGTAAGTATTACCAATGGATTTTGGTTTATTTTTATACACATATTTTTCACTGCACACACTATGCAATTGTATGTTTGTAAACAACTTTTGTGGCTCACACTAATTATCTCTCACAAGTGCTCTTCGGGATCTGGAGAACAGTCTGTAAAATCCCATATAGGAACAGTTTTGATTGGTATATTATGATTGCAGGGGCAACAACGATAGCCTCAGGGGGGGAGAGGGGACGGGTGCTTCATTAGTATTGGCATGAAGCATTTAATCTGGTTGCACACGCTATGGGACTGTTAATAGGGAAGGGAAGTCTCCACAATGTAAACACCATGACACGCTTATCAGAGGCAAAACCATTGCATTCAGAAACATTAGCCCCGGAGAGTGGCAGCCGCATTAGTCTGCTGCCACAGCTGCTGCACACACACACACTCACACACACACACACACACACACACACACACACACACACACAAAGGCACACACATAAATCGATTAGCCAACTTTAACACTGGTGAGTGACAAGCCCATCAGTCGTTTATAGGAGCCCTCTTGATGCACAATGTACTGTTGGCCAACTAAATTCAATTAGTTGTCATGTTGAGCTCACAGACCAAATGGGATTGCGCATGCAGCACCATACATCTCATCCTTTAAATTGATAGGAATAGCAGAATATTACGATTCATCCTATAATTGGATTATCAAAATCACATTTGGTCCGATGGCTTCATCGCTTTTGACAGCTGGTCACTAGTAGCGTCACAGAAGACAAATTGCTTTACATTTGCATCACCAGTGACTAAAGTGTCTCTGCACTTCACATCAGTGATGTCATTTTGCTCCTAATATTGTTTGGATTCTTAGTCAGACATCTATACTTGAAAGTCAATAATTGATAAACATGCAGCATGTTTGGAGCTTACAGTCCCAGAGCTTTTAAGTTTTATTATGCTGCTGGCAAAGATCCCACCACAAGCTGTTAAAACTGGTGTGCGTGTGTACAAGAGGTGAAAGAGAAGAGTTTGAAACATAGCCCAGCAATATTTTTTCATAGGGATTTCTTCGCCGCAAATAAATGAATGATCACATAATATACAGAAAATGCTTGTGACCTTTTGGTTTGTTTCTGGTATTGGTCCAGTTGTTGAAGTTGCTGGATTCTACGACTTTACTCGAGCTTCCAAGCCTGGCAACCACTTCTAATTTTTAATGCAGACTTCCCTCTGAAAGTTTGCAGTCTCCAAGCTGAGATTAATGTGTTTTCACCTACCAGGTTATGGTGGTGTTGTTACACATGACAAAGCTACTGAGGTCTGATCATAGTAAGCTTTTTTGGCTTCAAGGGTTTAGGGTTTGTTGAGTGGGCACATGGCTTTTTGGCCCGAGTAGTGTTTGCAACACCACAGTGTAATCAATAAAACTGAGGAGCATGTACATACACACATCCACAGCAAAGAGAGAGAGAACAAAGAGAGTATTTCACCGCCTGTCTGGGTTTCAATTTATCCTAGTGAAGATGGAGGGAGTTTGAGCACAGGATATACGAGCCGGCCAGTGCGGAGCAGGGGCAGGGCACCGTTGGCTTTCAGCCCACAGATGCAGCTTTAGGCCTGGGTCAGCAGAGATTCATCTCCATCTCCCCTGTCCCTTTGGAGCAGCAGAGCATCATGGCCATACAGTCAGGTTGACAAACTGCTCCTTCTGCGGCCCCACTAACCCAGCCACGCAGGCTGGAAGGCCACCTGAAGAATGGCCCTAAGAAAAGAGATGGCAGGGATGATACATGTACTGTATATGCATGTTTTAAAGGTGAAAGACACGAAAAGCAACACAAGAACAGTACTCCATGTATAGCAAGGATTTTTCATCTATACCAATACCTCTGCTAGTTCTTCGTTTTGGTCTTTTTCACTTGATTAACTGAGTGCTGAGACAAAGACTCTCGCAGGAGCTTACAATGCCGGTACTCCTAAATCCTTTATGTCTGAGGGCAGTGTGCAGCACTTTTTTTCCATCTTCTCTGGTGTAATGCAACTATATCATCTCTCTGATGCCTCTCAAGGGAGTTTAGAGTGTCTAGTATATCAGAACCATTCACATACTCTGTATTGTAATACTCATGCTTCACTATGACTGTAGGGACAGTTTACATATGACATGGTGAAAAAAACAACAAAATGATGCAGCTTTTGGGAGATCAAATGGTTGATCCAAGGTGGTTTGTCTGTGTATAATGGCTGTGAGGGATCAGCATCTCTCCCAGTGCTGCGGTTCTTCCACAACCCTAAGGTCGGAGGCTTGATTCTTCTTTTCTGCAGTGTTCTTCCACAGGGCCAGGAGAGCACGTAAAACAAGCAGAAGTGAAATCATTCTTCTTTTATGTGTGTACAAGAGGCTTTTTTCTTGTTTTCTTCCACTCATTCCTATTTCTTCCCTCCACCCCCCACGCCCCTCCTTCTCTCAGGTACCTTGTGCTAGAACACGTGTCTGGTGGTGAGCTGTTTGACTACTTGGTGAAGAAAGGCAGGTTAACACCTAAAGAGGCCAGGAAATTCTTCAGACAGATCATGTCGGCCCTGGATTTTTGCCACAGTCATTCCATATGGTAAGTCCTACATGCAAATATACCAAGGTACTCTGTCTCCATGAGCACCTCTATCTCCAGCAGTGAAATAAAGTGCAGTCACAGTGGTGTTGTATACTTAGACCTAATCCTGGGGCACTTGGAGTTAAAACCATAAAAGCCATATTCATTATCTGCAATCTATGAAAAAAACTACATCTCATACAGTTAAAGGGATAAAACAACCAATAAACAACCATACCCAGGAGATGTAACAAACTCAATTTGGTTGTCATACAACATTGAACAAATAATGAGTTTCCAAATAATGCATTCTAAAAGGATACAGATTCTTCCTGAAGTGCATCTACAGTCTAAATTTCAATCAGTTTATTCATAGCTTCAAAGTGCTATTTAGTTTTCAAACCAATGATTCAAAATGGAGATTACAGAACTGAGAAAACTTGAAATTGCTTGTGATGAAAGTGTGTAGTTTCCCCTCTTTTTCATACAGTGGTCCCCCTTTACCAGCTGAGTGTGGTTGACACATTGTCAGATGGAAATCGTCAAATAGACACACTTGGATCCGATACCCTGCTTAGGTTTCACTTTTAGATCTGAGCTGAGTACAGTACATTTCCATAGCAACACTGTACTCACTGTTGAATCCTTGCATTTGTTGAAATTTGCTTCCAGATAGTCACTAATGCGACATATTGTGTTTGGCTTCAGGGGGTAATTTAACTGTTTACCAGCTTGTAGACTAGAGGCAATCATATATACTTGGGAAGTCAAACATGTCAGCAGGGACTCATTTTTAGCACTCATTTGTGTGTTTGTGTGTGTATGAGTGTGTGTATGTTGCCTGGTCTTAAATGTATGTGTCTGTATGTGTCTATCAATTTGTAGTGAGTTTTCTTTCCTCCACTGAGAGTGTGTGCCTTTGCTCTGCAGTTTGTCCTCATGTGTCTGCACAGAGCAGAGCACAGAGAGCAGAATGAGTTCAAGTGTATTTATTTTTACCTGGGTCACAAGGAAATCTCTAGTGACTTTGAGGAACAGGAAGAAAACTATGAAGTCAAATGGGAACAAAAAAAAAAAGTAATGGCTTTCAACTTATTAGTCATCAGTCCACTGTAGTAGGGGCCTCAGCACCCACCTGGATCCGTCACTGGCATGGTAAAACATGCAATGAGTAAAAAATACGTATATACTTATATATGATATATGAAATATATATATATATATGAAATGAAGAAAAACACACTATTGCACTTCTACAAATTATTGCGTTTACACTCTGCACAAACTACATACTTGTGTTATTATGCGTTATTTTAATAGGTGTTCTCTTGTATTTTAATAATGTGCCTTTTTTTCTATGATAGTTACATGTTCCTGGACACAGTTCTTACTACACCAGGTGCTGTGTATGTCAAGCATATTAATGTTCAGGCCCAAATTTCAAATCGGGCAAACTTTACAAGTGTACATGCCCAGAGTAAAGACCGGATCGAGGGCGCTACTTCACTTGCATTATTTAGAAGAATATTGAGGTCACTAGCAATTAAAACATGGTCATTATACAGCACATTATTAGTTTGGTTCCTTGCTGCTCGCTGCACTATAATATTCACAGGCAGGGGCTTCAAATTACAGGCATTAACATATCATCATAAAAGCCTAGCGTAGCCATGGCCAGGCCATGGCCGTTGTCTTTTTTCATTGACACTGCGACTCCAAGCCAGCCAGTCGAGTCATGATAAGAATTTATGTGATTCCATCATAACTTCGCCGCCAAGGCTATTGTGGCAGGAAATACTGGAGAGGGAGCGATGCTTTCCTTTCTCTACTCCGTGCACAGTCTAGTATACTTGAAAGTTTCCTGAATAGCTTCCTGAGAGTGATGAAGTGGAAGCCAAGCCTTTGAAAAACAGTGGTGCTGTATAATACTCCCTAGAACCTGGTGCTGAGTACTAAAAGCCTGGCAGATAGATTTGCATAATGTTGCACGGGCAATTAAAAAAGACAGAATTAAAATGATTTATCATGGAATGATTAGGTATGGTTGAATTTCACTGATCTGATTTACTGTGTATTGTTGTATGATATAATTTCTAGAGGCGGCAATTACATTATGTCTGCTGCCTTTAATAATAAAGCAGGTTAAGCAGGGATGAGGTGCTGGAGTTCAGTTCATAGTTTGAACTGTCAAACAAGTAGCAGAAGATTAGTATTCTATCACTGGAAAAAGAAGGAAACTGGCTGACCTGAGGGAATGAAAGTCAGAAGTCTTTTATCAGTCTGTGTAAATAACTGACTGTGAGGAGAGAGGAGGAAGCATGTGGGACTGGCATTAAGTGTGTGCACATACATTGATTATCACAGCTCTTTTGTAGTGGGATTTTGCGGGCAGATTTATCTCACCTTTCCTGTTTTGTTTTGTTGCTATCTCCCTGTCAGAGCTAATCACTAGCACTCTTTAGAAAATGATGCCTTGTAAATTTATCATGAGGAAGATTATTTGGGAGTGTTGCTGCACCCTCTCGCCCTCCTCCTAACGTTAATTAGGGGCAAACAGACAGATGCAGCCTTTCTCACGTCCCTTCCATCCCCACTAATGAGATCTCAGCATCCCATCAATAAAAAAGAATTTCTGCAATCATTTCTTCCATTTCTACTTGTCTGCGCAGAGGGACCTACGCAGGCCATTAGAAAGGCCCCCTTTTTCCTCTGTGACTCACCGTGCAGAGATTAAGAGGGGGTTGCTCCGCAGCTCTCCTGTTCCGCACACCTCCCATTTTTTTCCCCACTTCTTTTCATTGCCACACGCTTCCGTTCCTACCGCCCACGTTCCCATCCCCAAATATCTCTCTTGAGCCAGATGGATGTAAAGTCTGTGTATGAATGAAAAGAACGTAGAGAGAAAGGGCTGTTTATGACTCAGTGTTCCCTCCGCCTGATTCAGATCACTCTCAGATTTAGGCAGAGTTTTTTCGTTTCACGTGGATGGAGAGAACGGGAAAAGTGAAGCGCACGAGGAGAGCTGACAAGGGAGATGAGGCAAAGATAGCTGAGGGTAGGCTATAAACAGACATGGGAAAGGAATCATCAGTAAAAAGATATTTATAATGAATGCTGAGGCAGTGAGAGAAAATCTTCATTGAATGTTAATACAGATCCAATGTCAAACTGGCTGCTTATTCCCCTCTCTCCTCTTCCTCCTCTTCACTAAGACATGTGTTTGGATATAATTTGAAGTCTGCCAATTTGAAATCAGCATGACTCAGTACACGGAGATTTACTGAGTGATTGACAGACAGGTCAGAGCAGAGCTGAGAGCACAACTCAGAATGATGATGATGATGATGATACACCTTATCGATCTTTGTGAAAGTTTCTGAATCACCTGTAGCGATGTCAAATGTCAGGGTCAGCTCCGGGCAGCGCAGCACTTCGTGGAGCTGCTTTGGATTCACACTCCTTCCTCAAAGTTCACAAAAACAGACCGGGGTGATTCAGAGATATAATCATAGTGTTGCAGATTTCCCTCAGAGGGAGATGCCCCCCCCACTCCCAACAACAACAGCTTTGGCTGCGTCTTGTCAGCCCTGACATTCAACAGCAACAACAACAACATACACATCTGCTGCACAGTTGATACACTCTCCAGAGAAGTCGATGTGGCAGTCTGCCATAACTGCAAACACCCAGCAGAGACACAGATTGATTGAGAGGAGTAAAGTGCATTTTCTTTAAACACTTCGACAAGGTGCTTTTTAGCCACAATTGAACCACATTAACCCGCGATAAGAAGTTCAAACAAAAGAAAGAGTAGAATTTGTGTTTTATTATCTATGTGATTGCTTCACTTGTAGAAACCACTATATGCTCTGGTTTCCCATCATAAACTTAGTGCCCTATATGTTTCTATTCCCATGTGAGCTGTGAAGGTATATTGTATTGATTTTTTTTTTCTGTTTTTGAAGCCACAGTGAGACCATAACCACGTTTCAACCTGAGGGTCAAATGAGCTCAGGTTGACAACACACCCCTGTATCACCTCATTTTATCCACCCACACACACACATACACACACACACACACACACACACACACACTTTCACGTACACCTTGACTATTGCATGCTCTGTCCTCTCCCTCACCCCACTTCTGTTTGTTAATAATGACTCCGGTCTTTCCCCTCGTAACCCACTTAACAGCCCTGTGTGTGTGTGTGTTTAATTCAGAGTGACTGTGTGTGGGTGTGAGATAAAGACTATCTGTCACATAAAGCAACTCCAGCCATCCCACTAGGTAAGGCAGAGATTGCCAGTGCATCTTGGAGGAGAACCCAGTGACTAAAACTCATGGCTTCAGGATGCGTGCTCACACACGCACACACGCTCACATACATTCAGAGAGTCACACATCCTCTTTTCCCTGACACTGATGTGCACATTACTGCTGCCACCTACATGTGCGCAAACAAACACCTGGTCCAGAAGTCACATTAAACCCACGCAGTGGCATAATCATGTGCATCATCCATATCCACCTCTCTTTCTGTCTGTCTTGGTCTCTCACACTCCCTCTGTCATCAACTGCTTTGTTTCACTCTTCCAGGGGCGTAGAGAGGCACATGCATCTGTCTGCGCCATCATTTTCTTATAGTCCCACAGAGGGAAACAAAGCAGATCATGGGTCTTTTAGTGTATGTGTTTTCTCAGATGATGAATGGCCCTCACACCTAAGCCTCAAACATTACTCTGATTCTGTGCCACAGTCTGTCTTTATGTATTCTCATGCTCATTTTTGATTTGTGCATTTCCACAGCGGAGATGCCAGAAATTTTAAAGAACAAGAAAAATCACAGAGAATTTCAAGCTCTTTTTTCTTCTGCTACAGTTTAATGGCACCAGACTGGAGACTTGACATGACCAGCTGTTTATCTTTATGCATCCACTCCTCATATTAGCATAACAGTGGTTGATGGAGTGATGCATAAACTTTTTTTTTCTTTAATTTGCATCACATTTGTAAATTTGGATGGAAACTGTTTTTGTATAAGTTCTTTATCAGTTTGTCTGTTGTTGTCATCTTTCTACAGCATGCAGTTCCTGCAGGCTTATTTGTCATCTTCCATCCTCTGCATGTCTATCCCTCTATCAGAAGCAACCCATGCCCTTGTGGCTGTTTGTTGACGTTCTCAGCAGTTTTCCCAGATGACAGTCTGTCTGTCTCCTGCCTGTGGAAAGCCTATACTTATAGCCAATCATCATTACAGCTGATGGCTGCTAACAACACAGCATGAAAATCTTCTTCTCTGTCTCCTTGTCTTTATTTTTTTCTGGCACTTTCTTCACCCATGATGCCAGTTAAACCATTAAAATGTGACTCGGGGAAAGGAGAGCTGTTGATGTTTAGAGGAGGATGGAGAAATGGAAATGGGTTGGGTATAATGGGTATTGAAAATGTAGCCGAATGAAAAGTACTAGGTTGGTGTTTGGTGCTTTATTTAGGCTGAATGAGGTGGTAGTCGTAAAGGGAAGTGAAAAGTGTAAAGACCGGCTGAGGGGAGGGAAGTAAAAGGGACATAAAATAAGGAATAAATAAAAACAGGCAGTAAAATGGTAAATAGAAGGAAAAAGAGGAGAGCAAGACAAACACAAATTAAAGGCTAATGCAGGGAAAAATAACTGGTGAGATGATGTATGATAATAGGATAATGATAAAGACCATTGACCTATAGTTCTGAACGAGGCGCCGATGACAGTTTTAAGGGGAGTTATGCACTACCATGGCACCATGTGTTAAACGTCTGATGTGCTACGGGTTTTAAATATCTCTGCCACTCCTTCACTCCAATGCTTTTCTGACAGCTTGTCTGTTTATTCTGCCTTGGAGGTCTGCTGCTCATCCTATCTTCCCCAGTCCAACTCCTCTGGATTAAGAGCAAACGCCGGGTTGCACACGCAGATTTGGCACAACAAAGTAAATAGTTTGTTTATTGCAGATCTAGCCATCATCATAATCCCACATTTTAGTCACTGCATTACATGCAACAATGCATTCCTCCCACAGTGTTGCTCAAAAGCCCAGAGGAAAAGATAGAAATGCCCCAGATGACACAAGAAATGCTCTTGTAACCCGTCATGAGGCAAATCTTGTGTGGAAAAATAGCTGTGATTTCCTCTCAATACTAATCCAGTTTAAATATAAATTACATGAGAAGAGACTGCTGAAATGTGTGGGGCACTGGTGTAAAGGAACATCAAGCATTATACTATAGTTATCCAAGCAAACTTTTTGATATAAGGATGGGAACGTGAAATTGAATGAGAGTAACAGTTGTATGTTTATGTGCACAATGTGTACAAAACCATTGTGTATGTCTTCTTGCTCCATTAAATGTTTGCAAATACATTTGCAAGCACTGCAGTACATGTCACTGTCAGCTTACTCACAGGCTTCTTCATCTCAGCTTTGGTTGGGACGTTGCTTCATTTCTTGGTGCGTGATTATCAGTGGAATCACAGTGAAATCAACTGCGTAAGAGTGAATCCTAAAAAACTTTGGTACAAGCTACAATGTGGGATACTTCAGAGCAGCACTGTAAACCCACCAGATATGTTATCATGAGTTTTGCAAGAGAATTTGGACAATACTATAATATCTTATGGTAGTATTTTTTTAACACAATTATAGCAATAACAGTGTTAAACTTAATTGTCACTGTGAAGTAAATAAAAATAAAAAATGTAAACCTACTGTAGCTAACACAATCCGAACAACTGAGTGGAGGATATATGAACACCAATTAAGAATCATTCAGTTTGTTGTTGAAATAATAATAATTCTTAGAAGAAACACAGATAGCCAGCACTCCTCTTAATTTCTCTTTAATCCAGGCAGCAGGGGCCCACAACATATGCGTTTCCATGCGTTCCGATAAACCTATGAGTGCTGGCTATCTGTGTTTCTTCTGAGCCTTTTTCTTGCCATACACCTGGACAATTTGGACTTTAAACTGTAAGGAGTTTGCTCACTTTCTCTTTGAACTTATAATAATATTTCTTGCCTTCAATGTTTCAAATGTTGTGCATTGGATTTTGCCACTTGGCTATTTAAAAGATGAAAGATGACACAAACGCAATAGCAAGAATTCACTGATCACTTTCTTTCACCAGGAAAGATAAAACAGACTAATTCCATTAGACAGCAAAACGGGAGAAAAGACAACTTTGTCTTTCTCACTCATAATTGCTCTTAATACACAATTAACCCCCCGTCGGCTAATGAACGATTGTGCCTCACACATCCAAGTCAGCAGTCAGAATGTTGTCGTCTTTTGCTAATGCGATAGAATATCAGCCTAAAGCATTTTTAGCGAATGTGCTTGGTCTCTCTCTAATTGGGTCAAGAGAACCTAAAAAAAGTTAAAAAAGGAAAGATAGAAGGAGGAGGATGACACAGAGGTGCGCCGGAGGCTAAATGGGTGTGTTTCAACTCTCAGTGATGGTTAAAAAACCCCACTCCAGCTAACAATAATGATACCACGATAGCTTTAGTACTTCATAAAAGTACAGGGGAAAAAAGCAGGTGTACCATTTTCCGGGCATGTTAATGTGTCAAAAAGATGCATTTGAGCCATTAGTGTTCGTTTCAAGTGTTCTGCTTAAGCTAATTGGTGCCACATATTTGGGGTGATTGCAGGCAAAAACAGGCAGGCAATATTTAACATGATGTATGTCAAATGTGACACCATGGGAAAAGTATATTTTCCTCTGGCTTGGAGAATTTAGTTACAAAACTGCTTATCACCATAAAGATGTCTGGGATATTATAGGGATGTGAGCCCCAAGAGGACCGAATCATTACAACCTTCTATAAAACACAACATAACAGTATGGAACGTGCAAATGATCACAGGCAATTAAGAGCTCGGTGTTAGATTGCAAGAATCATGTCTAACAGCCCCACTGGGGTGTAAACCTTGCTCAGACAGCATGTAGACACACATGTGCCCTGTAAATTAAACTGAGCAGCATCATAAGTGGTTAGTGCACTGTGAACTGTGAGGCCACATATCAAGGGAGACCTGTGTAACAGATAATAACTCATGCTACTCTAATGGATTGCAATACCTTTAACCAGTGGCCTTTGGTATTTAATATTCTTATTTTTGTTTCCTTCCATATGGGCCACACATAAAGCAAATATATTACTATTTCATTTCCCACAGAAACCACCTGTGCAGTCAGCACCTGCACTAATGACATTTAGAATATTTTTGGATGGATCCCGCTCGATTTGCATGCAAGCAAGTGATACACAGCTTCCTAATTTCTGGGGGAAAAAAAGCTATACATATGTCTATAATTACATTAAAACTTTTTAACGTTCATTTAACAGCATCCACTCCCATGTGACATGCAGTATGAGATATCCCTTCTGCAGAGCTTGCTGTGTGAGCAGGATTACAGTAGCACAGTGCAGCCTAATGCGTCAGTTTAATGTCCTATTCTGTATACCAGGGTCCTGACAACCAATAAAGCATCCAGATGCAATTTGTCCCCTTGATGCTGTTGGTGGATGAATACACTGCTGCCGCCTCTCTTTTGTGCATCAGCCTCTGGAGATTTGGTTCTTTGCGATAGGCCTAGTGATTACGCAATGTTTATGCCATCTTTATGTGTCTTATAGATAATGATTTAGTGTGGATTTTATACATCTCAGTCTGACAGCTTGAGTGCATTTGGATATTTGTGATTCTGTCAAGGCTTTAGTTTTCGGATTGAGGTCTGCAAAGATCAGGATGCTATCTCCTCTGTGCTGTCAATAGCAAACTGCATTTGAACAGTGTGTGGATCACCCACTACACTCAGTGCTGTCACTGCTGTTGCTTTTCTCACTGATGTCACACCAAATTATTTAACATTCTCCAGGCCGTGTAGTCTGGTTCCTGTGTCGACAAAGTTACGAGTTGACCTCATGTCATGTTTAAACTCCAGTCACAAGTGATTTGTAACTTTCAGCTGTCTAAAACATTTTGTTGCCAGGGGAAACATTATCTTTTAAAAACATGGTATCGTTGACACCCCAGCGGAGTGTTAAGAGTTAATTAATTCATACTGACAAAGAACATTTACTATATGACACCAGCCTGCTGAAATAGAGGGATTATACACAGATACCCAGCACAGCTATAGCCTCATACTGGTAGCCCCTGAGCAGTTCAATAATTGTTTGTTTCTACCTCGTGTGCTTTGACAGTATTAGTTAAAAGGCTAAATCTCAGGCTACTGACATCCCTGCCAAATGATGGTTGTGTGAATTGATAAAGGTTTTAGCCTGGGGAGAACTGTTTTAGATGCTATCTGTGTTTTATTTCAATTATAGCAGGGATCACAGAGACTGCCAGTGACCAGCTGACAGCTAATCCCTCAGGACAGGAAACGAGTTGTACAGCAGCCGATGTCATCTAAGGTTAAACGTCCATTGTGATGAGCCACTCTTCAAAGGCTGACGCATCCAGCTATTGTTCCTCTCCTCTTTCTATAATTAAAAGAGAAAAGAGAAGATGAAAGTCTAGTTCATGACATCCTGACAGCCCCGTGGCTCCATAACTCTGCCCCTGATTATAAAAGTCATAAAGGCAGGTAAGCAAGAAGACGCATATGTAAAAATGTGGGAAAGACAGATGGATAGATATCAGCGTAAGCAAACGTAGGCTACATGTGTGTGACGTCTGCGCTGCCTCCCTCAGCCTTGGTAGACATAACAAGAACGGTGCAGTGTGATGTAATACACCCCTCAACCTGAGAAGGGATGTTAAACGTGCGATAAGGTGCTATAACACCACTCTGCTTTTGAACAGTCACTCATCAAAATTGAGATTTTAACCCTTCGACACAGCAACAGCATACGTGATGTGAGAAAGATATTCTTCTCAATGGGCCCTTTCAAGGAGGGGGGATGGTGTCCGCTAGATATTATTCCCCCCTCGCTGTGTTAAGCGGTAATGAATGGCAGCTAATGAACACCACCTCTGCGGCTGTCTCGCCTTGACGCCCTTTGCACAGCCAGTTTGCTGGTGGCTGTCTGGGAGATGAGAGCGATGAGGGGCGAAGAGGGAGGGAAAGAGAAGGAGAAAAGGACACAGCGGGGGGCTGTCACACCTCATACCAGCCCAGCGCTGAGGTGGGAGCCCACTAGCTTTAGCATGGACGGATCAAAGGGAGAGAGGTGTTGCAGAGAGGGGGGAGGTTGGAGGGAGGGACGGAGGGAGGGAGGATGCTCAGTCGCAGCCAGGTTAAGGTGCTGTGTTGTTAACGGTTGCGTGTATCCAAGCTGCATCCACAGGTGTTTGATAGACCTCGCGGCACACCTTTCATTTTCACTAGTTTATGTAACATGATGCATTATTTCATGTTTCATTAACCATTTTATGTTTCTGTCTCACCAACTTTCAGCCACAGGGATCTGAAGCCAGAGAACCTGTTGCTAGATGAAAAGAACAACATCAGGATAGCAGACTTCGGCATGGCCTCCCTTCAGGTTGGAGACAGTCTGCTGGAAACCAGCTGTGGGTAAGTAATGTAGAAAACATTGTGATGCATGTTTTATAATGCAAAGTTTGACTCATATCCATAGCCCAGAAAGTCCTGCAGGTAGAGATAAGTCATAGTGGGGCGGGGGTGGCAGGTGCAGTCGCTGGAATCCAACAGAGAGAAACAGAGAGGATGATGAGTGCAGCTACCAAGCCCCTCTGTTCTCAAAGGCCTCGTGACGGTGCACTCGCTGTTGATCTCTGGAGAGGCGGTTGGTGTCTCTCTCTCTCTCAGAGTGTGCTGTCTGGCTGTGAGCTGGGGCCAGGGCCAGGGCCACACATTACTGCTTTCCATCCCCTCGTATCTGACGCCTGGTTTTATGATTTGGCAGTCACGACCACGGCAGGCCTATCAATCCCACAACGACTGCAATGAATTCCCCTCCAGGAAAAGTCACTCTCAAAGTGTTTTGTATGTGGCCATCTATACTGTGAAAGTGTTTTTTATTTAACCCCCTCAGGTGTAGTGAAAGGCGTGCAGTTTCACATGTCAATAAAAGGGGGGACATAGTTGATGATGGTTTGCTTTTAAGTACTTTCATAAACTCAGAATCACATTTTCACAGCGCAGAAAGTTGTTCTATGAGTTTCAATCAGTCTTACCTGAATATCCTAATATGTAAGCGTGGGCCATAATAGGTTTACATCTAGCAAAGTGGGCAGTTTGTTTTGCCCATTAGCTGTAAACCATGAGGTGAAGCACTTTTCTTTCCTTCCAGATTCCTCATGGTCTTGGGAGAATTTTGCTCTGTGGTTCCACATGACAGGGCTGGGAGATAGAGAGACCCTGTGACATCTGTCCCCAGCTCAGACCTGATTCTGTCCAGATTATACCTCCAAATCAGCCGCGACTGAAATTACACACACTCGCGTACACGCAATTCAGCGACCACACATGCGCACAGGGTGCTGGTGAGGCTTAGTTCATCCCTGACCTCCAAGACCCTTTGTCCTCGGCTGTCTCCCTCTCCTCCCTTTTTATAATACGCATGCACACTCATTTAAGAAAGTGCATGCACACACACACACACTAAAAGCAGCAGAAACTGTTGCGTAATTTTTTTTTTTTTTCCAGCAGTAGCACGGTGCCTTAGCACTCATGACTCATCGGTAGAGATCAAGCCAACTGAGCGCTGTGTGCATAGCTATCTGCAAGTAAAATGTGCATGACTGAGTCACTCTGCAGCCATGATGACCGCACTGAAGTGTTTGCATTTCCTAGAAAGTCTATAGGATGGGACAGCTCTTACTCAGCTTTTTGCTGTATCCTGTAGATCACCTGTATATTTCTTACTTCTTACTTAGTGTCCCTCATGCATTTACAAAGTGTCAAAAGGTCCAGGAACACAGTGTAAGACAGTGTTGTCTTACAGAGATGACACCACACACACAGCTAAGCAAGGTAGTCCTGTTTTCGTTCCACTCCCAGCCCAATCCCTACACGCACTTCTGCGTGCATGTGTGTGTCTCGCCAGAACGTGTGAGTTCCACTTGTGTTTGTTTGCCAGCGCAAAATACATGGGAATGTGCCATACGCTGTGTGTGTGGTTATTGATTATTCATGCTCTTCTGACTGTCCCATCTCTAAGTGTAGATATGACAGTTTTTAATTAAATGCATTTATCTGGCCCCCTCTCACCATGCAGTAGTTTGACACAAATGTATTCCATTTGCCACGGGTAATGGAGCTGAGTGAAGATGAGACTCACCCCAGGTAGAGTAGGGGGAGCCTCGGAGCACATCCATAAATACATGCAGACGGAGAGACATATATAGATGAGCAGAGGCATTGACAGTCACATACAAATATGGAGCCAACAACACATACACACACACACACACACACACACACACAAACAGCCTGCTGCTTCTGGATCTATTCGTGGCTTCATGAGTTTAGCTCCAAGTTCATCGGCACTCCCAGTTTAAGTTCTGTTGCGCTTATTGATGAAAGGAAATTATCTTGTATGCAGTGAGGTTTACCACACAAATTTTTATGAAGATGAGCTGCATGTCTCAGTATCTCCTCAATATTGCTGGGCCATGCTGCTCCTGTGAGGAACTCATATTTCTTAAACTCATGATACATTTCAAACTGTCTAAGGAAGCTGGTGAGTTCATGTTGAAGTTTAGAGGGCTTGTTTGAACCGGTGGTCTGCAGTGATAAAGGGGGCGTCGTTTAGCTCAGTGGGTAGAGCAGGCCTCCCATTGGCAGAGGCTATAGTCCTCGCTGCAGCCGGCCCCAGTTTGATGGTAGCCCTTTGCTGCATGTCATTCCCTCTCTCTCTGTGTCCCCATTTCCTTTCTCTCTACAGCTTTCCTACCAATTAAAGGCACAAAAAGCCCATAAGAATACTTGACGGTAAATGTGATGCTTTTGTAAACAAGCAGGTTTTTCTTTTACAATATAACACTAAAGGAAGGTAAAATAATAGAAGAAAGATATCGCACCACCCACCCTCCTTCCACAGTAAAGAGCCATGTAGTACACAACCTTCAAACCATCAAACACTGGCCCACTGGCACTGACTGGGCTCCCACTCTACACCTTTATACTTTGCATTAATTGATGAGTGGAGGAAGCTGCATGCAGTTAACCTAGTACACCAGTGGAGAAAGTGTTACCTGGTGCAGGAGAGAGAGCAGCGTTACCAAAACAGCACTAGTGTTGCAACAGTCTCTCTTTATGCTGTCGGCTAAACCACTCGCATCAGCAGCTATTAGTTGCACTATGCAGCCATTTGGTGGCCGCATAGTAAAAGCCAAATCTCCTGTCCTGTGTGTTGGTTTTATTTATGCAACGGGTGTGGTGTTAGGGACAGAGAGAGTAAATGAGCTTTAGCAAATAGCAAGAAAAGAGTGATGTTATGTCAACCCAGGTGCAACTGTTCTACAAAAAGCCTGTGTTTCTCACTCACTAGTCAGAGAGAAGCGGCTTTTTCTGTTTATCTGTAGTATCCTGGTCAATAATCTGCATTTATGGTGTGAGCAGAAAGAGATTTTTCATCATAATGTTCATTTCATAAAGTATGGGCTTTCATATGAGGCCTGAATTTTTTTTATGTTGTTAGATACATTTTAAATGGGTTTTATTTGCATTATGGATTAAATGATGCTGTTAAACACAGGTAAACGCAGCAGGATTAAACTATTTTCAAGTGTATGTACAGTTTAAAAGCTCACATATTTCAATGATCTTTACCGTGTAATTTGCTACATCCTGTAGGTGGCATGGCTGACTGATTTAATTGAGTGTTCTGATGAAGCAGGAAGCTGAGGTGCTTGTTTTCCAGTCTTTACCTTCACCCCTGTGTGCCACCCTAAAGCTTGTGCAAGTAATGAGTTCATATTCATGCTGGTTCCAGCTGCGGCTCGTGGCCCTCATGAGGCATAACTAGTGCAAATCTGAGGCTTGTTTTTTATTTTTATTCCTGGCTCATCTGCATAATGCACTATGACACTTGCAATCAGGAAGGCCATATTTGCATAGGCTCGCATTTGAACTTACCCCGTCGAACTGGTGGCAGTGTTTGTTATCGGCCAGTATTTTGACAGGCCCGAGGAAGCAGGGCTGTCAGAGTTGGTATTCATGAATACACCAGACAACAACCAAGCTAATGGGCGCCATGTTTACAGACTTGAGATTGTCTCTCATTAGAGCCAAATATCCCACTATTAGATGAGACTGAGCGGGAGAAGGAGGTGGAAGATGCATCACCAGGCTGAGAGCTTTGGGGAGACAGGTGCCTGATTTGCTCCCTATACGCTGTCAGATCAGAGGAAAACAAACACTCTGAGATCAACAAGTTGTTTAATTTATTTGATTATAGATTGATGTAAAACTCTTATTTGCCTAATTTCTGTCAAAACAGTGAGTGTGGAAATCTGGCAATGTCAGAGCACGAGGAAAAGTTCCACTGAGTATGTAAAGAATAACGATTCACTCATCCACAGCCATTGGCTTATGAAACAGCCGTTGCGGCGTAGCTCCATAAATCTTCATACAATATTGATGTGTCAATCTAGTCATTGGGTTTACTGTCAGCCCATCCAGGTGTTGTAAAGATTAGTGGGTCTGTTCACTGTCTGCTGTGAGAGGATGCCCTTGAGTGAGTAAGCAGGAGGACATCCAAACACCCTGAGGATGTCTCAACTCCCGGAGCACATCTTGATCTATGTTCACTGGAGACATTTACTGTCTGCTTAAATTGTTCTTTTCACATTTTCATACAGGGGTGTTACCAGTGTATAATGTTTGGTGTGTCATGATTGTATAGCCTGACTTATTTTGCAGTACAGCAGTAGATTTACACTAGACATCAATAACCTAGATCTGCTCTTTCTTTCTGTTTCTTCCTGGATTGACTCTTTTTTTCTCTATTTCCAACAGATCTCCACACTACGCCTGTCCAGAGGTCATCAGGGTAAGTCTGTTTTTTTTTTTCTAAACAGATTTGTAAAATAGTTTTTGCTCCACTAACCTTCTCTTCTTCCTGCACCTTATTTTAAACATCCCTAAGACTTTGTCCAAGCCCGTTAACAAACACCACTGTTGTCCGCAGGGGGAGAAATATGACGGGAGGAAAGCAGACGTTTGGAGCTGTGGGGTCATTCTTTTTGCCCTGTTGGTGGTGAGTGTCATCTCATTCTTCACTAACTGATGGTGATTGGACTGACACACAGTTTAAAACTCCCCGTGAAATGTGGCATAATGTAATTTTTACCATGAAGTGTCGCCGTCCCTCCGCGGCCGACAGTACAGTATGTCTATAGCCTTTACCCCCCGGCTGCTCTGGATCAATAGGAGAAAGCGAGCGAACCCTGCGACAGGACTGTAACACCCTGGATGTTGACTCCAGGTTGACCTTAGTGGAGTGTGAGAAGGTGGTGGGAGCTGGAAGCCACCGCGAAGCCTGGAGCGTAAACTCCGGGAGTTAAATCCAAAATCCTTCCATTTACAAGGTCTCACCAGAAAAGTTGCAGAGACGCCCTCAAGCTGATATTCCTGCGCAATGGAAGATCAGAGAATAGAAGCATCTTTTTATTCATTATCCTGTATCCACACACAACGCTGTATCCATAATCAGGTCTATTCTCCAGCTACATTATGTCTGTGGTTCCCCAGCCGTGCAGCCCCGAAGCTTTGTTTCATCAACAGCTGTACTATAGTTCCTACACACTCCTGCACCATGAATAATTCATACAGTCAAACTGAAAAGAAGAGAGCCCAAAATAAATACCAACGCTGACAGGGCGGCTTTTTGGCCACAGGCCCTGTGTATTTGTCTTTGTTTTTGCCTCTTTGTTCCTCACGCCGTCTCTTCCCGTCTCATAAGTGTGTGTTTACTTTTGTTAAGGACAGTCTCCCTTCCACTTTTGTGTTGCATAAACTTGAAGTTGTTTACCATTGTCTCCATCGTGGCCGTCCGTCTCTCACTCCAAACAAAAGTTGTTGGTTTTTTTGGTTGTTTTTTTCCCCCACACTCTCACTGTTTGACTGCAGATGAATACTGTCTTTCTCCAGTTTTGTCCTGCTGTCTGGCTGTGAGATAACCATTTGTCTGATTGTGGGAGACACGCATACTCCCCAGCAGTTAGGCTACACTCAGATCATCTGTTACACAAGCCTGCCCCCTTTTTCATTTTTTCTCCCTCTACTCTACCTCTTTTCATTTCTCAGCTTTCTTTCTGTCTTTCACCCCCCTCCCCTCCACTGAATCTTGTCTTCTGGTGGAGGTTGTCATTCATCAAACAGCCACATCTGTGAGATGTCAGCTCGCTCTGATAAATGACTCTGATGAGAGAATGCTAAATGAACGAGGTAAATGAGAAAGCTGGGTAATTATTAGAAAAGCCCTGTTTTCATCTTACCGCTGTTTATTATTTATTTTTGCATCGCCGCTGAGAGCAGAAAGCTCTAATTGGAGAATTGAACAAGTTGAGAAAGCGAGCCTGTTCTTAAAGTCAAGCAGAATCAAGACTCAAAATGTGTTTTTCGTTTGTTTTTGCAAGGCTTTTTAGTTTTTCGCATTCTTTTTCATTCTTTTTTTCTTTCCCGACCTCAATCGAGTGAAGTCTTATTTTCTGTTCTAACGCAGCCTTTATAACAAGTGCACACTGTTTCTTCTTTGCTAGGTTTTTCATTCCTACACACATACAGAACATCCTCACCATTTGCTATTTCATTTCTCTTTTCTCACTCGCTGCTTCTTGCGTGTGTCTCTCCAGGGCGCTCTGCCGTTTGATGATGACAACCTGAGGAATCTTCTGGAGAAGGTGAAGTTGGGGGTGTTTCACATGCCGCACTTTATCCCTCCAGACTGTCAGAACCTTCTCCGTGGCATGATTGAAGTGGATGCTACCAAAAGACTAACGGTCAGTTCAATAAGAGTGGATGAAAAACACATTATGATTATCTACATATACCTCTCTGTTCTTTTGGTCTAGGGCCACTTGGTTCCAATAGAGAGAATTCTTCATGCAACATGCAAGAAAGAATAATTCTTAACCTGCCTGAATTGAAGATGAATCCTGCAGCTCAGTCCCACACTATTACAGAAAGCTTTCCCAAAAGAGTGCAGGCTGCTGCAACACTAAATAGGTGTTAACTATGTGTATACAGTATGTTCATGCCCATTGTTTAAGAAGGAACATAACACCCCATGTGTGCCTCAAGGATGACTGTGGCCCTGGTGTCAGTGAATATAGGGCTGTCAATCGACTAAAAAAAATGCGCGATTAAGCTATCAACGATTTAATTGCATTTTTCCACTTATGACTGAAGCTTATAATGGATATTTATTTATGTTAAATCATCAAATTAATCTAGAATAAACACAACTAAAGTATATTTAAATTCAAAGACTAATTTAATGGCTTTCTTTAAACTTTGAACACAGGTTCTCTCCTGTGAAGTACAAATTTGGCACAAAAAAGGCACCTTGCTTATATCCTCCAACAGAAATAATAACAAAACCCAGGCCTACATGTGTTGAATATCAAAACCAATCGCACTGAACTCCCCTCTGTAAACTAAATTGAATGTAGACCAATCGGTTCATTGTAAAACATAAATGTATTAATGTAAATGAGGTGATTTGTGTACATACAGAGCCCAGAGGCAGCGCTGCTCTTCTGTCCAGTTAATCAATGAGACCAATATTTATCTCCTAAAAAGAATTAAACCAGCCAGCAGTAAACCACTAAAGACCTGTGGGTAAGTTAATTGGCTCTCTTTCTTACCCCGGGATGGCGACGCAGGTTGACCGGCCGACCACCTCAGGAGAATGGGCTGTTGCGCTGCCTCTGATATGACCCGCTGGTCCCGGTCGCTGCTCCCACAGGTGGAGCTTCACTTCTCCCAAAACGTCAGAGCAAACTTCCAAACAGGCGTCATTTGGATAAACTAACTGCATATTGGGAATCTAAACTGACAATTACCCGCATAGAAAAATATTAAAACTTAATAAAGTGACAAATAACAGCGCTACAGCACATGTACTTTGCATGCATGTATGTCTCATGCTTTATTAGTATGCGTTATGTGTTTCTATACTGCATACAGGTAAACTCTCTTTCTCATTATGCACTATTCATATGTTATCAGTGTCTCACTCTGTATTGAATAGACCTGAATAGAATTTTCTATTGGAGTACCACGACCAGCAGTGATTACTAATTATGTTATAGAATCTGCAAAACACATTTTAGTAAGTATTCATACAAATATAGACACAATAGGTCTGAGTTAAGTGAGGAAAATCTTTCTTCTGCAAATTCACAGCAAGCTGAAAAAACTTGTAATGCTTCAAGGAGAGAGTAAGATGGCAAAGATACACACTTAAACGAAAGTGGCTAATATCAGCTCCTGCCAAGCCAACCGTTGTCTTTTTGTTTGTTTCTTCGTTCCTCCCTTGTGTTCCAAATGTGTTTTTCCTCATCCCCAATTCTGTTTGAGTCCTTCCTTCAGTACAGAGTGTGAATTCAGGGGAGGTTTTCTGTTTGTGTTCTCTCCCACTGCACTGTTTAGTGCAATCATCACAATGCCAGTCCCTTTCGACACGGCAACCGATCACCTTGGCAAGGCGGCTGGAATAGGGCACGGGAGCACAGAGATGTGAAGGGCAGCGAGTCTGAATAGAGAAAGAGCAGAATGGACAAAGGGCGATGTAAATAATGAAAGTGGCTTAGAGAACTCAAAAGTATATACTTCACAGAAAGATGGAGCTGCCCTGAATTTGAAATACAGGACAAGAACAGATGACGCACAGAGAATCAGACGAGCTTGCAAGAGACTGTAGCTGCACACGCTCAAGATAAAAACCCAGATTTTCATATGCATACTCTATACTGTATGTACACACACCCTCTCCAGTTATCTTTGTGAACCAGTGCAGTAAACAATACTGTTTTCATGAACTTACCTGTGAGTAAATGTGGTTACACCACCTGTAGGTTGATGCTGCTCCATTTCCCCCATGCCTTAGCTCATCTCACACAGTGGCAGAATGACTTAAACTTTCACAGGAATGTGAAAGGCACATAAAAAATAGACCGGAAAAGCTACAAAGAAAGAGATGCTCATTTGCAGGCGAGTTGACAACTTGAAGGTGAAACCCCTCAGATAAGCAGCAAGTGTTGAAGCATCAACTAGAAAAGACCTCCACCTCTTTGGTATGCTGTGTGTGCTTTATTTTTCTGTTCTCTCTGCCTGACGAGAACAGGTCACCCTGATATCCCCTAGATATGTCCAGCAGCCTCCAGCGCTGTCCTCGACAAAAGCGTTACACACGGACAGAGCTGCTGGGAGAGAATATGCTACCTGTCCACCCCCCTCTTGTGCATGATGGCTCCAAACAGAGCTCAGGGGATGTGTTGTAACCTTACAGAATGTCAAAGAGCCCTGTTAGATTGAGAATTCTTGGAGTTTAGTGTGCGACAGACCTGGATGAAGACAGGTAAGCTCAAGGGTGGAAATGACATCATATGGTGCCACGTTCTTTTGCTATAGGGATCATTGACGATGTTGACACTAGTTTGTTGAATCAAAGTGTTAGGGTTAGAGACCATAACTACTCTCTGTGTTTCAAAACGACTATTGTCACTTTCTGTTAATTAGATTTTGCTAGTAGATGCACACAAGTACACACACAATGCCAAGGCCCCCACAGAGTTCTGAGTGGGAGGGCACGTACCCGGGCTTAAGGGGCTTAGCTCAATAAAAGCCCTTCTCTTCATTTCCTGTCTGTTTAGCCAGGGCCCTGGAGGCGACCAGGACAGCCACCTCAACGCAGTCATCTCATCTTCACAATTCAAATGAACACAGACACCCTGGAAAGATCTTCCACCTTGTGATCCCTGGCTAATGAAAGGGATTGGCTAGCTTATTATATTAAAGAGCAGTTCATCACAGACGGATAATACCCTCACAGGGATGTAGCAGATGAAGTATACTGAGGTTCCGGAATGACAACATAGCAAGTGTGTGTGTGTTTTTTTGTGTCAGAGTAAAACTTGACCTCATTCACTGCACTGATGTGCTGAAACCACTAGCTTCTCCCTTTATGACAGTGCGTGTGAGCCTCTACAGGCATCCATTAAGAAATCTTTGTGTGTGTAGTGTCTCGGGATCTCTGTGTTTCTTCCTGATACGAGGACTTCAAAGATCCCTCTGTCGCCATTCTCTCAGCAAAAGCAGTAACAACAGAAAGTGAAGCTGTAAAAAAAAACAAAAAACATAGCCTATAGCTTCAAGGTTCCCAGCCAATATAAGTAACAGATACAAGTTGTAAAAAAAAAAAGCTTAATTTTCTGCCTCATGTAAAACCTAAAAAGAAAAAATCACTCAACATTACGGCTCTTGAGATAATCTAAATGCATGGGAAATAAACACACAAAGCGTACGCTTCTGTTTTTCTTCCCTCGACTGTCTTTTCCTTTTGATCACTTAAATTAATTCCAAGTTTAATGAAATTTATATATATATATATATATATATATATATATATATATATATATATATATATATATATATATATATATATATATATATATATATATATATATATAATCTGAAGTTTCTGCTGCTCTGCTAAGCTAGTTTAGCTCTTAGCAGGACTTTATCAGGTGTTCCTTTTTGTAATTGGATTTAATTTCTGCCTTATTTATAGTAATATAATCATAGACTGTAATTTAAAACATAATTACTAATATGTTGGAGAATTAAAACAGTTTTTTCACCATTGCCCCACACACACCGAATGTCTCTATCTGCTCTAATAAACAGCCACACAACAGCACATGCATGCACACGCTGGGGCTTGATACACTTCTGTATCAATGAAAGCTTACAAGAGAATTAATTTATGCTGCATCCAGATAAAGATGTACCTGAGTACACACTCAGAAACACACCAAGCCAAGTCAGTATTACAGCAGCATTCCTGTCTGCCTGAGTGAAAGCAGCTGGAATTGGTACTGTCACATTTAGAGGCTGATTGATGTGATACTGCATTTCAAAGCACATCACTTTCATGCCTGCGTGTGATATCGGTCTCTTGCCTCCAGGCCTTCAATAAAAGTTGGAGAGAGTAGGTCACCCACCGGCCTGTATCTGACGGGCAGGGTGTCTCTGTCAATACCATGACCTCTGTGGAGGCAGACAGGAATCAGCTATAGTCCCGTAACCGCAGCCTTCCTGCCTCTGCGATTGCGCTGATACCACATGAAGGCGTTTATGTGTGCCGAGGCGCAGAGGTGGATCCTCTGGGACGGCAAACACATCGAGACACTGATGGAGACACATACCCAAGAACTACGCTTCTAAATAAGTGACAATAATTAGAGCTGCTATGTGTTTCCCTCCTGTGGTTCCACAACAACAGCAGGAGCAAATTAAAAAGTCCCAGCAGCGACATTGATCCTGTTTTCCTCTGTGGGCAGTTAAAACACGGTGAAGTCCCTCGAACAGACATCTTCCTCTGTTGCCCTTTTGCTCGCTGCTCCTGTCTCTCTCCGCATTCCCTTTTGCTGCAAAAAAACACCGTGCTGATAACGTTTGTCGCAAAATGGCTACATTTAGAGTGTGATGACAAGGGTAGCATCAAGAGAGTGTGTGTGTTTGTGAGAATAAGAGAGATGGGAAGGGAATGAGAACAGGAGATTCCCTTTAGACCAGAGGGCTTGGCAGGGTCAGCAGTGTGTGTGAGGGAGATAATATTCTCTGTTTATATAGCTCAGTGGTATCACCTCTCTCTTCTCTCTCTCTCTGTCTCTCTCTCTCTCTCTCTCTCTCTCTCTCTCTCTCTCTCTCTCTCCATCTTACTCTTTTTTCCCCCCAATAAGTTTTTTTTTCTCCCATTGGCGTTATTAATATTTGAAGGCCTCATTATTTACTTCCACCGTTCAATCTGGCCGTATTGTCTGCGGCGTTTCCATTAAGCCAGTAAGCTCAAGGCTTACTGTGAAGCCATACTGCACCAGACATTTCTATACACAAGCACTGACTGATGATTCTGTTGCCTTCCATTCATTCCTTAGTACCAAAAATATGATGAAATGATTCAAATCAAATGTGTTGTGTGTGTACTGAATGTTTATTTTCTCTTCTCTTTTACAGTTAGAACAGATCCAGAAGCACACATGGTACATGTAAGTAGTCTCTTACCTTCCTCTCTACACCCCTCACTACTCCTCCTCCTCCACCTTCACCCTATTCTACAGGGCTTGTAGGCCTGGGGGGAGCTACCACATGATAAATGACTGTGAGTTTCAGCCGTGTACGCGAGAGTACCTTTGAGCAGGGCGTGACTCCACTTTGGGGGATGTGAGGGTAAATTGGCAGTGCATGAAAAGAGGATGTGCCGCATATGGTCATCTGAACAGGGAGCAGAGGACAAGGGAACGAGCATGGATGCGGTGCAGGGTGAACCTACCCTGACCTCAGTGTTCCCACCATTTAACTCTCATAACCGAGTGTACCCACCCTCGAAAGCCCAGCATAAATCTTTTGAGAAAATGTGTGCTGCGGGTCATTTTATGTCACGAGTTCATTTATGAGTTCTTTTTTTAATACCCTACCTCTAATAATCAGATTGTAAGAAGTAGTAGCGGACCCACTGTAAAAGTAATTTAAGGATTTTTAAGGTTCTTCGGCTCCAAGAGCAAAGATGAATCATGGGTGGAAGTTGTGAGTCCTGGAAGGAGCGTGAGTTATGGTGTCTGTCGTGTGCTGAAAGATCATGAAAACAGACAGCCAGGCTGATAAAAGAAACAAGAACAGACAAGAGGAGAAGAGTGTGGGGAGGAAGATAATGTAGTGTAAGTGAGGAAGATGCCTGTCTTCTTGGCTTGCCAAGTGAATGGATGAACTCATGAATGAATGAACAAATGAGAGAGGTATTTCTATCTGTCAGCTTGCCTGTGGTTATTCATGTTAGAAGCAACCACATAGAATTTACACATTTACAGTCATATTTTCAAATAATTGTATTGGATTCCATTGAAATATAGAGATCCATGATTTCTTTAACAAAAATCCACCCTCTAACCTTCATTAAAGCAGGATTTATTTAGTCTATCCATCAGTGGATATAACACTCTGGAATCTAAATGTACTTTTCAGTACACACATGTCAGGAGAAACAGAGGGGTCTGTTTTTATTTTCAGTTTTATATGCACATAGTGAAACGGGGGGTTGGAGGTTGTGTGAGGTGATGGAAAGGTGGTTGTTTGTATGATTTTAATAGCTGCCTATGGGGTTTACGCTTTACTGGGCTCACCGGAGGGAAAGAAAAATAGATGAAGGGAAAGAAGTAGAAGGGTTGCATATTGACACAAACCTGTGTATAAATTTGCCACATTTGTAGAAAAGGCAGATGGTTGTGGTCTTTGAAAAAGACTTCAAGAATCTACCAGATATCTTGTAGACATTGGTGTCTGTGCTAGTTCAGGCTTTCATTTTAAATCCCAAAGAAGATAAAGGCCTGTCTGTGTACTCCCCAAGACACACAGAGGCAGAGAAAAAATGACATAACTAGGAGAAGGTCTGGAAAAAACGGAGGTAATAATGAAAAAAAACTAAGTTTGGAAAGCCAACTGGAGAGGGGGAGATTGCAAAACTTAACAGTATGACTCAGTCATCTGTCTCCATCTCCGTGAGCGCGATGACCTGAGTTCACCCTCTGAAGCTTACTAGCGAAATGACTAAACCTGGCAGAAATACGTGACTATGAAAGTCTCATAATACGAGCCAGGGTCATAATGAGGTAAACATGTTACCCCAGATGACCAGCAGGCAAACAAACACTGACATACTTCACACACTGTGATTTCAGTTTACACTACATGCTCATTAAATCGGTAAATCTGCGTTCCATTATGCCTCTTTAAGTCTTAGAAAGTATATGAAAACATTCACATCGGCCTGTTCAAATTTAATGATGTCAATAGCAGAGCAATAAGAATACGAAATGGTCTTTCAGATACCCGTAGTTTTTCATTGTATCATTTGATAGGACTCCACTAAGTGGTGTAAATCATCTGCTTAAATAACATGAGAAGCATGTTGTTTGATGTGATTTTTTGTTTTATGTTGTGTTTTGAACATAATAAGGCAGCTAACATATCATGTTGCAGGAATGTCAAAGACTGTATTTCTTTTTGCTATGCTGCTTAAAATTCAAATAAAGATATTGTGGGAAAAAGAATAAGAAATGGCTGACAGTGTCCTTATTTGTGTGTTGTTGTTTTTTTTTTGTATTCTCAGAGGGGGGAAGAACGAACCAGAGCCAGAGCAGCCTGTGCCCAGGAAGGTGACCATCCGCAGCCTGCCCTCTGCAGACGATATCGACCCAGACGTACTGGACAGCATGCACTCCCTGGGCTGCTTCAGAGACAAAAACAAACTACTGAAAGACCTACTCTCAGATGAGTGAGTGAACGGAGAGGCAAAACATGGGGACGGGGGACAAGGATGAGATTTGATATAGAAGACTAAGCAAAAGAAGAAGAGAAGTAGTGTGTGTTGAAATAGAAAAAAAAATTGTGGCGTAGGTGTGTGGTGCAGTTGGCCTTGGTTTTTCCCCGGCTCTTATGAAATCCTGTGAGGCTGTCACTTCAGATGTCAGAAGCCATAGATCACTTAACGGTTATCACACTGCGCTTACACCACTTGCTACTGGATGTGGATACAATCCCCCCAAACTGTTCTGAACTGATTTCATACTGCAAAACATGCTCCTGGGTCACATTGTTAATGCTGTGCTGCGCATGTTTGTGTCTCAGCCACACATGTTTGAGTTTTGGTGCTCCTGTGAATTTACATTTGTGCTGAGTATAGGCTACTTTCCCTGCAGTTTCTCAAACACTTGTTTTTATTAATATAAGCATCGCTTTTCTTTTCAGTCTCCTTTGCCTCCATTTTACATTTGCCCGGTGTCTTCCTTTTAATCCTAAACGAACATCACTACATAACTTTCCCCTCTGCCCATCTATTCCGTCGGCCTCCTTTCTCCTTGGAGTATTCTGTAATAATGCTGGACTGGAGCAAAATCTGCGGTCTCCATCTCCACCCCCCCGGTTCATTTAAGCTGAAGTTGCAGGTCCTTGTCTCTTTGCCTCCTACTGCTTTCCAATCTGTCTTTATTATGGAGGGCCAATGCCTTTGCCTTTTGCATAGAGAGTATTGGCCTAGAGGCTAAAGATATTAGGCTGACTGATTTACTGGGAAAGAAAAGGATGAACTCATACGTTTTGATACTTCCATAAACTTACTAGCAGACGCTGCACATGGAAATAGGGCATATCCCTAAAAAATACATGCAGAATATTATATGATTGCTTAATGATCTGTGAAACTAAAGTTTTGTTTTAATGATGAAATCTATTTAGTAGCTTCTTCACAATGAACCCAAAACGATTAAAGAACATAAATCATAGTGAAGGTTTCTGCAGTTTAATGTCTTGGTCTTTAAGCACTTGCAGACCTTGCTGGGGTAACATGGGGTCACAGTGAAAATGAACATTGGTACATAATCTAACGGCATAAATGACTGTATTATTTATGGGCATATTTTCAATATTTTTATTTTCTAATTGCCCTCTCTTTTGCAGAGACAACCAAGAAAAGATGATCTACTTCCTGTTGCTGGACCGTAAGGAGAGATACCCAAGTCAGGAAGACCAGAATCTCCCCCCTCGCAATGAGATTGGTGAGGCTTGAAAAGAAAATATAAGTGTAGATAAAGAATGTGATGATCACAGAATAATAACTGAAGAAAAGAGCATAGCAGGGGGAAAGAAAATCAGTATGTCTGAAAAATACTGCTATGTGACTGGAATCTTTACCTTAAATGGCTTTTACACAGGCAAAAAAAAAGTGGGTATATAGACAAGAATAAGTCCTGCAAGAAGTTAACACATGAGTGTTCCCACTGTCTGAGGCACGCCGAAGTGTTTTCCTCCCTCTGAAGGAATTGGATGAGCTCCAGTGGCGGTGGATTGACTCTCCAGTAGGATAAAGCTTTCTGTTTATTGAAAATAGACAAGCTTCTCAATGAAATATAGCGGCAGAAATAGAAGGTGTCGATAGGCCATATATTTCATTTATTTATTTATTTTTCCCACTGTCTGCTGACTGCTTCAGTTCAGATATTAACTCATTGGATAAAAAATAAAAAAAAGATTCTCCCTTTCGCACACCACAACCCAGCACAGATTTCCACCCACAGAAATCTGTGCAGAGACAGAGATGCTCTACTTAGACATCCGCCAGGTTTATTTTCTGACAAGAGCACTGCAAGAGGAGGAGTATTATGTGCAAATGTGTGTGTGTGCGCGTGTGTCTGTGCTGTGAGATACCGACATTTTGATGAATAGACTCCCTCTTCAGTGAATGTGATACAGTCAATACAGTGGCCATTAGTTCAAGGTCTGGGAGGTAACCATTACTTATTCACTATTAGTTAAAATGTCAATGTGATCAGCACTAAAAATCACTCAAACACTCACGCATATACACACATGCACACACACACAGAGAATACACACAGAGGGGACATCAGGTTGCATTGTGGTGACTCTGAATCGGCCTGTTTCTGTTTCTCTGTTTCCTTCAGATCCTCCAAGGAAGCGGGTGGACTCCCCCATGTTGAACCGACACGGCAAGAGGAGACCAGAGAGGAAGTCCATGGAGGTGCTCAGCGTCACAGATGGAGGCTCTCCCGTGCCGGCTAGGAGGGCTATTGACATGACGCAGCATGGACAAAGGTACGTGTGCAGGCCAAAAGCAAAAAAGTAAAAAGAAATATCCATGAAAGGAGAGAAGAGAGTGTGTGTGTGCATGTGTGTGCATGTGTGTGTGTGTGTGTGTGGAGGATCTCGCAGCCCAGTGGTTTCAGATGGTCTGACAGCGAGTCTGTCTCTGATGTCAGCAGGATACATTGTGGAAAAAAAATAAAAAATAAAAAAATAAACAGAGACTGACTCTCTGCTCGCTTTGTCTCCTGTCTCACTGTAGTAAATCAGTGTACAGTAAAAGCTTGGATATTCCTGACGCCAGTACAAAATGCAGCAAAGAAGAAAGGTATTCACTTGTCACTCACTCCCTGTGCTTTCACCTCCTCTCTGCTCTGTGCCTTCACCCTCATGTGAGGAGACGTCCGTGGCAGGATGTTAAGATGCAGCGGAGCTTTTCTGTTGCTTTGTTTTTACATTGCGATGACATGTGCAGCATGCGGCAGCCTCGCAGGTCTGTTTTAATATGTCGTAACTCGTCTGAAAAATAAAAGATCTGCTGTGTCCTACAGAGTCAACAACTCTAGGATGTCCACTTCTAAAATTAGACTTAACTCTTCTTAATTAACTTAATTCTCAAACTGAAGAAGATGACACATTTGCAATTCAGAGCCTTAATATCTACAGCCCCCCCATTTTCCGGTGTTAGCTCAATTATCTCTCTTTTTTTAATTTTTTTTTTTACATAATCTGAATGCATTGATAATCACTTTCTCCCATACTGTGCCCCACTTTCTCCAGATGCAGAACAATTCTCCATTTCTCCGTTTGAGAAATGTTCAAGTCAAGCAGAGCTACATCGCGACAAGGCGCAGTGGGCTGATTTTAAAAATCTATTTCCTCATCTTATTTCAACAAGCAATATATCATCACACACATCACACATCTCTGCTCAGAGGCAGTGACATTTGTGACAGCGGGGGAGATTGAATCTGAGGGGGTGATAACCTGATCTGCCTAATGATAGGCAGATTGGCAGAGTGCTGGGAAAAGCTTTCAGAGGTGGAGGATGTAAAATGCAGAGGCAGCGAGTGCATGGACTATATAGATAAAAAAAAATTATATATATATAGTCATAATATTGAAAATTCATCTGAAAGCTAGATACATGAGCAACTCCTCACCTAACATTTTCGCTATAACAAAATATCAAGAATATATTTCCACTTCATCCCACTCGGAGAAGTCACTTCAGAAGTTTTAAATCCATTTCAAGAGCTCCCACCTCTAAACACTTCTGCTTAATTCTTTCTGTCCTCTGGTGCCTCTGAATTTCAGTTTAAGATTCATCTTCTTGTGTTTCATCGCCTCCACTCCTCTCGACTCTTTCGTCCCTTCAGGCGATCCAAGTCTTATCTCTTCTTTATTTAAAGGTTGCGTTAGAGTAGGAGCTGCCTTCTTCTGCCCTTCGCCGAGACTCGTCTGTTTCAGTCAAGTCCAGAATTTCAAAACCGGGCTGGTTTACAATGACTTTGTGGAGCGTTTGTAATAACTTCCTTGAACACAGGTTCATGCATCACAGATAATTGAATGGAGTGAGCTATAAAGGGCACTGAAATGAGTGGTGTGAGCCTTTATCTAAAGTAAGTTTACAGATAAATCTTGCTAAGTTCTAGCAAGCAGCTTATGAAATAGGTTTGTGTGCGAGTCGTACGTACATCGGCCACCACAGTCATAAAAAAAAGCTCCCCTGCATCTTTCCTCCATGCTACTTTAAATCAGTGTGTATTTTTCATATTCCTCCACCCAAATCTCTCTCAGGGGCTCCTCCTTACCCTTTCATATCTGCTCTCTCTCGCTCTCTCTCTTTCGTGGTCCCTTGTGTGCAGCTGACCTTCAGTTCCAAACACCCCCCTCTGTTAGTATGGAATTGCTATGCTAATGTGGAAACGCTGCTAGTTTTTCTCTGTCTGGCTTCCTATCAGCTGTGGTGGGTTGGAGGCGGGGGGAGCCGGCCATACCCTCCGCCTCCAAATCAAATCAAATCTCTCTTGCTATATGTCTTCTTTTCCCCCCACTGCAATTCATAGCTCTCCAGCTGATCAGTGGGGGGGTGGGTGGGGGTGTCTTGGTAACAAAGTCCGTGTGAAACTGGATTTTCGTTGTGTTTTTGAACTTTTCTGCCTATCATGTCCTTGTGTGCACTTTGTTTGATCATGTGCCTGCTTGTGGACGTGGGCGTGTGTGTGTGTGTGTATATAGACGATAGTGTTGGGGAGACACATACGTAGCAGAATACCGTCCAAAGATTTGACTGACTTTTTCTCTGAACCTAACCTTATCTTTCCCCGACAGCAAACTTTTGTCGACAGCACAGAAGATTCACGGAACTTCAGATCAGAGGGTGTCAGAGAGAGACCTGACTTTGAAACATGTGTTTTGACAGGATACATTTCCACCAGCGTAAATGGTGGAAGATAGAGAGAGGGGGGAAACGGGTTTTTATCAAAAATTACACAACGAAAATGCCCGAACCTCGATCCTTATCCACCGTTTTGCCTCGCGTATCTCGTACGGGCAGTTACAATCCGCGCAACTACCCAGGCTACATTTTCATACATGTGAGTGGTGATTCGACTGCTCCTGTGAAGTATAATTGAATAGATTTGGGATAAATCCTTTAGTAGCCGTGTTTCACTGAAAGACACATGAGGACATTCTCACAAGAATGCCCATTTCATTCTTTATATACCCAAAAGTATCTTAAAAAGACATTTAAAGCTAAACTCAAAGCACAAGGAATCCCACTGATTTAATTTTAAATCTTAACAACATGCCAGAAGAAATGAAGGGAGGTTAATGATATGTAAATGAAATATGGAAAAGTGCTGCAGTGTGAAGAAGAGAATATCAATTGATTTTTTTTCTTCTCCTCTCTCTCTTTACAGCTCCGCTCTTGTTGCTTCATGCAGTTTGAATGTGTCGGGTTAGTCGGAGCAGTCTTAATAAGTCAGGCTCTCATGCTAATTATTGACTCTAATTTATTTAAGAGGCTCAAATGAGCACAAATAAAGCACCTTTAACACTGATCTCTACAGCAGAATCTGCAGGGGTCTCACTACATTTAGAAATTTGAGGAGCTGGGCTGTGAATATTAATGTGCCGAGTCCTCGGGGAGTTGTCAGGGCTCAGGAAAAGGAAATGAATTTAAACAGCGTGTTGATTTATTTGAACGTCTACCTCACTCCACGTAGACAAACGTCACCGGCAGATAAAGTCAGTATAGATGAGGAAGAAGAAAGAGAGGAATATAACTTTGTCCACCTGCCTTAGATGCTGCTACCAGAGCATTTGTATTGTGTTTTTGGCTTCAGCAGGGTTATTCATTTGCCGTTTGACTCCTGGCATCATCCTTTTTTTTTTTGCTTTGCTTCTTTTTCGTTTTATTTCAGTCCATGCCCTCATCCCAGAACCTCTTGTACTTGTTCCACTCCCCACAGTCCAACATTAGACCCCCACGGGTGCTTTGGATGGGTCTCTGACACAGCCGGTGGTCACAAACGGAGGACAATGGGCCCATTCCAAAAAAGGCTCATGGGAAATGTTACTGTGCAGGACTAATGGATAATGGAAAGGCTAGAATAGAGGCCACACACATGAACCTTGTATGGTGTCCAGCTGTGCCGGTAGTTTTGTTTTTATTTGTCCACGTTTTGAGATCATCCTTCATGAGTCGAGCTAATGGAAATGTTTTTGTCAAAGCCGAGAAGTGTTTGGAGCCATTATATTCATAAAAGCTGCAATATCACAATACAAAAACACTCTGTTCCAAGTGAAGTGAAGTCACAAATGAAGCTTAGTTACTGAATATGCATCAGTCAGTGATTCTAATGTTGTAGCTAGTGGAGTTAGTTCTAAGTGCTTTAGACTGTTGCATGATATACTTATAAATTATGCAGATATTTTATAGCAGATAAATGCAGTGGAGCAAAAACTATATATAATTTGAAAACAATATTATATGCATATACAATATGATAACAAGAAGTATAATATGACGCCCTCAAAGGCAGAGTTTAGGCTTTATGGAGTTTAATAACAAAAAAAAAGATCAAAAACTTTCTAAATGGCAAGATAATATAAGAAAACATGTTATTTTATAATTAGGTCAATTAACCCTTGAGAACAAGCAAGCTCACACACATACACACAAACAAACCAGACAGCTTACCCGACATCTTCATCTCCTCTCCGACTGATTTAATCACGCGTTGTCTTTGTTTCTATATGAAACATGATAAATGATATCTTAGTTGTGTACGCTGTTCACCATAAATAAAACACTCGTCAACAATAACTCATCGTCTCTCCGACTCAAGGTTGAGCCTCTGACAGCCCATTACTGTAGGCTACAGCATAACCATCTGAAACATTAGCTTTATAGACCTGCTGGTCCAACACTAACAGATGCAGTGTGCCTCCAACAATATGCTCACAATGGCCCGAGGATGCTGTGTTTTGGATGAAGTGCAGTCGTCTATGTGCGGACAAGCGCTGTTGTGAGCAACTGTGGGCATGTCTCAGCGGACCAAAGGAATTAAATGTAAATGATAGCAACTGTCTGGTCAGCTGTGAATATGAAACAAGAAATCCTGGCCAACGTGGTCTCAGCATCGCCTACTCATGTGTGCGATATGAGTGTGTGCAATAAATACACTCACAGAAGGGGCAGTGGGAGACTTACAAAAATAGCCAGAGAGTGGGTGTTTCTATATTTTCTCCTCTCATCTCTCTCTCTTGTGGTTGCTGTTAGTGTTGCTTGTCTTCTGTTCCATTTGTGTCTGTGCCTCTCAGGAGAAAGATTGCTGTTCTAGTATCCGTTCTTTCTTTAGACACAGCAGCAGTGTCTTTTTTTGTTTTTGGGTTACTCACTGTAACCACATACACACTTTTTTGTGTGTGTGTCCATGTATGGATATCTCTGTGGTCCAGCATTATAAATGAGCATCAGTCTTCATTACTCCATCCATCCATAGCTTCTCCCATCCTCCACTCCTCCATCACTCTAGACTGCCTCATTTTCTCCTTACTTTTGTCCGTCAGGGCTTCCTCTTCAACTAAACACATTGGGGGGGGGGGACAAAAAAAGTCACAGTTTTTATCTCTTCATCTTTTCAGTGAGAGACAACACATCTGTAGCCTGGACAAATGTTCACAAATGTATCAATGCTGAGATGCAGAGAGGAGGAAAGGGAGAGAAGGAGGGGGTTATTATTAGATTGAATGACAAAAAGAAACAGTGTTGTGACAGTGAGCAGCTGGTGTTTCCGAGTGTTGACAGGCGCTGTTTTTGTGGTTTTGTGTGTGTACAAGAGTGTGTGTGTGTGTGTGTGTGTGCGCTCTTGATGGAGACAGATTGTCCTGTGATTGTTCTTTTCTGAGCAGGGCTCGGCTCATAGGGGTTATTGACGGCATCTGCGGGGGAAACAAAAAACATGACAAATGGCACTCAACCAAAATGTCCCACTTCATTTCCCCCACCAGCAGAAATGTTCCAGCGAGCCGGTGCAAAGGCCTGAAAAGTCAACATGTCTTGTTGATTAGCAAACTACAGACAAGGCGGGAAAGCTAATTTGAATTCCAATCTGTGGAAAGTGGGAAATAGCGTATAGATTCGCTGCTCTTAAATCAACATATTTGAAACCGAAGTTTGCGCTTAATTGGTTTCAGGCTAATTGCTGGGAGGAAACGCTAGTAATGTGCTTTTTTTTTTTTTTTTTTTACTGTGTTGTAGTGCTCTCGCCCTCTTTGTGTGAAAAGGTGTTGTGGGCGCAGAGGGCTTGGTAGTAACCTGTGTGCTTAGTATGATGGTGCCATATGCTTTAGTGCTTTCTAACCATGTTCAGCATGTAACCTCACAAGCACTCACTCACCTCCACCTGTGTTTAGGTACACACGTTGATCCCACAAATTACCTCTGCCCCTGTTTGTGTTCTTGCGTGTTTGTGCCACAGGTCGCGGTCTATTAGTGGAGCCTCCTCCGGTCTCTCCACCAGCCCCCTCAGCAGCCCACGGGTAAGTCACGACCCTCAGTGTACTTTCAAAAAAAAAAAACCACACACACACACACACACACACACACACACACACATGTATTACACACACCTATCTAGTTGTTCACCTTCAGTGATAACAGCCATCCAACTAGTGCCGCTCCCGTCTTATTGCTGTCATCTCACTGCTGTTTATGGCAGCGAGAGAAAATAAAGACACTCAGTACAGCTTCATCACAGAGACTTCTGACCTTTAACAAGCAATATCACTGTGTCTCTGCAAATGCAATGTTGTTTTTCTACAGATCCTCTTTCTTATTAGTTTGAGATATAGTATGTTTTTCCACTCCATAAGTCTTAATCCACAGTTGAGATCGACCTTTGTGTTTTGGAGGCAGCAGGGATCCTCTATGATAAGCTCTTCATATCCGGTGTTAGATCAGGCTTCACATGAGACACCACAGCGTCGATATTTGCGTCTTCCTGTAAACTCAACATGCTGATGCTGCTGACACACACACAGTGAATGTGACACACCAGAAAACTTTCTCCCGCCCCACACCTCCCCCAAAAGAAAATAGGTCTCTCTCTCTCTGTCTCTCTCTCTTCTCCATCTTCTCTGCTTATTATCCCTCTCTCTGTTTTCTGTGGCCTGAGCTCTGTGGAAATCCAGCTCAGGGAATGCTTCAGAAAATCCCACTTTTTCTTTTTTTTGCTCTCGCTCAGAGCTTGGAGGAGCTTGCGGTAAACTTTTTCCAGCCGACTAACCTGAGAGGGCTCGAGATTAGCCAGGATCCTAAGACGAGCTCCTTACGCCACACAGGTTCTTTCAGGCTGATCTGAAAGGGAAATTGATTTCTCAGACCTACCCCAAAGCCTGGATTGTGCTCTCAGCAAGAGGCTCTGTGTGGGGTTATTTTCTCAGATCTGTGTCTGGAAGATGAGGAGGTGGCCAAGGGAAAATACTTGATCAGCGTGCCATTGTGGCTGCAATTTCACCATTACAAATCAAACAGATCAATAAACCTTTCTGGAAACTGGAGATTTCACAGCAGAGGTGGCGCGGTGGTGTTCCTCTCGTTACTGAGACGGCCCAAATTGTCCTCACAGCTGGCCTCATGTCTCTCACACCTGTGTCTGCTTGGTTGTGTCCGCTAGCAGAGCCCTTATGTTTTATTCAAGTGAAGTCTGTCCGATATCACCTCTTTGTTTGAACTTTTAAAAAAAAAATGTGTGCATCGCTTGCTGTTTTTTTATGTTCCCATTTTACTTTTATTTTCTTTTGACACAAGTTATACTCAACAGGCCTAACTGCATGTTTTTTTTTCTTTTTCTGTCTTTCTTGTTTACAATGCCTCCATCGCTCCCATGTATGTACACTTCTCACCTGCCTCTGTGTTGGGGCTGCCTCTACTTCTGCCTGTGTGGTTGTTTATTCGTATCTTTTATTTCTTTATCTATGTGTTTGTGTGCTTGTATGTGTCTCCATGTGTTTTTATTCGTTGTCTTTTGCCCTCCTCCACCTGTATTGTGCCGTGCGCCCTCACACTGTGTCCTCTAACTCCAGCCTGTCAGAAAGTTTGGTGTTCCACCTCAGTCCCCAGACTTGCCACAGTCCCCGAACACCAGCCCCTGCCCGTCCCCAGAGCCCTTCCCCAATCGTGCAGGCCCGCGTATCTCCACCCCCAACTCGCTAGCTCCAAACAGCGAGCCCCTGCCGGAAGCGCTAAACAAGACGCAGACGCTCCCCGCCAAGCCCAAAGTTATCCCAAAGCCCCTCCAAGCCACACGGTCCAACCCGCTTCCAGAAACCTCTCCAGATGCAGCATCTGCAGCCAAATCAGAGTCCTCCACTCCCTGCCAGCTCCCACCACAACCCCCCTCCACCTCTGTGCCACCCACCCCTACCTCCCCATCCTCCCCATCCTCCCCCTTTTCCCCATCCCCATCCCCTACCCCCAGTGCCCCCGCTGTGAACAGCCCCCACGTGCGGCGCTCCCATTTCGCCGCCAGCCCCCAGCTCTCCGTGCCCTTCAGCCCGGTGGTGCCGCTGTCGCCCATCCGGCTGCACCACTTCCATCCCGTGGCGCCGTCGCCTTCTTCACTCACTGACCACCCGCCCAAATCTATCCCCCTCATACAGGTTACCCCTCACCCCTCCCCTCGAGGCAGCCCCCTCCCCACCCCAAAGGGCACCCCGGTGCACACTCCCAAGGACAGCCCGGCCGGCACCCCCACCCCAACGCCGCCCCCCAGCCCCTCCATTGGAGGCATGCCGTGGCGGACGCGCCTCAACTCCATCAAGAACAGCTTCCTGGGCTCGCCACGCTTCCACCGCAGGAAACTCCAAGGTACTGACATCACAACAGATACAAGTTTGTTTTTTCTTTTATGCCAAATGCAGAACAATCTTGCATTCTCATAAATCTTAATGAGAGCCCCCTGGTGTTTATCTGCTTGTGTTGTGCTGATCTGTAACCTTTGTCTGATCTTTGACCCTCCTCGCACAGTTCCCACACAAGAGGAGATGTCCAGCCTCACACCAGAGTCTTCCCCAGAGTGAGTAGACACTGTGCTTTTTGAAGCCACCTCTGCTATGATAACTATGCATAACCTGTCGGCCCCTCGCTCACTGGCTCAAACAGGCTCGCCCTTGATAGCGTGATGTTTTGGAAAGTATTACATCCATGAATGTTTGATTTTTGCCTGCTGAGTTCCCTGTAATGACCTCAGGTCTGGTCTGGGTTGGAGAAGCAGGAGGTAGTGGGTTGGTTATGAGGGGAGGAAGGTAGCCTGTGTGATGTTGCTGAGCTCCCAGGGGCCGGATAACTCAAGGTTGGCCTAGATATGCCAGTTTGATTGGCTGGCTGGCTGTCTGGTTTTGGCCATTTCCACCTGGCCGGAAAGAACATCCTGGCTGGAAGGAGGTAGAGAGTTGGCAAAAAAAAGATCTTCTCCAGGCTGGTACTGGCCTGCATACACATATACACAATCATACACCAGCTGTAAAAGGCTTCATACAGGAGAACAACATACCCCTAAATATCCCTGCAGACATTATAACACAATGTTTGTTTTCTTTGTCTCTAAGAAGTGTTCTCCCTCTTTCTGAATTTTGAGATGTGCAAATCCATCAACATTTTCAAGAATCATATTAAATATTAATGTGCCAGAAAACAGGAGTCCATATGGCTTATTAGTGGGTGCAGGTACACCTGGTCTGAGGCCAGTGGTGAATTCATCTACTTTTGCCCCTTCTGGACCCGCAGTTCTGTTCACAGAGAGCCTCAATTATCGCTCCCTCTCTTACACACATTTACACATACCCAGTTGCAAAGAAGGTGAAATGTCAGACAACTTTCCTCCCCTACACAGTTTTAGCTCATTTCCCACGGGGTTATCCTCCGTTTGCTCCTCTCCATTTCCCCAGAGCTGCAAAGAGAGGGAGAGATTGCGTGTTGGCTGCTGGATATAAAAAAAGTGTAAAATAAGGGAACAAAAAGGGTGGAATGAGTGGAAACAAGACAAAAACAAATGCAAACATGCCGCTGAAAATCTGTGTTTCTACCTCTCGTCTTTCTTTGCAGACTTGCCAAAAAATCCTGGTTTGGTAACTTCATCAACCTGGAAAAAGAGGAGCAGATCTTCATTGTCATCAAAGACAAACCTCTCAGCTCCATCAAGGCAGACATCGTTCAAGCCTTTCTCTCGGTAGACACCACTTTCTTGCATAACATTATTTTCTTTCTCTCTCTTTTCCTTTCTGCCCCCTGACCTCTTTTTATTCCTGTGCAAATATGACCTGTATGTCTTCTGTCTGGTGCAGAGTGCGTTTTCTAACAGCAGCGCTTATTTCCTATGTTATGAGGCAGCTTTTCTGCAAGCGTTTGCTAACATGCTTCTGATTCATGTAGCAGTTCAGTAAACTGCTTGTGTTCAGCGCTTCTATTTTCTCTCTGACTGCCGACTCACTTGAGGTCAATAGAAAATCAACAAAGAGCACTGATCATTAGCATATAGATGCTTTGCCCTCAGTGCCATGTACTGAGCCTCCATGTGTGTGTGTGTGTGTGTGTGTGCCTGTGTGCATGTTCATGTGCATATTTAGATTTAGCGCAAGAAATTGCGAAATACTGTAAATGGTATCAGTGTGTGTGTATGTGGTGTGGACGTACAAATACATAAAGCAACATGAGGGATTCTCAGTGAGCGGCGCAGAATAAGCATCGACAAACATTCAGCAGTGGTAGTTGATATTCAGTGTACATAACTGAACAGAACCTATCCTCACCCCAGTTAGATTTAACAAAGACTTAGTAAATGCAAACTCTGCCAGTGCATGTCGACGTCAATCTGTTTCCTCCGCCCGTGGGGAGGGGGCTGGGTAGCTATTTTCTCCCCCGGGTTATGCTAGCTTGTATTCCAGACAGGAGATGGACACCTGAATCAGTGGAATTATACCTCCCAGCACACTCACATTAATGGAATGTCAGACCCTCTCCAGTTCTATGGCGGAATGTGACAATTTCAGAGCTCACCTGTTCATTGGGCATACAAATTCATTTTAGGTGGGAGAGTGCAATGTTGTTGGATGACTCAAGATTACATTAGCTTAAGTCTCCCCGGCATGCATGGCTACTCGCTGAGGCATTAATCTCCTTAGAGTTTCAACTGTGGCTCGCAGTATGTGGAGGGTATTTTAATGAGGGTTTATTCACCTTGTCATTTGCAGGGTGTGGGAGAAAAATTAAACATCAATGCTCCCGATGTATAATCCCATTACTACTTGCTTCTTTTTACTACCCTTTTTTATATTCCTATCTCTATGTCTCTGTCTGTTTTTCCTGCACTGACTATTCTTCTTCCTCTCTCTCTTCTCTCTTCTATCCTCCTAGATTCCTAGTCTGAGCCACAGTGTGATCTCCCAGACCAGTTTTCGAGCAGAGTACAAGTCCACAGCCGGCCCTACAGTCTTCCAGAAGCCGGTTAAATTTCAGGTGGATATCACCTACACGGAGAGCACGGCTGCCACTAAGGAGAATGGCATCTACTCTGTCACCTTCACCCTGCTCTCAGGTCAGGACACACATACACACATGTGGAGATTATCCATCTGCTCATTTTCTATACATGCACATCCCACCTGAATGCCTCAGGCAAGAGGCGTCATGCACCTTGAACAGATCACCAGAAAGCCACTCAAAAGAAAGTGATGAAAAAAGGAAATCAAGCTACTTCAGCAAAACAGGATGCCTTGAATTTATAGGAAGGGAAAAACTTTCCTTCCTTGTGGACAGTTCACACCAAAAGAGTCAAGTTCAAAGTCAGGAAATTCCTCCTGTGAGACAACAGATCTCACAGGACAGACTAATGCACATTATGTCTGTGGTCTCATCACACTTAGAGAGGTCTTTCCAAATTCCAGCTTACAGAAGTGTGGGGAAGACCGTCCTTAAATGTCAAGTGGGATGCTGTCACACTTCAAACTAATAAAATTACACTGTGGGGAACCGTGTTTATAAATCCAGCCAACAAATAAACCAGAAGTGCTGTTTTGCTGAAGTAGGTGTTGTCCAACTCGCTGCCAGCAAGTACAGCTGCCTAAGGATTTTCAAAGTTCTTGCAGTCTTGAATACTTGATAAGATTTTTCCCCCCGAACCTCCCTGAGCGGAACAAGATGAGGTCTGGCCATGCAAGATTACATACCATGCAATCATGCGTGCATGCTTTGTCTCGCAGAACCACATGCATGATCTATTTCGCTTTCTTCCAGACATACACACAGTCAAACACACACACACACACACTCAAGGGGGGCACGTTTGAGCTGAATGGAGTGTAATGGTGGATGTTTTGAGTCTGTTGGTTCTTCCATGTCACTGACCATATAGTGTACACAACAGGTTGACAGCAGGGGCTCACAGTAGCACTCCTCTCTGGTCTCCATTTATCATCTCAGGCTCTCTGCAGCTTTCCCAGCTCACATCTCACACTACACTATGCACCTGTGTATGTGTGTGTTTCCTCTCTCCTCTGCTTGAAGTTTTTCTAATCTTGATTATGCCATCTACATAGTATAAATGCATCTGATTATGTCAGTGTTTCCTCTATGTGTTTGCATGTCCTGTGTGTAGGACCCAGCCGGCGCTTTAAGCGAGTAGTGGAGACGATTCAGAGCCAATTGTTAAGCACACATGACCAGCCCGGTGTCCAACAGCTGTCTGGTGAGTAAGAACTTCTTTTTCACTAAAGAAAAGAGAAAAAGAAAATTTAAGATCCTTCCAAAAACCTCTTCACCTTTACCCCCACCGCCTCATCCGCTCATCCCACCCCTCTGACAAACACCTTCTCACCGCTGAAGCTACGCTAAATCCTGCCCTCCTCTTCCCCCCTTTCGTGCTTGAAATCCCCCCCCGAGTCACTCAGCTTCTCGAAGCATCTCCCTCTGCATGCCGGCGCCTCGCTGCCATGAAATAGTGGGAGTTGCTCTCAAGCACCGACCGACCGACCGCGGGTCAAAATGTTGTCTCGTTGCCCTGGCGCTGAAGATTAGGAGTAGAGGTAGAGGGGAAGCTGCTGATTCGCATTCTGTTACTCCTACTTCCCAAGACTGATCGTTGGAGCTTGTCACCATGGCAACAACACTGCACCTCAACGCGCTCCCACAATGCACCGCACCGAGACAGAGACACCGACACCACACCTGACAAGCGATCTCTCTTGCTCTTTCTCTCCCTCTCTTTACGCCTGTTAAGTAGTCCCCCCTGTCCCCCTGTCCACTGGCCTCAATCGGCTCCTCTAAATACAGCATACAGATGCAAAACCTCTGTCGGCTAACCTCAAACACCACCTAACTCTTTACCCAGTGGACTTCATGGCAATACTAGAACCTCCCTCCTTCTTCCTGTCTGTCTTCTCATTGATCACGGGGTCGACTCCCTGAACCCTGTCTTCCACCTCTGGGCTGTGTCCACTTCTCCCTCAGAAAAAGAAGAGAGAAATAAGGGATCTACTCCTCCCTGTCTGCTCTCTGCGTGTCCTTCCATGTGAATCAATGGCTGTGTTTGTGTGTGTGTGTGGCTATCCTCTTGACAACAGCTCCACCTGCTGCTCAGACCGGGCAACACCATCAGCTTGAAATTATGCCACTCGTATCAGGAGGAGGTGTTCGTTTGTTGTTTTCTGTAGATATCTGCTCCATCCCGAATAACTAACATACAAGATGGATTTGTGTGATTGAATGGAGCGATCTCTTGTCGCGTGCATGTTTGTGTCTTTCATTCTCCCTTTTTAAATCCATTTTCCAGCTAAATGTCTGATGGAGCTTATTAAACAGATACTTAGCCGTCACAGAGCTGTGGTGTTGTGCGTTGTGTGTTGCTGTTCTGGAAGTGAATAGTGTGAGGTGTATCTCTCCTGACACTCCTCCTCATTGGCATTCAGTCAGTCACGACAGCTGTTAACGATATTTGTTTTGATATTTAACAGCCTGTTCAAATGTTGCCGTGGCTTAGTAAGTTTAGCAATTACCTCTGATTGTGTATATTGTTGAGCTAATTAACAGGCTGAGATGTGGGAAGGGTAAAATTAGAATCAAATCAGGTTTTAATGACTGCTGTGTGTTTTTCTTTCTGTGCAGCAGAGGTGACAACATAAAAGTGAAATTTAGACTGTAGCCTAGAGAGTATGAGAAAATAGTTCTTAGGGATATAGCAAAGCTTTTAAAGAAAGGTCAGTCGAAGTGTAGTTCATGCCTTCACATTGAGAGTATCAACGGATATAATATGAATCTGAAAGCAGGTCAATGGGTGATTGAAAGCTTTGTTAAACTTAATTTCCCCCACCCTTCTGTCTTTCCTTTGACCTAACACACCTTCAGTGCCCCCTGACCACAGAGCCTTTCAGAGGAAACAGCAGCAAGTCTCTGTAATTAAGAACAGAGATGGCTTTGCATACCAATGTGTGTCAAACAAAAGGCTTTCATCAGGTCCTGGTCATTGTGTTCCTTAATCACCATTAAGAGCAGCATACCTGGAAGCCCAGCTTAGGAAGACAAGAGAAGGGCGGAACAATAAAAGGAGTAGAGTAGAAGGACGTAGCACAGACACACAGGAGAGTGGTACAAGAGGACGGTGTCTCTGGTCTATTGAGCGTCTGAGATCATTTAGTTTCAGGAGGATCCTGCACATTTTTGAAAATGTGCAGATTGGTGCTGGAGTGAAGTGAAAACATGAGACAGGATAGAAGGAACATTAGGGGGAAGTTGGCTGCAACCATTTTCCAGCTGGATAATGGAGCAGTCAAAACCAACCGTGGCACATTCATACATGCATATGCACACAAACACACACACAACACATGCACACACATAGACAAACAGTATTTAAAATGCTTAGATGAAGTCGGTCCTAATCTCCATGCCTCTGCAGACACACTGCCAGTGTATACAAATTGTCTGGCTTTTTAACTCAAACTAACCACAGAAGAGATTCCAGTTTTCAATACCCTTACATTAAGTGCTGATACACAGACCATTCCAGTGTGTGTGTGTGTGTGTGTGTGTGTGTGTGTGTGTGTGTGTGTGTGTTTGTTTGTTTTGTAATCTGTGCAGCACCCCCTACCCCTACTGATGTTGTCACTGTTCATTTTTCGGCCCACAGGACTCTACATATTGTGCAAATGGCTTCTTCTGTCTAGTGTTCAGAAACAGTGCTGCCATTTGTGTGACTAATACTTCCCAGAGATGTGCTGTGTGTGTGTGTGCGTGTGCGCACCATTAACAAAAACAGCACTGACTCTTTATTTGCTCGATTTCTCATGTTTTGGCGTCTTTACCACTCCGCCTACCTGCAGTGAGACCATTAAGATCCTGCAGAAAAAAAGTGAGCATGTTTAGCCGCATGCATTTTATCCGTTTTTATAGCAATCCAACAGTTATGATGTGGCATTTAGCATCCACATATCTTGTTCAGTTGAAGTTGAAACATTATTTCTGACCTTAATGCAACTCATCACAGCTTTGACTCGTGAAATCTCATGAGCTGGATTTTTTTCTTCTTCTTCTTATTATTTCAAAGTAGTAGCACAAGGTGATGCAACCAACCCGGGTGTGTGTGTGTGTGTGTGTGTGTGTGTGTATTGAGCTGAAGTGTAAAACTCAACTCTGAACTCAAGACACGTGTAGATTAAAGGTTGTCTCTTTGCTCCAGACAGATTTCTAGGTCCAAACAGTGACTCGATGAGACATCATCTGATTAACTGAGGTTCAAGTTCCCCTCCTGCTCTTTAATGATGTCTGCAAAAACTTCAAAAGAAAATCATAAGTTTGACAAAAGCAGAGGAGGAGACACTGACATATTTTTCTGAATCCTTCAAGGACAACTCCGGGCTTTCTCATTGTCCTCTTTCCATCATCTGTGTTAGTGTTGGCTGCTCAGACCTGCTTGAGCACACAGATGACACACCACGCTTTTTCTTTTTTCTTTTGTGCAGCCAACCACAGTTTATATGATTAAGAATTTTACTGTACTATCAGTTCAAGACGAGTCTATATTTATTTGCTGTCATCTCTAGTTTTTGTTGGAATGGCTACTTGTCTGTTTTCATTGGTCGTGCTATAACAAAAGCATGTTTTTACGGGAGCTCAGACATCCCATGGTCTCCGTCGTGGCTGCTCCGGCAGAACTCATCCCTCGCTGTGTCTGTCTGGTCCTCCTCTCCGTTCTCCTCCTCCTCCTCCTCCTCCTCCTCCTCTTCCTCCTTCACCTCTGCTTGCTCTGTCTCACTTGCAGTCGTGTCTCTCTCCTGTGAACCCCATTGTTCATTAGTTTGTTTGTTCTCTTTCTTCTCTCTTCTCCCCTCCCCTATTTTTTTTTATGTCCTCTTCTCTTCCCGTCTGTGTACCTAGGCAGCCCATTGAGTAACTTCTTTGACGTAATTAAACAACTTTTTTCAGACGAGAAGAACGGACAGGTGCCCTACCCCCCTGGCACGCCCTCCAAGCACTGCCCCTCGCCCATGCACGCCCGGAGGCACGAGCCAGAAAGTAATGACACCAAAAGCCCGGCCGCTGGCCGAGAAAGACCCAAGTTGTCGATGGCGTCTTTGGGGACACAGGAGGAGTCTTAAACTGAGACACTGTGTAGTCCAGCCAGCGCATAAACCCATCCCAGTATCACTATAAGCCAGCGGCACAGAGAGAATATTCTATCTGTACAAAGCTAGATGTATATAATCATTTATGGACATTTCTTTTTGTATAAAATGACTTTATATAGATAGAAATATATTAAGAGAATCAAAGTGATATTTTACAAACAGCATACTGCACCTACACGACAAACACACCTCACTTCATCCATTCCTCTTTTCATCACCCACTCAGTGTTCACCATTATCATCCCCCTCTCCACCCCACCCAACCGTACTGTTTTCTTTTCCTGCTCCCTTGCTGCTAACCTGTATGATGACCTGACTTATTTCTGATACCAGGGATTATCCAGAAAACCTATTAAGCCCCTCCTCCTGCTCCCTGCTCCGTTCGCCCTCCCTTCACCACCGCCCCTCTGCCACCACCACCTACAACTACAACTACAACTACAACAACAACAACCACCCCCCCCCCCCCCAAGCGTGCCGGGAGAGACGGACATTTGTTGACGGAGGACTGCTTTTAGAGGTGCGCTCAGAAAAGGGTGGTGTGTGTGTGTGAGGGATGCAGGGGGGGAGTTACCATGGAAACAGATCCTTCACGCAGACTTCTACCTTCAACCTTCATCTCCCTCTGCACCCCTTCTACACCTCTGTCAGCCATCAGTAGTCGTTGAACATACCTTTAGTGTACCCCACTCATGTTAAGAACACACAAACACACACACGTGCACAATTCATCCACACACACAAGAACGCACACTTTCCCACCCCCAACAACCCCCCCCACCCCAACCCCCGTTTTCCTGTTTTTTCGAGCTCAAGGTGCACTGACTAATTGGAAAACAAGCATTTTACAACAAGACACCACATACGAACAACAACAAAAAACAAAAAACATATACATGCATACATGCACAGGTTCAGTATGCACAAAAAACTCTGGGATGGATTAACAAGAACATGAACAACAACAATAACAACAACAAAAAGAAGACATGCAGAAAAAAAACTGACTGATTCAGAGGAGGAGAGAAGGGGGAGGAGTTTTGTGGAAAGCCCAAACAGCCGACGCAGATGCTTGCTGGATTGTATTTGTTTGCTTTTTAATGTACTTTCTTTGTCAAGAAACTGGGTTTAAAATACTAATTGACTTCATTAGACTTAATACTATTGCTGCAAATGGACTGGAATTGTGATTTCAGAGAGGAGCGGGGTGTGAGCAGAACAGGGCAGCGGGGGCAGTGGGGAAGATAATATGATAGTATAGGGTTGGGGGGAGGGACGTGGGTGGGTATGTGGGTATTTAAAATGAATGATCTATTCTGTTGTACAGACTGATATCATTTCTTATGTAAAAAAAAAAGAAGAAATATCTAGTGGTGACACTATGCTTAGATACCATAGGGACAGGTTGGTAAACCTGCGCCTGCCACATACTGTTATTTTAAATTCTTCTGTGTATTTTTGTTACATGATCATTTCTGTCTTTGTTTGATTGACCTAATACTGATTCCAAACATTCCTGTTCCCTGTTATCTGCGGCACTTTGTCTATGGTTTTCCATTCATACCTCTCTCTTAGTCTCACTTACCAGCAGTAGGAGTACAGGAACAAAAAAAACAATGACATGATAAATGCAATTGTGGATATTTTTGTATTTTTGTCCTTATTTATTCATGTTTGTTCATCTCACTGTTTGGATTCCTAATTTATTATTACTTGGCTATTTATATGAACAAAGCTGTTAGGTCAGTTGAATGTTATTTATTACCCTCTTGTGTGTTCGTAAATGGGGCAACATTTTAAGAAAAAAACAGACTTTCTTTTCTTTTGTTTTGGTCTGACAGAATTATGTGAACATTGACAAGTCACAAATTCTCATTTGCCTGACCTCTCTGTTGAGGGAGCAAGAACTTGTGGGAACTCTTGGGAAAAAACGATTTACCAGTAATTTAAGAATGTAGACTTAGCCTCTTTTTGGAGAGGGAATACGCTCTTCTATCGATATTTGTCAGTTTCATATTATTGTGCGTGTAGGCCAGGCCTGAGGAGAAGGACACCACAGATCCCAGTCGACTTCTTCTCTTTGTAAATAGACAGACAAACCTTGGGGGTTGATTGTCTTCTCAACCATGCTGGGGATTCCTGCTCTATGCTTTTAGCTTGTATTGCTGTGTGCATGTCAAACATGAGCTTTTCTTTGCATGGCTTTAGTGTTAATGTCCCATGCCAAAACTCACTCCTTCTCTCAGCCTTCATCAATTCTCTCTCCACAAAACTACCTTTATAACGTTTTAAATTTCCCCTTCTGTCCCTTACTTTTTGCCCTCTGTTTTATTTCTGGCCTTCTTTTTGTTTTCTTATTGTCCCCTTGCTCCTGCTGATCTTTCCCTTCCTCCTCCTCCTCTTATCTTGTGCACAAAGTTTTTGAACGATGCTTCCTTTACTCTGTACCTCTCTCTGGAAGGCTCAGAGGTCTGGGCTCTCTCTACTCGAAGTAGAAGAGGCACAGGGAGGGGATATCAATACTACAAACGCAAAGCAATACCCTATTGTTCACCCTCCTTTCTGTTTTCTACAATGGGAAGCTAGCAGCACTAAGGACATCCAATGATTCTGAGGTCCAGAGCGGCCTTTTGACAGAGCAGGAACAAAACTTACTGATGTAATCCCCATATAACATAACTGTGAGCATCTTCAGTGCTGAAACAAATAAACTCATTCAGTTATGGTGTGTTTGTTTTCCTTTTTCCTCCATGTATGGGTAAGTGCACTCCTTTAAAGAATTGTTAATAGTGTTGTAAAGCTGCTGTGACTTTATAGCACAGAAGATTTATGTAGTGCATCGTTTCACCATCCCAGCAATTCCTGTAATTGTGTGTTGTTTTTTATTCGCACATGTAAGGACTTCCATGTTTAGGTTTGTGCCATTGCAAGTCTGATTTTTTCCCTTATTCCAGGTGAGTCTTTACCAATTCACAACCAGATGACCAACAAGCGGTTTGGAATAGTTAGTGTCAGAAAAAACGACCAGGTTTGTAAGCCAGTTTATTACAATAATCAGCACTGAAACAGAACTTATATAGTTCAAATCCAATGTTAGATTCTGTTGCTGTACCTGTGTAGAAGCATTTAACCTCAGCATACATAAGCTTAATTAACTGTTGTCTAAGTGTACCTGGAAAAACAACAGCTACACAAAACCATTTTGAAAAACAATAATATTAATAATTTCCTTGGATTACAAACAAAATAAAAAGGGAACACCCCGTTAAATACTCTCACATCTTTTTTTTCTCATTAAATAGAAAAGGTCCATCCCACTCTTCAATAAGTGTTGTTTCTCCGGTTGTACTCTTTTTTAAAAATAGAAAATAAAAACATACATAAAAAGTACATTTGTTAATCCAGAATTTACATTACAATGTTGGAGGCACTTCGTCCACCTCCTTCCTCCCACTCTGCATTATTAGTTGAAATGGGACAAAGCCAAAAGTCCAGCATGGCTGCCTCACTTGATTCTATAATAGATGCTTCAGTCTATTAACACTTTACATAGCTTCAGTCAGAACCAGGAGGTGCCACTGATCCCAATCCTCCGAGGCAATAATTGCTATTGCCAGCTTTGTTCATTAGAGGGCAGCATTGTGTCATGATTCAGAGTTGCCACCTGTTGCATCCATCTGTTGCTTCTCCAGTTAAGCTTCCTGAGCCTCGGAGAAAAGCATCACATTGTCCAGTTTTCTTCTTCAAAAACATGCTGTACACTGCAATAAATGTCAAGATGGAGTGCTTGGCAGAAAAACACTGAATTGACTGCAGAGCGTAATCTAACTGCTGCCAAATGTTTCACTGATCTGTGTCCCAGTGTCAAAGTAATGTGGAAGTTGCTTATTACACAAGCCGGGATCAGATTCTACTGAGAAAACATCTGTACTCCAACCATTTAGTCATCCCTATAAAAAGATCTGATCCTGTGTCAAGTGATAAAAGGAAACTTCCGCTCAAACGCTGCCATATTCTTCCACTTATTTCTGTCCTCTCTCTTCTCAGCATCCGTTCTGTTGTCCTCAGACTCTGGAGGTGACGTAGAGAGAGCGTAGTCGTTGAGCCAGGGTGGCCTCCAGCTCCTCCAGAGGTGAGTCTCCCCTGCTGTGAACCAGCGTGGAGGTGGAACTGTTCCCTTGTCGGGCTGCCGGGGGTCCCAACAGCAGCGTCCTGAAACCCTCTCTCTCCAGCAGAGCGGGCATCTGCTGTAAGAAGTAGCCTTCACAGAATGAGCTCAGCTCCAAAGAACCATGAGCCTGAAAAAGACAGGACAATGTAACGGTCATGTATTGTTGCCACATAAAAATAGATATGATTTACAGTGTAACATCATGTAGTTTTGTGTATCTCATCGCATTTAAGTATAAATGTTACCTTGGCTGTCTTGTAGATGCTGACTGCGTTATCCAGGTTGATGTGACGAGAACAGATGAGTTCACAGTGTCTTTGTAGTGCCCCCAGCTGGAAGAGACTGGCTGCTGACAACAACTGCAGGAGAAAAGAGAAGCATGTGTCAACACCAGGGCTACACTCACTGTCATGGCAATGAGTTAACACAAGAAAAGTCAAAGCATAGACATAGCATAACTGTGTTGCTTTTTATACTTTGCTCTAACATTATATAACATTTTGCTCACCTATGTTAAAGCAGAAAGATAAACACAGACATAAATATTCCTAGTTTTGCCAAATGATGTAATTAATTTATTTGAAAATCAATTAGTTTAAAATAAAAGTGAAGGTTGAGCTTCTTGTTCCAAGAGTTAAACACCGTCTCAGTTTACCTCCTTTTCAAACTTTGACCTGCTGTGATCACAATAGTTTTGTATGCGAGCAGCTTAACATTTAGTGTTATGTGAGTGTAATCATCATTTAACTGTGTGAACACAAATTAAATTTTTTCCTGAAGTGGAATTCACAGCATCAGCAAAGATAAAAATCTAGCTGCTCTCACTGAGTGGAAAACAACTGCATAGAAGCAGGTGGAAGGACAAAGCTAGCCTGGAAGCTGAAGCTGGTTCTTATTTTTCTTTACAGTGTGTGTAGTGGAGTGTCATATAGGCTATTCATTAGACTCCAGTTCAACACACACGTTTCTATGGCAAAAACTTTACAAAAACAATGATTTACAAAACTCTTTCACACAAGTGTCCATAGAGTTGGTGTGTATTCAGTGATTCGCACCTCCAATAAGTCAGACACGTTAGTTTTCAGCGACTCTGTTCCTCCACAGTACAGATATGACATCATCATCTGCAGAAAGGTCATAAGTCAGAACAATAGTACACAGTACACATTCATAGTACAAACATATTATCTTTGTCTTCAGTTTTTCCCATCAACCTTAATTCACTATCACACCATAAATGAGACAGTATTTATAGGAAACAGGGGAGGAGTGTTTTAATTACCTGGAAAATGCTGTACTGGATGTCACTGATCTCAACCTCCTTGTTGGGGCTTCCATCTGGTCCAGAGGACGCCAGCAGAGTCTTGAACCTGAAAGAAAACATGAATGTTACTCAGAGCCCTTCGGGAGTGAGGTAATGTTTTTGGTTTGCCCAATGTGAACATGTCTGCACTCACCTGTCAGATGCAGTGATCAGCAGAACCTTGTGACCATAGAACGGTTTCCCTTCCACCATAAATGTTACATCTGACATCTCCCGGTTGTTCAGGAAGTGGGGATCTGCAGAAAACAAACAAACAGAGCCTCCTTATAACTCTAGTCATGTTTCTAAAGCAGAGTTAACACATTCAAGTTGATTTCCAGGCAGCCCCACCCAAAGCAAATCCACTTCACTATTCCCTTGTTCAAGCTTTTCAATTCTGAGGATTTGCTACTTGTCTTTGTTTTATATGATAGTAAACTGAACATTTGGACACAAAACAAGTACATTACTTTAAAAAGTTAGGGTGGACATTGTATTTTCTGGCATTTGATTTTATACACTAAATGATTATGTATTGACCAAGAAAAAATCAGGACATTAGTCAATAATGAGGCTCTGACACCATTTAAGAGTGACAACATAAAGCCATTACAGTGTTCCACTCTGAAGCACTGAGCCATGTCTGTTCATATGCATGTAAGAATCATAGTTTCCTTACCCAACTGTGCTGAAAGAGTTGCCTTCATTTCAGGGACGGCTGGAAGGGGTGCTGGGCCAAAACAGTGACTAAAAATAGCCGCCAACTGCTGGATAATGGCATCATTCTGAAAGAAAACGAACAGGGAGGAGGCCATTATATCACAAGAAAACATGAGGAGGAAGAGAAGCAGAAATACGAAGGTCTGAGTTTGACGCTACCTTGGTGGTACGTAAGATATTAAACATGAGGGGCAGGCCTGTGGTGACCAGCTCCTCACAGTAGTCCTCTTCCCTGATGGTGGTGAACTCTCTGAGGAGGGAGAGGGTGACCCCCGCCCGGGACTGCTGCTGGGCACAACGCAGAGATTCTAGCCACACATGTAGTTTCCATGGTACGCCTGGTTGAGAAAGAAGGGGATTATTTTTTGTTTGTTTTTTTGTCAATGTATGCACAGTCTGAGAAGTAAACCCATGATCTTTTTGCTACTTGATAGTTACCCATAGCTCGTAGCTCCATGGTGACATCCAGGTAGCCGTGCTCAGCGCTGTAGTAGCTGGCCTCTTGCAGAGCCTTCATCCTGGCCTTGCAGAGCCGGGGTATGCCCACCTCTGGCAGGGCCCCAGGGCCGGAGGAAGGAGTAGGGAGGGGGGAGAGAGGGATGAAAGGGCAGATCCCTGCCTCCTCACCCTCCACCCCCTCAGCTAAGATCTCCTCCAGAGACAGGACGTCCTCTTTGACTTGCTGGGGCTGAGTCAGTAGCTTTCTCAGCACGTTCCTGGCAAGATAAATATGAGGAAGGAGGAGGGCAGAAAGAGGACATGCAAAGGAGGAAGGAAAAGGACAAAGAAAGTACAAAAGCATAAATAACTGGAACCCATACATTCATTTCTGTGACCCAGCGCCCTCCCCTCTGATTACATAATCCATCACTCTCACTTTGGAATGTGAAGTGTTGAGTCTACATTGTGTTCACACATACACATAGGGAACAGGTGGAGAGAGGTTTACACCACCAAATTGTGTTCAAAGACAGATGCACTCCCAACAGACACTGAACTCCCCTTTCATAAGCTCATACTTTTATGGACTTCAAGTTCATCACAGGATAAAAAGGAATGAATCACTAAAAGCTCAGATGTGGACTCAGGTTCAGTATGATATGACTAACGTTACTTCTGTTACGTTCTTCTCTGCAGTTCAATGTACTGTTGGACCCATACCTGTGTCCATGTGCGGCGGCGTGACTGAAGCAGTTCATGTCTTCGTAGAGAGAGGACGTGAGGGCGTTTCCATCATGGGTCTTTGATAAGGGGTCAGCACCTCGTGCCAGAAGCAAACTCACCATCTCATAGTTGCCTGGGAAGGACATGAATAGTCAATTATATACAGAGACGGCTCCATAACACATTTAAAAGTGATATTTTCTTCAGTATCCTCCACAAATATCTTCAGTTTGCACAACCATACTTGAGGTGTCATGTTTTTTTCCCCTACCAATGTTTCAAACTTGTTTCTGTTAGTTTTGGTGTTTCCTGTGATTCCTTTTTTTATGTGTTGGTGCATTTATACTCTAGATGTCTGCCTTCTTGTTTTATTACACTTGGTGCTGCGACGGTTCAATTTTGCCCCGAGGATCAATGAAGCTTTACCATGCTTTTTCAAACAAGGAAACCCATTTATATTGAGCACTGTTTACATACTGTCATTGCTGCTATGTGCAGCATGTGTCTCTTTCACTAGTGCTATGTGTGGCTTTCAGATGATCCCACAGAGGAATGCTGCCCAGAGGCTTCTAAATAACCACAGGCAGCACTCTGCTCCTCACTGTGCCTTCATTCACCCTTGCATTTCCTCGTTCCTGCTGCAGCCCGTGTGTCACTCACAGCTCAGTCCTGTGTTACTCTCGGTGGTCTGTTGGAAAACTATTACATACTACTTTGTATTTGTCAGTTGTTATTAGATGTTTTGCTACATGTTATTACAGAGGCTCTCATCCATTCATCTTTTCATTTGATTGACCCTATTGCAGATTTGCTGCCTGTATAATTTAGGAGCAATTTAGTAGTGAAGTAGTAATTTAGCTCCTATAAATCAGATTGGGACACAGACCCACTGAGTTCTCTAACATCAGCTGTGCCTGGTTGCACTGTGTGTGAGAATGTGTGTGTGCATGTGTGTTTGCCCACCTGCTGCCGAGGCCAGCTGCAATGGGGTGTCTGCCGTGCTCTCCTGTCCGTTGCGGACTGCGGCCCCCTCCACATTGGCCCCTGCATCCAAAAGGAGCTGTAGAGACACACCACATCTGTTATATTAAGCAATGTTTGACATCCTGTAACTTATTTATGGCCTGACCCCTGACCTCACATTTGTCAAACCACTTTTCAAAGGATTAACATTATATCCACAGTTAGCCTGGGACAGGGTAGGATAAAATGCATTTATTGTGCACATGTAGCAGAACAGTAGAAAGTACCCCGGCCCGGTCACACCGCATGTCAAACAATGGTGTTTCTACACAAGTTACATCTGGTGAGTTTCAAATGTGCGTCTTGTGTTTCCAACCTGTACGACGGAGATGTGTCCGTGCAGCACAGCAAAAGTGAGGGCCGCCCAGTGTCGACTATCAGGATGCACAGACGGGTGCTTTGGGGAGCATGGTGGAACCTGTCAGCACAGGACAAATCAGTGTTACAGGCCATGATCATGCACAAAAACATAAAAAAAGACAGCCTCTGTGAATTTAGGTGCTTTAAAATGGATATAACCCCTGAGGGAATCTGTAGAAGTATACATAAAGTGTAGCATTTGAATAAATCTGTCGAAATCTGAAATTGTTTAAGCATATGTACCGCCACATCAAGGTTGGCCCCAGCATCGATCAACATCTGGACTAAGGCCTCATCTCCAGCTGCGCAGGCATACATCAGAGGGGTCATTCCCTGAATCATGAACACAAAAAAAGTGCAATGAATAGATCAAAAAGGAGAAATAAATTTATGAAGAAGGGTTTTAAAATGGCTTTTGGATGTGCTTCCCCATGTATTTCTCTGCAGTTATCCACTCAACATACATCAAACATAAAGACAAGACATATACTGTATGTGCAGTACCTGGTCATCCATGCTGTTGACCCCGTCTGGCCCCAGCAGATCAATGGCTTGACCTATGAGGTCTGTGCGTCCACAGTTGAGCATCCGGAAACCCAAGTCTAGATGGAATTTGTCTGTGGCAGCTCTGGAGTCCAGACGCTTGAAGGAGCTAAAGCAACACTCAGGTCTGTTGGAGACGAGGACAGAGGGAGAGAAGGACAATGAACGACCGCTTCACCTTCGTTTGTGAGAGGTAACTGAGTCTGAGGAGACACACATCTGTTCTCCACTCAATTACAAATTAAACACAAGACGCTGGGAGCGAAAATCATTTGTTTCAACCTTCTTATTTTTGAATATGATGCTTTCCTTTAAAAATAATGGTACGCTTCATGAGAGGGTTAGTTAGCCACATTACAGCAGAGGCAAAACATTAATTCATCTACAGTTTGGGAAACCTGTTGGTGAGAACCAATTAAATTACAAATCTGTAGTTCATCGGATCAAAGGAAATTTGGAAGCACAAAGCTGACTGAGAAATTACATTTTGTTTCATCACCACAAATTAGATTAACTTCATAAACACACATTATCGCTATTATCAGAGGACACTGATAAGGTTTAGACTTAAAACGTCTTGTTTCTGTGAGGGCTCATATCAGTGTGTGCAGTTTTCTAACAAGTTTAAAAATGAAGTATGATGCAGTATTCCTACTGTGTGTTATGTGTGTGTTTTCATTTACTTCAGCTGTCTTGGTTCACAGTCCAGTCCAGGAAGGAGGAGGCGGGCGGTCTGTCTGACATCATCGCTGTCCACCAACAGACTCTTGCGATGCTCAGCGTGAACTATGGCCACTCTCATCCACTCCATCAGAGGTGGCAGCAGCAGGAATGGCCTGTGAAGAAAAAAACAAAACAATTGATGATTCAACTTCTACCTATATCTGGTACAATAAGAACTGCTACAATCCCAATAAGGTGACAGACATTTGTTTCCAACTAGAATGTCGGTATGCTTCCCTGTAATAAAGCACTGATTTCAAATGAACTCTCTGTTGTATTGGACCAAATAAGACAGTGCTGAGTGGAACATTTCTCCAACAGTCACGACTCAGTTATGTTGAGAGGGAACTCATAAATTGTTTTCAACCAGATGACTTATGCGGCAGTCTGGCTGTGCTTCCTCCCAACGTTGACCAGGACACAGTGAGTCACCTTTAAACACACCCACACATATGACACTGCACAGAGCACCTCACTTCATCCCATCACACATACCTGCTTGCTTTCGCATACCATGCACAGTTTAACTTCTCCTTTAAGGTCATCATACGTGCAAACACACACGCCCAGTTGACAGATGCGCGCATGTATAAATGACGAGTGTTTACATGTTGGTTGCCAGGTTGGATTGTTAAGCAGCAGCAGCTCTCTCTGCTCATAATCTATGACTGAAGATGGGAACAGAACGATGACTTAATATGCGCTGTGGCTTGATAAACAACATGCGGCAGTGGTTTCTGAATAATCAGCCTATTTTTAAAACAGCTGGAGCACAAAAGGTTGAGATAAACAAAAAAGGTGCAGCACCCTGCCGTTGTCATAGACAATTTCTAAGATCTAAACAGTGGGAAAACAAACTAAGAAAATGAGAAGTAACTAGAAGAAACAGAAGCAGTTAGAGAGCTAAAATTAGAACTGACTGACACGATGGACCTGAGCCTGAGGGAACAAGAGAAAATGTCATTAACGGGAGACGCAGCGAGGTAAACATGAGTGGAGGAATAGAAGAGAGCAGAACACTAAGTCTGCTGTGGTATTTGTGAACGTGGCATTCTGAAAGTCATCTGGATTATTTGATTACTCTTTTTTTCCTTCTTGCCTCACTCCCGCTCTCTCACACCTATTCTTCTGAATCCAATTAGAAACCTTCGGTGATATAGCCATCTGCACCGCCACGTCTAGCCAGTTATCTGGTATTAATCCCTTGTTATTTGTGCCTTTCTCTTGCCATATGTGCATAGAATGTGCCTGTAAACAATGACACATTGAGAGTGTTATTGTTGTTTGCTTTTGATCTTATGAAGCCTCAGTGTTAATGATTGTTTGAACACTGCCTGTGTTATCTTGAGTTACTAAAGCTGCCTCGCTCCTGCTGTGATGTTATTCTTATCAGTGGCCTCACCTTTGTTCTGGGAAGATGCATATCATGAATACAGATGGAGGGGAAAAGAATGAGCAGTACACCAGCATACAGCACTGTGGCGTGCACGCTATAGGGATTATAGTTACTGTTAATGAGCATTGGGACCACTGCAGTGCCATATATTCTCCTCACAATGTTTACTTTAAGCAGCTACCTGTGGTTTCCTATACAGCTGCACTCTCTATCATTCATCACCACTTCCTTTAGAACATGTAATGAAGTGGATCTCTAATCTATTTTATGTCATTTCATCTCAAGGTTTCAGAAAGTGAACACTGGATCTTTTAAAACTCTGTTTTATGTAACACGTACTTGAATTGAATAATAATTCAACCCAACACAAATGCAAACTTTTTCTAACAGGCTGTTAAAAGCTTTTCATAAGTGGGCAAGGTAAAAAGTGAATTACCAAAGAGATGGTTAATGTATTCAATTTGGTTTGTAGGCAGATAAAGAGATAAATAAACCTGTTTTGTTTTCATATTTTGTATTAATGAATCTCATGTGGATATTCTATCATTAAGGTTTTGAAATGACTTATCTAATATAAATGAGACTTCCTTTTTCTATGAACCTGCAGATACCCTGCTGTTCATTTACTCTATTTTATCTGTTCTACAGTATCTTCTGTCACTCTGACAAGACAGTTAACAAGCAGACAATGGGTGATTGGCTGGAGGTAGAGGGAACTGTTAAAATGGAGCTGATATAGGGATGGGTTGAGTGTTTGGAAAAGAGCTGGGAGAGGGGGGTTGGGTGGCAGTCATTAGCAGTTTGTGGATAGTGCTGTGGCCGTTGATTGATAAGAAAGCCTTAGTCCTGAGGAGAGGAGGAGTAGTGGGTTTGGGAATCAAAGTTTATACCTACGTTAATGGCCTGCACTCAACACAAATTGAACTGTGTGCGTCTGTTCGTTCATGTGCACATTTGGGCATGTCTCTTTATATGTCCTTCCTGAAGCCACAAGGCATCCTCTCTGCTACTTTACCTTGCCTCCAGGCATGTATGCAGCACTGGCACTAATCCAGCTCTAAAGCTGCTTCAGTCAACCGTGTCCAGCTTTTAACACTTAACGCACATTGATCCGTCAGATTTTCTGTGCTTCACTTTATCAATCAGCATTTCACAGCCTGTGTTGCAGAGAAATCAAAATTCTCTGCATAAGGAAGGTGGTGTTTTCCTTTAATGGCCTGAAACAGCGGTTTTCCAATGAAATACTTTTGTGTGCGTGTGTAGCTATACTCAAAAATGTACATCAACTGAGGCCATATGTGCATGCGCACCTTTGCCAGTGGCCCACAACAGTAGACAGATGGAGCATGCCTGTACCATTACCCACATAGCCTCTATCCCACAATTCATCTTTCCTTCTTTTTTCAACCCTTTCTCCCTGTATCTCTGACCCCTATGTCTGGGTTATGCCCCTCAGCATGAAACAGAAACTTCAGCTCCAGAGCACGAGTGAAACATCAAAGCAGAGACGCTTGTTATCACTGAAACTGGATAGCACTTCTGGCTAGCCTACTGACCCAACATGTTAAAGTTGCACACTGGGAACAGTGGGATACGGACGCACACAGACATACATGCACACCCCGCCCCCCACTGCCACCTGGCCGGTCATAAAAATGACAGTCGGCTCAAATTGTGGTCAGGTGTGTTTGAACTCTAACCTGTCCAACATGAAAAGAAAAAGGTTTTTTTTGTTCCCCCAGGAGGCAACATCACACACGCTGCACTGGCCTTATATGCTCTGTGTGTCCTATAACCTGAGGCCAGTGTGTCTGAGTTTACACTGTAAGAAACTTCAATTAGATCTCGAAGCAGACCCCATTACAGACTGCAAAGGGTCAAGGTTAACCACTGATCTCGAGTCAGATTACTCTCATAAAGACTCCATATAGGGGGGGATGTAACCATATCGGATGCATCTGTGGTTAGAAGTAAGCTCCACTGGCTGCTTCTTATCACAGTAACACATCTATCCATTAGCGCTGCCTCCCATCTACTGAAGGAAGCAGAGTGGTTGGGGTGGTCTATTTAGAGGGGGATTTGGCAGTGCTTCTTTTTGCTGCTGAGACTTGTGATTTTACCATTAAACTAGATTGGCCAATAACTTTCAGTACTAATAAATGTATTTTTCTACACTGTGGCATAAGGAGGCACACAAACACTGGTGGCTGTTCTCCCACACCCCATGCAGTCTAATACTCCGATTCAAGATCATCACTCACAACTATAAGCACCAGCTTTACAGGATCATAACAAAAAGGGCGTCTCTCGTAGTTTCAAGGATTCTGCAATAACACTCTCACCAGACTCCCCTATAATGTTTGATGATGTGGCCCACACAGATTTGGTGGTTTTGGGTTTCCACCAAAGATTTTATAAAGCTTTCAATAGAGGGTGAGCCAAAGAGATGGAGAGGCCCCATTGAAGGAGAGAAGTTTGTAGCATTACCATGCACTCAAAATGTAATCACTACCAGGTTTGCATTGCCGTTTCCTCTGCCACCTGAGTCTGTCCTGCATGTACAACATTCACAGACTGCACACGCACAGAGCGGCATGTAACGATACAGGCACACGGAGATGTCTAGAAAGAAAACCAGAATGTTGCAGATGTTCCGAGGTAGACATCATAACGGGATGCTAAATCATTTCATCCTGCGAACATAAACCAGGCTGATATACACCCGACATCAAAAACATCTGAGGACTTGGAAGAAACAGCCGGGATAAGAAAAAAGAGGGGCGTATATTTGCAGTTCTGTTCCCTTTGATGCTAATGAGGAACCCACCTTAGCTCACTCACACTGTGTCTGTTCATTATTAAATGTATAAGAGCCAGCTGGCTCTGTGTGCATGCATGTCCGCATGTGTCTTTGTGTGTGTGTGTTTGGATGAGAGAAGATGCAGAAGCCCTCAAAATGCCTTCAACCTGTGAACACACTTAAGTGGGCGATGCATCTCATTTATATGCATGAGTGTCACCTTTAGACAGGCCGCCATATATCAGTTTAAAAAGTGTAATTGACCTTTACACATAGCAAAACACTCCCTACTGATATTTTAACATAGTTGCTCTGGGACACACACCTACACATCTGGGAGAAAAGTAGTTGCAGACTGCCCATTCATCTGTGCTCAGGTCTCACAGAAAAACTTCACACACTCAGTTTGTAATTGTGACCTTTGGCTGCACATAACTTTCGTAAACCCAAAGTTTTAAAAACTTTAATCAGTTTAGGAGGAGATGCAACCCAGTTCACTCTGGGGGTTTTTCTTGGTTAAGAGTTGCATCATGTTTTGGGTTTTTACAGAAAGCAAAGTAAAGTAACTACTAACTGAACTCAAGCGACCGGTTGTGATGCTTAAAGAATAAGGATCTAAATTATTTTAACTATTTGTCTTGGAAAATTACCATAACTTATCTAGACAGACAACCTAAGGTAGATCTGAGGAGTCTCTAACAGAATTACAGACCATTAGCACCTCCTTAGTCGCTTAAACCACCAGCCTTCAGCCTAATTCACACTCTGTGGTGTGTAATTCGCCCCTCTATCAGACTAACATTAGCACCTGGAAGCTATTGCTTACCTGTAATTTACCTACAGAAAATTAACACTTCAATGAACAGAGGAGAAGGCTATGGGAATGCCTGAGAAAGACAGGTGGTCTGCTGTGTGCTTGATTAGAATGTAGGTGTCAATTTCTCAAATTAGAGCTTAGCGTATTTGAGTTTGTGTAAGTGCAGAGCTACAGAGCTGGTGTTAATTAAATTTTTGTCAACCTCATGAGCCAAATCAGATCCTCCCAAGCAACAGATTCGATTAGGAAAACAAAACAAAGCATAACATGAACATGAAGAGAAAAAGGAAGATTAGAAAGTAATGAAACTGATTTTCTGAGGGTACAGTACCTCCAAAAACGAACACCACTGATATTTAAATGTAAAATCTAAAAAGTCATGCATGACTCCCACCTCTCCTTGCTAAGTGCCATGCGTGGGGGATCTAAGTTGGGATTCTCCATGGACTCCATTTGTGGGCAACGCAGGAAGTAGTAGAGGGTGTGGAGGGCGTCAGGCGACCAGGACACGGGCTGCTGGGGACGGGCGTGGCGGGCTGGACTCAGCCCCGGGCGCACTGCGCTCAGACGCTGCATGTGATGCATTGCACGGGACACCAAGTCACCTGGAAAAACGGAAATATGATTAGATAGTTAAGAAGAAATTTTATTTCTAACCACGTGCCAGAACACAAAAGTTCCCTGGAGTGGTTTCAGGAGTATTCACACACTAAACAAATGTCAAGAGGCACAAACTACAAGTTTAACACCAGACATCAGAATAAACACTGTGGGCTGCCAATCAAAATGGGTTTCCCCTTCTACTAAACCACTTTACGCTTTACTCATTCCTCTCCCTCAGTGTCTCTAGCGGTATTTACCATTAGCAGTGTCATTATCAGTAAGCACAGCCAGACGGCCAGTCTAAATAACCATTTATCTTTAATCACTGAAGGAGTTAATGGGGTAACAAACAGTTGATTACAGTCTCTAATGAACCGCTCAACTGTTTCTGTATCGACACTGTTCAGTCGCTGTACTCCGCCGGGAAAAACAGAAAGTATAGGTTTGTGTCACATGATAGAATCGAGGTTAAGCCAAAATTTGTCTCAACCACCACTTCTGGGGAAACACCGCCTTGGGCTTTCCAACCTACAGTGTCAGGAAAGTACACAAAGCTGCGGTGAAATCAAATTACTGTATATACAGTGCGTTTTAGCCTACACAGACACTGGTGGAACACAGAAGACTTAACATCAATAGAGATTGTAGATGGTTGGTGCTAGAGGAGTCAAACAAAGAGACAAAATGTAAGTCATCACAGGGCTGTGGATGTGGAGGAGGGGAAGAGAGGGGCAGCAGAGCGGAGGAAGACCAGGTTGAACTTGGGATTGTGTAACGGTCATTTAGTGTAATTACCCCAGGGTTAATTTCTAACCAGATTACTGTGCCTAGGGGGCTGCATGGGGGCCAAGGTTGGGAATTCTAGCAGCGTGAGTGTGTATGTGTGTGTCTTTATTAGGAGGTTTGAGGCACTTCGAGGGGGGTTAGATTGGAGAGACCCTCCCAAAACAGACCCCACTTAAGTCTGAAGGGCCTCCTTTGTGTTAACCACCACCAGCAGTCCCTCCAGGAGGTCTCCCAGGAATTCCTGCCCAAGATGGAGAGCCTCTCCCTGGCTTTCCAGCACATGTTTTGCCCTGAGGCTCAACTGAGCTCCAGGGGTCAGAGGGATATGAAATACTAGATTACAGCTGATACTGGAGTCTCTGTGAAAGCCTGGAAAATAAGTAAACTGTGACATGACAGCTTTTTCAATACATACTGACTGAATGGACCTCTCAGGTCAAAGTTGCGAGATAATAAAAAGTTTCAAACAATAAGATAATTCGAAGCGGGCGGTTATACTGTCAGCCAATTTAAACACAAACATGTTTAACCACGTCTTCATCTGGACTCTGTTTGACCCCGGATTTCTAATTGGTTTTATGGGCTTAGGCACAAAGCTCACTTGATTTGGGGTCGGTAAAATCTTGATTGGTAATATTTCCCTTGGTTTAGCGGATGGTTAGACACTCACAGTTTCCCACAGCTGGTGGGAGACCACCACAGAGCTGAAAATGAAACATTCAAGTGTGTCTGAAGACAAGTTTCAGGCAATTGGTTACACTATATTTCCAACAATTTTGGAGATCCAGCAGACATGTCCACCATGCTGCCATCCATTATCCATCATGTTTATGTATGCTGTGTCTGTGTGTCTGGCCAAGTCCAGTCTGAAGATCCAGCAGAACTGAGCAGCCTAGTACAGATGCCCCTGTGTCTGACTGGTCTGGTCTCGTGGGCTCAGATCAGAGTGCCAAGCCCTCTGTGTTTTTGTTGTGTGTATGGATATCAGTTAACACACTTCTGTGTGTGTTTGTAGGCGTGAATGAGTCTGAGGGATGCCAGCCCTGCCCAGACCAGCCCACCTTCACACCACCACAGCGATGTGGCATAAAGAGACCACTGAGTAAGAGTCAGAAAGAGCGTGTCTGTGTTTGAGAGTGTGTGTACACTTTCTTAATGCCTCACTAACGGCGGTGGTGTATGAACGTGGCCTTGTGCTGGAGGAACAAATGGCGGAGTGTTAGCTCGTTTGGAGGAGGAAACCTACCCCTGCTCTAACCAACACTGATCTCCATCCCTCCTCCTCTCAGTCTGCCCCAGCAAACTCACTCCTCACCTTTCCATCATTTGCCCTGACGCCCCACCCCCAACATCTATACCCTACTTCACCCACTACTACTGTACTTAATCCTCAAACTTCATTTCCTACCTTTCCAACTGCTATCTGTGCACCCCCTTATTCTGTCTTATTCTCACCATTTACTGACCGACTGAAACTCTCCATCATCGGCCAACTCCATCTCAACTTGCAGTCTAAACAAACCTCATGTACAGTAGAGTACAGTGTGTGGGCATCAAACACGGACATCAAGATGTTGAGTTGTAAAGATATAAATTCAGGTCTCTGAAAGAACCTATCTGTCTGTCTTATTAACTATCCAGTGCAAATGAGAACAACGGGGAAGTCTTAGCATTTCCCTTCGTTAACTAACTTGACTGGGTAATTTAGTAGTAGGTAGTTTGTGTTTGTGTACCTGATGAATACTGCTTAGCAAACAAACCAGGGACGTACAATATGCTATCAGAGTTATTCCATATGTAGATAATCTATTGCATTTCTTATTTTTAGAAGAGACCGTTTTCACAAGCACAAGACGGGGCTTGTCATGAGACAGAGAGTGATAAAAAAAAACAACAAAGTGATTTTATTATCTCTGCTTGGCACTTGGCTGCCTGAAATAAATAGTTTTTTTTTTTCCTGGCAGAGAAAAGGTTTATCATTTCCCAGAGCCAGCCAACAGTGTGGGAATGACAAGGTGTGTTTAAAAAATGTTCAGAATATGGGCGAGTACTTTAAAAATGACTATAAGTTTATTGAGTCTGAGGGTGTTCACTGGTCTGTTTTAACAAGATTTTCTAAAAGAGCTCAGAGGAATTTAATAGATTAAATATATAAAGTGAAACAGCCTGTTAATATAAAGTATTACAGACTCTGTCACACTATTCTGTACTCACTGAGTTCAGAAATGCTGCCCACACAGGTAGCGAGCAAGGACTGTTCCAGGGTCCTCAGCTCCAGCTGGGCATAGGCATCCTCCCTGCTGTCCACAGACGTCTGCTGGTTCTCTGTGTAGGGACTGAAATGGGCCGGCAGAGACAAAACACCTACAGAGACAAAAACAAAGAGAGAATGGCATTCAGGATTAACGTGATAAGTTTGTGAAACATGAAAACAAACCTCCAAGACCTCAGCGACATATCCAGTCTCACTGCTCCCGCAGAAGCTCCTAAAAACAATTGCTGAGGTGGTATTTACAGAGGGAATTTATAATGCTGGTAACATGTAATCCACACCGCTGAGGGCAAATAAACACACAAGGGAACGTGAGCCTTGCTCTCAACACAATCAGGAAAATAAACAGTGACGTCAGGCTAATACAAACAACACAAACGCAGACTGCATCAGACACAGACCAAGGCCTCACAGAAAGAATACATTGACTAGTAGGCTACTATAGTCAGTGTCACATTAGTGCAGACATTTTGCTTTAATATCATAAAAATATGGTTAAAGTAGATGCATGACGGTTAAAGGTGATATGACTGCAGTGTATAACATCTTTACAGTTTGGCATAGGTTTCCTTTAGGATGCCATCAATCAACAGTGTGCTGAGGACCACCAGCAGGCCAGGACTCCAACAACTCCTTCTCTGACCTTTTCTTTTACACTAAAACACCCTGAGACTAACAAAACAAACAAATCAGATTTTTTTTAAAGAACAAGGAATAGCAATTTGTTATGCCTTGGTGAAATTAATAGAAAATACTGCCGTTCACTGACACCAAGTTTTTAGGTGGAAAGATCTAGTGTTTCATGTAAATATTTCCAAATACTTTAAATGAAATAAAGTGTGGGACTGAAGGAGGTGATATGAGACAGGATCCCCCTCAAAGCATTTTTATTGTGCACTTTATCAAAAAGACGTGGGAAAGCATTTTCCAATAAACCCCACAGATCAAATTTTTTGCAGTGTACTACATCTACTGACATGACTTTTGGTGTAGCTGCGATCAGTCTAAGACATGCGTGGTATTTCCTCTTCAAATGGACCCTCTGGAGATTCAATAGGCCCAGCCCAGACCAACTGTCTTTGAGACTAAGTCAAAGTGAAATTAAATTAAAAATGTACAATCTCAGTAAGGAGCATCATTTGCCCCCAATTAAAAAAGAAAACAGACAAATTATGATATTGCTGTTAAACACCAGGTTTGCACTTTTATTCTCCCTAACAGCTGAGTCTAATCACAGGCGAGAAGATAACATCACTCTTATATAAACTGAAGATGTCATCCTGTTCTTTCACTGCTGTACCTCCTGTGGATGCTGTTTTCCAGCCAAAATAGATACAAGTTATGACAAGTGAAGGTGAGAACACAGAGTACTATTTTCTTCCCTTTAATACATCTCTGCTGCCTGCTCATTAGTTCTGTCTGAAGTGATATGTAGGAGACGCTATAAGAAGATATGTAAGAAGAACCAGCGTTCTGTGCAGCTAGTTGACCTGGGTGAACACAGCTGCCCAGAGGTTAACCTTTACTTTGGCTTCAGAGTCTGAGAAGAGCTCTCTGCCAAGCCAGAGGAAATGAGTGGGGGGGGGGGGTGTGGGATAGAACAGAGAAATGGAAAGAGGAAAGATCATCGGTGCAGGTTTATGATTTACTTAGTCAGCCTGAGGGGGGGAAATGCTTCCTCATTTCAAACTCTTGCTATTTTCCCAAAAGGGAAAGGATGGGCTACCATCCCTAAAATGACATTCCCATGTGCTTCCGGCAAAAACTGTATTCTCACTGGAATCTATACAAGGGAAAAAAATCCCATCCTTTTACTCGGAAGTCTCATCTTCTCAGCACCCCATGATACAAAAAACACAAGCAAAGAACATAATATTTTATGACTACTGGGTAACCAATAAATGGCTGGATGTGCTTATAGCAAACATAAAGATGGAATAAACTTCCAGATATAAGATTTATATCCAATAAAAATATTCATGCTCTCCACTGCTTTGGTCTAAATTCTAAACCTCCATTAACCATTCACCTGGCACTGCCACTTCCTGGTCTCCTTTGCATTTGTTTTCTGTTTTATATTTCTTTTATGAATTTATTTTATGTACTATTACAATACACTTCCTGTATTATGTGCTCCTAACTTCCTCTCTGTGTATGAAATGTGCTACAATAAATACTCTTATTTTTTTGACAAAGTCACTCCCTCCTATAAACAAAGCAATATCTGGAGGGTAACAATTATATCTTATCCAGATGATCCAACAAGCAATTTTAGAGTTGGAGAGGACGGGCAAGGGTGGAGCTAATGAAACGCTAAACAAGCAGCAGCAGTTGTGATATCAGCAGTCTCTTATTGCACATTGTGTGCTCCATATACTGTACAGTTTGCTGCAGGTGGTGGATTGTCTCATGGGTAAATGTAGTTTTGTGTGTCTGTACTGGCTGTTCGATTGATTTTTTCGTTTATACTGCTGGTTTAATGATCAGGAGCGAAGAATCCATCCAACTGATGACACAGCAGTGCAATTTGCAACATGCTCTCAAGTGTGTTGAAGACAAGTACACAATATTTTACTATAAAACCAATCTATGAGATACAGTGGTCAACTGCAAGCACTAGATGTAAACATTATCCATTCAATGAGAAAAAAAACATTATCAAAGAGAGATTGATTTTTTTTTAATGAGAGTAACAGGCCCCCTGACATGTTGACTGACTCCCAACAAAGAGCTATGCAGAGAAGAAGAGAGTCACTTTACAGCTGTGCTTCATGAATGGAAAACATTGACACAATTAAAAATACGTTCACTCAGGCAGGGTTATGCTGCCAAAGGGAAACCATACAAAACGCACTCCAACTCCATCTACCCCATCCCTCTCTCTCTCTCTCTCTCTCTCTCTCGTACTTTCTCTGGCCCATCTGACTTGTATAATATGTGCTGACTCCCCGTTGCCACACAATGGAAACGGCTGCCTCTAGCAGAGTGCTACTGCTACAAAGAACACGCGCGTCAGACAAACAATCTGTATACAAGCTGCAGCACGTCCCCGTTTGCTCACACAAGCACAAACATAGCCTTACGCTATTGTCTGCATAAAAAAAGTATGCTGGCACTTCTTTGATGTGTCAGGTTTGCTTTCGGCTTTCACCTTGTTAACCATTCCTGCAAATGACATTGAGCGCAGATGAATGTTGTCTGAGCATCTAGAGCATTTTTTAAGACCTTGTGTGAATCTATTTTTCTCCCATTATCATCTGAAGGCCTTGAACAATCCTTTCACATTGCTGCATGCTTCAGGGACCTCTTACCTTATTGTGTTAACTCATACTCTGCATACGCTCCCGAGCCGCCTCACCACCCTTGGTTTATGGCAGCCATAACTACCGTGGCCTCCATGACAGACAACTAGGTGTGACTGTATGTGACGTGTAATGTGAATAGCTCGTTCAGAAATGGCTCGGTGCCAACTCATGTCAGGGAGACCCCGTGCCTTTCAAGGTGTTAAGAGCCATTTTAAGAGATACCGTCTCATTAGTTTGGTTGAGAGTGTGTGAAATAATGAATCCGTTAGTGGACGTGTCTGAGCGCTGGTGTGCAAATTAACATAGCTATTTGGACTCCCTGCAGTGTGATTCCCCAAGAACCTCACATTGACGTCTTTTAGTCTTTAAAAAAAACAAAAAAACATCCAAAATAGAGACCTAATGATAGACTAATTAAGCCAATGTAATGAGCTGGTCTAAAGCAGTTCAGTAATTGTTGAAGCACAGCTCTCCTCTTTTGTTTTGTATAGTCAAATAAGGAAATAAAACTATTTTGGAGGAAACTAAACAGCAGCAGCTCAGAGAACACTTTTTTTTTTTTTTTTTTTTACTTCTTTACAAAGGCAAACATGTCAAAAAGGCACTGATTTGACACTTCCTGGAGTTTCTTTTATCATTATCAGCCTATATTTAGCATGCTTTAAATAGACTGGTCTCAAAGAGAATCAAAATCTTAAGAAATGCTAATACAGTTTGATTCGATTCTGCCATATTCTTTCGAAGCTGTGGCAAATATTCACACACCACCACACTCTCAGCAGTTCCCACAGTCCCACCCCGTGGCTCGCTTCACCGCTGAACCCCAGCCTGCGTCATTTGGGCCTGATGTAGGTCTGCAAGCCAACCAGGGCCTGTCCCCACCATCACCACGAATATCGTGAGCACCGGCAGCTCCAGCACTATATGCATCATTTCTCTCTGGCAGAGGGAGAGGCTGAGGATAAGACGAGGAGGAGGGGATGAGAGTAGAAGCTAAGAGGAGGAGTGGGACTGCGGGTTTCAAGAGCTTTTGGTGGAAGACGAATGAGTCACGCAGAGGAGGGGCTGGGGAAGGAAGACAGGAATATCTGAGACTGTGAGGAGGGTGAGGCAAGGGAAGACAAGTGGCACAAGGGATTCATTCTTTTGCGGCTATTATGGCTTCATTTCTGAGGTTGACCCTGCAAATGCCATGTGGGAATCCCAGCTACAAATCACAGCTGAAACTTACCACAAAGCCTGTGGCAGTCCCCGGCCCATTCAAACTATCTCTCAAAAATCATTACAGCTCCTCCTAGCTCAGCCAAGCTATCACTCACCATGATGTCGGACAGGCTGTCGAAACAAGGTCAGAACTATCCGACAACTACTTTTTGTTATGTCGAAGATTTTTCAGCCGTCACTCTCGGTTAGGTGTCTTTTAGGAGCCACATCACATCATCGCTGTCGGACCAAATTTCAGTCTATTATCATGAAATCATAACAACTTTGAGCATGCCAATAAAATGTGCCAAAAGGAACTGTGAGTTGCAGCTAAAGCAAGCTGCTGCAGTGAACACATCTTTGCCTTCCCCTGCATAACACACCTCTTGTTCTTTGCCACTCTCTGTGGTTTCTCCCACTGTCCCACTATTTGTTCTACATGACTCCAAGTTTGTTTGTTTTTTTTTGGAACATGTGCTTGGTGGCAGCATTAGGGAAATATCTGGGCTTTGGAGGATAATATTGCTTCTCAGGAAATATTAAGATATGAGACACCATGAGTCAAATCTGGATTGCATTTTGAATTTTTAATCTGTTAAGAAACATGTTGGTGATTTCACTAGGAAAAATCTTAACTATGTGTGACTTAGATACATTAATTAAGGTTATATAACTACTTGTGTGCACTGATGAAGTTCTCTGCAAAATAATAAAAAAAGGATTTGGAGAAGTTGATGCTGTATGTATTCTATCTCCGTTTTAGGTTTCACTCGTGTTCCCACCAGCTCAGCCCTGACACGAGCACATTCTTGGACCATAATTGGTCTGTGTGCACATTTGTTTTGTCTACCATAGAGAGTGTGTGAAAGACAGAGGGACATGATCGGCTTTGCTCCTGCTGTATGCTTTCAGTGCGTCGATAGAGAAACTCAAAGACTACAGAGGGTGTGTATGCACATGCACAGACACACACATAAGTGAACACCTGTCTTGCCTCCTTTAACAGCCTCTTCATTCATTAAAGCATGGATAGATCAGAGAGCCGGCGAAAGAGCGCCTCAAAGCCACATCCCCTACCCAGAAAGGAGCTCTCATTCTGGGCCAGGAGGCTAGAAACTTGTGCCTGTGTGGAGGCTGCAGGGCGGACAGTCACACAATAGTACACTGTTTGACAGAGCTGTTATTGGGTGTGTATCACCCCCACAGTCTCCTGATCTCCTCCATCTTCCAGAGAGTGTGCCTTTCACACTACAAAAGACACACACATGGTCACACTTCATTTCATGTCACTGGAATCCGTGGGCCAGATGTGATCCTTCACTCACCGACCGGGCCTCTTGTTTTCCACTGTTAAAAAGGCTCAAAACACCTGTTTTTCACACATCCAACACTCACCCACACATTCTTAACCCTGTTTTACAGATTGTGTGCCACACACAGGCCTTCTGTTAGAGGAACCGAGCATGACCTGTGACAAGGTAACTGTGAAATCGATGAATAGACTTGATTATCATTGATGAACCCGAGGAATCAGCTTCACTCAGAAGTGTTTACAGCAGAGTTTCAGCACACAGGGTTAAAAATATCCATGTTTGCTTGTTCTGGTGGACCCTCCTCCTGATCCCTGTCCAAACAGACTCTCAGTGGAACAGAGGGGCATTTACAAGCTTGAAGTGGTCTAATAGTATTTGGGCTAAAAATAATCACTCATCTGACAAGCCAGAATATAAGTGCGTCTTTTAAAAATCTAAACTACCTATGTGCAGTAGGGAGCAGACAGAGAAGCATTCATAAGCCAAAGCTGCTTACATTTACATTTTTAGTGACCATTCACTTGAATATGTGTGTCCAAATCTAGATGTTTCTGATTTAAAAGCCTTAAAAAAGTTATTGATCTCTCTCACACAAATGCCTGTCACTGCCTGATAAATCACAGACCTTGATAGACAAGTGAAGTGGGGTCTGGTCGACTCAACACTGCTCGACACCTCTTGACCCCCGGCTGCAGCGGGTCACGGGTCAGAGGTGGTGCTCAGCTGGGGCTAAAAGAGGAAGTAACCCTATCAGCTGTGTAAAAAGGGGGCTTCCTCAAGTCGCTGAGTGAGAACACCCACACACATCATTAATCACTGCAAGGCCCACACTTAGCTGGAAGGAGAGGAAAGTCTCTATATTTGGTGAATGTGAATGATGTGAATTTTAAGCGCCTGATCTGCCTGTTGTTCTCAGACTCTTGCTGTTTTCCAGTGTAAGACGTCTGACTTGTTAACATGTTTTCTAGGGAAGTAAAAAAAAAACACGCAGAGGGTAAAACTACAATTTGAAAGTTGGAAATCTACCTCCTGCCTGTAAGCTGAAAGTAAGACTTTTTGATCTGTCTGCTGTTAGAAGCCCACCAGGAATCCCAGGGTGCAAAGCCACTAAGATTAGATCTGAACCTCCATCCAGGCTGTACTGAATCCTGGAAAAGAGAGAGCTAAGCGGGTTTCAGAAGGTTTTATGACATTCAAACATTACAGTGTAAACCTATACAGAAATATAAAGCTGTTACTATATCCATGAGCTACCAACCATTTCCTGCTCATTTGGAAAGTTCAGCAAGATCGATAAAATACCTAGAATCACATTAAATGGTCATGTGTAAATCTGTGGGGCTCAAACTCACGCAAATGTGTAAAACATTTTACAATGAAGCTGTAAATGTGGTCTGCAATAACATACTTACCACCACTGCCACCCCAAACAAACACACACACAGACATAAATAAGGAGTGGTAGGATTTGAGAGGGCTGGCTTTGGTTTCCTACAGCCTTGAAAAATATCGCCATTAGCTCCTCTACACAGCTAACCCTAATCCTGAACATGACTTCAGCCCTCTCCCCCTCATCCTCTCTCCTCCTTTACTCTCGTTCTTTCTCTCTCTCTAATCATGTTTTATATTTTAAATTCCGGGGCCAACTGCGGTGCCTGTGGCTATCTAGTCTAATTCAGCATTCCCCGTTTCCATATGTGACGCCACTTGTGCAGCAATGGGACGGTATATAGCTCCATTACTGGATGACATAGTTTTATAGATTTCCCTGGCTTATTGAACAGCACTGGGACTGCATATACAATACTGTATAGGAGTCTGGTTTTGTTTTCTCTAATGACACAGGACATCGGATATTACACACATCCACATAAACATCTAACCTCAAATCCACCCTCTCATAATTAAATCCACTTTTACTACTGAGATGATGTCACCATCCAAAACACAGCTATGTGTGTTTGACAAATAAGTAAAATCAGAAAGGCAAAATGTGTAACGGTGACACAACATATACACCTTTGTTGAGAGAACAATCCTCATTAGTGTCAACGGCTCCCTCACCACACTATGACCCCGGCAAAGACCGGACCTTATTGGCTGGAGCGGATCAAGGGCTGTTTTATTCACCCTCCTTAACCAGGAACAGTTAACCTCCCTTTTAAAGAACAAGCTGCCCTCTATTCAGCTCCCTGACAAATAACACTATGGGCAGCGAGATAGGCAAAGGAGCACAAAGTGTGTATGCAAGTGTGTGTTTGCACTAATTGCTCTCACTCTGTGTGTGTGATCAGCTCATTTTCTCTCAGCTGGACCGTCTGGGGAGCAAAGACAGAGAGCCAGTCAGTTTGGATGGCGGACAACACGCTCATTGAGCAAAAGGCGTCGTGAACCCGAACTCTAGATCGTCGTCATTCTCACTAAGTCAGTTAATCACTGTACTGAAGACTGAGTTGGAAATTCATTTCAGGAGAGGAAAATCCAGCAAAGTTAAAGCATCAGTGGCCAGTTGGCTGCATGGATCTATCACTTCTCTGAGTGAACGAGATGCACGAAAACACTTCTTCTGAGACTGAGGAGTGACGTATGTTTGAAACCACTTAGCGGCGAGTAAACATGAACCTTGCCCATTTGTTGGTGTTCAGATATTAAATCTTGTCATTGTGACATCAAACTGTTTCAGCCTTGTAAACTTACAGACCATCTCATTCATTAGTTTTGTCATTGATATAAACCTTCACACCGTGGCGCCTTTTAAAATTCACATTGAGACTGAAATAACCTCAGCGTTCGACACTTGTGTGTCTGTGCTGCACAGAGACGCGTGTGACACCGTTTCATTATCACTTCAACACCTGCTGGAAGAACATCCATAAAAAGCACCTTGTGACTCATCATTACTTATTAGATTGAGCTTCGAACTTTTTAACAGCTCAACTATAGCTCTTTCATTCCTTCTGTCCTCCACAGTTTTTCAATTACACACTAAACTGAGCATTCACATATTAGCATTAATTACACCCTGTTCCCTCCAGAGTGTCATCCACACACAGATACAGGTTGTTGACTTTCAAAAGCTTCAGAGGATGCTAATTCACTGCACCAAATCCTTCCCTGACTGTTCAGAAATAAACTTTTTCCAGCTGCAGCACGGTTCTCACAGTCCAACAAGCAGTTTTGATAGAGCGACTTAGGAGTTTGACGTTTCAAAGAACTGGATCCAAATTCCCCCTTGTAAATCTAAAGCAGCTTTCTGCTGATTAACATTCCGCGTTGGGCTGGGTAGAGAGCAAAATCATGGCACACAGCGCAGTGAGTCAAATTGGGGGAAAAAAAACAAGGGTGGGGGAAGGGTGGATGGATTATGATTACGAGTGGAGGTTCACTAACTCTTTCAATCACTCCTTTCCTCCTTTCTCCCCTTCTTTCTCTTTCTCTCTCTCCCTCTCTCTCTCGTAGCTGAAAACTAAATCTTTGGACTTACAGCAGAGTGGAAAAGAAGCTCAGGAAAAGGAAAACCACTTTCTGGGCAGCCACCGATTGTTGTTCACTCACATAAAAATATAGTAAGTGTGTGGTACAGTATTATTTTGTGTGTGTGTGTCTGTAATATAAGGTGTGGCCTATGTGTTTGCATCAGCTACAGACAGCGGTGGAAGGCGCACTCAGAGCCTCTCGAGTTACTAGCAGTAACACAATTTAAAAAGTGCTTCATCTTAGTTTAGGCGCTGAAACCTGCACAATGCGATCGAAAAAACAATAGAGACTCCATATTCCATTTATAGACACGGCAACACTATTCGAAGAGCGTTGCTGCATTAACATACTTGGTACCATGTTCCAATTAAAGTTGCATTAGGAAATAGAAACCACCCGCAGACTCATTCCATCCAATATATAGATAAATAGTGAGGTTGACTTTGCATCATATTTCATGGGCATTACAACAGCCAGAATATATGGCAAGAATATGGCAGAATCGAACCCATCAGCCAGAGACACAGCAGTGGACAGTGAATGGAGGCGAGCTTTGTTCAAAAGGTCCATGGCTCTTTTGTCTGCAGTAATGAGTGGGGCTGGGCCTTTTACAGCTGTCTGACTCATCTGCTGCCAATGACACTGTTGACAGAAACTGTCCTCACTGTGAAAGACAGAGGAGAGGTGAGGTGTGATCTCGATGGTGGGAGGCAGGGATGGAGGGTCTGCATAGTGGTGGTAACGCCATACAATTAGTCAGGAAATCAATGGTACTGATGGAACATATAAATCAATGGGACCACCCAACCTCAGACAGACATGATGACATTCTGAGAAATGTGCCCAGTGCAGTTTGACCACACACACACACACACACACATCGGCACAAAATAAAATAATGGTATGCACCGGGCATTGAGGTGTCATCACGTACACAAATCATGTGGCCATGTGTAAGTGTCGCAGATGACAGCAGCTCTAAATATTCAGTGTGTTTGTGACCTGGGTGTGTTAGGGACCTGCGGGGCGTGGCGAGATGTCCACCTCTTTAGTACGAGGCAGTAAACTACCTCCAACCAGACCAGTCACCTCTTTCAACCGGCTGTATGACCCATCTGACACCCGAGGGGGGGCTTTACAGCTCACCCCTGACCCTCACACACACCCTGTACACACCCTCCACACACACACACACACACACACACACACACACACACACACTCAAGTTTAAGGCGTGTCCAGACCTCAAAAGGAGCCTGTGAAAAAAAAAAAAAAGGGACCATCCTCTTATGCAGTTATTTCACCTCCTGAACCTCAGCCCATCACACCCACAAAGCAACACTTACAAATACAAAGTCACACACTCAGACTCATGCCAACCTCCTCTATGTCCATGTGGTGGTCAGCACTATAGGGCACACTAAAAGTTTAACAAAGCCTTATTGTGTTCATGTTATCACTAAACAAGTGCACACACACACTTACTTACAGCATAATAGCTAAGGACAAGAGGATCAGGACCTCCCCAGTGTGTCACAAGCAGAATATAAAAAGGGTTGCAAGGATGACAAAACTACATCTTCGGTGGATTCCATTATTTAATTCTTCTGCATTTCTCAGTTCTTTCCGTTCCTTTTTTCCTTGTCTCAAACTCTGAGAAATGAATTCACTTTGTTTCAACTCACAGACTCAGGCGACCTTTGATGAGAGTTTGAAAGAAGGCTTGTGTTAACCACAGCAAAGCATAGCACACTCCCAGTGGAGGATGTTCGAGCGCAGTCACAGAGCCATCCATGTTGACTCTGAACGCTCAGACTGATAAAATTATCACTTTCCTCTCTTTCCTTTTCCTGGAAAAGATGATTGTGCTAATGGGAATGTCTCCAAACTTGTTTGCACACTTGCTGGGGAGGAAGCAAACTGTGGATAAAACGAGTCGAGTGCATATACAACACATGAGTCTACTGAAAGTAAAAACCAACACTTGAAAGAACAGAAGATAGGAGAGCGGTGCCAATGTATTTATGTGAGACTAATTGTGAGTGCTTATTTTGGCAGACAGTCAAAATAAAAAACACAGGAATGTAGCTCTAGTTGTTTTGGATTGATGGGCAGATATCAGAGTGTGAGCTTACATAAATCTTTTATAACATTTTGAAGTTCTGTCCTTCAGCTTGGGGAAGGCCACAGCTATAACCTTGCTGTGGAATTGCTCCATACAGGTACCCATCACCCCACGTCATCGCTGTTGTCGTCTGACAGCTCCGATACTGAACAAGCCACATACACGGTGTGATGAGTGCTTGCTGCTTCCTCTCTGCAGGGGGCACCTGCTCACACATTCCTCAGCCCTGGCACAGCAGCAACACAAATAAAGTTGTGGGAGGTGAGCGTGAGCGTGCGTGTGCGTGTGCGTATGCACAATGAGCGCGGTGTGTTTGTTTCAATGTGTGTTCCCAGCTGTTGCCTTTACAGGTGCTACAGACAGGCTTGACTCACTGTGTGTCATTGAAACCACTTTATAAGGTCATCGCAACAACTTCTGACAGGTTTAATCCAACTTTTTTTTTTTATGTGTCTGCCTGTGATTATGTGCGTGTGCATGTGTGTTTGGCAGGCCATAGGAGGATACTGCTCCGCAGGTCTCTGTGGACCACCCACTGAAGCCCCCTTCTCTCAGCAGCAGATGGAAAAAGAAAGACAAGGATCACAGACAAGGAGACATACCACCTCAAGAGAGACTCTTTCTGTTCTCGATTGCTGCTTCCTTCCATCCCATCATATCATAACTATAAAACCAGAGCACTTTTACAAACAGAGCACTTCCAGAAGTACGAGCAATATCAAAGCCAAAGGCCATTTGCCTTTTAACTGCTAAGGAAGCTGGGCAGTTCTCATGAGCGTGTGCATAAAGGGGTGTGTGTGTGTGTGTGTGTGTGTGTGTGTGTGTGTGTGTGTGTGTGTGTGTGTGTGTGTGTGTGTGTTAATGCATTTCTTCCTGAGTATTAGAGAAGACCCGGTCAATTCACTTCAACTGACTGTTCCCACAATGCTTCCCAAAGCCACAATGACTAAATAATAGCTGACAGACCTTAAGCGCTTCCTAACTCACAGAAACTCACACCCTGGCACACACACATGTACATTTTAGACTGGCCACATTGTAGCCTATATTACCCATTACACCCCTTTTTTACAGAAATTAATAAAAAAAAAAACCTAGCTTGGCAGGAAACAACCGATAAATCGCCATGAACGACACACACTTCTAGACTGTTTAACAATGTGAACAAAATCAGGGAACGGGGGAATATGGGGGGGAAAAAAAGTTTCCAGATTGTTGTATGGTCGACCAAGTCAGACTTGTAATATGTGCTGAGTGTCAGGCTCCAACCACCGTGGGTATTGTTGGTAAATCATGACTGGAGAGAGAGGTGCTAGCCACATCCTGACCACACACACTAAAACACACAAACCCCTCTACCCTTCCCAGTGGGACCCAACTGCCCAGCACACACCCTGAAAAGGAGTGGGCTGCATGTGTGCGTGTGGGGGTGTGTGAGTGCTTTAAAGGAATGTTTGTGAGCAACAGATTGGGGGCGAGGACTATTCTTGAACGCACTCAAACAGCTCCTGAGCAAACACCAGACTGAGTGACAAATCTGTTTTCATTCTCCTTTTTCCCACTGTAGGGTCCATCTGGGTGGGTTGGTGATAGCTGAGCATGTGTGCAGGTCCAACAACGCCCCCATCCCCCACCCCTCTGTATTTTGTACAGTATGACACATTGTCACTTCACACGATCATGTTCTGCCCCAATCCTTCTCCCTTTCTTATTCCTGTCCTCACTTTTAGCTCTTGTACTTCCTGCCCCGTTCCAAGATAAACAGCCCCTGCTTTGCCCGCTTGGGTAACCCTATAACCACGAATGGCTAGACAGACAGGAGAAGCTCGTGGGATATTTCATTCAACTGCTAGCCAAGTGTTCAGAGTTGGGGTTTGGACAACTCAAAGCCTTAAGCTTTGGAACACACACACATATACACACACACACACACACACACACACACATTGTTTCCCTACCATGGGACAACTCCCATTCTCCAATTTCAGCCTGTGAAGTCTCAGAAGCCATTGCAAAAACTGCAGGGTGATAATTAGCTACGTTTTACCTTGTGCCACTTGGGAGAAACATAAAACACACACACACACACAATAATGATGATGGGAAAAAGCTGGGAATCCCTTGTGTTGAGAAACAATTCAGCATGAAGACAGTAATGGGGTTTCAAGAAGGAATTGGAAAGAAGAAGACTTCTTTCGTCCCCTGCTGAAAGCCCGGGCGAGCCAGCCATCATCCTACAAACGCGATACCCAGAGATTATTGCACACATTTTAAAATCGAGCTCCCGTTGTGTGTGAGTGTGTGTAATAATGATGCCTTCCCCAGCCGTCGTCTCCAAGTTCCAGGTTCCCAGAAGCCTTGCTAAAACAGCAGCCCTGTGCAGGAGGTCTCTGGCTGACCCTTGCCCAGAAGAGACCTGGCAGAATGCAAGAGACACAACTGCTGAGCTGAGCGAAAAAGAGGCGGAAGCTGCTAGAGAAAGTTTGGAAGATAGTCGATTGGGGGTGGGAGGCGAGTCTTCCTCTGATTTGATTTTCAGACTGTGGTGACACATTAAACCAGTTTGCAGACATGCACACACTCATACCCGACAAAGATAGCCTGAACGGACAGCCAAACAGCATTAGATGGAGAGTTTCATGCAAATGCACAAGCCAGGGCATGAATAGTACTTGACCTCATTGTGCAAGCCAGCTAACTGCTGACCTCACCACTCTCTAGCTACCAACACAAGTTGGTCAGAGGGTAATTATGGCCTTCAGAGCAGAAATGCACTAGAGCCAAGAACCACTAGGCAGGTTCATTTCTTGCTCTGTGATTTTTTCTTCCTCTCTGTGCTTGTCATTGTCCCCGACTCCTGCCTTTCCTTTTCCACTTCGCTCTGCTCCCTGTCTGCATTCCTCTCAGCTCTGAGCAAGGTAGATACATTAGACCTACTTTCATCCCCTAGGGCCTTAATCGCCATGTTAAACCATTTTAAAAACACATTTAATAACACTTCTCTCCTCTGCTGGAAAGGTTAACTTAACAGTGTAGGGTGCCACACCATGTAAAACTCGTTTTAAAAATTGAAGGGGCTCTATCTCTTCTCTATCCAACTATAGTTATGGAATTCATATGCAAATGCTTGCATAGAGACATACAAACATCTGTCCTTCACCCACTCAACTGTCTCATGCACACATGTGCAAAATATTATGTTATTGGTGTCCTCATGCTCCCCTCTGCAGGAGCTGATGATGGCATTTCAAGACTTGTGTGCGGAACACTGGGAGCAGCAAAAAGAGCTGGAGCTTTAGGGAGGTTTCCATGGGGTCAGGACAAGAAGAGGGGCCCCCTGCTAAAGTTTGTCTCTACCAGCATGGGGCTGGAGCTGATAACTATCCATCCAGACAAAATGAATGTCAAGAATCTGTTTTCCTTTATCTCTTACCCACTGCGAACATCACACAGACATCCTAATGAGCTTAAGAAGCACTAGCTGTCACACCTCCATCTAGGAAAACGGCCCATTCCTGTCCATCTTTGTCTGTCTGTTTGAAAGTTATCAGTCTGTGTGTCTATCTCAAGTGATTTTGATTGTCTTGGGCAAGTGCAGCTCTGTGTGTGTGTGTGTTATCTTTGTCCATTCGGACACCGACATTGAGAGACAATGTTATCAGAGCCACAGAGACACATCAAGACATCTCCTTCCTGCGTCTTCACGTGCAGGCTTGCCTCTCTCTCAACTCGCTCCATTGTTCTCCTGACATCAGACCTGTGCTGTGGATCCTATCTGCAGACCCTCTGTCAAAACAAAGCCCTTCAGCGAAACTAAATAAAACAGTCAGTGGATGAAAGCTGTGCTCCGCTCACTTCGCAGTTTTGGCCCGTGCTTGGCCGACCCTGCTGGGTGGGTGTTGCAGTATTTATGACTCGCTGACCCTCAGGGTCTGACTCCCCCACCCCCTTCATCCACCTTAAACTCCTGACACATCTGCCCCTTTCAGCCCCATCATGCAGACACACACCCCTTCTTAGCACCTGACTGGATTGCTTAAAGGCTCCTTCTGTGGCTCGCAGAGTTTCTCGCCCCAAAGCGCACTATTAGGCAAAGACAAAGCATGGAATTGTTGGGTGTGTTTAGTTAATAACAGAAAGGTGTGATGATCTCTCCCACTTCACAGCTTCCTCCCTCTTAACCTCTGTCAGATTGAATGCTTGGCTGGGTCTTAGATGTACATTAGATATTTAACTACTCTCGGATCGCCCTTGAGAGTGGCTGAACAATGCCTTTTAACAGAAGTACCATAAGGCCAGGGCACTGACACGTGAACACATGTATGTATGCGTACAATGTGCGCACTTGTATGTGCGGACTGTTACCTAATTTTAAACAATTATGATGGAAATAATGAGAACGTTTGTTCAGTATAGGGCTGAAATCAGTCACACTTTTGTCTACAGGGCACATGGGTGGAACAAATGTCTAATCCTAGCATGTTTAATAATCCCATAGGGTTTACATGGAGTTAAACAGAATCTGGTTTGATGAGATGATGAACGTGTTGGCATTGTAACTGTTTTTTGGAGGCTGCGTTTTGCCCTTTGAGGTGGAAAAGAGTGTGTGTGTGTGTGTGTGTGTGGGGGGGGGGGGGGGGGGGGGGGCATAGAGGGGGTGCTCTGTGCCTGGCTTAACCCGCGCTCTGTTTAACTGCTGTCTGACTGACTTCCTCTGCAGCCTCCACTCCTCTGCATAGGCAGGGACACACTTACCAACGAGAAGTCACTTGAGATATTAATAGTCCAATTCATATAGTCACAAATTATGTACTGCAGACACGAGGCACTGCATGCCAAAAGAGAGAGAAAAAAAAAACACAGATGCACGCATCTTTTGAAGAGAAGTATCTACACATCCTGTTTGACACAAGATGAACAAAAGGAAATTCCATTTCTCAGAACGCGCTCAAAGAAGGCGTCCTTTCATCAGTGTGGCATTCCACCACACACACGCCACCCCGTTCCCTCCTCTATAACTTCACCCTCGGACCCTCTATTGCTCAATAGGCAGATTATCTCTGTGCTGTTGAGAGAGGAAACTTGGCCACCAATCGCTCGAGTGTATTCTGTCCAGCACTGTCTGTGACCCTGCAGTGACACACAGATGGCCAGCACAATACAGATTTTACACAGAGACAGAGGGAGAGAGAAAGAGACACAGAGGGAGGTGGATGAATAGACGCGGGGTCCACACATGCACACAGTTATACACAGATGTAGCCCAAATTAGTGGAGATCATACTCAAAGAAAAATATTCTCTACAGACGCACAGTAACACAAACACAGTCAGGTCAGCTCTTGATTAGCGCAGCAGCTGTACACGTGGGCAATCGGCTTTTCCCCACCACAGAAACATCGACACAAGTCCAAACATACTCCCCAGCACTCAAAGGGAACGCGCAGACGTGGTGATTGTGTGATAAGGGGGCTCTTAAGTTTGCAGCACAAATACAGGCCAACTGATGATGATTGTTCCAGCTCTGCAAGCATGCCCCTAAACATCATCTAAATGTTTATCCACACCTAGCGCCTTAAATCACAGTGAGTAGCAGCAGCAGGGATTCTTAACATCACACACCCCCATCTCACTAAATACGCTTGGTTACGATCTTTCCCTAGAAAAACACATCATCTTTTTGTTACCTATGAGCTATAAATGGTTTGTTTTAGTTCCAGGGAGAAGTCCACATGTGGTGGATGTGCTGTGCAGATCTTATCGAAAGAAAGGGACCAAAGGCTACGGCCGAGGGTGTCCTGTCTTGACAGAGTCTGTTTTCCTGTGCCCACATGTGTTCTCCATATGGCCCTCGCTCTAAATGTGCTCCTTCCCTCCACTAACCACGAGGGACTTCCAGGAAGCCTTACTGTACATGGTTTTGGGTTTAAATATGCTGCGTGCGCTGCTGTGGCTCTGTTAATGACCATGTGTCTGACTGGATGACCTTGACCCAACAGGTGATGTTTTTAGGAGATGGCACTGGTTATGGGGGTTGCAAATGGAAAAGCTTTGGAAACTAAAACTGGAATGCAAGCTGGGTGTTGTGGCAAAAAAAGGGAGAGCACAGAGTTCTAAAGTTGAGGACCAGAGTCAGCGATTGTGATCAATGTGGGTTAAGAAGAACCAACAACAACACTGGAAAGACAGATAAAAAGTAGTGAGTCAAAAAGCACAGTGGGGGGGCTGATAACCAGGTTTGATGGAGCATAACACTCACATCACACTGACTTCAATCCATGGCTATCAGCACAATTTTTGGGGGGAGGAGGGGTTATGTTTTCCTGTGATGTGGGCATAAAGAGATTAAGCCACTGAGTCTTGATGTTTACGTGTGTGTGTTGCTGCTGACGAAGCTGCAGGCTTGACGCACAAACAAACACATTCCAGCGTCAGACGATGAGGAGAGGCGAGACACAGAGAGAGAGAGAGACGGGCGGGTGGTTAGAGGAAGAGGAGGAGAGCGGTAATGAGCATTATTATAGTAGCAGTGAAAGCTAATTGGGAACCTGCTGCATCCATTCCTGTTACTGGAAAGTCGGTGGGAAAAAAAAGTAAAGTAGTCTCAGTGCTTTTAATCCAAAGAGAGTGACTCCTCCCTGGGTCTGGTCAAACAGGAGGACAAGACATCCGCACATCTCCATCTCCATCAAATCTCAGCGGATGTCTCTGTTAACTGCCACTCCATCAACCTTCAATCAAGCATGCTGACAGGAATGCAACGCCGGGCCAAAACACACACCGCCATGCTGTCCTTTTCAAAGGCACAGATGCCATCAGTGTCACAGTCTAGCAGCATGACATCAAAGAAAAAAGAAAAAAAAACATGAAGAAATGTCATAGGCTAAGGTGGCCTGCTTGTCACTGAAGGGCACGAAACGTGCGTGCATGCACACACACAAACACACACGCACCTCAGTTAACCTGTTGGGATGGGCACTTTGCCGACAGAAACTGGCACACTCACCAACAAGCATGTCATAAAATCTGCTTTTACTTTTCCGTTCTCCTCCTTTTTCTTTTTCACTCCCTTTCTCTCTCTCTCTCTCTCTGTCTCTCTCCAACTGCTCCCTGTGGAAAATTGGCCGGCTGTTTGGGGTGCTGAAGAAAAGGCTGTGAAACATCATGCAAGCTGTAAAATATTGTTCAACCTGTTGGAGATGGTCTGTGAGGCAGGACCTGACTGGAAGGAGCAGGTATACTGCAAGAAGTACTTCAGTTATTTCTACTTTGAAAAAGAACTCTTGGCCCTAAAACCAAACTGGGAGGTGGTTGCCAGTAACGAAGCAGGAATGGAGGTCCTTAACAGAGTGTCTCTGTCTAGTGTCTATCAATAGTGTTTTCTTACCCCACCCTATGTACACTCACAACCCTGGTAGTCACGCAAGTCCGGAGTGAAAGCATCTTCTTCTCTTTGTCCGCACTATCGCAGTGTGTGTCTATATTTGTCTGTGTATTTGTGTACCAGGGGCAGTGTACCAATACATTTTTTTAAAAGTCTTACGTTTCATGGGCTGGTGCTTGTGTGTACAGTATGTCACCTAGAGTTATGTTGAATCGAACAATGCAACGCACCCACCTTGTGTCTATCTTAAATATAAGAAATCAATGTCATCATAAATAATGTACACCTATATGTAAATAAATAACATTGGATGTACGCACTGCTGAAAAAAGAAAGGCGAACAGAGAAGGATGGAGTCGTGTGTGCAACAAAGTGTCTACAGACAAGTGTGTTTGCTTTTCCAGTGCAATATATCTGAGACTCCACACACTGCCGCTCTGACTCCACTGGACAAAGAGGTCACTGACAGCATCACAAAAAGCTCCCTCTTCCAGCCCGTTTACAAAAAGTAAACTTGAAAGGAAAAAGAAAAAAAATCATCACTTTCCTCACTTGGCTGAGGAACATCCAAAAGAAGCTGTGTCCTTTTTTTTTTTTTAGGAGTCGGCAATGGGAAATGGCCCTCCCTTTGGCACACACGCATGCATACACAGGAGCAATTCCACACACATACACACAAACTCGTCTTGAGCTGCTGCAGAGATCTGGCTCTGGCCGACCTGGCTTCACAGATCCCAATCAGAGAGGATATGTGGGATTGCAGCTCCATCGCTCCCTCAAACGCTTTCTATCTCTCCATGGCTCCATCCAGCCAAGTCCGTATGACTCCAGCAGATTTCACCAGAGAACACAGCAAGGGGTTATTATATCCAGTCCCCAGTCAGACAAATCTGTTTCCACTTAGAGTACACACTCCCTGGTCCTAATCTACACCCCTCCACCGTCACGACCACTGCCACCACCTCCACTACCACCACCAGTCTGCCCATCTGATCTGTTTGTGTGTAATTAAATATTACAACCAAATCAGACACAGGACTGCTCTGTATCAACTGTGAATAACTGGCTTCAGTTGTGCTTGAGCACACATGCGGAGAAAGTGCTGCGTGCCAGCTAATGCGTATTAACAATTAGAAGAACTGTGATGGCTGGCATTGATTTTTTTCAAGGGTAGGATGATTGTTTTTGTGGGGTTTTGTGGTCTGACAAGAGACTCAGAGCGTCCTTCAAAGTTTACTCTGTACAAATGTTTGAAAGCAAAGCAGAACTGATTTGTGCTGCCACAGGCACAGACACAGGCACACTGAAAAGACTGAATGGAGCACTGTGTGTCTTTGCCTTTGTAAACCATAGTTTGTGACACTTAATCAAGCCATCTCCAAAGTTAAATGACTGAGTAAGAGGGTGGTGGAGCTGTGAGATGGATAACGTGGTAGGAGAAATAATAGACCGTCTGTACTTGGCTTATGTCTGGGGTGGTTACAATAAAAGTCTTTTTATTGTAGCAAAGCAGCTTATTATGCCCCTGTGTTTTTGCATTTTAATTCACAGTTACAGTATACACTGAACTGAATATTACACTTACAAAATCCAGGAAGACAGCATCTAAAAATGTGTGTTTTCTTTTATGTCATCAAAATTAAATGTCGGCAAATTTATTTCTGTCTCAGGATGTTTATTTAGTTAAAAACACTTACACCTTGCACAAGCTATTTTGGCATCTTGTCTGCTCCAATGTTATGTAGAGGTCAGACAGGCTGACTTATAGCAGCATGTGTGAGTGGGGGAACAGAAATACGAGCTACTAGGGGCTAAATCTTACATTTAAGATGTAAGATTATAGAGATATCCTCTCCATCACTCTGTCAAGGCTGTAAAGTTAAACAGCATTTTCTCATGCACCTCAGCCTCAGTCTCACTTATTACACCCAGTGTTGAGTCATTATCCGTTATGTTGCCTTCCTAGTTGCTACCTCTTTTTTTCCCCTTTTTCGCTGATGTTGCTATAGTTACTGATTAAGTGGTAAAGACGGACAAAATAAATAAAAATATCTGGTAACCTGCGGCAACCAAGGTCAATATGTTTCAAGAAAGTATAAGCATTGATGGCCGATGCCTGTACTTTCTTTCAATCGATCCTAAAAAGCATCAGCAGTCGGGCCTTCTGACTTACAGTGGGTTACATGAACACCTGCAGGCAAGGTTTAAAACCTGCCCAGGCCCATTCAGGTATGTGTGCATGTTTTTCTCATTTTAATAAAGGAACATCACACTATTCCCTTGTCTGTACATAAAAGTAAATATTGACAAAATGAATGTGTAAAGGAAGTTTTAAACCTGCTACAGATTATATTTATGTGACTGCACATCGGCAGTATGGCCATTAGCTGCGTTGCAAAAATGGGCAACACTTTCTCCTCAGTCCTCAGTCTTGCATATTTTTCTAATGGGAGGCCTTCACTAGTGTAACTGCCACTGACCTTAAGCCTTTGACCTTTGCCACCTAACACTCCGATTTCAAAATCATTATAGCCTCCAACACAGGTGCATGTGGCTGTGCCATCTCCCAAGCCAGACTTCACAGTTGTCCTTTTCAACAAAACCATTACTGCCATCCAGGATATGCACTTAACTGTCGTGGTCCCAGATTCCAACCATCTTCCAGACAGTCATCCCTGCTTCCCTCATCAGCTACAATCCCAACCCAACTCGCAGGACAGACTCCCTCCTTGAACCGCGGCCAGGACTCTGTGGTAATGCATGTGACACGCGGCTGCACATTTTCCAATTTAAACAAGCCAAATAAGCAGTTCATTCTGGACAGAATGAATACCATCCAGGAATGTGATTAGAAAGACTGAAAAAAACAAGTAGCTATTTCGGGGTCTGTATTTGTGTCCATTACCCCTTTTTTCTTGATGTCATCCACATCTTTCTTTGCTTCCTTCTTATCAGTGCTTTACTGTAAACAGTGTTAAGACACATGACTCATGCTGCTGTAATGAAACAGGAGGAGTGAGGCAGGAGATTAAGATAATGACTGTGAAGTTTCAAAGAAGAGAAGAGCAAGTTAAGACAGTGCTGCACACAGGGGAGTAAACAATCCGAAACACGGTTATTTGACTTTCACCTTTTAAATAATCAATTCATTTTATAAAATAAATTTCCTGTGTCAAAGGATGTGAAACCAACTGGATCCAGAACCCATGAAATAGCCAGACAAGTAATTTGTGGTGTCATATCTGTGAAAGCATTACTCATGGTTTTCCAAGAATAGTCTATATAGTATACCCACACAAGTACATTGAAGCACCCACAGTTGAACACACTGAAACACATGTGCGCACCAGCACTCTAATGGGTTAGTGTTTTCACAGCTGGGACAGGACAAGAAGCCAGTGCAAACAGTGAAATGGACCATCAGTGTGTGAGCATGTGCGTAGGTATGTGTGTTTGTGTGCCTGTGTGTGTGTAACCTGAGGTGGTGCATGCACACGCATAACACTCTCACCCAAACATAAATTGCAGTGTTTGGTAATGGATTAACCTATATTATCCACTTAAGCAAATATGACTTAAGGCCTTAACTCTTTCCACACTGGCCTACTGACAGTGCATACAAAGTTAATCTAAATTCATCTGTGTGCAGTTATTCAGGCCAAAACACAGGCTTGGTGTTAAGTCCTGGGCAAATGTGCTGCATGCTGAACACACATGCATCACACAAGGATGAACTTACGTCCATTTCCCCATAATGTCCCGATATGTTTTCCAAAACTGTATTTGATCCCACTCCAGATTTGTGGAGCAGGGAGTGTATTTTCAGAGTGCTGGTTTCCCCATCTGTGTGACCACAGTGCTGGGCCGCTCTCCCTGCATCTTTCTGCCCAGCGTTCCCACGCCTCTTTCTGGGCTAAATACATATTTAGGGAAATACTGAGCAGCAAATCATATGCCCTGTTCTCTCAGGGCACTCAGAACGCATTACTCACTGCCTTTTTTTTTTTTTACTACCTTTATAGACCTGGAGCAGAGAAACGCTGCTCTGTTTTTTGTTAGTACTGGACCAAATCAAAGTTTATCTATCTAGGTAAATTTTGCTGAGCATGAATGCTCTCTTTCAACTGGTTCCTGCTCCAGGTTCATACAGTTGTTCACATTCAAGCTTGTGAAGCAGCCCTTTTTCCAAACACAGTCTTCCACTCCTGGCAAATGCAAAGCTTGGACAGAGCTGGTGAGAAATCTAAACTGGGACTAGCAAATTTCTAGTTGCTAGTTTGCATATCCAACGGGTTAGGTATGACGCAGAGTCTGATAATGAGAATTTGCAAGAGACAGTTGAAATAGGACAGCGTTTTAACAGATGTTTTTTTAATGGACATCTGTGTGCCAGTTATAAAGATCAATGATTTTGTATACACTTCCATGGTCCATTAATACAGCTACTACTCTGTCCTTCAAAATGCCCATTCAGTAATATCAATACAAATCATAGCAGGGAAAGCTGCTCGTTCTATGAGGATAAATGAATGACAAATGGACTCTTATGCATAGTGGTATACTGTGGAGCCATTTGAACACATGAAAACCAGACTAAATAGCTCTCAGCGACTGTGTGTATGTGAACGTGCTCGTACGAGTGTGTGCAATGAGTAATGAATAAGATCCTGGCACATCACAAGCGAGTTCCTCTAATGCATTCCCCGTAGACCAGAAGAAATAAACAGATAAAGATGAAGTGGACATGAACGCACTGGCAGAAAAAAAAGGAAAGAGCCAAGAGTGAGAGTGAGCAAGAGAGGGCAGGAGGGAGGGAGTTTGAGAATTGTTATTGGAGCCGTAGAAGTCATTTCTGACTTAAAGAGTTCCAGATGTGGGCCAGCCCCTGAGAAAAGGAAAGAATTGGAGAAAGGGAGAGAAATCAAGAGGGAGGGAGTATTTATCAGACTGTGCCCTTCCATTTAATCAGTAGTCTATTCTCCCAATCTAAGTCTGGTTTGTGAGTGGAAAATGGTTCTTTGCTTTTAGACTGATGATTGTGGTGAGAAAGGGACTACAGCAGGGGGCTGAAAGCCAGGTTTAGGGTGTGGGGTGTCAGGTGGTAAGGTGGTAGAGGGGCATGTGGCTTCAACAGCCCAGTCTTGGGCCTATAAAAAACTAGGGTGGTCAGAATAATGGTCTGTTGTTATTATATATACACACACACACACACACACACACACACACACACACATGCCGGTCTTTCTCAAAACCAGTGAATGAACTCACCAAAATAGGCCAGTCATAACCCAACCAAAAGACATCTGGTTAAATACTGGGACAAAAGCTGCCCTTTAACTTATTTTGCAATGAAATTGCTCCAATTTAAGCATATGGCAAGATAACAGAGAGTTCCAATGGACTGCACTCTTCTCAGCAATTGCAGGCTGAAATGGAGAGCACATTATGATGAAACCGGTGGTTGCCGCACAGAATAGGAAATGCAAGTTACTGAATGAGTGTGTATGTGTGCAAGTGTATTAAGTGCTGACTGATCTCAAGCCCTTAGACTGTTGGCAACAACAATGTCTTCTACACATGCAGGCCACTGAGGCCAGTAAGGTGCTCCTGGATGATAACATCTTAACACTAGATCAATAGGAAGCCTTCTAATTGAAGCCCTGTTATAATGGCTCCACTTATTTCCTCTCTTCCTCTCTCTCTCTCCCCCCCTCTCTCTCTCTGCTGTGTGATGGTCTATGTATGGATGTGAGGGCTCGTGTGCCCAGCTTCCCCAGCATTTGTTTTCACCCCCTCTGCGTTGGGCTAAGCTGCACGATCACACAACAAAAGGCCATTGTGCTACAGTAAAAAGCTCTGCTCCAGGGAGCTGGTAGTGGGCCACAAAACAAAGGCCGGTTACATTGTCCCAACACAAGCTCATGAATCAATTCAACGCTGGGCTGCCAAAACAGCCACGGAAAGAGGGCTCGGAGTCCACTAGTTTGACAAAGAGGCGAGAGAAAGAGAGTTGATTGAGGAGGGATGTGAGGGTGGAGAAAATAAATGGACAGTGAGCAGGATGCACAGCTGGAGCTGGAAGAGAAAGAGGAGGAAAAGAGAGAGAGATGCAAGATATGAGGAGGTGGTGGGTGAGAGGGGTTCATCCAGCGCAGGGAGAGAGGAGGATAGCAGGATGAGGAAAAAGGAAGAAGGGAGTGATTTTGAAGGAGTGCAGCCAACACAGCGGGGGGAAGAGAGGTGAAGTCAGCGTAAACAGAGAGCTGTGTCAACAGACAAGCCTCCTGCCTGGGCTGTAAAGGCTCAGTGCACCCCAAATCACAACAGCAGAGCAAGAGTGACAAGAGAGGACTCAATCTTTTAACTGACCAATGAGGGTGAGGTAGTATTAAAATCAAATTTGGGCTGTTCACCATAGAATCCAACAGTCATTTCCCCAAGCATGACCTTGGTCAGAGGGAAAATACTTTCTTTGTTCGCAACAGACGCCTCTGCACTGTTATTTTCCTATTCTGACAAGTCAAATTAGTGACAAATCCATCAAAATGTTCACACAAAGTATGCATTGTATCCAACAGCAGGCCACACTTCACCTTTTTCCACACGTGGGCACTGAGGCAGTGGAAGATGGTGACCAGCACTCAGGAAGGAGAGTGTGTGACAGGGGGAAGAAAATCTTAGGGCTGTAGTTCCTATGGCATCAAGTTCTACTCAGTGAAACAGCCACTTTTACACACAAAGCCACTAAACACTGAAAGGGACTTGAAAATATATTTACCACTGGCGTTCTTCCCGCAGATCAGGTGCTCATAGTGCTGCAGGACTCCCCACAGCTCCGCGTCATTGTTCACCACCACGTCCAGGGCCTCTGCACTCACCGGGGTACACCCTGACCCCGAATCCGGCCCCGTTTGACCCCTCTCGGCTATCAGCACCCGGGCTCCTATCTCCTCCACCAGAGCCTCCACGCACGCTGTCAGACATATAGCCGCGTACTCGTGGATGCGCACGGAGATGCGGGTGTCCACCATCCAGCGGAAGAAGCGTCCCACGGAGAAGGAGAGGCCGCAGCGGGCCGACTTGCCCTTTCTCAGCAGCTCCCCGGCGCTCATACTGTACATGGAGATCGCCTTGACCGTAGCGGAGACGCAGTGGTCGGCCAGGGCCCAGCTGAGCACCAGCCTCATAGCGCTCTGCACCTCGAAGCGTGTGCAGCGGCAGTGCATGACGCTGAGCCTCTGAGCCTCCCTGGAGATGCGGATCAGAGCCCGGCGGAGCAGAGCGGACAGCCGCCTCACGGCCTCCGGGGAGAACACAGGTGTGGGTCCGCCTTTGATGCTGCCGCTGTCGGCCACTTTGCGCAGTATCCTGGCCACCTCCTCCTCGGTCCAGGGGAACTCTTCCAGGTCAGGTAAGCGGGGACACTTGGAGAAGATGTCCTCCGGGTCTTCGGGGAGGACAGTGTTGACGGTGTCCCAGCTGTTGTTCCTGCTGTTCATGGAGCCGGAGTAGTACCACCAGTTGCCCCGGTGAGGGGCCGTCATGAAGGCCTGGGAGTTGGACTTGGAGGAGGACAGGCTGAGGGATTTGCAGGAGTCCCCCGCCCCGTAGCCCGAGTCCAGCGTCAGGTCCTCCAGGGTTTTCATGTGGACATTGCTCAAACCTGCCATGGTGGTGGCACGGCTTTTACAAGGGTGACTTGAAAGAGCTGCAAACGTCGCCAGCGGTTTACCTGGAAGTCACTGAAGCAGCCGTCGAAACTCCCCGCTGAGCAGGATGAACTGGTTTACACAGCGCAGCACTTGTCAGACATGCTGCTTCTCGGAGTTTAGTGTGGGACGTCGAAACAACACAACTGAAAAAGCAGAGAAAACCATACAGTAGGCAACTAGCGTTATTTAAAACCGGCCCTGGTTTATCGTTAAAATAGGTGGTCAGCGAGTAAAATCAAAGTTGCACCCGTCTCACCTTTCCCCGCGGGCGGCGCAGGGATTTAAACTTTCCTCCAATGTCCACAGTCTTTAAAAATCACGACGAAATATCTCCCCGCTCTCTGAACACAGCCAAGTCCGAGTTCATTCATAGAAAACAAAGCACAAGTTCCGCGTTGCTGCTCAGCAGAGCAAAACTCTTTCGTTTCCTCGCAAAGCTCCGTGAAAAAGTCCGAGTTTACTTCATCGCTCTCCCGTCTCTCTACGCCTAGTTAAGAGCAGCCTGCCGGAGAGAGTCTGCTACAGATGTGCGAGGGGAGGGACTGCTGCTGAATGACAACACAGGAGCAGCACCGAGAACCAATCAGAAGAGGTCCTACTTTTGCGGAAGCCAATCAAAACTCGCTTCAGCTCTGCCGTAACTTTGGGTGCGTAAGTAAACTTTTGTTTTGCCTCAAAGCATCAAACAAATCCCCCTAGCACGTGCAACCTATATAAAGCGGGATTTTCTTTTGACGCACGAGTTACGCACCTTTCACTTCAACTAGCCTATTACTAATTTTATGTTTTGCTTCCTGTTTCAGTGTGATCTAATAAACAAACACATTGTAGGCTATTTAATACACACGCATAGTTATTTTATCTTATTATTTGGATATTCACAAGTGTGGGGACGTTTTTCCGAGCAGTTAACTGGAAACCAAATGCCTACTAAGCAGACAGTTATCGGCTCATGTTGACTCAGAGGAGACTTGGCTTTCTGCCTGCACATTAGCTAATCTCTCACCTGCAGCCTGTAACAGACATTGTATCTGTTAAGCTCTCAGTAATAGTGTGGGAGGTGGAGCAGTGTTTGCTTTGATTTACTGCGGCTTGGCTTTTCACTCTATCCGGGATCACACTGAAGACAGAAGTCAAATAAAGGCAGTAACATATAGCCTATAGAAATATATATAGTCTAATATAACTTTTCCCTCTGTTTTTAAATTTGTCAACCAATAATATCTGTACTGGCTCAGCCTATGGAGTATATTCAGCCCTCTCCTGTGTAGCCTATTATTTCAGTACCAGTGCAGAAAAGGGGATGGCATTAACAACAACAAAAAAGTGGTTGCTTTTGCTTTCAAAAGATTGAGTGAGCAAATCCTCTTATGAAACTTAGCACAGTTTAGATTATCATGTGGCCTGTTTGTTGTTTCTGGTTTGGTGGTGTAATATGCCTAAGGTGAAATAAACCAAACAGCGAAGAAGCCTGTAACTACCTGCTTTTCATCACTCAGCACTCACACAGACAGGTTGGGTGTGTGTTCCCAGAATCCATTGCCATTACATAATGGGCTTAGAGCAGAGCACTGGCCCTACCAGTTTGTGTGTTTCTTAACACATTGTAAAAGTGACTGTAATGAATGTTTTTTCTTGCACGTATGAAGATTTGTAAATACTAGACATGCTATACTACATATGTACCTAAAGTGGAAAAACTGACTCCTACACATTCACACATTACAGTCTATGAATCACTCAGGCAGGGGAACTGAAAACAGAGTCGACATTTCAGACCAGTTAACCTCCCCCGTTTGTCAAATCTAGTCTAAGTGAGAGCTGAAGACACACTGAGGGCGTAGAGATCACAGGAGGTTAGCGCTTGCCTCATCCAGACCTCATGTAGCTGTGGTGTAGACAGAGGTTACCTCACGGTCTGTGAGTGAGTGTGAGTGCGAGTGTGAGTCTGAGTGTGAGTGTGTGTATGTGCATGTTCAGAGCATACGTCAAAGCCAGCACCACCCATAGCAATATCAAACACTGGAGGGGGGCAACAACTCAAAACAAAAAACTCTGCAAATGATTAAATGTGGTTTGAAAACATACCAGCCCTGTTGGGGTTCAAACTGTTAGTTTCATACTGTTTGCTTTTCTCTCTGCGTTGGTCATAAAACACAATGAATGTGATATTAAATCAGTTTAAGTTACAGTGAGTAGCTGGACAGTGATGTCAGTCTCAGAGTAAAAACAGCTTTTATATGATATCATACTTACTTTGCATGTGTAGCTAAATGCATCAGAGCCTATTGAGACCTTCGCAAGATCTGTTTGAATGTCTCAATCTAACTGAATAAACTGTATTTACAAAAGAGCTTAAGAAATAGGTTTGGCGTTTCAGTGGGTCTTGAGTTGCATTTACTTATTCAGTAGGGTGTATAAAAATGCCTAACAAACCACCAGAGTTCAATACAATCCAGTGTTGGAAAGAAAAAAAAAGCTTTATCATGCTACCTAACTGAAATTATCAAAATGAGAGATTCACATGACCACTGACAGTTGAATTGTTTGCAGAGGTAGTGATCCCTGACACTCGTGGGAGTGTGGGTTCATGTGGGTGTGAGCATGTGAGAGGGGGGTTTTGAACTCATGCAATATTTTCCATATTAACTCATTCACATTATCTTTTTTATTCCGATGGTGAATCATGCTATGCTTTCACCTAATTTAACTCTATATGTTCATACTCTGCATGTGTTTCATGTCTATCAACTAATGTACCTCACCAGGTACAGTGCATGTTAGTGTGGGGTGCAGCACCACCTTGTGGTCAGATAGGAAATGAAGTTACTTTTGGTAGCCCTGAGAACTCAATGCACTGCAACTCACTGCAAGAAAACACATGTGAATACACTTATGCTCTGTGAATTCAAAAAACATCCTCATCAAATTGACATGTGTGCTGCAAATACACTCACTGCAAAAAAAAAAAAAGTGTTGCCAGGGGACACAAAAAAGTGATGAAGCCAAAGTTCTTTGACTTGTTGCTCAATGCCCATGTGACATTTTTGTGTTGTTGCAGGCTGTAGTTACTTCCATTTGTTGTAGCTGTTGATACTACATAACAACAACAGTAAGTAATACTAACTAAAATGTCAAAATAAAAACACATCTGAAAAATGATGTGGACGTAAGCATAAAATTTTATTTGCAAAAACCCAACAAATCAAAATAAAAGTACAATACATTCTTAAAACCTTTTCTCTACAAAACAATTTCACAGAAATTACCTTGGAATGTATATTCCTATTTTTCATTTTTATGTTTCTCATATATATATTCTTATATTTAATGTGTTTCTTTTGTTCTTTAAATAATCCCATGTCAATGTTAAATGACGTACAGAATAGACCTTTTTTTCCTGTAGAGGCAAAGAGAGGGTCTTGGAGGGCGTTTTTGACAATCATACAGTCAATAACAGATCATTAGCTCTCATCCATATACGTGTCCAGTCTTGAGCCCTCCAGCCATTCCCCGTCAATATAAGTACCATGTTGCATAAACAGAGGCATTAGTAGCCCGGCCTCCAGCCAAAGTAATGGGAGCAGGTGGGATCCCGCTGGACAGCAGCTGCCAGTGAGTTTCCATGACACCTCCTGTTCCCTCTCAGTAGTCATTTGTAACATCTCTGTCTATTTCACCAATGGGGACAAGTGGCTTGCAAAGACCACTCCTTGCTTCTAAGGTAATGTAACAAACAGACTGACACATCTGTACTCTGTTTAAGAGAACCATACTTCCTTCTTTTACAGTGTATCTGAATTTACAGTGACATTACAGCCTGCTGATAAATAACATTAGATTTCTGTCTGTCCCTGCCCTCTTCTGTCATTAGAGTAGTTTAAAAACTGCCCGCAGCCAAACCCTGATAAAGGCACACATTTGTGAAACAGCCATGCCTTGCCACATCGTGTCCAACACATGAACCGGTCAACCCCTCCTGCTGGAGCTTTATACAAGCTTAAAAGAAGAGTGTCGACATTTTCAACAGCTTAGCATTAACCTGTCTCTGTGGTATTCTAATATGAGAGATAAAGTTTTAATCCCTCAGATTTAATACATGAAATGCAATCCTTAGAAAATGCTAAATAAAATAAAATAAAATAAAACAAAATAACAACAATGGGTTGATAACTTCAAATCAAATGTCAGAAAGCTGCTGTAGTCCTCAGCCCCCCTCCTGTTACAGCTTCATATTCCAGTTGACAATGAGGTTAGAGATTTGGAGGGAATGGAGGATACCGTCAGTAGAGTTTAAAAGTGTAAACCTTTCACAAATTCAGTGTTTTAAAACAGAAAATAGCACCCCCAAATATATGCATGTACGCACAAATGAAAATCCCACTTAATAACTAACAGCAGAACAAAATTTTGTCGATGAAACAAAATGAATCCAGTCATAACCGATAGCTAGCAGTAATCTGGATGTAAAATTGATATAACAAAACAACATCAGGGCTCTCTATAATGTTTCAACAGATACAAATACACAAATTAGCATGATGCTGAAAATCAATTGAAGATAAAAGAGAGAGGGACAGAAAGAGAGGAGACATAAAGGTGATGCATTTGTCAGTGTCTGTTTGGAAAAGGGCTTTTCCGATAAGGAAACTTTGTTTTATGATATCAGATATCAAGAAAACGTCAGCACCTCGGTCATACTGGTCAATGATATTCAACAGGTAGTAGTTGATGTATTTAGAAATAGTGTTTACCAAAACCATAGTTCCTCTACACGAGCTACGCCACCATGTCTGAATCTATTGGAATAACATGTTGACACATTCTATAAGGCTCCCACGTGAGAGCGTGTTAGAAAAAAAGATCTTAGGTTGTCTTCACATCTCCTTGTTAGAAAAAGGTGCTTCCTGTCATCATTAAGCACACACAAGCGGCAACACACCCACACGCACTTGTATATATACAGCACATACTCACGCGTCCTCACAAACACACACACGAAAACAGCTGCTTTCCAGTCTGTCTGAAAACACTGCGCCAAGAAAAAAGGGCAGAGAGAAGGAGAACAAAAATAACTCTCTTCTCCCTGTACAGTAGTTCAGTCAATGAGGCAAAGTGATGACTCAGGTTGTGTCTGCGTGAACAGCTCGCTTCCAAAAGCTCACATTTGGACACCGTTTCCTCATACAGACAAGCATACAACAGGGGCCGATGACGAAACACAGGCGTCCCAGAGAGGAGCCTGGTTTCAAGAAAGGCAGAGTTCAGGCAGTGAGCGAGCTACCAGAGGTCTCTCTCTCACACACAGTGGATCTGCAGGTAGGCTTTTTAAGGATCCTCCGACCAGCAGGAGGCGCTATCCCTTAGGAGTTTTCTTGTTCTGGGCGTTCCACATGCCTCGTTTGGAGTGATAGTAGTGAAAGAAGTTTCTCAAGCGAAGTCGCTCGACCTCCAAACCATTCTGCAACACCCTGGAGGGAGAGAGAGAAGCACTGGGTTATAGCTGTGTTCTCTCAGGGTGTACTACCACAGAAAATGTTATTTAATACGGTCCATGTATGGTGAGATCACATTGAGGATAATAAACAATAAGGCCTTCAACTATTGATTAAATACATTATTGTATTGAGACTTATATGATATTTTGGTCAGGAACTTATCCCGTGTCATATAATTAATAAATAATATAATCAACCTGGCCCGGCTCTGTGTGTCTGTGGATTACTGAACAGCTGTATGACGTCCCTCTTTGATATGCCTTGTTTGAAAGTCAACAAGCTTACTTGAAAACTTTAAAGATAAGCCAAACTATCCAACAAGAGAACAAAACCACCACAAAGAGATGCATAAAGACAAATATGACAACAAAGGTCATGTTGTGTTGTTTGTAGTTATTTTATATCTGAGGGTTTTATTTCATCGACCCAGATAAGCAGCAAAATTATGGACCAATCAATTTCAGTGATTGCTAAAATCAACACTTGCCCATTATCAGTTGATTCAGCCCAACAGCCAAAAAGTAAAAGTAATGTTTCTCTCAAGAAAAAAAATATTCACAATCTTTGTAAATTAAATAAGACCTCTAAATACCCTCTTAACTCTGTCTTTGGGGGAATTTAAATCAATGCTCTGTAAGACTTTTCAGCGCCGGCAGATACAAGTTTTTTTCATCAAGGAGAAAAGACTGGAACCACAGCAACTGATCTTGGAAACTGTGACCAGGGGCCGTCTTCAATAGTCTGTCTAAACCTTTTAACTCTGCTTTTATTCAAGAGTCAGTTCAGGGACAGGTTTTGAATTAGGCATCTTAGGGATTTCTGCCTGCTAAAGCAATGAATAATAAAACTTAAAAAGTGCCAAAAACGATATTCTATGAGCCCTTGTTATTCTTTTTCAGTGGAGACAGAAATCCGAGGGATGCATGTCTTAAAATCTGCACAAAAATACTTAAAAGGAACCTGTGAAATGATGTCATTTTCTAAACCATAAGGGATAAAAAACAACCAGGGGGTGATTCTTGTAAACATCTGTAGAACTTAAAGGAATCTAGTCCAACACAACATCCCATTGCAAAGCACATAAAGTTTAACTACAACTTCAAAAGTTACCATAGAGTTGTGTCAACATCTCAGCAAAATATGAACTTTGAGAAAACCGCTAATGGGGTTATTGTGTTGGCTTGTTGCTAGGTTACCTGTCCAGCAGCTCCCAGTCCTCTCCACCCCAGCGGTCTTTGAATTCCTCTGTGTTCATCCCTCCAATCTTATCGAAGTCAGACTTGTAGATTCCAAATAGGCCAAAGCCATTTACCTCCCAGTAACCTGCAGACAGGATGAAAAGAATGTTAATAACAGCGACAAGTCCCATTGCATGTGATAAAAATAAAGACTGATGCATACAGAAGTACGTGCTTTGGATGTAAATTTAAAATGTATTATGATTAAGAGTCAGTCGTCTGTAACTGAGGCACCAGTCAAAATATGTTAACATACAAATTTGATTATTACAGTGTGTGAACAGACAAGAGTATTCATTCATGAAATGTGTGTTTATTCGAGTTACCGTCAGGTTCCCGTGGTGAGCTTCCACAGCTGAGTCTCATGACTATGGGAGCAAAAGCAAGGCGTCCCTCGACACAGTGCTTCCTGATGCTTTCCAAGATGTTGAGAGGGAAGTGGATGTGCAGATCACACAGGAACACGATGCTGTGACTATCCTGCAAGAGGGACAGACAGATGCACAGTAATGTACACATTCATTACATCTAAATAGTGTCTAAATCTTCCCTACGTCTGGGATAAAGACGTGTGTGTGTGTGTGTGTGAGGAATTCTGTGTGTATGAGCTGGTGTAACTTTGTGTGTGTGACAGTGCATGTTCACATGCGCCTAATATGGGATTTTCGGATTAAAGAGAGTGAAAAAGTCCGGGCTCAGCATCAGTGGCTTGTCTTCACTCCAAGAGCCCTGCAGGTCATTCAGACATGAGTGACAGTCCTGTCATCCCACCGTGACAGCGCTGACACTCAACTGATGGATTAACGTCTGTCCAAATTTCCAGCCGCTCCACGCCCCCCCGTGGGTGGGGTGTGCATGCGTGTGTGTGATATAGAGACAGCCAGGAAGAGGCGTAAGAGCGCATGCACACAAATAACCTGTGAGAGGGAGTGGATGTGACAGCTATGGCATACACATGACAGAGGAAATGCAGCTAACTGTCTAAGCGATTCCCTGTCATCCACAGCTGGGCTCTGTGGGAGAGGGAGAGGGGAAGGAGGAAGAGGAGGAGGCTCGGAGATAAGGCCGAAATACACAGCCTGTGACTGTGACAGACCAGCCCGGTCGTGATGTATTCATTATGCATGAGTGTTCCCTCCGTCTGTCCATCAGCCAGTAAAGGTCATGCGGTCAGTGTGAGTGCCTGCCCTTCAGTGAGTGGCTCTTTCCCTGCCAGCGCACATATTGTTGTCTTGGCCTCTGTGCGTTTTGTTTTTCTGACCTCAATGGTGTCCACTCCGATCTGCAGTCCTGCCGAACGCTCAAAGTTCCCCTCTCTCCTAAGATACTCGTATCTGTCAAAACAATAACAAACACACAAATCACCTAAAATATTCACTTTCCGAGTCACATCACTCAGCTGATTATGTCGGGCACATAAAATCACACGCAGACCTTGGCACGGTGCTCTCTCTAAGTGCCTGCTCCACGTCCATGTCTTCACTCTCAAAGTCGACGATAATGATGCTGAAATTGTCATCCTTGGTCTGGCGGTGGAGATTCTCCATGTCGGAGATAAACTGCTGCACCCACCGAGCTTGGTTTTTCACTGAAGGGCAGTAAGAAGACATTTTTAAAAAAGTAGACTGCAAGTTAGGAAAACCAAACCAAATTATGTTAATTTGCATTATGTGCAGGTTCTATAAGGATTATTCAGTTTTCAGAGCTGAGAAAACTGACTGACCCGGCACCACAAAATGCACCATGACATCTCTCCTCCACTGCAGCATGACCGGCTGGCAGAGCAGAGGCTTAGCGTAGGCAGTGCTCCACGGCGTCGCTCCGGGCCGCGCAGGGGACTTGGTGGAGGGAGGGGGCGGCGGGGTGGCGAGGCTAGATGTGGCAGGGGAGGGGGCCGAAGCTGGTGCAGAGGCTGGGGCAGAGTCGGTGTTCTCTAGGCTTTCCTCCCCTTGCCTGCCGCGGTGCAGCAGCAGGTAAATGTATTCAGACAGACGCACCACGCTGCGGCCCCTCTCCATCAGCTCCAGCTCCACGAGGTACCGGTTCCCTCTGGCCGAGTCGCGCCGCTTCTCCACGTTGATAATCCGCAGCAGGGTGTAGATCCTGGGGGCGCGGGCAGAAGAGAAAGGATTGAGCCAGGATGCACAAGCTCTGAAGAATAATATGACAAAAAAAAAAAAAAAAAAAGACTACAAAGAGAAAACACAATTTTCTATATCTTTTTAACGGGATTAATTATTGTTTGACTGTAGGCAGACCACTTCAAAAAAAAATGCTGCTACTCATTATCTGTGCTGCTGTGAAGCCAACATGGTGTGATGTGGGAGGAAAATGAAAACAGGGGGGAAAAAAGTTAATGGCTAGGCTACTTCACACAAATAACAACAAGGTTTGTACGCACTGCTGCAGAAAACAGTAATCAGCACATAGAGGTCTGTGAACATGAAGTCAAAGCACCAGGGCATGACCAATATGTTCTCACTGAAATTACTACTAGCTTTACATAACGGCAACAACACATTTGAATTTACAAGGTTGCGGGGAAACACGAGACCTTTTAGTCTCACATTATTCTCAGTCCCTCTCCTTTATCCTCACCCTCCGTTGCGTTCGTTGAGTTTCTCCATGTACTGCGCCAGCACGTCCACCACCTCGCTCTCTGCGAGCTGCAGGTTGCCCGACACGTTGCAGCGCAGGTCGTTCCAGTCGGAGCGCAGGAGCTCAAAGTCCATGGGATTGACCGAGAAGGTCCGCTGCCAGTTGATGCTCTCCTCCGCCCACCCCGGCCGAGCTTCCACCTCCTCGTAGCTGTAGTCCGACAGCTCGCCCTCCTCCGGCTCTGGCTCCGGGTCGGGGTCGGGATTAGAGCGGTTTGCGTCCTGGTCTAGTTCTGATGGGTTGGGGTCGGGCTCTGGCTGCTGCTGGGACTCTGTGATCTCTGAGATCCTGAGGTAAGAGGTGACCCTTGTTTGACCTTGGAGTGTGTTTTCTGTGGAGTTTGACCTTGGCAGGGTAACAAGAGGGGGAAGGGGATCTTGATGATGGGATAACTGGGTCAGTGGGCCGTCTTTGCTGCGTGGATCAGCTGTGCCGGTAGTCTTTGAATCCTGATGCTCCCCTCTCCTCTTGCTTTTCTCCAGCTGTTTCGCCACAGCTGCCCTCCTGACAGACTTCTGTACACTTTCATTCTGTGTGTTGATGCTTCCGTTGTGAGGAGATGTCTTACCCCCCTTTGTGGGGGGGTTCGGCCAGAGCTGTGGGGCACTAACAATGTTCCTCCCTCCTGTTACCCCTCCCCCAGCATGTCCTTTGGCACCCAGGCTGACCAGTCTTGTAGTCTTCCCAGATTGGTACAGAAAGACCCCCGGGAACACCTCCCTGGGATGGCGAGACGCCCTCTCCTCCCTCCTCTCTCGCCGCTGCTCCCTCTCCCTCTCCCTCTCCCTTTCCCTCTCCTTCTCCCTGGCAGGCCGAGGCCTGGTGATGTAGATCTTGTTCTCCTCCTTCTTGTTTCCAGCCAGCTTGTTGCCGTTGTCATAGGGATTGTTGCTGTGGGCAGAATTGCTGAGGATCTGCTTGGCACGGCTGGCGAAGGCAGAGAGGGAGGATTTTTGGGGGAAAAGGAGCGAAGACTTGCTCAGTTTAGGCGGAGTCTCTGCTCCTTTCTCTCCTCCTCCTCCTCTTCCTGCCCCACCACCTGCTCCCCCTCCTTTTCTACCAGGAACCTGCTCTACAGGACCGGGGTGGATCCAGGACAGGGAGCGACTCCGGACCACACTGTCAGTATCAGGTTCAAGCACATTGCGCTGGGGCTCATCGAGTCCCCTCCTGGAGTCCTGTCTCATGCTTCCTCTTGTGTGATCTCGTCCCCATTCTCTGTCCATTTCCCTCCCTATCTGTCCATCTCTGTGAAGGAAGTGTCGCCTTTCTCTGTGGCGGATGATATGATTGTTGTTGACCGCTCCGTCCTCCTCTTCATCAGGGTCCACCTCCTCTTCCTCGCCTCCTCTCCTGGCTGGTGTCGTCTCGGGCTTCGAGTGTTGATGGGAGGGGTTGGAGGTGTGACTGCTCTGGCTGGGATGAGACGGCTTCCTGGGCGCCTGCGTGCCAACGATCTCTGCCTCGTCCTCGCCTTCCACCACCTCCTCTTCCTCTAGGAAATCTGGAGCAGAGCACAAAGATGATTGAGTGCGAGTGTACAAAATTGTGTGTCCCGTGTGCATGCAGAAGTGTGCGTTTGTTCATTATTAGTTACCATCTGGATTGGGGAAGAAGAACGGTCTGTCGTCTTCCTCCTCATCCATCTTCATATATTTGTAGAAACCAAACCTGGCAGCCGCAGCAAGAGGGGACACACACACACGCACACACACACATTAACAGAAGGCTGAAGTTGCAATGTGTCTTTAATTTGCTATCAAACCCACAGACACTCACTAACAACCTTTATTCTGTATAATAATTGTATTCAGCCATATATAGACAGAGACACATCTTCTATCTTCTCTAGGAGATAAAAACAATGCCATCCTTACTTCTCTAAGTAGATCGGAGACTCTCTGTAGAAGCACTTGTTCTCTCGCTCCATGTGGGTGAGCCGTGTGAAGTCGTTGGGGTAGACGAAGGATAGATAAACCTGAAGGAAAGCACAATGTCAATCAAAGATGAAATACTGAAATACTGCTAGGAAACACAGATCATTCTCATTAAGCAGTACTCAATTAGGATTGGATTCATTAAATCAAAATCAACCAGTTGCTCAACACAATTATATTGTTTTTTCTCACAGTGTGTTCCGTCAAATCTAAAATGGATTTGTTTTTTGTGGCTCTCGCTTGCAGCTCGTCACTGGTCTCTGCAGCTGCTGCAGTGACTCATGTTGGCCTACAGAGGGAAGCAGCGCTCAACACTACCTGCCACCTGCTTCTTTTATGTGTTTTCACACAAAGGGAGAGATGATTGGTGAAATCCAATCAATGTGGACTTAACAGGTCTGCCTCTTTCTTCTATAACTAGTTGATCTGAATGTGAGGGACTTATTTTTTTGGAGTTTTAGACGACTACTGCTTTAACTGAGTGCACTTCTGATGACCCCACTGAGATCATTTTAGCACAAACCACCAATTAAAACACAGACCAAAACATATCTGAGTGGTACTTATTTTGGTGAATAAAAGGGGCACTTACAAACTGCAGGCCCTGGTATCTAGCAATGGGAAAATCTTTGACCACGTAGGTTGGGGAGTAGAGACAGGCTGGCAGAACATTTTCCAGGTGGGAGGGGTCAATCATAGGAGCTGAGGAGAAAGAAAGAGAGGCGGTAAATATATATATATACAGAGAGAGAGAGAGAAAAAAATAGACATATCAAGCCAGATGAAAAAGTCTGAATCAAGCAACACTGGACTGTGAGCCAGACAGTCGGCCAGACAGACACTCCGTCAGACAATCAGAGAAAATGATAGGCCAGACAATCAAGATGAGGACAAAAAATGGGGGGACAGTGGAAGATGATGACTGTCAGATTTACTGTTATAAAAGGTGTCCCTGGGGTCTGGCTTGAGCATATCTGCTCCGTGGTGCGTGATGCTGCCTCCTTCCACACCCTGGGACTGAGTCTCGCCTGGGAGATGGATGTGACTGGCCAAGGTCTGAGGGATGTGGTCGACACTGTTCATCTTCAAGCTGGACTCGTCTGAGAGATACAAGGAGAGAGAGAGGGAATAAGGAAGATTCATTATTGCTTTCACTGTTTTGATCTTATTGACAGACGCATTCGATGTCGGCTATTGGAAAGAAAATATCATGCACATTATCTGTGTAGCATCATCATAAATCCTTAGCAACCATGAAAAGGTGGAGAAAGGAGAGAGAAGACACAAAACGAGATTCAGAGAGGAAAAAAGCAAAGGGGGAGGAGGAAAAGAGCAAAAGCTAAAGTGAGCAGATCAGGAAAAAAAAAAGTTGGAAGAAAAACAAAAACAGAGCAGAGGAGAGTCATAATTATACCAATCGATATCAGGGAAGGAGGAGAGAGCATGTGTGATTAATGGCGTGTCAAGAGCAGGGCCTGATGGGAGAAATGCTTTATAATTAACAAGGTGGTCAGCATCATTTTTATCCTCCGGGGTGTACCTTTGTGAGTGTGTACATGCTACACACAAAAAGCCTTTCGTTGAACTTTTAACAAGAAAATATTTGTTTATCACATACCTCACATATGCACCCACCAAGACTAACTGTCTATCTGTTTTTGAAATCCTAACAATACAGTACAATTTTCCTTCTATTTCTTTTGATTCATAGGCATCGTGGTTCACATGGAGTGTGTATGCGTGTGGTTGGAGTTTGAATTATTGATTTGGTTCAAGGGTCAAGGTAAGGCATTTACTTTTGATGATCAGTGTAATGGGCTGGTGGATACAGTGTGACAATGAGCATACGTCATGGAGACAGTGAAGAGAGTTGTGTGTCTTTGGGATCTTGTAAATCAATTATCAGCTAGCATCTGGGTTGTGCTTTTATGTGTGTTTCCAAAGTGTCAAATAAGAAGTATAATCTCAAAAATTATGAGCTGTACTTGGCTTGAACCCATTAGAAATCATATCAGAGCTGTGATAAACGTTCCTGCAAATTAAAGTGTCAAGTAATGCACTATTAACAATCATGCTGACACAATAAATAATCATTTGTCAAAAAACAAAACAAAACACACAGTTAAATGGTTGAACAAATGCACTCTACCAGTCTGGTATAATCATTGCCTGTTTTCCTGAGAGTTATTCCAGCATAGTTTGTCCTTGCATAGCTACAATTCTGTGAAAAATAAGTTGTACAAGTGATGAAATTGAGGCTTTTACTTTAGTATTAGTGAATGATATGCTCTTATTAAGTGCTACAACTGTTGAGCACACAATGATGTTAATTAGAATCCAATGAGAGACCTAATTAAACTGAATAACAGGGGAGAACAAGTATCTCTGGACAAGCCACAAAATGTGTTTTTCTCCTCTGCCAAACAGGGATGAATATTTAACATTTTCCACAGTGACAAAAGGGAGAAAATCAGCGATGGGAGAAAGTCAGATGAAACCCCCTTTCTCTGTCGTGGCTGGTACTAAACAAGAAGGCAGCATTTGGCACATATCCAGCGAACACTGCAGTTTTGCTCAAAATGACAACTCCACACATCATTTTCTGTGCGGCTGGCATTTCCCCCCTGTTAACGATACTGAATCCCTGTGACACATTGCTATTCTTGGAGCTACAGAGGTTAGACATCCACTCAGAATCTAGAGCTCTCATCTCTGCAACCAGTGACATCTATAGAGAAAAATAGAGCATCCATTAGGTTCTGTATCTTGTCTTTGGACTCAAATAGGGAAGATATGTCACGCTGAGACAATAAATATGAGTTTGATAGGAGACAAACAAAAGGAAGCTGATTTCGTGTTCGACACCAGAATAGACTGATGAAGTTGTTTTCTTTTTCAGCCTCATTTCCTCTTTTTTATTCCCAAGCACACAGCTAAAAAACACACACTATATTTCACTGTCATTTAAAAGTCTCATGAGCGTCTCAGCGCAAACATCAGAAAACTTAACACTCCATTCTGAGATTCATTACTTTCCAAGATGAGATGACAAAATGGGTTTGGATGCTGTGTATTTAGCATTAGCATGGTAGAGTAACTCTTACCTGTGTAGAGGGAGATGTAAGCTGAGTCTATCACTTCATATTTCAGACCAGGGAGGAACGGACGCCACTGTGTGTGGAAGAAAAAAAGGAGAGAAAAGGGATTGGGTGAGAAGAGAAAATGAAATGCCAACATGTGGAAAGTATGAGGTGAGCAGAAACCATCCATCAGTGTTTGCAGGATAAACTGTGACACAACTGTGATATTAATCTTAGCGCCATCACAGGATCGATCCGATGCTGCAGAGTTTTTTTTTCTTTTGTATAAACACACTTAACCAGAGAGAGACAAGGAAACAGGAGAAAAATGTGGCACATGAGCAAAGCACAGGAAAAGTGAAGCTGCAAGGGGGTAGGAAGGAAGGAAGGAAGGAAGGAAAGAGAAATGTGCAAACAAGAGCAAAAAGGGAGAAAAAAAAGAGAAAATAAACCATGAGAAGAGCGAGAACAGAGCCGCAGGAATAAAATGCTGACAAGAAGGTGTAAAAAAAGAAGGTCTAGTAATGACCTGAAAACAAAGAGAGACATGGGGAGAGAAATGAAGAGAGGGAGTGAGAAAGAGAGAGAGAGACAAGCTACAATTCTTTTAAATAGATTTCACAATTACCACGTCACTTCTGGTTAACCGGGATTTAATCACAGGAGACAGGTCATTTTCCAACCCTCAGGTTGGGAATACAAATATAAACACTCTCCTCGGGCTCATTCAAATGCCTCCACATGTATATGCAAAACAACTACACACACAGGCAGCTGAGCTACGGTTTTAGATTTTGTTGCACTCCACATCTTGTCATTCATGTAGCACTAATAGGCACCCCACTTTCTGACACGTAAGAGCCAAAATCAAGCATTTGTTACTATGCTGTGTTATTCCTTCACATCGAACGCTGATACAATAATCCGGAAGCACACAAATCCACGCAAGTGCACATATCAAAGAGCAACAAACAAGGACATGGTGTGACAGCATGCTGAGCAGCAGCAGGGAGCAGCCCAGCGGGCCACCTCCAGCTTCCACACTGTGTCATTATTTCAGGGTGGTTGTCCTCAAGGTCAAGTCAGAAGGCTGACACAGTCTGACTCATGGAAGGACATTAAAAAAAAAGAAGTGGGAACCGCATATGAGTTGTAACTTAAAAAGGTTTCATTTTATCCAACTAGAGCAACAATTTAAAACACCTACATTAGATACATCTCTAATGTAGCAGCAGCAGAGGTGTCAGTCAAGTCGGTGAGGAGAGAGATGGAAACACTGGATGACTGACGGTTGCTTATACAGTACAGCAGCCTGTCAGATCAAGATCACAGCAGACTTCTTGATTTGCAGTAGGAAAAGAACAGGTGTTACTATAACAACATCACCTGGTCTATATAAGGGTCTCAGACAGTGCGCCACGACAGCATAACACCCAACCATGCAGAACACACACACACACACACACATGCAGAACTCTGAAACTGAAGCAGCTAATTGTAATGCAGCCATCATCAATTCTACTATTTACACTTGGAGGTGTGGACAGGGTATGGATCTATTTTCTGCAAAGAGAAATCCAACTCATGATGGAAAAATGGAAGTGAAGCATGACAGTGCTAGATTTCAAATGAGTGTCAACGATGGTTAATGTGTTTCCGCTGCCTGCGTGCATATACTAGGCAGAGGGTCATCAAAGAGTCCATCACTTTCAAGGCTCATTGCAGCTCAACACCCTGCTGCTGTCACATCAGCCTTAAGTGCACAGGAAACACACACACAGACGTAAACACTTGAAATACTGCATGTGCACCTGTGTGTCCTAATTTACAGCTTTGTGGGAGTTTCATTGTCTGGCCCCATAGATTCTCTGATTAATTCCTCCCAGGGAAGCATTGACTTGGTGTGAATCTTGATGTGTGTTTGTGTGCGCACAGTATTTGTGGCGTATGTGTGAAAGTGTGTGTGTGTGTGTGTGTGTGTGTGTGTGAGGGGGGGGGCTTCTCTGTGGGGATGGGTGCATCTTCGGTGAAATAGTGTTGACAGGAGAAGCAGGAAGAAACAGAGGGCTGCTCGCTGGCCCCGCAAGTTCAACAGAGAGGAAAGAAAATCAATATCCAAGGGGAAATAATAAAACGTAGCAATCGTAGAGCAAAATGGCAACAGGCAGCCAGCAGGCTGATTTCATCATGTTCTATCATGCCTGGACCACCCACTCGTATATAAGGGTACACACACACACACACACACACACACACACACACACACACACACACACACACACACACACACACACACACACACACACACACACACACACACACACACACACACACACACACACACACACACACACACACACACACACACACACACACACACACACACACACACAGGTAGTTTGCTTCTGGTTCAGGCATAGGTAATTGTTTATCCCTTGATGATCAGGAGTTTTATTTCTTCTGAGTGAGCAAAGTGTTATGTTTGTTTCCCTCAATTCAATCAGCTGCTCCATAAGCCGGAGGCCCTATGGATATGAAGTTGTTTTGTTGACACATCAGAAGTAATGACATAATGAAATTGTGTGACCTTCCACAACTTTATGTAAAAGTCAGTCTTGATTTAAGGTGCAATAAGAGTAACAGAACTTTAAACCTCAACAGAGCGGTCTCATAGTTTTTCTGCCCTGATTTTAAAGGGAACAGCTTCCTTTTTTGTTCTGTGTGTTTTCATTTTTTTGTTTTAACTGTAAACAGCGGCTCCTATATCAAAACCCTCCAACACCCCCAGTAGAGGTGAAAGGAGAACACAAGAGGAGCAAAGAGGAGGAAAGATGCTTCCTTGAATCTGACAGCTACAAATGGACAAAGGCTGCCCAGCTGTTGTCAATGTCTACTTGTTCAGTAGAGGACTAAGAGGTTTCCTGTGTGCTTTCTATCTGTTTTCTCTTCTTTTCTCTGTTTTAATCACACACAAACCTGTCTTCAGGCCCAAACTGCTGGAGTGGTAAACAGAGGAAAGTCAGCGGACAACAAAAAAGACAGACGTTAACAAGCCTGACGACATCAGGAAAGGGTGAGATCAGTCCAGAACTACACAGAGTAAGAAGTACCTGTATGAAATTGTTAAAAAATATTATGTCTTGTGACTGGTGTGTAAATATATATAAAGAATGGACTTCGAACTTATTGCTAAAGACAGAGTAGTAAAGTTGGAAAGCACTGACGCACACAAATTAATTCAGTGTGGCTTTGGTCTTTCATTTAAATTCATCTCCAAATAACAAGATCATAGAATACACAAGCTGTATCCTTTAACATACATAATGTAACATACATATGCAGTAAGTTGTTCAAGTGAGACAAATGAGCTGGAGGAATGAGCTACATCTGGGATACAAAAATGCAAATAGTACAGGAGGGCTTGCTTGTTAGTCTTTATGTGTCTTCTCTTAACTACTTAGGGTTAGAATTGAGCCAGGGTGATCCTATAGAGGGAGAAGAAAGAGAGGGAAGTGAAGACAAAAAGACACAAGATAATGAGTGAGAAAGACTGCAGTGAGTGGGCTCCAGTGTGCCTATGAGATAAAAATCTCCTAAATCCCGAAAAGACTTTGGGGCCTCCAGTTGAGTCTCGTAGAGTTTGACACACAGTTTCGGCCCAATTTTGACAGGGTGTTTGGTTGTAATCCATCTCAAATACACAACGTGATTGATCTCTGTGGATGAAGCCGTCCAAAGTCCAATTAATATGGTGACATCCATGTCACAGCCGAGGTACAAAACAATCACCGGACACTAATAGAGTGAAGGTTATTACTGAGGTAGAAACGCAGACAGTTGACTCTACTGCCAGGACAGTTAATAAACCAAATGAAATGGCTGTGATCACTCATTGTGTGTTTGTAAGGATGAAGATGAAGTGCTGTCAGTGACCTGTCTTTGTGCTCCCGTTGCCAGACAACAGTTTGCTCGAAGAAACGCTGACTTTATTGAGAATGACATGTTGCTAACAAGTCAAGTATTATGTCCTGCAGTTACAATGCAAAAAAAGGCAAAGTGACAGCTAACAAGTACATGAAAGCACATATTAATAACCTGCAGTGTAGCTCCATATTTTAGTTCACAAAAAGGGACATCTTTTACTGCATTGTCCATATTTCCCTTTTAACTGCAATATACTGTTTGTGGTGACAGCTATGCAGTGCTTGACAGTGATGTGCTGATGGATGATGACATTGGTGATTGACGGTCATCAAAATTTGCCATTGCAAAATACGAAGAATATATTTGACTTGTTTTCTTATTAAAAGAGGAACTTATTATTTTTAGTTTTAGTATTATTTACCCCGCCAAAGTGTAATTGCATTTACGTGCAACTCATAACCACACTTCAATTGTAATAAGGGCTTGCTGAGTTGAGAGTTGAGGAGTTTGACAGGCAGACAGAAAATGTCATTCAGGATGATTTCTTATCTTATCCTTGTGCTTTTTATGGCTGGAAAGAGAGAAAGATTGACCATTATTTATGATGCCACACTTACTTTTTTGGTCACTCCTCTTCCTCTTATGGCTCATATAGGACAGTTTAATGTAACGCACACCACCACCACCTCCTCTCTTCAGTGCAATCTGATTCAGAGGTGCAGTATATCTGCTGTTTTAACTCTGAGTTATTAGATGAATACTTGATATCTTGGGAAATGCACTTGCATTCTTGCAAATAAGTGCATTTTCCAGATTAGAGGGGGAAGATCAATGCTTATACAAATAACTTTATGAGACAGAATTATTTTAGAAAACATAATTGGCAGGGATAAAGTTTACTCTACAAAGCTGCACTCTGAGAAAATGACCAGTTATGCCTTTGTTTAATACATGACTATAAATCATAAGGATATTTTTTCTCCTCAAGAATAGCGATAAATAATACATGCAGTGACAAGAAATGACAAGAAAAAGTTCCATTTGCTAATGAGATACAGGGAATTTTATGATCGCTCTGGTAGGAGGAGAGACAGAGCCTCAGTTATACCACTGCTGCTAATGGAAAATCAGTAGCACGGAGCCGTGGTGCTGCCCACTGACAGATGCCTGGCAGCAGCACATCAAGTAAAGACTTCTGACAGGCTATGAACAGGTACCTGCATGAATAGAGTGCCGAGGACTGCTGGTGTTTTGATGCTTTGCTGATACTGTTGTAGAATCCTCATACAATGAGAGATGACAAGAAGCAGACAGTGAAAAGGAGCTGAAAAAGCACCTACCCCAAAAATAAAACACTAACCAAAACCTACAGCACGGAAACAAGGATATACAGTACAGCTCCTGACTGATTATGCTCTTATTTCAATTGACAACTAAACACTTACATGCTCCACGATAAATGCCACTATCCATTCCCTGTTGCGCTGACGTGAAAACAGTCACTTGTTTTCTCATGTCATATCATGTCTTGCCTGGGGAAGAAGGAACAATATTCAAAGGGAGATGAGGAGGTGGATACAGAGACGGGGTGTTTGATTTTCTATGTTGAATTATACATTAGCCAAAGTCTCTCAGACCAGACATTTCAGAAAGACAAATGAGTCCAATATCCATAGCAATTACAGGCACGTCATAGTCAGTGGGACTACACTGACGCCCTATGTGCTCTGAGTGGAAAGTAGTTAGTCACACTGACACTCTTACTAGATACAAGTCCAACATACAAGACAGGATGTCCAAACACACTTCTTAAAATCCTGCGTGTTTGCTCTCCATATATGATGAGGACACGCAGGGACTTTGGTCAACATAATGCTTACAGGAAAGAGCGATACCACAGGAATCATCAGGCTGACTTGAATACAAGTAGAAATAAAGCACAGACAAAAAGGAGCATTTAGTGTAACTGAGCATGACAGCACAGACTGACTGGATATGTAAAAAAAAAATACTCAATTTCCTGTCTCTCTCAACTATCCTGTCAATTAAAAAAATACTTCAAAAAAAATTATATAAAGTGATGAGTGTGTCTGACTTCACAACAATGGTCAGGCACACCTGGATTAATCAGTTGGTCTAATAATGTAAGACAGGAAATAAAGGAGCTGGCTTATTTCAGGAAGTAGTGGAGCTGTGCATAAAGCCCATTAAATCTGAAACATTCAACATGATAGGAATACACATGAATGTCTGTAAGCTCCAGCTGCTTGACAATTTACTGGATGACATGTGAATCTAAAAGTACAACAACTTGAAAACTCTGCAGCGAACAGACAAGGGAACAAAGAAAACAAAACTGTGTGGCCTAACAGCTAAATGACACGGAGAGAAACTGCTACAGCCTCAAGGCTAATACTGTAAAAGTTAATGCACTGGATGGGCCTCTATATACGGTAGCTTCCTATTTAATGCTGAATGGTACAGTACGTCATGTGTGGGATGGTGGTGCTCTTTGGGAATGTGTCTGATGAAATCTGCATGATGACAAGAGGAAGTGCTTGCACAAAGGAAAGAAACTGAGATACCAACAGCAGCTCTGCTAACGGCTTTAAATTGCCCCAGGGCTCAGAATGGTTAAGTTCTCATAAAAATGGTTTGGAGAATGTGATGAACATGAAGAAGAAGAGGAATTGATTCTATTATGTGATCTTCTCGATTATGAGCAGCGATTGCCACTGAGAGTTTATATGCACGTCTCACAGTTTTCCTCATGCTCGTAAAGAGAGACAACCTGGATGGTAACCACACTCATAAGAGTTATTATACCGTAGTATTGACTGGCATTGATGTTGCCTCTAGAGGATAAGAAGAGGACAAAGAACAAGGGTCAAAACAATCTATTGTCTATATGGACATTGAGGTAAACGCTAATGCCAATGTTCTTGATTTTTCCATACACTGATTAATGAAATGAAATGTCATGATGTCACAAATATAACTAATGTAGTCCTGTCAAACAAAAAGCAGAGTTGTGTATAAGACAGGAAACAAAGATGATATTATTAGATAAAAGCACAGGTTTGCATGGTAATGATAAAGTAAATGAGATGAAAAGTACCATAAGAAAAAAAAGTGTGGTTAAAAGTGAAGAGAGGCAGAAAAAAAACTACTCCATATGTTTGAGAGCTGCTGAACTAGACACAACCCTAAAAGGTGTTGAAGTGGTAAAAAAAAAAAAAAAAAGCTGAGAGAAATCCAATTTATTTCCACGATATAAGGACACACACTATATATTTTAACAGCTGGCTTCAGGTCACACCGACCACTACTGATTTATATTGAGGAGGGAAGGCGCGAGGCAGATGTTGAGGGGCCTACATGTTGCACCCATGAGTGTGCGGGGGCAATGGTAGACGGGTGTGTGTAGGAGGGTGAGTGTGTGAGAGTATGAATTGGTGGGCAGTTTGAGGTTTGGCCTGGGGTGATAAAATGGGGGCCATTAAAATCCTGCATTTAAATCCCACACCTCTGCCTCTCCATAAACTTGCCATCGCTAATTAAGGCGTGACTTTCTTCTCTTCCTCCTCTCACTATCCCTCCTCTCAATCACGCCATTTAATTGCAGACACTTTCCCTCATTCTGTCACAAGGCTAGCAAGAGACGTTTTCCATTAGGCCAGCGGAAAGATCCCGTCTTTCACTGACAAAGATCCAGATGGCATGTATATATATATATATAACATTAATGAAAGTACCGACTTGCTAAATCTTCTTGCATCTCACGTAATCCATAAAAAAAAAAAACTAAATAAAAACAGTCATCACTCTAAAGAGAGTTGAGTTTATTTGAAGTTGACTGAGGGAAAACACTGAGGTAGAGTGCAGAGTGGAAAAGATTCAGTCAGAGTGCGGGTTTGGGAACTTGCCTGCTCATCCTGACAACTCAACAGTCTCATTCACTGGCCTGCTGTTTATACTTACAAATACACTTGTTTCCATCCCCTGCCTCTATGCTGTTTATGTTTCACCTTCCTGCGGCCATTCTCCCTAATTCCTTCACACAATGGAAACAAAATGAACCAACACAGTGACAACAAGGCTCCTCTTTGCAATGTTCTACCTTCACACTGCACTTGTGCACTGGTATCTGATATTTACTCCCATTTTTCGCTTGTGTTTCGCAAGTGCAGTTAAACAAATGCAGTACAATTTCCCAAAGACCAGCCAATCTTTGACCGTGCAATCATCGCTTGGCACTGAACACAGACGAAAGAGCTGTGAATCCACAGTATCTGCTCTTTAACAAATGAGTGCCTGGGTTTCTGAGGATTTATGTGAGCCCAGGGCTTATGCTGTTGTGGGCCGGTCACGGTAAATCTGCTATTTTTGTCAAGGTGTGAAATGTATTCCACTGTTAAATCACATACAGACCTTACTAAGAAAGCACACCACACACACACACACACACACATTACTGCACACAATCTTGATTTGCTGCATGACTTTTATACGCTTCATTAAATTGTTTCTACTAGTGCAAACCGACTTTGATGAGGGGAGGGCAGGGGAGGGTTGGGACAGACAGAGAGAGAGAGAGAGAGAGAGAGAGAGATGGATTTCCACATGACCTTGATGTGCTCGTGCACATGATCACACAAACAGTTTTCTGGATGCCGTGTAGAGTCTGTGTTTGTGGAAGTTGATGATTTGAATGAGAAGAACAGCACAAGGTAGCAGGAACAGAAATACTTATTATAAAAGCCTCCAACTCACACCCTGTCTATATTCTTCTCCACACGCCTGCTCCCATTTCTCTCCTCCTCCTTATTCCCTCTCCTCTCCTCCCCTTTTTGGCAGCTGTGTGAATTCAACCTTTGTCTGTATGAAGCCGGTGAGCTCTGATTAAAGAGACCAAGACCTTCAGTCTGAAGGCCATAAATCTTAACTGCAAGTGCAAAAGATTTGCGAGTTTCTTATGTGAATTTTTTTTAAAGCATTTTCCCTCTCTCTCTTTTGTAATGGGTAAGGATACTAGCTGACTCTGTCCACATAAGGAGGCTGTAGACAGCTACATGTCTCCTCTGGACACTAGTTCTCACAGGGGGCATAGTGACAGCAACAGTAGTAACAGAATAGCAGAATATAGTATATTGGACCTGAGTTTTAAACACTTTTTAGAATAAAACATCTAAAAGGCTCCCCCATCTGGTGTGGGGACTCTGTGAAAAACATATTTTGAAATGGGTATCCTTGGTCTAATTGGGGTCAGTTTCTCTCTTTTTTTTTTCGCTATGAAAAAGTTTAACAAAAACTGCTCTTATACATATTGTAACATAACAGATAGTCATACATTAAGAAACAAAAGGATGTTTATGTTTCTACATACACCAGTGAGACAATTCATAGTGTTAGGTTTAAATAATATATTTATGTGTTTTTGACAATGGAGAAAAAAGGTTCTAGTGATAAAACCAACAGTAACTATCTCTTACTTTTAAGTTCCCCTAAGAACTATAGAACGTTTTATTATTTTTCAGCTCATTGTTTTGGTCTTACACCTGAATCTCAACCCTGTTTTCATCCGTACTAAGGCAAACAAGAAGTCACTTTTAATGAAAAAATGCATCAACAACCTCCTGGACACGACCAGCCCAGCATGAATTTTAATGTTTATTTTAGTGCTCCATGTGTAAATAGGCAACTACTTGGCAACAGGTTAAGAAGTCATATCAACTTCACGAGGCCTCTGCCCTGGACACAGATGCTCAACCAACCAGCAGGAGTCATTAATGAAACATCAAGGACATAATAACAGCGTATCCTCTCAGCGTTTATTGCATCATATCTCACCAACTCAGTTTGTTTGTCCTTTGCAGAGGCTCTCCACATAAAGGGGAAGGTATTTGTTTACCACTGGGTTCTGGCTGTCATGGGCTGTAATTTATTAGTCACACTTGCACATCATCAGCAGAATATTCATAACACACCCACATCAACAACCCACAACGCAACAACTGTATAGCACTTGGGGGACCTACCACTAACAGGACATTTCATACCGCCTGTGTGAAACTTCAGAGAAAACATCGCCATGGGTAGTTTCCACCTGACTGTGCCAATTTATGAATATTAAAATAGACTACAGGCCGAAGTGTCACTGTGGCATGGTTGTGAAGTAGCTGCTTTTTCATACACTCAAACACAGACCTCTGCCTGCCTCTCATTTTTAAATGTGTGATCATCCTGGCAACACACAGCGACCAAGTTCAGCATGGTGCTCCCGCATCACCCTGTCAAACTCTCTCTTAAAACTGGCAGCCAGAAGCCGCCACTCTGAGCCCAGCACTGACCAGACTGGAGGTCGGAGAGACCAGAGGAGCAGAGAAAAGGACAATGGCTGTGAGGCTGAGAAATATTGCTGTGGATAAGGAGGAGTAAAGTGATGAGTGGCTTGTGTGGAAGCATGGTACGGTAAAAAATAAATGAGAGGAGATTACATGTATAAGACCCAGGAATAAACAAACAAGAATACGAGGACATAAATATTAGCAGAGAAAAGAAGCCAGAAGCACTCAGACAGGGTTTTGAGGGGATCCAGACAGAATGAGAAGAAGAAAAAATCATTAACCTAAAGGCTGCAAAAACGACAATGAAATTCTGTGTTCCAGCGTCACTGCTGCTGCTCTGCTGATGATGATGGTCACCACGATGACAATAACCGGAGGCTTATTAACAGATTCATTCAATACACACACCAGTGATCTCTTTTTATCATCTGCCCTCCCACTCGGAGTACAGGCTCCCACAAGGCGTGTGGGCTCTCATTCGAAAACTTCATCTTGAAATTAAGCCCTGCTCTTCTCTGCGCTTTCGCCTGAGGTGTATTAAGCCACTACTGAGAGAGAAATTGGTGCAGAGGAATAGAACAGTCCACTTACTCCAACCTCCACGTGATCCGAGCCCTTGTCGTCCTGCTTGTGGAGGATCTCAAAGTAGTATCGCCTGGATGAGATCAGGCTGAAAGGAAACGAAGAGAAAGTTATTTGACACTGATGAAAAAAAAGAACATTTCTATAATAGAAGCTGCTGCAGTTCCATCCACCTAAGGCCCTCTCTCCCAGTGACCAAGACTTATGAGAGAATACCAACAGTTATTGTGTGCAGCCCCCGAGAAATACAACTGTGTGCAATCTTGAGTCATCAAAAACTTAAGGAATATCCAGCTTTAATGAGACTGCAGTGGATCAAGGCAAACTGTTTGACTTTTAAAAGCACAAAATAGTTTTAAAACATAATAGTTTAACCTGGATATAAACTAGTTAATCAGCCTAAAATATAACTCAGTGCTACAGGCTAGATGGCAAAAGAGCCGGCAGTGAGCCAGGATATTATCAGTCTCTGGTCCTGAATAAAACACTTCTTTTGCGACTGGGGAGGAAGAAAAATCGATGCTCCACATAAATCAACATTTTTCACTTATACTACAAGCTCCAGTATTTCTCAGGAACTCCTAGTTAGACAGAGTGAAGGTCTGATTTAAAGTTTCACTGCGTATGTTATTCCCGGCACTGATGAAATACACGCACAGAGTGACAATGCTTTATTCTTATCAAAAACACATCACAGATAATAAGGCAGCATCTGCTGCTGAATGAGACATGCCCGAACACTGCACACACATCATTAACTCTCAAAACACAGACATGCAGTCATGCACACACATTGTGTGACACCAAATAAGACCTTTTGTGTGTGTGTTCAAATATACAGTTTGTTTAAACATGAATGTTGAATAGAAAATCCCCATAAAGATATAACCATACTGTATACTGTAAAATCCATTTCCTATAAATGAGATTAGGTTTTTCAGTTTGCTGCAGCCTGGCAACTCATAACTGTAACTTATGCTACTTTGGAGTCATTTGGCTGCTCCATATTCATGTGCTCTGATCCATTATAGTATGTGATGGTTTGCTCTTTCTCTTTGCATTTTCTGTCTTTGTTTCTGTTTCCTGCGCCTTGTTTCTCTGTGATGTTTCCCCTGTCTCTCTCTCCTGTCTCCTGTTTGTCTCCTGAAACAAACACGAGCTCATCTTCTTTGATGAAGTCTGTGTTTTGAATTGAAAATAGTCCCACAAAAAAAAAAAAAGGAGATAATGTGGAAACGAAGAAACGCAAAGCGTAAGTTATTTTTGCTCTAGAAATTCTGTGTTTTTTAATCCTTTAGTCTATGAAATTGCACAAAAGTGACAGATGCCTAAACAAGTTCCCAGATCTGCTGGTTTTGTCTCACCAACAGTGCAAAACCCAGAGAGAAAAGCTGAAGAACAAATATATAATATAAATATACTAAATGATGTGACTTCTGTTATGGTGACTACGTGAGTTTCCGTTGTGGATGCGGTTGACTTGAATTGCGAGGGAAGGGCAAACGCCCGGGGGAGGGGAGGGGTTGGGGTGAGGTGGAGGGGGCGCGTGTTGCCCTGTGCAAAAGAAAGAAAAAAAAGAAGAGAAAATGCCGTCGCATCATCCGGCTGCGCAGTGTTCTGTAACCAATAAATCACTGCAGGTGCAGGGGAGCAGTGACAGTGTGCTAAGGTCACTCTCTCATGAATAGGGAACGTCTCTCTGTGCAGCTGCTGAAACGGCACTCAGAAAACTTAAGTGGTACTTTCAGCATGTGGCATCCAGCTTGCCCTTTCCCAGAATGATTCAAACCAAACACTGTTTCCCTAAACCAAGAGTCCGAGCCGAGCCACATTTAAAGAAAGGGAGTAATTTATTACTTATTTTACATTCACTTCACTCACTGGACTAGATTAGATCAGATTAAACTTTAATGAGTGTAATGATAATGCGGGGAAAGTGAGTAATCAGAATTATAAAAAGAGGGCAACATTATGTCTTTAATGAAGAATATCTATCACATGAATATATTACAATCAGACAAAACATAACTGGGTTTTAAAAGGGGGCAATAAAATCTCACTATCCCAATCCTTCTAAATCTAATTTTGGGTTGACATGTAACGTCTCTCTTTTAACATCCTGAACTGGAACTGATATTTCTGCCAGTTTCAGCTTATCAAGTTCCTGTTCCCCGAGCAGACGCCTGTGGATGGTTTTAGGGAATATCAGTGCATTTCCTGACCATTCATTAGGTTGTCTGTTTCAAACCATAATCTGACTCCATCTGTGGGATAATCTAATGTCAGAGCTGAGAGGGCGCAGTCTGCCGCCACAGTGTTTCCCGAGTCGGACTGATACACAACCGCAGATACGGAGGACTGCGCAGTTCAAAAAGATAACAGCCACACAGATATGCACTCAAAGCTCTCAAAACGCATCCTCGACATACTACTGTCTGTCAACATTTGAGGATCTCTTTTCTTCTAGCTCTCGGAAATTTAAAAACACACACGGTGAGCCTCGACTTCAGCAGTGAGAGATTGGCAGCTCGGCCAATAAGAACTTGTTTACCTGTTGTAAGATACCAGATAAGACAACACACATGCATTTCTCTCTCTGACACACAGAGAGATAGCAGGAGTATCAACAGAACAGAGTAAGATTGAAGCAAACAAAAGGATCATGACACACTGAGATGGATAAGCAGCAGTTCTTTTTTCACACTTTTCTATCTGTTGTTTGACTATTTCCTTTGGATTTTCACTTTGTGATTTAAAGTAATTTGCCAGTTGAACAACTTTGGTTTTGGTCCATGAAATTTGGTTCCACTATTCAGGTGAGACATTTAAGTGCTGTAGGATTGAGTCTGTGGTTCTCTGCAGAGAGTTATTTCCTGTTTGAAAACGACTTTGCATCATTTCTTTGTGTCTATGTATTGTTTTTATTTTCAATTCTGTGTGAAGTAGACGGTTATTCTTTGGGAAACTACAAGGCGTAAATTAATCATGATTGGTCCAAATATAGATATGGGAAGAAATGAGAAAGAGTGATGAGGGGGAATATGAATATTTGAGATGACTGGCCAAAAGGCTTCTATTAAACTCTGGGGAGAAAGACGCAGAAAGATAGAGGGAAAACAAAAGGAGCACAAAGTAGGAAGGACAGTGTTTTGCACTTGCATAAATCTGTGTGTGTGTGTGTGTGCGATGTGTGTGCAGACTGGTCACACCAGTCCTTCTGTGATGGATGACAAGGCGGGCTCTGGTTGAAAGAGATGAAGAGACAGAGAGACAGGCGGAAAGAAAGATGAAGGAGGAGCGATAAATAGCAAATGAACAGCAGAAACAGAGAGGGAATTATAAATGCTTTCTGTATCTTGAAAGGAAAAATACATTACAGCGAATATCACTGAGACATGATTTCATACAGAACGCCACGCCGGAGGAAGAGGGATGAGGGGACAAAAAAAAGAAACACATAAAAGACCATGTGAAGGGCAAATGAGAGCTGAAAGAGAAAAGAATGGCTATTAGCATGTGACTCAGAGGATGAGTAGAGGACACAAAACAAGAGTCTAATTGCCTGACTAATTGGACTCTTTGTTTCCAGTTCCTCTTCTTTGGGTTGAACAGATAGAGACAGACAAATGAGCTTGACTGGGCTGGATAACACAAGATGGAACTGTTGGAGCTAGACAATGTCTGCCGGAGTCTGCTGGATCTGAAGCATGAAATATTTATTTGGTATGGAAATGTATAGAGAGGTTTTTTTTTCCCTGCTGAGAGACAAAGCTTCTTTCACAAGAAACACTCTTTTACTACGGGGTTGTCTAAATAAATATACAAAAGGTTGGGTGCACAACATCCCTGAAGACTGACTGACCCACATTAACACACACACACCTTCTATTACTGGGCTGTTTTGCAGCGAGCACAGCTACAGTGAAATGGAGACAGTGTACTTTCTGCCCTCAGTAAATACAAGTCCACTCTCTGGTATTCTCCCTTCATCACACTGTCTGTTTCCTATCTGCCTGCAGGCTACAGCAATTTCCTCATTCTACTTTCTCGCAGTATCTCCACTCTTCCTCCCAACTCAATTTCTCATTAATGCTATCTGACTGTCAACCCTGTCCCCGTCTCTCTCCTCCTCCTCCTCCTCTTGCCTGATTTCCCCCTCTCTAATACCCACAGGTGGCCTTTAAACAAAAGACTGCGCTCGGCGAGTGCTCTCCTCTCAATTACATTAATGATACCAGTGTTTAGAGCTGCCCCAAGGAGATGCACAAACTTCACTTTTCTCCCCTCGCAAACCTCTCCCCTCCTCACTCCATTTCTCATGCATTCCACTAATCCATCAGAGAGCTATCACGCTGCTCTTCCCTGCAGCCTCAATAAATCCTCTTTCTTCCATCCCCTCCCTCCGCTTCATCTCCCACCGCTCTCCTTCATCCCCTGCTCTTTCTCCCTCTCTCCTCCTGTATCTTGTCCGTCGCTTCTTGCACTGACTCTTCTCCCTCCATCCACCGTATCCATTTACCCCCATATGTAATTATCTAATATGGCGTAATATGCTCTCCACCGTCCCACCACTTCACCCTTTTCACACGTTGATTTGGTGTTAACACTCCAACTGCTCTGTCAGTGGCTTGAATGTGAGGATATATGAAGGAAAAGAAAGAACATACTCAGCAACAATAAACATGAGCTCTTTTCATCATGGCCCACATTTTATATCTTTGCACTGTCAACAAAAATGAATTGATCCTACTAACATGTATTGCCTGTGCTGTCATGAATTGATACATTGTATTCCTATTGCCCCAAATTGTGTCAGTGAGCCATAGTGTTACACTGGTAAGAATCTTCCTGCACATGGTAACTGTAGTTTATTTTGAGCCAGTCACACATACAGCACATACATCACACTTACAGTATGTAGTCTACACTTGTTAGTGTAGTGTGTGAAAATACATGTAGCCAAAACAAATACTCTACTTACTTTTATTATTGTTGTTACTGTCACTATCAATAAAATGCATAGCATGCAGTTCTTTTTATCTTTGCTCTCTCTCTCTCTCTCCTCTTCTGCTTGCATGTTCTATATCTCTCCCACTCCAATCGATGCATATGGCCACCCACCCTTATACCTCTTAAAAGGAGGCGTTTCTTTACCCCCGCCGCCCAGTGCTCACTATTCTCTTCACCTCTTGCTCTTATGAGAATTGTTGGGTTACTGTAAATAAATCATAAAGAAAGAAAGACATACCATAAAGAAAAAGGTCTAGACCTGCACTGTTTGAAAAGTGATAACAGATCACTTCTGTTGTGAATTGGCACTTTATAAAAACTGACTCAACTGCTGCTTGAGTGTTTACTACAGTAAGTCCAGCTGTAAAAGAAAATAACTGGTTCCTTTAAAAAAGAAATTAGAGTGACCATGTTTAAACATTGGCCTTCCATCTGAAAAGTGTTCAGACCCCTTAGTTTTTTTCTCTTCATATTATTATGTTGCTGCCTTTTGTTAGAATTGGCTCTATGCACAGCTCCACTACTTCCTGAACTTAAGGCAGCTCCTTTATTTCCTGTCTTACATTATTGGACAAACTGATTAATCCTTGTTTTGTCTGACCAATGTGACTATTCAGACACACCTGGATTAATCAGTTTGTCCAATAATTTGGAAGTTCAGGAAGTCGTGGAGCTGTGCATAAAGCCCATACAAATGAAAGCATAACAATGTCACTTAATCTATACTTAATACCCTTTGATGACAAAAACTGAATTTTAGAGAGTGTTTGCAAATGAAAAAATACCACATTGACATATAGCCTACTACTATTCAGACCTTCCGCTACCACACTTGAAATGTAGCTCAGGTGCCTCTCTTTTCTCAGAATCATCTTTGAAATGTTCCCCCACCTTGATTGGAGCACACCTGTGGTGAATTCAGTTGATTGGACATGATACGGGGGGGAAAAATACACACCTGTCGTTTCAGAGCAAAAGGAGGAGGAAGTAACAGCCTGCGGAGCTCGGAGAAAGGATTTTGTCGAGGCACGGATCCGTTCGTGTTTCTGTTTCCTCTAAGCTGACCCTCTGTCATCATTACTGTCTCGGATCACGTCTGGCTGGAAGCAACTCTGTGTCATGGGTTTGTGGTACGCATGCATTACTGCCAATCAGACGTCCGCAATACTGCAGTCTTTTACCGCTGAAGAAGTGAGCATCAGCACCCCCAAAGACATTCTGATTAAACATAAGCCTCTATATACACATGGACACACACAGAGACACACAGACACACACACACACAGACACACGCTCAGAGATTTGTGTCTCAGCAGGCTGCCATCACTCATAGAAACAGATGGCAAAGTGAAAAGCATGAGGGGAGTAAAGCGGGACAGAGAAGTCATTGCACCTTGCTGACAAAAAGCTTCATTATAATTCAATTGCTACACCAATTAACTTGAGTGGAGAGAAACATACACATTTAAGTGAATACATACATATAATGAGACAGCGCAGGTGCAAGATGCTCAATCTGTATTCCTATGATGTCATGAGCACAAGTACCATACTTCTCTTTCTAAATGCTTGAGTCTCATCGCCAGCTAATAGCCAGCAGTGCTTAAGTGATTCAATTATAGATACTGAGAGATCCCATAACGAAATAACTGGTCATTCTTCACTAGGTTTCCTTCATTGTTGCTTGGAAAGACACAACTCTCTCCTTCTAACTCTTACTGGGATTTGGAGGTTTTCTGTACAGTTGTGTGTATAGAAAACAATTGGGAGCGGTGTCAGTTTGTGACAGGAAAAGAAAGATGAAAAGGAAGAAGTGGAGAAAGTTAAGAGGGGAAAGAAAAGTCGTCTTGAAAAGTAAGAAGGCGTAAACTATCATGCAAGTGCGCCCACACATCAAGGAAGAGCACACATCAGCGCCCGCATATCTGTGGAGGATTGGGTGTAAATGTCATTTACTGCAGTTTGTGGAGTGAACGCTGCTTTAAAATGCCAGCTGCAGCATCACAGATAACCTTGGAATCAGCTTCCGCCTCTCCTCCTCACCATGCCACTGTCAAAGGTCTGCAGCAGCCATTTTTAATTTTTGTCATTACACCTGAAGGTGAAAGGCTCAACAAGCCAGACCCCAGTGGCTGCAGACTCATCTAGAGGCACATGCTAGTTAATGCTAACGCGTAAGAAACACAGATGTTGTGAGTGAGTGATTGACTTTGGCTTTGGCATTTTTCTGAACTTCAACCAGCCATGCTGATGAGATTCAGTCAGCGCTCATTACTTTCCGATATCTCAAACAATATTTCCTTTAATCTTCAATGGACTGTCAATCACATCTCAGCCGGAGCTGCTTAAAAGGCTCAGAAAATGCTCGACGTCAAGTGCAGCGTCAAGTGCGGTGTCAGGCGGGCTCAGTATGCAACTCAGCACAGTTCAGTTTGTAGAATTTTAGTAAATGTCAATCTCTCCGGTGTTGTCTATACAGCCGCAGGCTCTGCTAGCTGTGTCAGAGAGTGGAGAGTGTTGACGGGGTTATCTGGGTTCCTTATCTGACTACTTCACTGTCACTCATCAAGCTGTTGTGACAGTAACTAGCAGGCATGGCAAAGCTATCACTTCACAGTTTTGAGCAGAGGTGGAGACAGAAACTCCACGGAGACAGACAAAGGGAGGGGGCACTTTCAAACTGAGAAAGGTATTGTTTTGAAAGGCAGCTTTTTGTTGCTACTGAGTTTTCCTTCAGCCATTTCAGAGTGTGATTAGATGGCTCAGTTATGTTGGGCTATAACTAGGAATTATTTATTTTTTATCAATATCTATATTCTATTCTCTAAATTGATACATCACTTAGAGAGTAAAAAGCAGAAAATTGTCAATTTTAGCCCATCATAATTTCCCTAAGTACTGTACCAAGTGGCACCTTCAAACTGCTGCTATTTTGTCTGACCAACAATCCAAAACACAGACAATATTAATTTTAATAAGATCTAAAAGAGAAAATAGTAGCAATGCTCTCATTTAAAAAGCTGAAACTGGAAAATGTTTATCATTTGCACTTAATTAAATGGCTATTAACTTATATTATCTGAATGGCCATCAGATAATTTCAGTATGACTATTCCCTGGTTGTTTTTGATTTTCTTTCTGTTTTCACAGACAAATAATATTGGGCCAAATTCAAGTAAGGCACAGAGACCATGGGGCTTTTACTACATTTCATTTAATGACACAGTGGCCCATCAAGTTGGAATTAAATGTTTTTTAAATGTTCTTCTGATGACATGATAGTGACAATGTGATTTATTCTTGATAGATAAAGTGAATATCTTCTTAAAACTTAAAACTTTATTGATCAATCTCTTACAAAAATATGTGGAAACCAAACCACAATTAATCATTAAATAGAATAAAAAAAGGAATGTGTCTGAAAACTAAATTATTCCAACTTCATGGGCAACCATGTATAAACCCTCACACATAAGTATTAATGAGATTGAGCCACAAAGAACTTAGGAAAGAAACTGACTGCCAGACAGCCAGAGGGACAACTTCAAGTTATATAAAACAAACTTCAGAGTTAGAACATAAGCAAAACTATTTCTCCTCTATAAACACTCACACTCCCACACACTCACTAAACACTGTGACTCATTACCTCCAGGTGGTCATAGCCAGGTGGTGTGGCTATGACTACAAGATCTCCCTAACAGGTGTACTGATCTAACGTTCCTGTCTACAGTATATCATCTTTTCAAATTGCCACCTTGGACAAGTTTTCACACTCTGCAGCAACACGATGGCCACACCCCACTGATGGAGACAAAACACGCATTTGAGGGAAAGGGAACAGGTGTTTAAGGAAAAGCTTCATTTCTCTCAATCTTGGAACAGACACACACCTAGAGCCTTACTCTTCCCCTTCTACAGCTTTATATTGAATCAGACAGAAGGAGTGGGCCATAAAAATGAGCAAGAGAGAGCGAGACAGAGTGATGACCTAATGGGACAAATGTGGCAAGGTTGAGATGAGGGTACACTAGGAGTAACCACAGTGGGACTGCCAACTAGAGGGTGTTTGTAATTGTTATACATATTGAATGTCGGTGGCGTGCAGTGACTTGTACAGAGAAGCAAGCAGATCTAAAAACTAGTTAAATATAAATCTGCACATTGAATTAATGTTCCTACAAGAGCCTCCCATACAAAAAGAGTTATTAAAAGCTGCACGACATCACATCCTTACTCCTTGTCGTCACACATGTTGACCAAAGTGATTAGTACCAATTTAAGATGATAAATCACAAATGTAATGAGCTCATTTACTTGCTGCTGCAACGTCTCCATCTACATCTGTGAATGTGCATAAATAATGTAAGTAAATGATCCTTAGTCATCCTTTGTCAACAAGACATGCAGGGCTTTATTTTGGATAATTCTTTAGATAGTGTAGGAGGCTAAAATCATGTTTTGTGAGGTCATCATGCTCTTGGCCTTTGACCTTTCACCACAACAATGTAAATCTGTGAAGTAATCTTCGATTCAAACTTTTTTTTTTGTCAAATCTGAAGAAGTTCCATCAAGGCGTTACTGAGTTTAGGAGATGCCTGTATGAAACTTTAAGACAATAGAGACATAGACAATATTTACAACTAAATAAATACTACTAAATTGCTACTACTACAACTGGTGGCCTACCTAGCTTGAAGAGACAATAGCCTGCAGTGGCCACAAGGGGGCAGTAATTTACAAGATGATTGCAACCCGTCAATATCACAATCTTTAAAGAGCAGAACATTGCTCCGAGACGTAAGGCGACATATTGCTTCCGCTTCCGTATCACGTTAATTGATGTCTATTTTTAGCTTTTACTGGTCAAGCACTGCTGCCCTTGCTTGTCCTGAGGGCATGACACCGCTCTATGTGGCATATGTGCATGTGTATGAATGAGTTTACAGCTGTGTTTGCTGGTTTCAGTAGCCTTTGATTGCATCGCACGGAGACCTCCAAGAGGCAAGTGAAGTGTTTCGAGTGAACCCCTCAACAACAATATGCTTCATTCCCTGACAATATTATTCAACCCTGCAGCAGCCATTAGTCACTGTTCAGTCAGCTCTACTACATTCGGCTGTACAGCTCCAATGAACCGAGACGTATAAATACCCACAGTCCAAAGCGTGAAACAAGAAAAGAGAGAGAGAGGAGAGAGAAAACCAAAACAAACCTAACCTATCTAGAGTGGGAGTGTCTGTTGTGTTCTTCTATCCTCTGTTCAATTACATTTCTGAAGGCTGCTCTCTGTTCGCTCATGTTCTGCTCTGCACCATTCACCCCCCTTCTTTTATACCCCGTTTTACTTTGGCCCATTCCATGCTGTTCTGGGCCCAATATGATAATAAGTAGAAACAATGGCGCATAAACTGTGAGAGCTGTTTTATATTGCATCTTTGATCAAGGCTGTGCGCACAACTTAACTGCGGTAGAACTGAGTCTGTAAATAGGCTCAAATGGCCCTGAACCTATTCTCTGGAAAACAAATTACACAAGTGTATCATGCTGCCGACTCCGAGGGCTGGCTGTGGCGTTAGATGTAATAACTAATAATTTTCACTGATGCCTTCCATCCATAAATTGAGTATTATATTGTAGAAACACCTACTTCATTTCAGTTTGTTTGGTTATTTCTTTATTTTATCAGGCTTACAAATGTTTCAAATTACCAGGTGATAAAATCTGTCTAATGACTGATTATTATTACCGTACACACGCTCTGATGCAATTTCTCTTTTTAGAAAATAATGACATAATGTCCTGTTCCACACTGCTAATTTCCTCATTTCAATTCTATCCCATCTAATTTGAGGAATACCATTTCATGAATGCACGACGATTAATCCTGCTGCACACATAATTTGCCACGCTCAAGAGCACATCAGCTCGTCTATAAACAGGTCGAGGGTGATGGTGTGTGAGGGATCCGTGTCCCTCAGTACGGCAAGAGGGAATACATGGAGAATGACGAATAAACTGCTTACGCTTTGAGATGTTTCAATGAAGTCATTAGATGCAGGGAAGAATTTCAAATGGCCTGTCGTTTAAACACATGCACAGTAATTCACAGAGGCATGCATTTCCTCAAGTATGTTATATATATGTCTTTTGCACGCCCACACACAGAAAGCATCAAACCCGATTTTGCCTAATTATCTTAAGCTTGACTTTCATGCAGTCTTTGTATAGCTACACATTTCCCCTGAAGCATGTGAAAATGTGTAGCTATACAATAAACACAGATCTGACTTCAGTCATTAGCCCTATCCAGCCCTGAAACCATAACAATTTTCCAAACCGTTTCATCTCTGATGCACCATATTTCACAACCTGACAGCGGCATCATAAATAACTTCACACATCAACATTACTAAGATGTCAACCATGGATTTTAGTGTTAAAATTTAGTGTAGGTGATTTTGATGTTGTAATAGATCCCATACAGTCAAGACACCACCTGCTCTAAACCAGACCATCCAGCAGTTTCTATTGAAACCCAAAAGACATAAACACACAGCCATCCTCCCCAGAAGACACAGTAACAGGTCACAACACAAGCAGTGTCACAATGAAAGTTCCCCACTGCACAACCTTTTTAATGTTCCTGCCATATTCTGCCTCCACGCTCGGCTACTCTGTTGTTGTCTTGTTATTGCAGGAGATCGCAGGACGCTTGTCAGACAGGAAGAGAAAATAAGAGACTTTCCTTCCCTCTTTTTCTTCTTCTTTTTCTACTTCAGCTTTTGTCATCTCTCTGTGCTCCCTTGTTGTCTGGTGCGCCTGCTGTGCTTACCAGGCCCGGTTAATCCCACGCACAGACAAACAGAAACACTCGCCAACAGGTCCTGGCCTGGGTTCAGTCATTAATGAATTTTCATTCATTACATAACGCATGTGCGTGTGTCTATGTGTAGCAAAAGAAGGCAGAATGTGCGACTGATGCATGGTTTTAAATGAGCATTGAAGATTTTCTTGTGGTTTTATGTTTCTTGATAATCCTTCTCTGAATGACACATGATGAAACATTAACATTAATGATGAGACACAGTGAGACCTTTGAGTGACACAGTGAGCCAGACTGAATTAACAAAAGCGTCACATTAACACTGCAGACAAGACAAAGGGGGTATGGCACACCTCCACATTTAACTGTCATAGCTTGGACTCGATGTTAGTCACTGTATTGACACAGCATATCCATGATGGATTGTTTACCAACAGGCATCATTTGGATCTTCATATTTTTAGTTTGATAGTTTCACAATATCATTTTTGTTTTAATAGTCAGCAGTTGTTAAATCTCCATAAGGAACATGTTCTGATGTTAGGCCTTAATGCCTCAGTTGTTATTTTTATTTTGATGGGACCGTGGGGCATACATTTTCATCTCTATTCCGTTTATTTTATTTTAGTGGAAAACGCCAACACAGCTTGTGGGGAGAAAATAAATATATAAAAAATGATCACACATTAGACAAATGGCCAGTGGGATGTGAGGGATCAGGGCCTCTGATCTGTGTCTAAGTCTGTGTGCTGTATTTCAATAAAACAGACTAAAACTAATATAAACTAGGGTTTCAGAAATGATGCTTAAACTACTCTAATATTTCAAAAATTCTCTCACCCAAGTTTCCCCCTGCACTCACTGTCACCAAACAGAGAGATCCTTTTACGCACCTGCTGTCACCACAGCGCCAAAGCTCATCAGTGTTTCTATTATGCATGTGTACTGAGCAATAGTGTTACACTGAGCAATATCAATTATCAACATTAAGCATAACTGCATCATGCTGATAGGAACAAATTATGTTACTGTTATACAAATCTTTGTTTTCTAACATAATCATCCAAAAAATTAAATGTTTTTTGACTCATGTTTAAACATATACATCGATTATATTTGAATATTTGTTAATAAAAGATCATTTCCTCCCCTAGAAAGTTGCTTAGGCCCATTAGGAAACTATGATTAAAATGTTCCATGTTGAAACTGAAACTGTTTTCAGTAGAAATCCTTTTAAACTAAGAAAACATTTTTTTTCTTTTTCGTCGTTGTGTGTTTTTCATCCAGCTTGTGCCATTCAAAAGTACTGAAATACTTGGAACCTTCACCACTGACACCACTGGCTGTGTGTGTGTGAATAATTTAAGGCAGCACTCTGCAGCGTGTGTTGCATCCAATCAGGCAAATGTGGGAGCCCAAAGGAATAGGAGCACCGTACTTAGGATCTCTTCTCTCGCTGCATAATCGTATCAACTCTACAATGACTTTGGAAGTAAACTGGCTGCAGATCAGTGCTCAAATTAAAAGGTGCTCTTATTCCAGCAGCTCCCGGCGATTTTGGAGGAGAGATCTGAGAGGACTGGACAGGTTAATACAGTCTCATCTTACATTCAGAGGGAGAGTGAGGATGAGACCAGTCTTTTCTTAATTCATCCATACGTGAAAGTACCCAGAAGATACACCCAGAAGACACCTAGCTCCTATTGTCCTGTGAACACCAGTGAGCCACCAACTCACTTCTGCATATGAGCGGTGAAAACCTTTTGAAGTAGCAGAGTTATGTCTCTGGCTACTGAACAGGTCAAGATACACTTCACTGGTTGCAGCCACAGGACCAGAGACCACGGGAGGTGCTCCAGTTGAGGTGGGCATTTGTCAAGCTTTCTGTTAGAAGTTAGCAGGGCTTTGTTTTTTGGCTCAGAGCGGGGTTGAGAGCCAAGTAACTGTGCTGTTAAGAAAATGTGCGTGGTTGTCACAGGTACTTACTGCACAGGCTTGGAGGACTGGGACCTGAACTTGCTGAACTCGCCCGGAGCGGTCCACTCTGTACCCAGCTGCAACACACAAGGCAGGAGACACAGATCAGAGAGAGAGTGTGTTAGAAAGAGAAGGAGAGAGAGATGGAGCAGGGAGAGAAAGTGTGAGAGCAGAGCGTAAGAAATGTTGAGACATACCGAAAAGTATTCATCTGAAACATCTTATTTAGAAATCAACTTTGCGAGCCAGAAACAGCAGCGCTATGATTTTTAGTCTGTTTGAGGAGGAGTGCTCAGCTCATCAGCTGATTTCTAATCCAGAAAACAGATTGGTCACGGCAAGATCCTGATCACATCCCTGGTTATGATAGTGTGGGAAATGAAGAGTAATTGGGAAAACTAGATCACATTCCCCAACGCAACAGTTGGGAGTCAATCAGCAGGGTTGTTCTCACAGGCAAAGAGAGCGAACAGACGACAGCTAATGGCTATAAACAGACACAAAATGAGAATGAGCCGTTCGCTGCCAAAACTGTCTCTAAGAAGCCGGCTCATCGGAAACCCTGGGGCTCCCGTTTCAGCCCCGCGGTCGAATCAGTGCCCACTCATTTCCTCAGCAAGCCAACGCGACTAATTAGGGCCCCCCCTGCTGCTGCTGATCCATAATGAAAGAATAAGGCTAAGATCACAGTGGGCATGGCCTTTAATTGTTTGTGCTGGCCACACGTCCGGATTTGAAACTGGTCAGCAAACATTGTGGTGTGTGGTGCCGACAGATCACAAGAGTCTTTCAGCTTGTAAATAGCCCCTGATCCTCACTCTGGGTACCATGATGCTCACACACACAGTAACACATACCTACAACATAATGACATGTACACGTAAGAAACGCCAATTACACAACGGCACCTCTGAGTGTGTTCTCTGGCATTTAAAGAGAGCCACTATGTGGGTAAAAAAAAAAAAAAAAACAACTCAAAAACATGGAGTAATGTCTGTCCAAAAACCAAACAGGCCCCTGGCAGTGCTGAGGCCTCTGAGAGTCTCTGTGAAGCAGTTGGCTGGAGAGGAGGAAGACACAATGTGTGCTACTGTGCCTTCTCTCTCTGAAGCCCACAGCATGCTGCTGCTGCTGTAGCACATTTCCACACCAACAGTCTCCTCATACATTCCTCCTCCAGCATAAAAGAAGAATAAAGGTAGGAGTTAAATGAAAAAAGATACAGTAAAGCTCACTCAGCTACCACAGTTTAATGTAGAGTTTACACTCAGGATGAGATCTTTTATTTCAGACCATTTATGTAAATGTGACTTCAATAACCAACATAATATCTAATTTGGCAAACGTGTGTGTGAGTGGAGAGCAGGTTCAGGCATGCTGATATGATCTTGTGTGGGCAGTTAAACTTTAACATTTTCATTGTAGTTTATTTTAAGGTACACTAAAAAGACATAACAACCTATAGCTTGAATTGAATTTAACACAAATAAGTAGCCTATGTAAAGATTTGTAATAGGACGCAATAAGCTGTAGTTTGTATCACTAACAAGAAATAAAATGTTGCACTAAGACATAACTAGCTGTACTTTATATCACATGAGACAAAACTACAAATATGCTCTTTATTAGACAGTAAAAAATACAACTGGAAACAAAGGACATACCATTATATTGTAATTAGAAACTGCATGTAATTAAGTAATAAATCAGTGTGGCCTTTTATGTCTATTTAGTGCCTAATTTGACAAAAAAAAACAACCCACTATGGCTTGTTTCGTTTTAATTGTCTACAGTAAAATTAAGTCAGACAGTTTTTAACTAGCAGTGATGGTTGTTAAATTTTTTTACAGTGAATGGTCCATGAACAACAGTGTACATAAGACAGACCTTCTGACATTAGACTGTGATAAAAGAGTATTTCATGGTTTCAGCGTTTTACTGTTTGACATGCGATTTTGGTGTGTTGTGCTAGTAGAAGCTAATGTAGCCGCTGGCTGAGATGAGGGGAGATGAGCCACAGAGGGCTTCATGCAACTTTTACCTCATGTTTAACAGTACCCCCTAGACCCATAAACAGACATTCAAGTGTAGTTTGGCAATCAACATCTGTCCATAATGAGACTCAAAGGCTCCACATTTGCTGTCTGCAATTGTCCAACACATCTTTGCTTTGCTTTGCTTTATTCACATGTACTATGTGTAACACAAGAAAGTAATTTGAGACACAACGGCACAAATTTTGCTATTTTTTATTTTATTAGGAAATTTACCAGTTTGGAATGATACGTTGAAGATACTGTACAGTATATGCTGTTTTCTTTGGTAGTTGCTGTTATAAGGGGGGTAAGGCCTTTAACTCATTTAACCTCTAGGGTGCTTTAAAGCAGAAGTAAGCGATCCGGTGGTTTTGGCTAACTTCTTGTCAGCCGATGGAGTTAGCAGTCCCCGCCCTCGTCCCTACGTCACCACATCCACGCGCATCCCTTGGCTGCACACACAGAGAGGACCGCCCCTTTATGCCGTTCTCTCTCCTCATTGGATAAAGGTTGTAGGATACAAGGAAAGTTTTCTCCTCGGCTTACAGCAGAGCAGAGTGACTGACAGACCCGTGTTTCAGACCAAACACTCTATATAAGTGATTTCTGTCGGAAGATACAACTATTTAAGACTTATATTAGCACAAATATTCCGCTTACTTCTGCTTTAAATTTTCATTGTGTTTTCTTTAGCCCATCCAGTCTTGTGACAGGAAGTCTGCAGAAAGTCGTAGAGCAGAATCATTTTCCAGCTCGCTTTAATTGACAGGACAGTTGGAGAGAGACAGGAAATGGGGAGAAAGAGAAACGGGGAATGACATGCGGCAAAGGGCTGCCGGATGGACTCGTACCGGGGCCGCTGCAGTGAGGACTATAGCCTCTGTATATGGGGCGCCTGCTCAACACAACACCTCTACAGGAATCATTATTAAAATAAAATCTGCAAATCCACTGCAAATTGCTGTTGGTTTCTTGAGAAAGGCGGCCAGCTTGAGTCACACTCAGACAAACAGCTGAATAGAGTACGCACCTCATAAGAACATAAAATCTCTCACAGCAGAGAGAGAGAGAAGACAGAAAAGCTGCAACTTAAAACTTTGCAGCGAATATTAATGGGAAACTTGAAAATGTCTCAAGCTGCTGTACGCACATGTTTATATTTTCCCTGTGAATGAATTGCTTTCTTGTGAAAGAGCTGTTGTTCACCGGATGAAAAAAGAGGGTGATCACACAGCAACGTCAGCACAGCAACAAAATATTCATCTTTTATCTATCACTGACTCTAAACACAGCAAATCTTTTTTCAAGTAAGTAAAACAAAAGTACACAGGCACAGGCATAAAACATGATAATGTATTTGTTCCCACGGTAGATATGAAACCATTTGGCACAATCTGTGCAGATTGTTGTGATTTATATGATGGATTACACAAGCACAATGTATGCAGATGATGTATCATACAATTTTGAATTCATACTTTATGAATATTTCTCCCACATCTGTCGGATTCTTTTACATGAATGTGTCAGTAATTAAAGCACACTCTGATCTCGATTTTTCTGAAAAAAAAAGAAAAGTAAATTGAAGGTTTATAAAATGTGTAGCTTTGAACAAAGGGGGAAAACATTAGTGTCAAGGAGCAAATCTCCTTCCAAAATGAAAGGTTGGTATTTTCTCTTCTTCCTTGTCAGATGGTTAATCAGCTGTTCGTGAACAAAGGCGGTGATCAAAGACATTGTTACAAGGACAACGCGCACAGTGCCTTTAGCTCTGCAATGAAAGTGGCAGATGTTCTCCAAGGTACATTTACACATGCAGCACATGAGAAACGTGCAGACACATTTACACTCACACACATACACAAGTGTGAACGGACATGATTTCCCGCTGAGCAATGAGTCACTGCTTATTGAGAGCAGCATCTCCTCACCACAGTAGGCAGGAGGCAAACCAGGAGGCAAGCAGCCAACACACACACACACACACACACACACACACATCACATTTGAAAACAAACCCCATCTCTGACTCTGTCATATTTTCCCTCTACTTCAGATATCTCCTGTATAAGGCAGAGGGAACTTGGGGACTCAATTTCTTCAACTCCGAGCAGACATACACCAACCTTGCTCTAATGTAACCCCTCTCTCTTCTTTCTCTTTTTGCTATTGCACAGACATCAACAAACACTCCTACTGAGTCTGAGTGTGAATCTCACCCACACACGAGGGTACTTCGATAAAACTAATTTTCGGATGGCCAGTGGCCCTGTATCACTGAGAAGTGGAACACGAAACAGGGTCAAGCAAAAGAAGAAATGTGACTGTGCAGTAGAAATATGGAGGCATTACTCCTGTAACTCCCTTATTCTTCTATTATTTTTCTAAGTAATAGAGAAAGAGGTGACCTCTGATATAACCCCTGCATGCTGTTTTCTCCTTATTTTATTCCCTCACTGTCAGCGTGTTTTTTCATTTTAAGTTGAGCTGTTGAAGAAAATATTGTGCACGCTTTGCTCACATGTCTATTCGTATGTTTTTCTAGCACGTGCAGGAGATTATGCAGACATTCAGGCATGCCATGTGAAAAGAAGTATGACATTCATGCTACTCAATAAGCGTGTTGGTAGAAAACAGAAGAGCAGGCAAAAGGACACTGGAAAAAAAAATCTTTTTACTGAAATAATGGCTACATTCCACTTGAATGAGTCAGTGCCATGAACCCCGACATTGTACACTGTGGCTCACTGATACAACTGAATGGAACAGAGCTGTTATTAATGCTATAGGTTTTTTCTTGGTATATCAAGTGAATATTTCCTCAGTGAGAAACATACTGTATATTGTCACCTGTAAAGCTGGTGAACAATTGAGAAACCAAAGGTGAAATCCAGCAGCAGCTCCACATTTCAGCTTTAGAATCTGAAAGACTTCATTGTAAACATTCGTTTACAGTAATAATAATGTAATAATATACATAATATATTTCAAATATTCTCAAAAATCCAAGGTAATTGGCCATTTTATATACTGGAAGTTAATGAGATAAAACATGTAAGATATAATGCTTCCTAACTTTTTTATGACAAGAAACATACTTAGATAATATTAACTTTTAGGCACTGAGACCATTTATTTAATTATATCACTATCACTAATGTCTGCGACTTATTACTTAGAGGATTCAAACATCCACTCTGCACTGCACTCATAACTGCGCCAACAAGATTAGTGAGGAGACAAGTAAGAAAACCAAATTATTAGAATGATGAATGTTGCATAAGGAGTAAAACAGTACAACTCAAAAGAGCTATATCATCATAGCCCTTTTAATTTCTTTGAAAAAACTGTTTTTGTAGGCCTGGCAAAAAATACAGTAATAAGTACTGGTATATCAAAATAAAGGTTATTCATTATGTAACTCAGGGTCTCATACTGGAAAAATAAAAAGTGATGCAGGTGCAGTCAGAGTTGCAGCCAACAAAACTGTGTTTCGATTGTGACCTGTGGGTTCACTTGTTCCATTAAGCAGCAATAATTGGTTCCTATAAGTGGGTTTGTATTCACAGAGCCCTTTTGAATCAATTGAAGGTTTTTGAATAGTGAATTTCCCTCATCTTCAAATTGGTCACAAAGATTCACTTTTGTCTGAAACAAACAAACCAAGAAAAAAACAACAACAACCTGCAGATACAACAAACTGGCTTGAGTCTGATAATCCATCACAATTATTCTTGTGTCTGTTTTTATTGTTGTCAAAGCTGCACTATCAATGGGTGGTTATACAGCTGTTAGCGGTAGTAGTTTGCATCAAACGTTCTGAGCAGGCTAATGTAACTGCAGCAAGGATGAAAGCAGACAAAGGCATGCTGCTCTCTGTGATGGATTGCCTGTCCCAAGCAGGTTTAAATTTTTAATCTTGGGGTATCCATTTTCTTTTCATTGTTTTCTTTTTTATTATTTTGTGCTATTTATCATTTCTGGACAGATGCTGCAACCTCAACTCTATCTGGCAATAAAGTGTTTGAAAAACACCAGAATAGTTTTTTGTTGTTGGTTTTATTGTTTTGACAGGAGAGATTTTGATGGGTCAAAGCAGAGGCGGAATTAGCATTAAGGATAGCCACTAGTGAATTTTCCATTTTCTAGTGCTTTCGGTATGTACTGTATAGTAAAAGTTATTATATCCTATGTAGTGGGCTCATAGTATCCACAATGCATCAGGGAAGGTGATGTGCAACCAGTGGTCACTAAACAAACATCATAAACCAACATGCATTGCAGCAAGATTCACTACATTGTGTCTCAGTATTGTTTTTTTTTTCTTTTTTTCTTCTTTTTATTTTATCAATGAACTCATTATAATGAGCAGGGAGTAGTGAATAAGTGAATGATTTCAGCATGCGCAACACCAGCTCCTGAAACTGAAGCAAGTAAATGGAATACATTTGCTTCTCTGTCATGTTAAAATGTCTCCTATGACAAAGGTTGTATAGAAAACTGACCTTTTCAACACTGTGGAACAACACTCTCCAGTTGTGAAATAGTGCCTGTTACTGTCACGGTGACAAAGTCTCGTCTGTCTGAGAATGAGCAGCTACTGTTGGTCTGGCGCCTCATATTGATTACATCCAGTTTCCAGCGCACCTCCCTTCGAGTCAGCTTTTATGAAGTTAGTATCACAGCACTCACGACACACACCAGTGCCCACGTGTGTCAGAGACATGTGCGTTACATAGTTGCATGAACACACACACACACACACACACACACACACACACACACACACACACACACACACACACACACACACACTACTCATAAGGCTGTCTCAATATCAGACGAGCTCTGGTCTGGGTCTGTGGGAAGCTCGGCGGGAGCTGTCTGGACATTCTGATTGAAGGAAAATCTCATTACAGATTAGCTGTGGGCAAAAAATATGATTAATACCGAAGAGGGACAATGGATGATCCTCACTCACATTAGGTACGTCCGTATGCGCTCAGATAATGACCCAGCAGGACCGAGGAGAGTGTTCTTATTGGAGTGACCCCCCCTCCTCTCCAACAGTGACCAGCTGGTACACATAAGGGATTGAACAGAGGAACTAACGGTGATTCAAGGTTGAATTTGTCTTTCTATGAGAACCAGTATGAAGGTACCTTCTTTATCTAGTATATTTGTGTGTGATTTTGGGTGTATACACGTGAGAAAGTCTGATGTCATCACTTCAGGAAGGTGTGCTGCGAGAAATTAGGAAATATCTAACTGTAACATTTTGTGTATCACTCAAAAGCTATAGTCACAAAGTGCTGATGTGGGGGTGGGGGTCTCCACAGAAACACCACAGCTCCCTGCTTCTTATCCTGTTGCAGCTAAATGTCTCATGGCAGCACATTCCACATTTAGCCAGTTCATTATCAAGGCTGACACTGTTGTGGCCATGGACACCAAGAGGCAATCCTTTACAATGCTATGAGTATTTTTAGAGCTGTGAGCCAGATCACAAAAAGAGGAATTACAGCCGAGTCAATATTAGGGAGAAAGATAAGAAAATCCGACTCTCACAATGAGAATACACTCTAACAATTTCAAAGTTTTATTCAAGTCATCACTTTTTCAAGTCGTCTAATTTTCTGCAAGCTAGGTTTTGACAGAGATATCGTTCTGGGTCAAATTTCACTTAGAAAAAAAATCTTATCCGTAACTTCTTATAATAACTCCAGTACCTGCTAGAGCACATCACAGAAAACTGATATGGATACTACATAATACTTTAGCCATCATTTCAGTTGTTTAAGCCTCTTTTTATTTAAAATTTCAAATAAAATTGTTGAATTGATTTGTGCTCACTTATCATGCTACATTTACTTCTATCGCTATTTAGTTTGATTTATTGTTTTAAAACAATAAATAAAGTAATCTTAATTACCAGCAATGTCTTATATTAGAAGAACTTAAACGGCATAAAATTGAGGATCAAAGTATAAAGTAGTAGCACTTCTAAGGTCTTAAAAATCGACTTAGCAAGACAGTGATTTAAATCTTTGGGGCATGAAGTTGGTGATAAGCAAGGACGTCAGTAGCATGGGACACTAATTTATAAAGATTGTGAAAATTGTTAAAACATTTCAGCTCCTCTATCAATAAAATTGTTACTTGCCATGAGTGAAAACTTTTTTTTTTTTCCCCTGAACTGATTGAGACAGATGGATGACATAATGAGGAACGGAGTCTAGTGTTAGATTTTTATCTGTGAAGCCCACAATGTGTCTCTAAAGACAGTGAAGGCAGTGAGGCAGTCCGTCTGCCAGTGGCAGAATGAATGATCCCCGGCCATAGCACTGCTCCCCTGCCATTACCTAGATGATATTTCGCCTTCGCTAAATGTCACATCAATATTCGCTACTGGCTAATTAATCTCAGCTCCCATGGAACCTGGTGACATCTTCACATCCTGTTGGAATGCAGATGGTTCCATAGACAGACCTTTTTGCTCTTAACACACATTTGCCCAGTGCACTCGCATGGTGCAGTTCAAATACTGTGCAACCTCATGCATCCTGTCCTTCTTGCATTTTTCAGAAGGATTCACTAAGAAAACTTTATTAGTGGCTGTAATACAACACAGATTGACTTTTATTCTATTGCGGGCAGAGGGTCCTTCAAGGATAGATGGGAAAGGGGGGACATTTTTCACAGGATGTTCTACAGGAGGATTTAAGTCTCCTGTATCCTGAGCTGCGTGTTGGAGCTGAGCGATAGCCTGAGCATTAGGATGGTGACATGAGGTGAGCGGGTGATTACTAAAGACGAACAAGGTCAAATCGCTCAGGGTCCCCCCTGCTGGATTGAGCTATGGGAGAGTTAAGGCTTATGTCATTGACCGATCGGGAAACTGTGTTCCTCCTAACAGCAGCTTTTTCAGCATGGATGCCAGATCATAGGGATATTAATAAAAACATTTAAAGATTAATACTTTGTGTAATAAGTGTCATAGAGAGGTTGGAACATACTACCATTATTTCTGGCAATGTAAATTGATAAAAAGATTTTGGGGTACAATCTCGCAGGAACTGAGTGGTATTTTTCAAGTAAAGATGAGGAAGGACCCTGGCCTTTTCATCCTCGGCCTTCCATCAAGGGAGGTGACTTTAACCCATTTGAAGTTCAAATTAATGCGACAAATTATTATTATTGGCCAGAAAATGCATTTTAATTAACTGGATCACTGATAAACCACCTACTGTTATCCTATGGTATAGGGAAATATTCCGGGTCCTCCCCCATGAAAGACTTAGTGCAGTTGTGAAGGGTAATGAAAGGTCATTTAATGAAATGTGGGCTCCTCTGCTTAACTACCTACCTGACGAATTGACTCAGCTAGTGAAGAGGGGCCAGTCTTCCTTACAATGGTCACGCCCACCTGAGATGAATCCTTAAGTGTCCTTGTTTGCAGTGTGGCATTTACACACTACCATATTGTTTTGTTTTTAATCTGTTTGATTTATCACTGCTTACTGCGTAGGATACTGATATGACTGTGACTACATTAATGGGTGAAATGTGTGTACACGGAGCAACATGGGGAGGGGCACCTATATGTGCTGTGAGGGTGTATGGGGCGGTTGGCTGGAAGAATTGATGGATGGCAATACTGTATTTTATTTTATTTTATCTATTTCTGTAACTGACATGATGGCAAATTGTATGTTCTGTGTCTTTGTTGAAAAACAATAAAAAATTTGTTCAAAAAAAAAAAAAAAAAAAAAAAAGATTAATACTTAATACTTCAGAAATTAATATCTGATCCGTCATCGTGGGCACGACTGTTTGAGAGAGAAATCCATCAGATGTCATTTAGAGCTATTTAGAGCTCACCCTCCCTGTGTGGTCTAATGATAATGTTTTGGCTCCGCTGCACATGTGAAAGTGTTTTTACAGGGCTTTATGATTATACATAATTATATTGTAATGTAGGAGTTTGAAACTATTTATGGCCCCAGGTGATTCAATTTCTTCCTGCAGTCAAAGGTTGTTGCTAAGCAATATTATTTAAAAGCAGGGATAGTAATCATAGTCTCGGAAATGTGTACTTAGTGAACTTGCTGAGAATCACAAAGCATAAAAAATGCTAGGACCCTGTTGATTTTCAGTTGAGTGGCTCCCTCTGATTCAGATCTTATACAAGAGTGCAGCACAGTGCTTACCTGTCCTACATAGACCAGCAGTCTGGTGTTGAGAGGGCTTTCATCAGGACTCAGCCACAGCTCAGAGTTATCATCAGACGATACCGAGAACTGGAAATCACCTAGAGGGGAAAAACATGATCAAAGTATGTGTTAGTGGAAGTAGAAATACTATATACGATCGCAGATAAGCATTATCAGATAGCGTATGAACTCATGAAATAAATTCTCAAGTGTAAAAAGTGCACCTAAAATTTGATACCCAGACCACCTCCGGCTGTGGTCAGTAATGACACATTTGGCTACACAGTGATATCAAAAGGGTTACAGTGACTGAATTTCCAATGCACGTGAATGCAAATCAATATTTTTTGCAGAAATCTAAAGCAGAAGCAGCACGGAAAGCACATGTGCAGCCAATTAATTAAAGCTTTCCACTTTTAGAAGGAGATTGGAATACTTGAGGATTGTAAACAAGTTGTCAATTTTGTCTAACAACTAACTATTAATAGAAGGAGCTGAATGAAGTGTTTCTCCCCTAAGCGGCTGCTGCCTGAGACGTCTCCTTTTTATACTGAAACTTGACATCCTTCTGAAGACTGGGGTGAGGAAATCAGAATTGCTACGGCAAACACCAATTCATATTGTAGATATACATTATACTTTGTGAAGGAACTGTGTAAGAATGCTCCAAGTAGATACTTTAAAATGTAAAATCTTTATATTACCAGGTTAAATCTTGGCATAATTAACATATGTAATATACTTGGAACTGACAAAATCCAAACAATAAAGGAGCAGCTAAACTGTCATGGATAGATTAATTGTATACATCTCCAAACATTTTACTCTCTATAAGGTCTCTGGCACAGTGAAGGGCAAACACTGAGTGCCTGTGAATCCTGAATATAATCTGACCTTTGAGCCATTAGATGCAGAGAGCTAAGCTGCGAAGGCTACATAAGAGAGTGAAATGAACGGTATCTAATTAATAACTTCATATTGGATGTTAAGGCTTTTTCAGTTCCCATAGCAACTGGGCTCAAGGGTAAGCCTATGAGGGTGCTGCAATGAGATTTAGCTGTGAGATCGCTGGCATTCAGCCCTAATAAAAATGTGAATATCCACTATATTAGTGGCTCTGAAGCATTTAGATTAAGAGGGCTGTGGAAATTGTCTACTCTTATAAAGGACACATGCTCCGAGGCTCTCAGCCCCAGAGGAGGGCCTCACTAATATGATGAGCTAGTTACCGTCTCGGTAAGGGTGAAGGAAGCCAAATATTCTCAGGCCATAGTTCTTCCACTTTGGAGCCACTGCCAGCTTCTTGATCGTGGTTCTGGTCTACAGTAAGAAACAAACACAAATTATGAAAAACATCAGTTTCTGCATGACATATTAACTAATTAGCATTGCTAAACCCTTCCCCTAAACAGCCACTGTCTAATCATAGCTTTGTGTGAAAACTCACCAACCAAAAGTGTAGCCTAGGTAATGTTAGCTTGTCCATATGCTAGCAGGCATAAACAGCTACTGTTTATTTCCCCACTGTGTGGAAGCTGGACCTGGATGTTACTGTGTCAGTATGTTACCTAGATTTAGCTCTCTGTCTCTTTTTTCCCCTTTAGACTGAAACTCCTAAGTGCTTTTCAATATTCAAACACATAATAGAATAAAATAAAAAGTAATAAGAAAAAAGTACAAACAAAAAATATGCACATTTCTCAGCGTGTGACTGTACTCATGTTCCCCCATCAACCATAGACAATTATGTACATACTATATAGAGAATAGGGATGAGATACATGACTATCAGTTGCCTTGACAATCATCTCTACATGTATTTCTCCCAGATATGGAGCCCATATATTCCTGAATACATTGAGATTATTAATAACTCCGTGGATAAGCTGCTCACAGGAAGCCAGGCGAGTCTCTCCATTCATTAAAACTGACACGCTCTTTTGACTTCCAATGCCTTAACACTACTCTGCCTCTTGTTATCAGGGCTAGCTTTACCCAAGAACACACCTGCGAGGGCAGATTAACTTCTGTTGGCTAAACACCAGATATGCATAACGATGGATTCGCAATCTGGTTCCAGTATGTTAATAACACAATTAAAAAAATGATATTCAGCATTGCATATTTGTATAGCATGTGAGAGAAATGTACCCTTAATTGCATCTTCTACAACTATCATCTTTCCTGACTTCTTAATGAAATTTGTTCTTCCCATTTTTAAGAGAAACAATACACAATAAAAACAATGATAAAACACTACACAAAAGTATATAAGATACGCTGTCAAATAGAAAACATATTTCAATGTCTTCTTTCTGCTATAGCCTCAGTCTTTTACCATTCTTCAGTGTTTAATCAGCTTGAAACATTAACAAAGGAAGCCAAAGATGACATGTTCAACAAGCTCACAGAGCTTTGCTTAATCAGCTGGCAAATGACAAGTGTTAGTGTAAACTAAAAATACTGTTTGTGCTTTATAAGAGTGAACAGGTGTAATAACAATAACTACAAGGGAGGAGGACATTTTCTTTCAAACAGTTTGATGTAGCAATAGCATCATTTAACTCATTTAACCCATAGACAGAGTGTCACTCAGGCTCCTGTGATACTTACATGAGGGTAGAGAGGAAAGTGCAGGTTCTTCCTGAGCTGGGCTATGGAGGAGCCGCACCAGTCCTCAAACACATGCAGGTTGGCCTGGCCCTTATACTGCCAACACACAAGCACACACACGGTGAGGAATAAGGTTGGTGCACACAGTAACAACAGCATCACATTTGCTATTAAATAGGCAGGCTACGCTTCAGTACCGCAGTGAGATTTCCATTTGCGCTGGTTTCAGTCGATATACTTCTGTAGTGGAATGCATGCAATTTCTGATGTCTCTCTACTACGTAAGCAGAAATGAATTCTTGCCGAAACATGTGACTGCAGTGGGGAGTTTCAAATGTTCCCACTCTCCTGGAGAAAGAGAATTTGTCGTGAGTAGTGAAAGGGGACGAGAGGGGGGGGATTAACTGAGCATGTCTGGGGTAGTTTGTCTGAGCTCATCCCCTACCACCGTCTGACATTTTGTCTGATTTGCACCGGGAAATCACAGGACACAGCAAAGACAGATGGTGAAACCAGTCAGCCTTGGAATATGGTTTCCTTACACACACATGGGTCTGCTCATACATATGAAAAGATGGCTCACTGATGACTTATGTACTATCAGTGTTTTGGGTTACATGCAGCGGAAAAAATAAAAACCCTGGCAGCGACAAACTGTCCACATTCAAATGTTCAGGAAGTGAGACAGACTCAAGCGGGGTTGGTGTGATTTCCTCAACGCGTTGCCGATAGCACAAGGCTTTCACCGTTGCACCTCATTCACACAGTTCTGCACGAGAGCGAACAGTAGAAAGCCAGAGATGCGACTAGAAGCGCCGGCACGTGGTTGCACATTTTCATGCATTGCACAGTGCAGCTTAGCGTCAGTTCACGCCTGTGGACGTTGTCATAGTGTGACCTGCCAGCTCTAACTCTTCATACCGGAAGATCAAGCAACTATTACAGATACACTTTCACATACTGTACAGACACACACGCACATAGGCCATCCTTTAATGTGTGACAGGAGTCCCAGCAGGCTGCCACTGTAATGCTGCCACAGATATTTAGAACATCACACAGAAGTTGAGCAGAAAGCCGGCTCTCTCCAAATGACTATGTGAAACGGCACATTGAGGATCAAAGCTAAAGCTGGCTTTGCTACTTCGGCCCTAATGTCATTCGATGGAGGTGGTCTTTGTGTGTGTCGAGTAGCTGCTAGTTTTATAGTTAGCTGTCCAATCAATCAATAGCGAAATTGAGAGTGATCTCACGACCAAAACAAACAAAACACACGCACAAACACACACACACACAGAAGCACAAATCCTGTTGTCCTTTCATCAGTGGGATTAGAGAGGTGAGGAAGGAAAACCTTTCAGAGTAAAAGCCTCCCTGCGTCCAACTCTGCCACCGTGTCTGCATTTAAAGGAGAAAGATGTTGAAGGAGGGTGTGATGCTCCTTCAGTTTCTAACAGATGGCCTGACCCAAAGTGGTCCTTTCCACTTCTCTCCTGGCTCTGTACGGTCAACTAAGCGCCCTGCGAGCTGACAGCAGCACACCAATTACAGCTCATGCATTAACCATGAGGTATTTTTGTTGTGCAAACAGTCCAAAACAGTGCGACTGTGGATTTTACTTTTTAGCTTTTAAGGTGCCGGTATTTGATTTTCCCCTCTTGTGGCACGACTAATGCAAATGGAAAAAAACAGAAAGGGAGAGAGTCGGGCATACAGAATCAAATCAACAAGTCAGAAGGATGAATGAGAATGTGTGATGTTTAAAAAGGGAGTGGCAGAGAGATTGGGTGGGTGGGGTGGTAGTAGGCATAGCAAGTTTGGAGAGATTTAGCAGACAGCACTAGTCCCTGTGTAAATATGCCTTACGTAAAGCTTTTAATAGATTTCCCGTGAGTTTTTAAAAGCAAACCTTTTTTTGGCCTGGCCCCCTCCTCACCCTGCCTCTTGTCAAATAGTTATAAGCGGGCAGCTTTCTCTAATTATTCATAAACGCACACACATATCCTTGCGTAGCCCTGCAGAGGCCACAGGCTGTAAAGGCAGCTTTGGGGGACACTTCGGCGTAATTGGCTCTATTTTGTGGATGACAGCAAACGCAAGAGGTCTGTCTGTGCTCTGGCCTTCACGGGGTGTAGGGCAAGAATGGGACAAGAAGGAAGTTATGTTTTTCTTCACCTGCTCTAACTCAAACTCAGCCTCTATTATCCATGTGCTTCCTAGACTCTGTTAATCTACTTCGGTCCTGCTCCTGTTCTGTCATTTGGCTTTTTCCCTCTGAGTTCTGCTTCCGTCTCCCCTCTGTCAAAGAATCTGGTCCTGCCATCATCTGTATCGTCTCTTCCCTCTGACCTTTCCCGGTCTGCCTCTCCATCCCACCATCTCAACCCGTGTGCTGCCAAATGCTGTTGATTTCTCGAAACTCTGTCTTCGGTTTCCCCAAGCTCAGCTGATGCGTGTCACTTCTCCACGCTGCCTCTATCTCATTTTCATCTCCCTCTTGAGTCCTTGTTTTTGGGATAAAGAGACACTCACATCAACAGTTTGGTGATTTGCATTCTCGTGTCTGTGTGACATGTAGGGATGTGGTTGTGTATCTGTCTCAGAGCTTGTCAGCTCACATTTACTTCAGTAGTTGGCTAAAAACAAGCCGAACGACTGACGCTTCCTTTGTTACTTTTTTTGTTTGTTTGTCTTTTGCTTTTGTTCATCCAAAACCGAGGGGCAGCCCTCTGTGCCTTCCTGCTAATCCACACAGAAAGAACAGATAGGTTAAGAAAGAACTGTTTCCACTATGTGCACCCATTGTAAAAAAAAAAAAAAAACATTCCCCACCAGTAACCAGGGGCTGCAGGCACCGCTGCATTAGGAAATCAAACCAGCCATGTCTGTCAATCACAGTTACTCTGTCTGTTCCTATGGTATCTTTGATCAGAGGTAACTTGTTCCACTTAGTACAGGTGTAGGTAGGCAGCAGTGAAAAACACAAAGTGGCTACCTGTCAGGCTAATTACAGGGCCCTCTAGGCAAAGACAGAGAGCAGAACTAACACTGGCTCTGCTCTTCCACTGCTGAACAACAGCAGCATGCAGAGGTATGCACATTTTGTGATACCTGATAGCCAATATATTCCAAGATTGTTTCAGATGACTGATACAAACAGCTCTGTTTTTCATTTTAGTGAGACACAGCTATGTGTATTTTTTACTGTAATGATGCTTTTGCTGATGGGGATATTTAAACAGGCTGCTTTTTCTCTATTGCTTGCAGGAGTCGGCTGTTACTTGTCAAGAAGAGGAACAGGATGCAGTTACAGATGATATGAATGATGTAGAGAATGTGTAAATTAAATTATATTTGGCTTTTTTTCTTTGTCTTTGTTTTTTTTCTACCGTGGGTGCACCCATACATTGTTCTTAGAGTGTGAAACACAAGTTTTTGTTAAAAACAGGGGCTTATGATATTCTAGAAATACAAAAACAGTTGGATGTTTATTTTTACACATTAAAGTAAAAGTCTGGCGTGTAAAAAAAATAGGGAGGGAGAGGAAGAGAAGGAAGGAAAGCAATGCCATTTGTCAAAAACGAACAAGAATGCCACTGAATAGAGAAAAGAAATACAGGATACAGGAAATGAAAGGCACACAAAGAGGAGCTGAGCCACAGAAGCACTGATTGATGAAGATGTTCAGAATAACAGAGTGTAGCGTATATACAGCTCAGCCTAAGAGGCCGCTCTTCACAAGCACACTGCCACTGTCTGGCCTATCTCCCTCAGACCACACATTTCCTCCACATACCCACACTCCTGTGAGCTTGTCTTAGCGTATCTCCGTCTCCAGCGCTCTCCAATATCTCCACTCTCTCACCCATCTGGTTGCACTATCAAGCGGCAAACAAATCAGACTCTCTCTCTCTCTCTCTCTCCTCTGGGAGGCTGTCTCCCTTTTTCTTGAAATCTGGTGCAGCCTTCTGCGTTCCTGCTGGCAGCAAGGCATTGACAAATGGCCGCTCTGCGCACCCACTGACGAGCAATCGCACCAACTGACACTGTAAATCCCCCTTGGATAAGAAAAGTGAGACATGATGTTCCTGGCTGAGGAACACTGGGGCATATACAATAGGGCCCCCAGGGCATATAGAAAAAGATGCATTTAAAGCTCTGTGTTGATACTTCATGACGCTGTACTGTGGTTTTAATGAGCTGATATGTTGAACTATTTGTATTGAATGAATGATCAAATGATAATGTTTCGTGTGAGTTATTCCCTCTGTGGCTGCGAAAGGAATGTTATTGCTCTATCACGTATACTAGTACTACCATGTTATGAAATATGTCCGATATCTCGTAACGGGCATGAAGATACTTCCTTTCTGCCTATCTCATCTGTCTCTGCCCATTAGTAATTTAGGAAAGAAATGAAAGTGGGATAAGTAGGTAGATACAGTGAAGGAAAATGGGGCGGATTCAAAGATAGAGAGGTTTAAAAGAAGAGATTATATGGTGAGAGTTAATGAGAACTCATTTCACATGGAGCAGAGCAGCAAAAAACGGAAGACAAGGTTCATATGATCTAGATTCCAACCTCATCAACTACTGTAATGAGGGTTTGTATAATCTACCATCTGTCCTACAATTACATGTCTTCTGTCATGCCAGGGATATAACATGTGGGGGGATGGATACGGCTGCGGAGGATACGTGAAACGTGAGGCGGAGCATGAAGGATGAGCAGATTTTATTTTCTTTTTCTTTTTTAATCTCCTACCACAAGCTGTCGATCACTCACCCAACTGTAATGAGTGGCCCCCTGAGAGAATTTCTACCTCCTTTCTGTATATTTGCCGAGCGTTTTTGATAGACAGATAGAGGAAAGACAGACAGACAGACAGAGGGAACAGCGAGGGGGGAAAAATATCATCCTCACCCATGTCAAGTCACTCTCACATGTGATACTGTGTGGTGACAGAAGGGTGGGAGACAGGAGAAAGAGAGAGATCCAAGTCCTCCTCCAGTCTTGTCACTGCATGATTTTGTGCAAGGAACCAGCACTGATGACTGCTCCCACCTGAATCATGTGTCTGTACCAGGCCACAACATCTTCCTCACACTCTTACTTGAGTGGTTAATAATAGGCTGTCCAAAGCTGCTCTACCAAAAGCACCACATACATACTTCATCTCAACATCTGCAGCTTTGTCTTTACAAGACAAAGAGGACCAGACATCTGAGTCACTCAGCCAACCAGCAGACCTACTTGATTTAACAGCTACTGAATAACTTATTAACATCGTTTCACATTTAGAACATATCTGGGATGATTCATGTTAAATCTGGGCTCACAGTGGGTTTAATGAGGAAAAGTAACATGTAAAGAAATCACGAAAGCCCCACTAATATCAAAGTCTACAATGATTTAAGTATCACTAATCCCTCTTACCATCATTTTTCTTTCTGCTCCTGATGAAATTAAAGTGTTCATTATGCTAAAATTCTCTATGGATCTAGTATGTCGGCTTTGCTGGAAATGACTGTTTATCCCTTCATGCCTGGCTACTGTTTGACTCTTCAAAAAATAAAGAATAAAAAAGTGGGCCAGCTCTGTCTCCCTCTGACTTCTATCCCATGTCAATGTCCTTGACCTGCCGAGTACTGTATGTCCACTCCACAGCCACATGTCTGCACTAATCCACAGCCACCTCTGGATGAGCTCACCAGCCAGGGATGCTCATTAAGTCGCTAGTATTGGCTGAAAACAACCTGCTTGCACCAATGCAGGTCTGAATCACAGCACTTTATTAAAAATATATTACGTTTCCTCTCTCCTGTTTCTGTCCCTATATCTTCCATGCATTAGAGGAAATAATCATTTTTCTTGTGCTTTGTTCGTGCCGCTCGTATGAATGCTTCTGGATGCCCCTGTGACCTCTGTCAGTGGTGTGACAGCTGGCATATGGCACCACTCTACCTCCACCAGCTTCAGCCGACGCCTCTGACAGTGCAAGCCCAGTGGCCCCTCAGACCTCTGCCATCTTGGCTGTGCACCAGGAAAACAAGTTAGTGCTGGTAATTAGGACGCGTAGCCGGTGAGGAAAAGGAGAAGAGCTGCTGCACTCTGTGGTTTTCTGACAGACTTGGCTCAGGCTGACATCAGACGAGGACATGTTCTCAAGGATGCAAGTTTGTACATACAGTATGTGTGGAAAATTTGATGGAATTATGTTGGATTTGCAGAATATTGGGAGAAACTAAATGACGTGTTGCTTTATGGGTAGGCTGGAAACGAGTCAAAGCAATGGCATTTTGAGTTCTACGAGTGAGCTTTGATGCTAGTCACTCACGCCTAATGCAAAATGTAATCTGCTCTGGATGTTGCAAAATTTATTTCCCTTTTGAGGCTGTTTTGCCTTTTCCGATCCAAACCATAAATAAGAAATTATGGTTGGTCAATGAAATCATGTAAAAAGTCTTTGAGTGCAAAGGCGTCCTGTGGTTTTACAGTGTTCACATACAAAAATGATTAAAAAAAAGGCAAGTAAAAACACAACAGGATGTTCATAATGAAGTGTCTCCCTGTGATCAAGCCATGAAATCCATTTACATTTGTGCAATTAGTCCACATGGTTCAGATTCAGATAGCCGGTTTGGCTGCCAGCCTAGCTTGGCTGTATCATATCAATGTGACTTCTCATTTTCTAAGTAGCACCATTTTAAATTATGCCAAAAGCATCGTTCGCATTTAGATTCAGGCCGCTCAAATATTCAGGCAACAGATGTTTGTGGGGCATATTACATTAAAAACAGATACCATCCACATGTGACAACTCTCAAAGCCAAACTGACAAGCCAGTAGTTTGATCATTGTCATTGCTTATTACAACAGAAACAAAGTTATAAAACTGAAAGACGTGGGTTTATGAATGTGTTTTAGCATTGTATGACATCTTGGATGATGTGGGGTTTGATTTATTGTGCAGCAGAAGGAAGGCACACAGACAAAGGCGGGCGAACTTAAGACTACCTCACCCGGGAGAGCATGCCGAAATAAAACAACAGCCGCTGTCGCATTATCAGGCCCGTACTGTGATGCTGCCTCGTGTAGAAGATTACATGCATAATGCTTTGCAGGAGCAGCCTGAAAGCTAAATACAAGGCAGTAAATGATAGAGAATCCTCTAGGAAAAAGTAACAGTATCTGCAGTCCAGCTGATCGACCTGAGAATAACTTTTACAACTGTTACTTCCTATTATCTTCCTCGTGCTGTGTGTGAACTAACTGTTAAGATTCTTTATAGTTTGCCTGGAACTACACACTGTGGTGCTCAGCAGAGATAGTTAAACTTCACCCCGAGGTAGCGACTAATAAGTCACATTTTGCGAATTTGGCTTGCAGACACACACACTCACACACACACACACACACACACACACACACACACACACACACACACACACACACACACACACACACACACACACACACACACACACACACACACACACACACACACACACACACACACACACACACACACACACACACACACACACACACACACACACACACACACACACACACACACACACACACACACACACACAATCCTTTAATTAAACTCTGCTGAGCAGGTAACAAATCTAGAGGCTCTTCCCTTATCACAACTCCGTGACATAATTGCCTTGTCCGCAGCTCCTTTTGTTACAGTGGTTGTGTAAACTACTACACCAGTAAGTGAGCTGAAAAATTAGCATGAATCACATCAACTTGTAATCTAGTCCTAGGTGCCTTTAAATACAACATGCCAATAGCTTCAGAAGAAATATTACCATCCTCTCGTCATCACCATTAGGTACAATTTGTTCCTCTGATAATAGGTCTGTTTGACCTTGTCATCTGCTCTTAGAACGGATGCCTGAAAGAAAATGGGCCTCAGACATTGCTTTCCTATTCAAACGATGTTTAAGTGCTCTCAGACTTTCTGGATGCTCAAAGCAAACACTTACTTACCAAACCAGAGATGAACAGCCATTAATAAAAACATTTTCACAAAGGTTAATCACTGAAAACTGGATGTGGTCGTGATCATGGTTTAGCTGATGAGTCATACAAAAAGCAAAGCAACTGAGGGACCTCAGCTTTATAATACTAATCACTCTGAGAGGTGTAAGAAAGAGGTTAAAAGGAAGATCGCTGAGGTTTAAGAGGAAGCCTGAGCAAGTGGAAAGACAATTATTTGAATTACCTCTGGTTTCCATGGAATTTTCTTGTGTCGCTGGCTGAGGAACTTCCGGATGTGGGTATTGTCTCTGCCATCGGCCCCTCCTGTGATTGGCTCATCATCCTTAAAAAGAAAAACACACACACAAGGACACACTTATTCCTCTTTAATTACAGAGATGAAACACTGATAAAGGGAAAGACAAATGAATGGCAGTTTAAATCTCAATTTCTAAATTCACGCAGGAATGAATCCAAACATCCATCACTGACTCTTCTCCATCTGATGCATAACTGACACATAAGATAAAGTAGCATCATTAACTAAAACCACAGCTCTTTCTTATTCATCCAGGCATGAAGCGGGAAGTACTGTGCGTTACACACAGCTGAGAATAACAAACACACACACATGCATGTATATCGCAAAGGAGCAGGCTAAGGAAACAGGGTTATTTCCCCAGAAGGCTACTATTAAGACTCTGTGGAATCTCTTCCTCGCCATTCACTCCTAAATCCAGCGTTTGACTCTCCAAACACCCTAATCTCCAACATACTCTGACCATCCACGCTGCCGGCCAGGACCTCCTCTCCAGGGAGCCTGAACTCTCCCCCTGATCTGGGATTTAGCCCAGTGCCCCGGCCAGAGCACCACGGGGCTCTTTCTCTGTGGTCTGCTAAGAGGCATGCTAATGCTGTGGTGTGACGGGCAGGACAGAGCAGCAAAGAGCGCAGGTTCTCAACCGGCTGTGAGGAGATAAAAGACCCCCAGGCTCCCAGAGGGGAAACCGAGTCGCAGAGCTGTTAAATGAATGGGAAAGCATCCGCCATTTAGCAAGGATGTCAAAGAGAGACATACCTCCATGGAGAGAAGCTTTTCAGCACCTCGGAAATGAGGGGCTTCTGTAGAGAACGTGCCAGTGTTTGCGAAAGAATCAGAGGAAGAGAAAGAAACCTTTAGAGTGTAAGAGGCAAACAGAAAGAGCTGTCGGGCACCGTGCCTTTGATTACTTTTTTTAACTTCCAAGGGAGAGCAATACAGAGGGGCCATGGAAAGGTAATGATGAAGAAATGTGACAACAGACTCCCCTCATGTCTGCCACAAGACAAGAATAAAGTTCCTGGTGTTTGTGCGTACCCGCAGACTCGTAAACACACTGGCTTCATCTGACGTAAAAACACTCACAAGAAGTTTAACTCAGTGAAGGACACAACATTCACATTGCATCAGCTGGTAGATGCCATGAAACAAAGTCGGCATAACAAAGACTTAAACTATGTGATGGGCTCAGTCAGCAGTCAGTAAAATATAAAGCTTAAATGAATAATGGGCTGTTTAAACACTGGGAAACTAGATCTCAATAATTGGAGACCTTATCTCATAATGATTATGTCAAAATTACAAAATCAAGATCTTGTGATTAAGAGAAAATATTAAATTTTATCAATCATGGCCTTGTTGAGAATACAGAGACATTATGGCGTTGCCTGATTTGTAAAGCAACACATCTCACATCTGTATGAGATTTGATGTGGGAAAGGAATCACCAAACATACATTTGCTGAAACATTGATGTGATGCTGCATCTTAATTGATTTGTCTAATATGTGTTTTATACAGCAGTAGATTACCTTGTATCATATGTGCTGGTTCTTTATTGCACAGTCTTAATTAAAGCCAATATTTTTATTCCAATGCCCAGGACTTAATTGGTGGAGTGAGACTATTTAACAGAATCACAGTCTTAAGAGTTTACACATTAGTTCACATTTTGACCTATTTCTCAAAGATCTAGCGCTAGTTATGTTTCTACATAATGACCTTAAATGAGGAAAGAAAAAAAAAAGCGGTCTGTCCTGTTTTTACATTCACATCCTTACATCTGTTTCCTCATTAACACTTTGCACCGAAGAGCGTGTCTTCATGTACAAGCTGTTGCTTTTCTTGTTTTCTCTAGAAAACTCTTTCTTGCTGCTGTTCCTATCACTTCTAGTAAAATCTAGACCTTGAACTGTCTCAGTGACATTGCTGTGCTTACTGTGCACAAACCAAGAGCCAAGAGCTTTGCTCCTGCCCGTGACAGGCAGTTACTTTACGACTAATCAGCTTTCTCTATTAGAACAGGTGCAATGGCTGTTTGAATGAAGAGGGAAAATAATCCATGTAGCTAAAGGACTTTGTGATCTGTGGCCACTGATTGTAATTTAAAGAGGCAGTGTTTTAGAAATAATTTGTTGTCAACCCTAAAAGTCCAAACTCTAAATCACTGCTTGAGTTTGGACTGTAATTCACATGGACACCACCGTCCTACACTTTCCTAAAGCGCTGCCTCAGCTCGATCCAACTGAAAGTCTGCTTATCGATGCAATACTAAAAGGTACAGTTAAACTCATTGACCTGAGGCTGCACTACATCCTTCATCAGCTGTATCTCTTTTTCCTCAACATGTGTATTGACTTCACACTTCAGCAAGATGTTGTCATTACTTACAGCCTATTACAAACACTTGTAACATTTGCATGAGTCATTATTTTAGAGTTATGATCTCTAATTTATGAGTAGATCTTATACGTTTTTTTAAAGATTTCTCTGGCACTGAGCCCAGAACTGTGTTATCATGTTTCACTGATAATTAAAGTTGATGCTAAGGGGCCTGTCAAATGGCCTTATGTATTAAACATCGCATCAAGGCAAACCAAGGAATATCAATCAGACTGATGAGTATGCAGTGATGTCGTGTTTCCACTACAAATGTTTTGCAGCGGTGGCCTGCAGCTGCAGGATTATTGCCACTTCTGCTTCAGAATCTGACGACATATCAAGAAGTCACAACTTCACAACTTTTCTTTCATTCAGGCCTGAACCCCATTGCTAAAGCAAATCCTCGAGGAAACAAGACTTTCTGTTTACCATGTATTTACGTTGCTATTTACTTTGACTTTCACTCAAACAGAATGACAAATCGTCCTTAATGATGTGGGCATTTGTCTGTTGTGGAAGCAATGCATCAGAGACAGAGAGAGTGAAGGAGACTAGCAATTAATTACAGCTAAACTGAGCTGTTTCATGTATGAACACGCACGGCAGAGATGTTAGCCACAAAAGCACTGATTGATAGATCAGCTTGTCCGATCACAGAGCTCCTGTCACTTATATCCATCCATCCCATGCAGCCTCGCTGTCGTGGGTGCTGGCCTCCCAGTTGTTTCCTTTCTGACTCCCCACATTCAAACAGCACAATTCAAATCATGACCTTGCTGATCCTAGCCCAGGGAAACAGCTGGAGCCAGTGTCCTAGAATACCAATGAGCTTAATTAATCTCCCTTATTAAATACAAACAAGCAGCAGTCTGCAGGAAAAGGGGAGGGTTGTGTGTGAGAGAGAGAAAGAGAGAGAGGAAAGGGGAGGAAAGAGCAGAGTCTGTTCCACAAATCCTTTCACCCACCCACCATGATAACCCCTGTGAGTGAGCTCAGCTCAGACGGCCCCAGAAGCCCACAAATCAAAGTTTCATTTCCAGTGACTTGTAATATTAAAGTTAATAACTAGAGTGGAATAATTACATTATTTTCAATTTTTCATTCATGTTAACCACCATGGAGATAAAGTATGTTAATAAGTCCAACATAATAACAGTATCTATAATATATTATATATTTACCATTTTCAATCACACACTGAATCAAGAGGGGCTCCTGGTGTTCACTGCTCTTATTACGACACGTTGCTGGGGGCAAAGAGACCAGAAGACGTTTACTATAGCAATCACTACTCACAACTCATCATAAGGGAAAAGTGGTGATGTGTCCCTCATCAGTGGCGTGTTTAGGGAGTGGCCTTGGGTGGCACGGGCCACTCCTGAAATCTGATTGGCCACCCCAAAATATGAGGGGCTGTATGCCCAGTCAAAGGCATTTTATACATTGTTTAAACTGGCTTTGGTCAAGCAATTTCTTTTTCAAGAATAAAATATTGACGTTTTCTATCACACTTGTATGTTGCCACTCCTGTATTTTGACTAGTAGGTCTAGTTTTTTTCTGGCAGTGTTAGTAATTGAAGTCATTTGTTAGTAATTAGTAATGTGTTTTGCTGACAAAACTGAGTATGGCCAAACCCTTTGTGGGTGTGTGTTTGCGTGTGCACATGGGAACGTAATGTTTGCACACAGGCACTCATGCTCACGCTTCATGCCACCCCACCATTAGTCAGTGCCCCACTTGGGCCACCCCTATCATGTCTGGACAAGCCCCTGTCCCTCATCTATGATGGTGGTGTTTCTTAAATAAAAATATGTTTTGATACTTCAGGCAGATATTCAGAAACATCATATTGAGTACTAGACAGTGCGGAGGTGCTGGCAGTGCATCACTGTGGATCAGACATTTCCAGTCTTTGTGACAAGATGGCAGCAGGTGTTGAGCACAACCTGAGAAAAATGGCAAAATAAGAGAGATGGGTGAAATTAAGGAGAAAGACAGAGAAGTGAAAGAGAAAATAAAGACATAAAACGCAGCAAAACGCGAGGTAGAAAAACAGAAGAAATATGAAAGGGAGAAAAAGTGACCGATGGTGCAATAAAGAGAAAAAGGAGCGACTGAGAGAAACCTTTTGAAAGGTTCTGCACAGTTGCTGTGCCAGTCTACTCCTCAGAAATCCCCCTGGCACAGAGAAAGTCTGAGGCGACTGCAGACTGCCAGAATCTTTTTCCCACCTCTCTTTAGTGAACAGACCAAACAGACCAGGTTCTGCTTGGTTTCAGAGCAGTACCTCAGAGCTGTGTGAAGTATTACACACTCACCCGCACCGTGTCTCTGTGTGTGATGTGACTGCAACTGAAAATATGGATTCTCCAGATACACTGACGATACCATGGGCACACTGTTTCTCTATGCAACAGTTGCAGGGAGGAGAATAGCATGTAGGTTTCCTGAAATGCATTATGCTTAACCACTGCAAGGAAAATGTAAATAAAAGCTAAAGCTACTTCTCATGGCTGAGTAAGATTTTCTGTAATTACTTCCAAATATGTAAACGTAACCTCATCCAAGGTTAACTTATTAATAAAGTGCAATTCAAAAAGGGAACAGAGGTGTGTGCACTGGGCTGATATTTACCATTCCAGTGTTTTGTAATAGTTCCAGAGCCGGCTGCAGCCAGGACAGTATGGGCGCCTACTCAACCCACTGAGCTGTACGGCGCCCCAATTGTTAGGAATCTAAAGTTGGACTGAAGATCAGGAGCATGAACTGCGGAGTTGTCGAAGCATTGCAAAATTTTACAGAAAAGATGACAATGGCGGTGCATATATTTTTAGTTAGTATTGAAGGGTCTTTTGGTGACAAAGAAAGCAGTGCAGGGAGCCAACAGGAAATGTGCGATTTTCAGAATGCTCTGCAGTTTGCCCAAGGAAAGGGAGTCGGATAAAGACGGAGATGATGTGGCTCTTTTTTTTTCTTTTTTACTTCTCTTTGGTCTGACCTTGGAGGACCAATTATGGCATCTCAACACCGGGAGGCAGAAAATAACTTAATTACTCTCACAAGAGTCTTGAGGAGGGGGGATACTCAAAAGCATGTTTATGCAAGTCCAGGGATGCTTTCATGGTGAAACGAGCACAGCAAGGGTTACAGGGTTTGTTAGAAATATCTTCAAATGTGGAGAAATGCACTTGGTTCTTCACAGCACTATTAACACACTCCATGGCAACACCTCAAACCTGTATGCGAGAGTGTTCCTACATGATAAATGAAAAACAAATGACACATGATAAAATTCACGTGTTTCTGCTGGTGCTGTGCCGTCAGTTTCATCAGTCTGTTACAGTACTTTGTGTTTCTGAGTATATCTTGTTTTCAGTGGCTGAGGAGAGAAAGAGTTGTGAGGAATGAGTCAGTCATTGGCCTTTGATCTGCACACAAATGGAGATCGCTTATGAGTGGTTATTGTTCTCTGTAACAAAAGATCAGTACAGTACAGTATTGTTTTATTTAATAAGATATAAAAAATAAAAAACTGAGTTAACACAGCCAGAAACAAGGCTGCCTTCAGTCAAATGCTGTGTACTTTGTAGGTAAATTGAGCAATTAGGGCCTGCAAAGCTGTTCATTCTCTATAATTTGAGATCATTTAGGTTATTTTGCAATGCAGCCCATTGTTTTAGAAAAGCTGGGAAAGCTTCCTGGCGAAAGCTAGCCCCCTTTGATATATATAATGCTTTATGTCTAATGCTGGTACATCAGCAAACACTGCTGGAGAGTGAAATATAATGTTTGCCCATAGACTGCCATATGTTGATGTGGCTGCTGCGGCTGCCGGCTAATGAATAGGATTGTCCCGGGAACCACCTCGGTGATCCTGGATCAGCACTCCTGAGCGCTGAACAAGTCGTTGAATAAATCTGCACCCTGATCTCACAATCAGCCGTTCTAGTCTATTTCAGTAAGAATGCAGCTTTGCGAGCCCCAATACTTTTACAACCAAATCCCTATCCCTTTTAACAAAATGGCTGGCATTGCTGAATAGAAATCAGCCCAAGTGCATTCAGTTAAACTATTGCAGAACAAATCCCAGCCAAGAGCAACTATTTTTGTCTCGCTGCTTGCATTATTCATGTAAGAAATTACATGCCGGTCAATGGAACAACAGTAGAAGGGCTGAGTGAGAAAGAGAGGGAGAAAAATGGAACATAAATAAGGGACGGCTGCAGTCGATAATAGGAGTGATAGAGTCAGTGGCTCCAATTCATTGGTTGGAAGATTAATGGCACAGAGATGAGTACGGCAGGGAGACAATAAGACACAAAGGAGAAGAAGGAGGGGAGAGAGGTGGTGGGGGAATGGATGGATGGTGAGAGGAAAAACTGCAGACAGTTGGGGGGGGGGGGGGGGGGGAAGAGGAGAGAATGAGCAATTATTATCCAGCGTGGGTACTGATTTTAATGTGGTGATGATGATGTGTGCCCTAAATGCGTATAAGTCTGCTGGGATTGTACGGATGTAACCATGCATCGATAACAACATGTACATGTGGCATATATTGAGGTGTGCGTGCATCGTGGAGTGTGTAATTCATTGATTTAGGTTTGGGACAAGGTAGCGTGGCTTCTGTCATGCCTGAGTCCACATCAGTGCAGAAGCCATGTAAGGACAATGGCTGTGAGGTTGCTATGCAGTCTCCCTGGGGATCAATAGCAGTCCTTGGTCTCCGTTGTGAACTCCTTTATTCCCTCTGGCCCACATCATACTGTATTATCTAAATATATTTCATAGAAATAACATGGTAACATGTAAGGATCTTCACAGCAATGCATCAAAAATATTTGTATGTCCAACTGAGGGAAGGATTTTGTGTAAGGTTGAGAGATGGGGAGAGAGCAGGCAAGGCTTAAACTCTCTGTTTGATAGCTTGTAATCTTTGCACTATAATTAAAACTGTCGGAGAGGTGCTACAGTACAGCCTTAGGAAAAATACTCAGCTAAAGGTGCCTTTAATCATTACACATTCAATGTTTTTAGAGGTTGAACAAGATAGAGGTCAGGGCAGTAGAAGACGAGACATGGTTCGAGGGGGGCTGAGAACAGATGCAGAGAGTTAAGACAGATATCCAGCATCGAAGCCAGAATCCAGCCTTATGGCGTGCTTTCCCTATGCCTCAAGTCAGCTGAATTTTTTTTTCTTTTTACTGCCTGAGCAATATGTATTATTCTTTACCTTTTCTATCTATATGGTTTGGAGGAAAACGGGAATAAAGAACAGAGGTCTATCATCTGTATTAGGCCTGGGTTGTCTGTCCAGGCTGATGATAACTACTGATGGGCTGTGACACAGGGCAGCTGGTAAACAGAACAGGCAAACACTCAGCTGCCAATCATCCTCGACCTGCTTGGTGCTCAGTGACCTAATCAACAGTGAACCTGCTGCAGAGAAACTGAGGGTGGTGGTGGTGGTGGTGGTGGTGGGGCTCAGAGAAAGATGGACACAGACTGGCAAACAGATTGGCCATGCTTTAAGGAGATACAGTAAGTGTCTTCACAGTAACTAAATTATGTTATGTATGACATTTTTTCCTTCACTCTTTATCTCATCAGTAACAAATAGATGGACAGATAAATGTGACAGTCTCCACTAACTAAAAAGGCTGAACGTCCTCAGAAAAAGCCACATGACTTCAGCTACTTTTCTCTCTCTGGTGCTTTTACTCCAACACCAGCAAGGATCGAGAGAAACAATAAAGCAAAACATCATAACATTTTGATTTTGTTAGTAAATGCACTGAAATAAATTGGAGCAGGATATTACCGGCAGCTCTAAGCGCGACAACTTTATACACAAGGTCCCATGTGTCACATCAGTCAAATTACGGAAACATCTGGTAAGGGTTTACTTGTTTCACACTTACTCTTGTTTGTGGAAAAATGCTAATTAGCATGCTAACCAGAAGATTTGGGTGGAAAAAAGCAGAGGCTAATCTGAATGTGTCTGTTTATGAGGATTAACTGTGTAAACCACATAGAGGTAATAGCTTCAGCAAATTTGTCACTTTCTTCTAGACAACAGTATTTTTCATATAGGCTACTTGTTTGTTTGTGTGCTTATGTGTTTAAAAGTCTATTTCTCCTTATTTCTGCAGGTGTGGAAATTGCACATCAAGTGTAAACTCCCGCTGGTGTTACTTTTCTTTTCAGTCGGTGAGAGATAAAGAACTGAGCCGACAGTAATCAAAAAGGTACAAACCAATTTCCTGAAGTTGTGTGATGACTAAACTTGCACTGAAACTAGTTTTCTGTTATTGCTTTCTGAATGTGTGCATCAACTGTTAGTTTGCCACGCACGTCACCCAGAACCTCAGCAAATCTGGTAGTTCCACATCAAAGCATGAGACAAGAAGCAACTCCCTCCACCCACTCCACACTGAGCAGAGCAGAGCTGCCCTGATGTAAAACCAAGGATGCAGCATTAGGTAAACACACACCACACATACACACTTTGCTGTACATCATGTATCTCATTAGTTACATTAAAACACTAAGGTGAATCATGAATGAAAGAAGAGCAAATGTAAAGTTTCATAATAGGAGATACTAGGAACTGTAATGAATTATTAGCCTTGTCATGAATATCAATTCATGTTCACACTAACCCACCCTACTCCCACTGCTCACATACACACACTTTCAATTTGATCTCTATATAAAAAACACTTACATACATTTTACCTTTGTGATTTAAGTTCATGTCAACACAACGATGATGGTAAACTCAGATACGCGCCCGCATTTACAAGATCATGCATGCTGGTGCATCTGTCAAGATGTCTTTGATTGTACTAGCACGTTGGCGATCAGTACACACAAATACGTTACATGCTTCATGTTATAAAAAACTGAGCTCAGAAGTAAGTTGTTGCCAACAGCAAGGTGATAGAAGGTGGTTGCATTTCCATTATCCATAATCATAAGTTAAGAGAACACAGAAAGAGGACCCCGACTGCTATTATGGAGATTGCGCAGAGATTAGCTATGCCGAGAATCAATACTTGAATCTTCTCATCTTACCCCTGCTGAATAAATACACTGATAGCAACACTCATACAGGAGGCCTATGTGCCCCTGTCTTGCTCTGAATATGTTAAGAGCATTGACAAAGGATAACACACCGCGAGTCAGCCATTATCACAGAAAAAGCCCTAACAGAGTGGCTTACCATTCTCCTTCTTCATAAGACAATATAATGGGTTTATTGCATGTGGATTTGAAAGTGGAGTAATTTTGATTAAGAAGAAAATGATTACATATACTATCAACCCTGTGCAGCAGTGGAAGAAAATGCACTAAGTTCTCAGCTCTAACAGGGGCTGGAAACACATGGAAAAAAGTAACATTAACAGTGACTCCATGCCATTTAGAAGTTCCAGTAAACCGGGCAATTCTGGCATGCCCAATTACCAGTGTCCATCACTGGAGCACCAGCATCTAGGTTGAATGGAGCCATTAGTTGCACCTGTATTTGACAAAGTCAGAATGTGTGCTGTGAAAAGGTCCTGAGGCGAGCGGTGCCAGAGGTGTGGCTCTATTATGAGGCTGGAGTGCGAGGGAGGTGGACGCAGCAATTTCAGCTGTTGTCAATTGACTATTACAGCTCATGGCTATTTATCTCCCCTGCGGTGAGTGACAAGCCGACAATAGGTTTTCTGGAGTCAGAAAAGAAAACATTCCCACACTTCGTGACTTTCTGAGCTCTGCCTCAACCTACATGTGTCTTCTGTTTGGTAGATCAAGCTGTGCACGCAGCAGCTAACCTGAGGCGAACCAAAGGCAGTTTGTTCTTCCCTGATGGTCATTTAAGGTGCTGACCATGAACCGCAACATCTCCAGTTTGTGTTAATGCATTTTGCTGCCAGTGTCTCATTTTTTTTTGTCATTTTTCTACCGTCAGCAGTCAAATTAAGAGCATAAAACATCCCCCAAGATACACGGAAAAATAGCAAGGCCATTTCTGACTAGAAAGTAGTTTTAGAAAGCTTTGGAAAAAAATAATAATTTGTGAAATATGAAGTGTGTGTTAAAAAAAATGCTGTATAATCATAAATGCAGCCATGTATTTAACTGCATGCCACTACACAATTCGTTACATCCTGGAAATTTACAGCTAACAAGACATATTGACTGTGTAATTCGTGGTGAAACCCAATTCGCATGCGGTATGTGTGATGTGTAAGTTCCTCACTGCCCCCCCAATTTCGGCAACTGACATTTCTGCTGACCAGCACTCCCCATCTCTCTATCCTCCTTTAGTATTTTCCTCCCTTCATACTTCTTAGTCAGGCAATTTTCCAGCTCTTTTCTCCCTTCCTCTTCAAAACATTGTTAATTTAGTGTGATCTAACTTTTTTCTCCAAGTCCGGAGAGAGAAAAATGAAAACTTAATACAAAATCGCCCCATCCTTGAATAGATGTATGAAAAGACCACTTATTATGTAAGCTTTTTAAGTGCACTTAGGAATGTTTGCCAAGCAGTCTATTTCAAGTCTCCTTAAAGACCTTGTACAACTCAAAACTAACTAGGATTAATGGGAGCAGGGTAAGAAAAGATCCATCAGAACAAATCCTGTGCTCAGCTTTTGCATTTTTTTTTTTTTAATATTCTGGAGCAAAACGGAAAACAGAGACCTGACTGCATAAAACAAAAAAAAATTTGCACCTGAAGCGCCAAGAAAAGTCCTTATTTGAAGACGCTAGAAACTACAAAAAGGCTTATCGTGAAAATATGCATAAAGGATTAAAAAAGGCCTCCATTAGTTTGACTTTGCTTTGTTGGGGTACCTTTAATTTGCGAGAATAGCCGGTGGGAGTGAGGAGAAGATGAGAAAAGCTTGTAGCCGTACCAGACACATTTTTTTTTTACCTTAAATAAACACAGTGATGTGTCACCAGAGCCTGTGGCACCAGTGGATGACTTTTTTCTATTTTTACCTTTTCATCCCTTCCCTACCTCCTTCTTTTAGCTACCTTTACATTTCTGTTCTGTTCTTAGTCTCTCTTCTCAGAGAAAACTATGCCTGTGTAGCTCTGTACCCATGCATGGATTCTATATGCACACTTGCAGTAGGTGTGTGGTTCAAATGACCAGCCCGTTTTGACCACGGTGAGTTTAGCATTTTTACAACACCTGCTTTAGCTCCTGGTTCTTCTCCTGCTCAAAAATCCTGGCCACAAGACCTTATCCACATTACAGACAATGTCCTCTCTGGCTAAACATCAGACAAAATACAGCCTTGTGTGCCGATTCCAACCTTGAATTGACCCCACCTCTATATGTCTGCATGTGGTTGGCGGTCGTATACTTTCCAGTGCCATGAGTAGAATTGGGTTTAGAAATCGGGAGTAAGGGGGCATATAACACTGTTAAATTGCCATGGTTTATGAAGCAGTCCCAGACCTGAGTAGCCTAATGGAAACTAACATTATCCCACAGGTCCTTCCTGTACAACTACATGATAGTCCAGCAATGTAATTATTTGTGGAGTGTTGTAGGGGCCTAAGGTGCCTCCATGTTTGCAGAGTTGACAAAATGGCTTACCTGAGCTCTATTTGTAGTGCTAAAGGTCAGACTGGTTGGTGTGGAGTTTTCAGGTGTGTGGTTTCAAAGCTTTGGTCTAAGCATTCTTTTTTTGGATGTAAGCAATTGGCAAAAACTGTAATAAACTGTGTCAGAATGACTGTGTCTGCAGCTCTCCCTCTCCTCCACAGCTCCTCTCCATCAACTGAACACCTGTTCGGAGCTCTCGGATCAACTCGGTCTCTGCTGTCAAAAAGAAACTCAATCGCTTTTTGCTCAATTCCCCTCCCTATGTTGCATACTCAGCTGCAAGCATCCCTCATTCTCCTCTGTCACCCAGACGAGACAGACAAGAAGTGATTAAAACTGCCCCTGCTGTTTTGTGTTTAATGTGCCCCCGTCAGCTCTCTCCTCTATATATACATACAGCCTCGGAGCCACTTCACAGCGACGTGCTTCCTCCATTTGGCTCAACAGTTCCTCCCAAGTCACGCTGCAAACTGCTGAACCCCGGTCACATTTATGCAATTTTATTCAGAAATTATAACCTGGCAGAGAAATAGTACCATGAGTAAGCCTTTTTTTGCTGCAGCAGCAGCAGCAGCAGCAGCGAGAGACAATTCCATGACATTTTTGTCTTCTTGGTTACAGCTTCAAAGTGTAAGAAACATTTGGGCCAAGCCCTAAAACAAAATCAAAATCAAAATTTCTCCCATAACAGGAAAAGAAAATGTCAGAATAGTTTCTGCCACAATACTAACAGTGCAAACATTGTGCAACTTTTCTAATGGTGTGCGTGATATTTATAATAATGACAGGGTGGTTGGTGCACAGTTGATGGCTGCTATCTTGTATTTCACGTCAGCTTCGCTCGCCGATTTCACAGCGCAGCCTGTGTTGCGTGAAACCTGCCTCCTCTACATACAGTATCTAAAAAAACAAACTGTTCCCTCACATAAATTGCCCAGTTTGTTATCACCTGTACACTATTTTGACACTTGGATTGCTTTCTCTTCCTCACTTTCACATTTCATCATTCTGTCTCTAACCTCTTTGACATCAGCACTATTTTAGCACCACATAGCAAACTCAGTACCAGCTTTGTGGCATGGGTATTCAGCGGTGTCTGCGCATGTTAGTGGAGATGGATGGCAGCAAGAAGAAGAACAATGAATCTTCATCATAGTCCATCACTGTTTCTCTCACAGTCATACACACACACACACATTCCCAAGATGCTCCTTTGTCTTCAGCCTGTGTTTTTTTTGTATCTGCTCACTCAAACCAATAATGCATCCATACTTCTGTTTTCTGTCTATCCATCCATTCTTTATTCCACCTGACCATCCATCCACTCTCTAGACACCTGCGGAGAGGTGGGAAGGTAATTTATAGCTCATTCCAGGACACTGAGTCCTCCTTTATTTCATACAGCACGCCCACATTGTTCTGCAGCTTCCATCCCTGTGAAACAGGTGCGTGGGTCTTAATTTCATCTACCTGCAGGCGTCTTGTCAGATCAGAGATGGCATGCAGTGTACAGACATATACCTGTGATATAAAGAGTCTTCAGGACACCACAACACTATGTGACACTGCTCACTACTGAAGTCCTCCACATAAAGATTGTGAAACAGTCAAGCATTTTCACACACATACGTATGTGGTAAGAGACCCTTGTGAATAAAGAATCTAATAAACCATATGTTTAATATCATTACATTGTGTGTCATTTATGTCCTGTCTTATATCAGTCCTCTACTTACAAATACAATTCCTGGAAAATAAATGAAACACTTATTGGATCTTGACCTTTTATTGCATTGTTGCAGAGTTTCCTGAGGATAATGATTGACTGTGACGGGGCGGTTGCTACAGGTCAACTCCTGGGTCTGTCTGATTCTCTCTTTTTCCACAGACAAACAATGGTGAGAATAGTAAAACAGATCATTAAACTTGTGTATTATCCAGTTCTTCCTGCACTCTACAAATCCAATCAAACCCAAGAACATAACTTGCAGTAAAATTACAGTTTTTCTACACAAAAAAGCCAAATAAGCACTATTCTTATTCTATTTTTCACACACAATTGTCATGGACAATGATCCAATCAGTGTTTTGTGCTACAACCACTGAGTCCACATTGAAGCTCATGAGATGGAAAAGATGGATGATTTCCAGTGCTTTTTAGTCCACAGCCTGAGTGCAATGTGGGACTCTTGTAGATGTCTGGCTTGTACATTGCTGTTCTTTTCTAGCTGTTTGCCAATTTCCACTTTATCAATTTAACCACTTTTTAGGCACATTACACATAAAGCTCCACATAAATCTCTTTGGTAAACCAGGCAGTTGTAGTTGCATTAATTACAGCAACATAAGATCTTTTGAATCCTCTTGACCCTGAGAAAGATTTGCTGCATGCAAAAGCTCCAACCTGTTGATTGAGCCACCTAAAGCCATAACAAGAGAGAGGGTCACCAAATGCAGAACGAGGATCAAAACTGCTCTCTTCAGGACGACATGTGGTGATTGATTGCGTAGAAAAAAGCAAAGAAAAAAAAGTGAGTTAATGGAGACATGTCAAGCCCTGCAGGCTGTGGCTCTATTTTGGAGAATTTGCATACTTAAGGGAGAACTTTTTTAACACTTGCCATATTTTCAGCCATCTGGTGAAGATTTGTAGTTTCTATTCTGTGTGGATTAAACCAGCTGGAGAAGTTTTTGGAAGTGTGTCCGGCCTTTGTCCCCTGTGTCTTGAATATCAAGACAAACTGGTTAGTTATAGTTTTAATCTTTTAAGCGGTTATTTGCTGGTACAGATTTTGGTCTGATCTTGTAGAGTTGTATTTTAAGAATAAGAAAATACTTCATCCACTCACCCACAAAATACAGGTACCAACCTGACTAATCTCTAATTTATACATTTTTAATGTGACGATTATAGTACCGAATTTGACCTTGTAAAATGTGTGTCAAAAGTGTAATTCCCTGTTAATTATATTCAGCGAGCCTTTTCTTCACATACTGTACAGTGGCAGGAGATGTGATTTGGGATTTTCAATTATGAACAAGCACATACCAGAGACAAAGAGACACTCACTCAAACTATGCCATTGATTCAGTGGTTGCAATTAACATAGTGTTGCTACTGTCCGGCAAGGCGCAAATTGAAAAAGCCAATAAAAATTGGTTTTCTCCCACCAGCTGCCATCTCGCAAGACTGTGAAAATGGCCACTCCGGATCCATGCATGCCTCCCAGCCAGTGGCATTGACTCGTGTGTCAATACACCTGCAAACTTCAACTGGCTCAAGTGAGAAAAAAAATCGAGACAGCGAGTTGTTTAATGACAGAATAAATCCAGGAGGACGCTTAAAGGAATTGATATCCTGACAATAATAACAGAGCCAAACAAAGCGCCTCAGCAGCTTGCTGTGTCTGCCGCTGTAGCTGGATTAATAGACTACTTGGCCTGTCTGTTTAGGCTATTACCCCTGGATCAGATACAAGAGGAATAATAACCTTCTTTCCATTATCTTGCCCATTTCAGAGCCATGGTCAGTATCTAAGCTTTATATCCATTTTCCCCAAGAAGTGCTGTTATGACATGCAAGTTGTCACAGGAGAAGATAATGTGTTAGATCATATCTGTTGTGTGCAGCATGATTGGAAAATCTGTTAAATGAGGCCTGTCTCATTCACCACTCACAAAGACTTTTAAAGGTCAAACTCAAACTGTGGTTTCTATGGTAATCACAGAGGTGAAATCTGTAATTGTCAAGTGCAGCAGGTTGTATTGACTAAAATATTATGGCATGGTAATTATGTCATTACATGATCATTATGCTGGAACCCTATGCAATGGACATTCAGTATTAATGCTATACATATTACTTACTCCAACCTATAAAATGCATTGAGATGAGGGGGAGGAGGATGAGTAGGGGAAGCTGTGAAGACACTAATTGAGAATGATGTAAGATGGTGAGGGGGTGGAGGAGGAATGATAAGCAGTGGATAAAGAGAAGAAAGGATGGGTGGGCTCCTTTTATTGTAGAGAGTATAGAGAGAAAGATTTTCCTGCAAACATCCAGTTTATAGTAACACTTGAATGGTGCAGTGAATCACCTTCCAGATCGGCCTGATGATAAATACATTTTATTTTCTAAATGAAAAAAATTAAAATAAAATTAAATGACTGAAATTGAGACAAATGTAATTATGCACAAGCTGCATTGTAAAATGACATAGATGTGTAAATATAAAAACAATTTTACCATCTCAATTTAGCCACAGACAATTATGTTTACACATAATACACTAAGTGAATAAAATATCAATTAATCTATTTAGCAACTGTAACACTCAGTAGCAACTATAGACAGTTGATGAATAATTTAGAGTAAAACTCTAAAAAAAAATATAACAACATAATATAAATAACATTGATTGGACATATTCCTATTTAATTATTCTTATGAAATAAACATTTATTAATTTACTCTCAATAACAGCTGAGCAAACTCTATCCGTTAATGAACTTCAGAAATTGTCATCTGGAAGCTCCAGAGAAAACATGATAGGTAGTAAAGGTTAAGAATTTAAATCTTAACATACCATGTGAATAAAAAAAGTTGATAAATGTTTCATAATGTTGTATGTATGCATCAACTATCAACTAAAGAGTCGAGGATATGCACTGCTTATGAATACTTAACACATGACTGAGGTTAAGTAAAGTTTTAACATGTAAACTAGCGGCAAATGCTAGCTCCGGGGATTCTCTTTCATGCCAGGGAGAAGTTGGAAGTAAAGGAGGCAGAAGTTACAGAGAAGTGATGACAGGGCAAATAAAAGAGCTGGAGAGAAGAAGAGAATAAGGTGGGTGACCATGGGTGGTGAGGCAGAAAAAGATCCTGTGGAGATCAATCAGTAGGCTCCAAGTGTCTGGCCTCTGCCCGGACAGCGTGGGGACGACAGAGATCAATGAGGAGTAAGGCCAACGGCCTGGTTCACCACTGGAGACGATATATCATAGACTGGAAACACACACTCCAATGAGTTGTGGGAAGGGGAGAGAAGAGAAGGCAATGGAAAAGTTTGATGGAAGGAAATGAGCAAACAGAGGGGATGAGAAACACAAAAGAAAAATCACAAAAGAACGGAAGGAGTGTGACAAGATTGTGAGAAGAAAAATAAAGAGATTGACTCTTTACGTTGAAAGTGTTCTGCTGGTTCTGTATGAGAACTATTTCAATAGACCCTTAAGTGAAAGGTTCATAGATTAAAACACTCCTGTAGCGGCAGGTTATACACCTACACAGATACACAGTCATACGCAGCAGCACGGCTCTGTACGACATATAATAACATCACTGATTTACATCCAGAGCATGTCTCATACGTAGCCGCTAATGTTTGGAGGCCACCAATGAAAGAGTGCAGACTTGAGGGGGGAAAAAAGCGACACTTAAAAGCTGGCACCTATAGAAAACTCCCTCTGAGGAAGACTGGAGAAAAACACAAAATCCCCTCCAACTCTTCAAAGATATGGCACTCACTCTAACTCTGGCAAAGAGGGAATACTGATGAAAGAAGGAAATGCTCCCACAGGAATGTAAATGAATGCGCTCCTCCTCTTCCTTCGACCCACAGGAACACAACATGCCCACACCACCAAGAACGCATCCACCTATCCATCCATCCATCCGTACCCTTGGCGCTACACTCAGCCAAAAATTCCCTTATCTGCCTCTCGTCAAGTAAATGCCTGAGCGGTGGGAGATTTGGCAAAGAAAGATGTGGAGAGACAGCGGATGCTTACTTCTATTGTTCAGCAGTTTTCACTATGGCTCTTATCCCTGCCTTGTTTCTATTGTTAAGCGGTTTCTTTCTTTAGAGTCTTTATTGAGCAGAAGAAAAATTGAGGTGTGCTCCGTTTTTGTTTCCATTTATCGGGTAGCAACAGGGAAAACACCTGCTTGTTTAAATCTGGCAGACGCGCACTTTATACTGATGACTTCCCCTGCTGGGCTATTTTCTATGATCCAGCCTCCTAGAAGCACTTAAAACATTAAGCACTTGAACAAGTTTGTCTTGCAGGCGCTGATGTGTTTACAAGGCCTCAGACCATCAGTTTTCTCTGTTCAAGGTTCCTGCTCCTCTTATCCTCTTATCTAACCCTGCAGACCCCCTATTGTTTTCCTTAGCACAGAGGGGTCTGTCCACAGTGGTCATACTGGAGGGGCAAGTAATACGCATTTATCTTCAAATACCACAAGCTCAGACCCATGACATACTAATTTATTATATGAATACATTCATAAAGTTCATGTTTTCGCCCTTACAGTATAATTCAGTCTGAAATATATTTCTTCAACAAACACAAGTTTTCTGCCAGTCTGTGCCTCTCATGGATGTGATTATCAAGAGTCCATTGTTGCAATAACTCAAGTCTTATGATGTTTTTCACATAGGGCAAAAACTAATTTGAAAGAATTTAAATGAATGAATCACCAAGCCCCGATGCCAACCCTGTCATTTGTCAAACCAAAGTAATTTTGCAGAATTACAACTTCCCGTTGAGAGGATGGGATTTTACAGTTGGTTGATGGGAATTGTTGCAATGAATTCATCAACTTCCCATGCATCAACAGTCCCTGGACCACACTCTGTACAGGCATCTATAATGCAGCGTAACAGTGAGATAAGGGTGAAAGGTGAGAAAGACAGGCAGATACAATATACGCTCCAGTGTCATTTCTTATGACCTAATGACCTTCACCCAGCATGGCCCCAGCATGACTCAGAGCAGTCAGAGCAAACAGCCAGCCGGTAACAGCTTAGCACTGACCGCAGCTGGAACAGAGCCAGCTGGTAGGAACGAAAGCAAGAGCAGCAAAAGCTTCAATACACTGCCTAAAAGGATTGAGCGTGATCCCAGTGTGTAATTCTTTCCCCCCCCTATCTGGGATATGGAGGATGGAAATAAAGCTAAATGCTTTTAAGGCCTAAAAAGGAGGAGAGATAATTTGGTTGGTGTGAGGATGTACTGTAGGTATTGTACCGAGCTGTCCATTTTGAAAACATCTCTGACTGTTTGTGTGTTACGGTACACTGTCACAGCACACCAAGCTGCTGGTTTTGAGAAACAGTTTTTTTTTTCCACTCTGTTGGCATCTGGTTGGAGGGTAGCAGAGTATGAAGGCAGCGCAGACCTCACTGCTGGAGCGCTGCCTGGGTGTATTTTGCAGGCCTGTATAGCTCGGGTCTCCCCCATCTGTGAACCAGCACCAAGCTGACAAATGCCTAAGAGGTGATAGCGAGACTGGGTGAGAGCACTGAAGCACCCAGAGGAAAAAACAATTCTTGACTGAACCCTCAAACAACCTCATATAACGGAGCTGTCAACATCCCCGAGCTTGAAAAATGACAGGGAAGAACTCACTGTTTGCAGGGTTACAGCTAGTTATCAGGGGCTGGTGGCTAAACTCAGCCGTTTGAAGTGAAATCGTGTACATTGAAGGGAACAGTAATTATCAAGGGGTTATGTATTGCTGCCTAACGACCACTACTTAAAAGGTTTGACTGTTGAGATGTAAACACCAGATTAATCCTGCACTTTTTCCTCCTCTTTGGAGTGGGTTGTATCCACGACTACTCAATAATGGAATGACTAATAGATGAAACTTTGCTTTTAAAAATAACTGGGGTCTCATTTTCACAGCAACATTATCACACTCAAACAAAAAGGTCCAGATAAGTTCAACCCAAACATAAATTAGTTGAAAGATCTTAACAATGCATTCTGTGAGCAAACTCATTATTAATCGTTATTATTACTGCAGATGGGACCCAGGTTGTTAACTGGATTTAACCTTTAAGACTTTGTATAATGCAAAACATAATTTTGCTTTTCAAGAGGCTTTCTAGGACTAGTCAACACACAGCAATTGAAAAGCCTCCCTCCAATAGTAACTCTGGTTAGCTTCTTGTTAAAGTCTAAACAATATTACTGTCACATTTGATTGATCTCTTGTATGACAGTAGTGAACTGTAACCATGCCTTTTTCTGTACAACAAAATCAAACCTCATCCATGCATGCTTGTGAACTGTGGCTAACATTGCCAGCTCCATTTTGGCCTGTGGTTGGTTCCTGTATATTAAAGCTGCCACAAGTTCATATTTTACAGCTTACTGTCTTACTTATTTAGCAGCAGAGAAAGATCCATTGTAATTGCTCTATTATTTTCCATTTACTCTGACAACCTGTTGCTGTGCTTCGAGAGACTCTCTGGACCAGGTCAGCTCTGGAGTCCTTGATTAAAGGACAACAATTACATTAAACTTTTTCAGTAACAGAGGAGACAAAGTGGCAGAAAACCAAAAGTGCAAGCTCAGACATCCTGGGGTAGGGCGCTCTGGCTGATGTACCAAATGTCTCATGGGAGATCCATTTCCACTTGGCTGGCTCTGGATCCAATCAGCCAGCAGGATGGAACTCTGTCAACCAAATGTCAAGGCTGAGGCCACTGACTCACCACCTGGAGTCATCACGCTGATTCGCTGCCGACTGTCCTTTTTAGATCCGTGACAGAACTGAGATGCTGAATAAATGTAATGGGTACCTGAAAAAATGAGTCATGTGTCACTGATCTCCACGGTCAAGCCTAAATGTCAAATTGAGCAATTACGCTATGACGCTAATCCCTGTGTTTGGGTCCATTTACAGATTACATGAAGCCTAATACCCAGATAGTAGTCACAGCATTGTGTCATCACAGCCAAGCCTGTGTAGCGCAGTTGAGTGCGTTGAGTCTCGCTGATCAGCCATGTGTTTATTTACTAGACACTCCATGCTCTCTGCTCCTCATCATTCTCAGGGAAGGCTACCAGTGCCAGCGCCAGCGCCATCCCATCTCCCATAAACTATAAGCAAGGCCGTAGCGATGTGAGGCGGCCATATTTACAGCCCTGAAAGCAATTGGAGGTTAACAATGAGGCCGGGCTACTGCGGTTTATGAGCTGCTGCAAAATTGCCACAATGATTAAAATCTCCGTCAGGTGAAAGACAATGGTGCAGCCCTCTCTCTCAGCCCCACTGTGAAATATCTCCACACACTCGCTCTCCTCTCCTCTCATATATGAAGCCAGCGTCTCCTAAGTCACCTGCTTTAAGATTTTGTTAAGACTGGGGATCTTGCAGGGTCACTATTTGATAAATTAGATTATTTGGGGAATTTTTTCCCATCATGCCCCTGGTGAAAATTTACCGGAAGAGAAACTATTGTTTTGATCTACTAATAAAATTATTGTGTTTGTAAATCATATGTATGATTATATTTCGAAATGACCTTCATTACCGTATGTCCAAATAGCCCTGCCTCTCTAATGTATTGAATGTTGGCCTTGGACCCAACAACTCACATGCTTGAGCCTCCCCAGAGTCACCTCCACCATCACTATCAACTCAGTTTGCAATGATTGATGATTCACAGACAGACGATGGTTCCCCTTGTGTGTGCGCACAACGTTAGTAATGTAATAGTAATGTTGTTCGTATGTATTCGTACGATGGCAATGGCAGAAACAACACTCAACACGGCAGGTTTGCATTTTTTCATAAGAGCTGCATGTTCCATAAAAAAGAAAATTCAAGTTCTACAAGTTGTGTGGAGTAGAGGCTGAAGGTGCAGGTATAGTCACAGTCAGGGTGGGGGTTGGCGGTGGGGTGAGGGTGTTGTGAGAGAAGAAACAAACAGCGGAGTGCAGTCAACTTCCTGTCAAATAGCAGCTGGACACATGTTTTACCACAGTCTGCACTGAGTGCGCATTGTTTGTGCGCTGTATTGATCAGCTGACAACCATCAGTCGGTCCCTTTACATCAGAGCCACAGCTCAGTCTGCTGCTGCTGTCTGATGTATGAATCTGACAGCACCAGCTGAAATGATTACAATTTCACTGTCTTCACATTTAGTTTGAAGAAAATACTGTACATGATATAAATGTACAGTATAATTTGAATATTGCTTTTTAAGCCTGTGTGCATATTTTTTATTTCTCAGCTGTCCTGTCTGTCTGACTGATCCCTCGTTTATCTTACAGTCAACGTCAATGTTTTCCAGTTTCATCAAATCATCTCCTGTCCTCTGTCTCCATTTGTCCTCCAGGCTTTCTCGTTTCCTGTGAAGACCCCAACCCTCCTCTCTGCCTTCATCGTGCGTTCCTCTCAGCCTGAACATGAGATGAAGGGGCGGACGCACACAGGCAATCCCCTCCAGACAGGAAAAGCCAAGAAACCGAGTACAGGATCCACATCTCATCCATATTAACAAACACGCACAGAAAACATGCACGGCCAAAACACCAAATGGCACGAGAACAAAAATGCACCTTGTTTTATAAAACCCTGATGTCAGACTTGTCACTTAAAGTGGTAACCGTTTACAGTCTCCCCTAGAGAAGCACACACACACACACACACACACACACACACACACACACACACACACACACACACACACACACACACACACACACACACACACACACACACACACACACACACACACACACACACACAGGAAAGCAGGTGGCCTGAGAGATATTCCATGTCTTTCAAAAAACTAAAAAAAAAAAAAAAAAGCAGCCCAAGTCAGTCCATGTAATTGCCAACCCTCTGACACACTCTGCCAACTATTTAAGCTGCAATTTTAGTGCTTTGCAGGCAAAGACAGAAAAGGTGCCGAGGCAAACATTTGCCGCTCAGTCACAGCCTTTCACAGAGGCAGGGGGGGAAATGTAATTACTTCCTCTACAGAAGATCCAGCTCCTCATCTTCCCAACCCTCTTTGCTCCTGATTTTCTCCTGTTTCCTCCAATCAACCTCTGGCCTGTCTTTGTCTGTCCTATCCTTTACCATGCTCCATGTTTTTTTTTCTCTACCTCTTTCTTATGTGGTCAGTTTAACACTCCCTGTAGTGTGTTTCCTCTCTGCTGCCACTGCTTTCTACAGTATATCCATTTGACATCAAAGAAGAGAGAAGAAGAGGTGCTGGACACATTTACAAGGATTTTACCAGAAGCCTTAACTTACAGCATGGAGACCTGCTGCATGCATCGGCAGGTCAAATACCCGACTTGTTAAATTTGATTATGCAGTGAGCAATGGATCTATCTGGGTGAGCATGCATGTGCGTGCGCGAGTGTGTGTAGCTTTACAAAACATTAGCGACGCTTAACGGAGAAGACAAACTCTCCCTCTGTCCCTCTGACCCATATTACAGCACATTAAACACACTTGAACACCCCCCCCCCCTTTTCTCTTTCTATCTTTTCCCCTCGAAGACACACACACACACATCCAGTGTTTAACTTATCTCAGCCTATAAGGCCTGGAAACACAGACTACGGCTTTGACCTTTGGCTCTGACATTTTGTAAGTGAAGGAGAGCTCTCACTGGAGCTGCCTCACATTATGTTGCTTTGGATTTCCTCGAGATGTCGACGCTGAACGACTAGCCACGTCCAGAGGTCTGTGAAACGTGGTATGCTATACCCACACACACTCACACACACACACACTCATACACTCAGGTCAAGCATTGCTGGAACAAAGAGCTGGTAAATGGATATGTAAATTATGGATGAAGTGAGATGTGGCTATAGAGCTGAACAGAGAGGTCTTAAGGGTGAGCCGTGTTGACATTCTTGCACACACCTGAAATACTAGAACATAGAGCTTGTTACAAATAGAGTGGTATTATAGACAACCATAAATTGGGCTCAGTCTTATCCTCAAAAGATCATAAATCCAAATAAGCAGCTCCTGTAGCGGGCCGATTCCATCTCCTATACCGTAATTGTGATGATTTAGAGCGTGTTTACCATCCAAGTATGAGCACAGTTCATCTAAGTGATCATTATTTGATGCAAACCAAATCTATCACTTGTTGTTTAGGGAACAAATGACAAAGCGAGGCCATTAAAATTCATAAGGAGCGTGCCATAAACTTTCCGACACATTTTCAGTGACTTCAGCAGAATGCTTACAGTGCAGCCGAATATTTGAGCTTCAGTGCACGGGACTGACTCATCCTGAGAGCCGCTTTGCATTTGACTGCTACAGAAGAGGAGTCCTAACGCTATCAGGCAGGTTTAGAGTTTAGAGGAGGGCCGTACAGAAACACCCCTGCCGACTTCCCTTCATGACTCTTATCTCTTCGAGCACATTTCCTAAAGCCTTCACTTAAATCGATTTTGAAGACGACTGCATTTTATAGAATAAGATATACCATCTTCTTCTCTTTGCCGTCCCCCCGTAGATAGCCGACAGCCTCACAGCAATATCGTAACAATTTGGGTTTTAACTTTAATTGTGTTTGGGTCTTAAACTCCTGCAGCTGCGGCATGTGTGGAGCCCAAACGGTGCATGTATGCTATTTTAGAGTGCCGTTACACTCCCTATAAAATAGTTACAACACCACATGCAGGTTGAGGAGAACAGGTGGACTGTTTATGTTGGAAAAATTACCTTGAGATTTGCTCCATGTTGATATCATGTGTCAGCTGCCAGACCAGTTTGAGAGACTTTTTTTGCTTTGTGGCATGGATGGTGCATCATCTCGCTGTAAGTAGCCATTAGCAAACAGTTAACCGTGGTCATAAAGGGATGCACGCTGTCAGCAACAACACTCGGATAGCCTGTGGCATTCAAACAATGATTGAATAATATTAAATGGTACAACATGTGCCAAGGAAAACTATCCCCAGCACCATTACACCACCACCACCATCGTTGTTGACACAAGGCAGGTTCAGGGATTCGTGCTGTTGATGCCAAGTTTGGACCCGACCATCTGTGAGCCTCAGCAGCAGAAACCTACATGCAGCACACGAGGCTGCGCTTTTTGTTTGCCGTTGTACCCGAGCCACGGTCGTACTTAAATCTTCATTTGGTTATTCATGCTTTTCTACTCAACGCAGCTTAATATAGAGAGTGGTTGAGTTGCTGTAGCCTTTCTGTTTCTGTTTCTCCTCTGACCTCTCTTATAACAAAGTGTTCAGTCCACATAACTGCTGCTCATTGTTTTTTTGGCACAGTCAAAGCCACTGAGATCACATTTTTCCCCCCAGTCTGATGTTTAATGTGAACATTAACTGACGCTCCTGACCTATATCTGCAGAAATTTCATGTATTGCATTGCTGCCACATGATTGGCCGACTGGATTCATCCTGAAAGCAGGTGTTCAGTGTGTATGTGTGGGCCAAAATCTTCATGGATATTTAAAAGCCCGTCCCAGTTGGATGCTATTCCCCGGATGAGGTAAAAAACAACATTTAGAATAAACTCGACTGCTACTGATCCTTAACTGTCTAATTCATCTGAATTCATTCCAGCACCTTGCAGCACCTTCTCAGGGACTTCCTTTATAGCCCTGGGTAATGATCCTATCTAGCAGGCAGAAAGGTAGCAGCTTTTTTTATTATCATAATACCAATAACTAGATCTGATACAGCTCATTAATCTGTATCTGTCCACGGCTCTCGCTCTTCAGTGGTTTTGGGCTCTTTTAACATCGAACATTTCACATTAGGCCAAAACATTCAGTTGACATTTAATTGCTTCAAATTGTTTGTCTTCGTGGCCTGATTCTTCAGCACTCCAGGTTGTCTTACAAATAAATGAGTTTCAGGCAAGATTCTACTTCAGTGTAGACAGTCTGTCAACATGAGTGGCAAGCGCTGGTGTGGGAACCTGGTTAACTGAGATTGGGGAAGGAGGGGCTGATAAGAAATTGCCTGCTTTAAGGCCAAACGATTAGTGGTAAATCTTGAGCGTTTTAAAAAAGAGCTTTTTTTCTTATGTCTAACTTTAATAACATGGTCAGAAAATGGTTCGATATGTGCAAGTGAGATAAAAGAGAACAGCACAAGAACACCGTGTCTCTGGCTGCTCCCTGAAGTTTCACACCCACAGATTTAAAGTCTTATTTCCAGTGTTTTGTCCATCTTATTTTTTAAAGGGATAGTTCAACATTTTGGCAAATTGGCCCATTGCCATAATCGCTATAGTCATAGCAGTAGGTTCGTTAACTTTATTTGTCAGTGTAACCTATTTTTAGAACGGTGGAGCAGAGCCGTGAGCTGCTCAGAGCTACGCTATGGAGGCTAATGGAATTTCTTGGTTTCTCTCATCAAACTCATCAAATACAAAATCCCAAAACTCCAAAACGCTTTCGTAGACAAGTTGTGACCTGCACAATCACCACGCTATGAGATAATAATGGAACGTTACGAAACGGAGCCGTTTTCGAGGTAAATACAGGGTAAATACAGAGTCTGCTTGCTGAAAAACTGTCCCTGAACGCAACGCACATCAGCGGTTTTGCATGAATTTACCTCTAAAACAGCTCTGTCTCGTAACGTTCCGTTATTATCTCATAGCGTGGTGATTGTGCAGGTCACAACTTGTCCACGACAGCGTTTTTGAGTTGTTGGGTTGTGTATTTGATGAGTTTGATGAGGGAAACCAAGAAATTCCCTTAGCCTCCATAGCGTAGCCCTGAGTAGCCTGCCGCTCCGCTCCGCCGTTCTAAAAATAGCTTACACCGACAATTAAAGATAACGAACCTACTGCTATGACTATAACGATTATGGCAATGGGCCAATTTGCCAAAATGTTGAACTATCCCTTTAAATGAAACGTGTTGTCCTGTAGAGAACAGATAACCACATACAGTTACAAAAACAGTCGTGGCTAGAAATCAACATCATCCTGTCTGTAGCAGGCCCCTCACCCCAATTATCCCTTCCAAGCATGAGCTTGCAATAAATTTCTCTTTGTAATCCATCTCAGCAGACATTCAGATCAGACTGTAAACATTTGCACAAAGAGCTTAGAACAGATTTGGATAACTGTGTTGTCAAAAAAAAAAAAAATGGCAGCAGTTTTTTTGGAGGACTTTTGATAATAATCCCCAATTGGACGGCTTGTTGGAACCAACAGGAGTTTGGCATTTCAGCACACAGTTGGAGCTAATTTTGCTCTGTAGGTTCTGCAGGACTTGGAACTTATCTGTGGGTCCACAATTGCTGTACTTAACCCTGAAATCCACCCACTGTCGGGGGAGTTCAGTGTTGAAGCATGAGATTGTCTCAGTGGTTTAGTGCTGCACGTACCAAGAGTGAGCGATCTCTCGCGGCGATCGAACTCAGTCTCATGGTCTGCCTTTTGATATCTGTCTCTGTCTAATTCCACATCCCTCAACAAGAACACTATCAAAGAAATAAACCCTGGAGGAGGGGGAGGAGGTGAAAATGCATGATGTACTCCGAATACATTTTGAATTGGGAACATTGGGCGGTGAGGTCACAAGGCTAAGCTATAGATGGGTTAAAGTTAAAGAAAAGTTTCCAAATGATGAAATTTCACCCATCTACACCAGCGTTTCATCAACATCTTTACCTGTACAGAGATTTTGTTTTGCTTCATCACTAATCTCTTTTCCATTATGGAGGGAGGGTGCTGTTTTTTGGAGCACTAATCAGTGGGTGCACAAAGAAAGGAGCCCAATGTGTTTGATTATAATTAAGATCTGAAGTGTGATTGTTGCAGTGCTGATGAGCTCCCTCACACACACACGAGCAATCAGTGGTGTTTATGTAACATATGAACAATACTTACAGTACTTAAGTGTTCTTTTTTTGGGGGGAGTGGCTATTTGAATATCCATATTTATGTCTATACATGTCCTAAATAAAAAGTGTACTTTTACTTCAATATGAATTTACCTTGCACATTTTTGTGACTTCAAAATACAATGTTGGAACAAGTGCTGTAGTCCCAAATGTCAATGAAAGGTGATTTAGCATCGCCAGAATTCAGCTCAGGAAGACAAGAAAACTCTCACCATTTTGAAAACAAGCTTTGTTTCAAGATGAACAGCAAATGTATCGATGCCCAGTAATGACTGGTTTGTTACTGAAGGGAAGGAAGGAAGGGAGGCTTCTCAAAATTTCCGCTTGTGTTGTCTATTTACAGCACTTACTGCAATTTGTACTATTACTTCCAATATTTAAAGTACAGTACATTTATTATCAGAAAGTAACTTTTAATACTCAAGTACTGTAAATAGATATTGTAAAACCTTTACTCAAGTATTCTTCCAAATACAAGTTTAGATATACTGCATGTGCTCATACTTAAGTCTGACTTTGAGGAACTTCCTCCCCTCACTCTGTGAGCAACAAACCTCATTGTTGCTTAGTCAGAGAGATGTGGGTGAGGGGGTGGGTGTGTTTAGGCAGCAGCATCACATTAATATTCAGTCCAGAGTGGTGTAACAGAAAAGAAGACAGACAGCGAAAGAAACAAAGAAAGACTCACTGCAGCTTCGTCCTCCCTGCTGTCGCTGGTGTCCTCACTCTTGTGGTGGCCGGCTGAGGAGCGAGTGTCCCTCTTGCGGCTGGCGTCTGTCCCCTCCATCTGTCTCTCTCCATCTGGGCCAAGGTGAAAACATGAACACAGCTCAGAAAGCCAGCAAGCGCCATCATCACCATCATCATCATACAGTCATCATCATCATCATCATCATCCTCATTGCCATGATCCTCATCTCCATTTTAATCATCCTCATTAATGGCATCATTGTCTTTCCGATCACAATCATTATCATCATCATCATCGATGGCATAATTATAATTACGAACATCTTCATTACCATCGTCATGATCGTGGTCAACAATAATTGCGAGCTATCACTCATTTTCCTTTCTACTGAGCCTCGTCTCGACTGTAATCAATCCCGGATAAAACTTTTCACAGAAAAGAAGATTAAGTGGAGAAAAAAAATGTAACGAGAAAAGTGAAAAGAGACAAGAGAGAAGAAGAAGGGGGGGGGGGGGGGGGGTGAAAATGGAAGAAGAAAAAAAACGGAAGAGATTGAGAAACCGAGGGACATAAAGAATAGCTTTTCTTGCTGTGGAGTGGAGCTGTTAGGATGCTGTCATGCCACAGATGGATTATGGGACTTTTGCAGCACAATGATGACAGTTGCCTTGGCCGGGAGAGAACAACCGGAATTCAAATCCACTCATTACGAGTGTGTGTGTGTTTGTGCCTATATACTGTATATGTGTGTGTGTTTTGTGGGTACCAATATATAGAGCATATGGTCCAAACTGCCAAATCTCTGTGCTTCCTTTAAAGAGCAACACACATTTCCACACACACACACAAACACACACATTGTCATGGACGATCAAACCTGAGCACAATTCAGTACAGAGCTGTAACAGGATATTCAACATTTTATGAGAGCCAGGTTATTTGGAGTTACAAGGACTGAATGGATACTCATAAAGTTTCCTATAAGGGTTTCTGCCTCCACGAGGAGTTCATATAAAAAAGGGAATCCATACCCTATTCACTCCAATTTCTTTTTATTTGTATTGTACTGCATTCGATCCCATTTGGCTGACATGGTTCATGAATGCACAACATTGCTGCAGCTCAGATGGACTGCCATAAAAGGTGGCGCCTATGCCATTGACTCCGCTATAAAAAGCTGAGGAGTGGGTGACTTTTCAGTGTCCCAAATGCATTACGGTGAAAGTGGTTCATTACTGTCTGCTGAGCAGGGGTGGCTGCTGCGTACGCACACGCATACTGTCACACACACACAACAGGGGATGGATTGTGATTAAAAGACGAGAGAGGGGAGAACAGGTGGCTATAAAGCATAATGAGTACTAATGGTTTTCCAATATGTCCCCTTAACAATGAGTCTGAGTGGGCTGAATTAGATGGGGGGATTTGGGGGTAAGTGGTGTGTGTGCGTGTGTGCGCAGTGGGGACACAAAGAGACAAAAAGGCATGTAAATGTACAGAGACGGAGAAAGGAAGAGAGGAAGCGGCTGACCTACTGCGAGAAACAATCTAGAGTCGAAAAACACACAAAATAAAAATAAAATGTATCAAAAGTTAAAGTTTTTCTCTTGTGCAATTTGTACGGCCTCTCATGAAAGGCTCCGGCAAACATAATCTGTGCAGATGATCTGTTTTCCTCTTTTGTTTGGATATCATCTTGCCTGTCTCCTTCTATTCCCTCTGCAATTTCACTGATTCCAGACAACTGTAGTATGAATCTCCTTTGATCTGAAAAATCATCTTCTTTTGCTGAATAACGGAAGCGGAGGGAAAAACTTGCCATGTTCATAATGCATTCCCCTTAAAACGGTTTTCTCATTTTTTCTCTCAGATAGTGCGAGGATACATCGTGTTGTATGTTTTTATGCATTGGAAAGGTCAATGCGACTCAGCAAGAAAAAAACAAAGAGAATGGATATAAACATAATACTCCACAATGGGAGGTGCGGAAGCTTTTAGCAAGTGCCATTATCATTGGAGCCACAGGAACTGTGATGTGAGAGCCGCCAACCTGCAGTCCAACTTGACATGGACAGGCTAAGTACGGCCTGCGGGGTCTATCAAAGCGCCACTAGATCAAAGAGCAAACACCAAAGAGCGGACAAGATGAACCTCGTCTCATTTCAAGCCCCACTTTCCTGCCATTGTTGAGCCGAAAATAGCAGGACACTTTGACTTCAAAGTTTTGATCTTGCTCTACAACTAAAACCACCTTTGTCAAAAGTCCTTAACGTAGGTTTTATCTGTGTGTCTTATTAGAAAATGCCTCAGGATGCTCCTGTGCTTTCATTTCATGAGCAAACCATATTCCAACAAAGAATATGTCACGGTAAATAGAATGAAGCAAATTACCTAAAAGCACCCCCAATGGAAAATAAATAGTAAATTAATTTCTTGTGCGTTGCAATTTATCTTTTGCTTCATTGTGCTGTTTATTTTCGCTCTTCCTCTGAGTACACACTGCATGAGTCACTGCAGCATGAGTCAACTGGCAGCACATCTCCCTTTAACCGTTTATCTGAGACTATTACAAGCAGGCAATGCACCAGGGAGCAAGGAGAAACTCCTCTTTGCCTGGCCTCATTTATGTAAGTGATGACCTTAAATATGATCGAGCATACAGAGCAAAAAAACCTCAAATCAGTCCGACTTGGAAATGAAATACGTGACAGGATTGAAAGCAACACTGAATAACCTGTGAATATATTTTTTTAAAGAAATCAAAAAAGAACCCCCCAGATTAATTAAAAAACAAACAAACCTTTTGAGCAACCTTCACATCTGTATCATAAGCTGACCACAGTCTATTGTGATTTGCACAAAGAAATACTCAGGAAGCATTCAAGATTGAGAGTAAAGACAAAGTAAAATCACCTCTGGAAGTATCAGCCACATGTCAGAAAGCTGTCGACCAACATTAGGAAGAAAACTTCAACAAAGAATCCACTTTCAAATCATTTAGGTCCCTCAAGCATCGTCTTTTGAAGTGTGAGGAGAATCGTTTTTGACTGAACTTCTTTCCTCACAAAAAAAGTCCTTAAGCGCTAAAAGCACTATATGCTCCTCTGCACCCTATACAGAGTCAGGGAAAAAAGGAAAAAAAAGAAGAAGAAATTAGGTGAAGTGCACCGTGGAAATACCTTCCTGCTGGTACTTACAGTATATCATCATAGTAACACTTAAATCATTAGTCAACCTTTTGCAGAGAGTTTCTTTATATGGATAAATGTAAAAAGAACATTTACTGTTAATATATTCCTCTAATATCTACGCAAAAGGAGATAATGAGAATTGAAAAGTGTGTGTGTGTGTGACAGCAAAAGTGAGAGAGAGAAGATCAAATGTTCAAACAATCTTTGCCAATATATCCCTCATGCACTAAGCTTGTGTGCGAGTGTGAGCGTGAGTGAGTGAGTGAGTGAGTGAGTGTGTGTGTGTGTGTGCGTCCTGACTAAATCTATGCACCAAGTGTGGACACTGGCTCATGTGTAGCCTCTCAGATACAAAGCTGCAGTGCTGCATTTGAACCGTGTCATAAATAATATTCAGTGAGCAGTTTGATGAACAAATCAAAACGGTACTGTGTTGGTGACTCAGTCATACAACAAACCATGAGGATGAAACCAGTGATCTGAGTAACCAGCATGCTTTGCTGTCATATGCTCATGGGCACCAGCACCAGAGTTAAAAAAAGGACTTGAACGAGGACGATGCACCGAGGGACAGGCATTTACACACTCATGTAGACTATGCAGCAGTGTGCGGTGCGAGCTGTGTCTCACCCCCATGCTGAGCTGCACCAAGTCTGAGTCCCAGGACTTCCTCAAGCCTCCATGCTGGCTCTAATGAAGTGATGAGGAGCGGACTGGCAGGTTAATGGAAGCCAATCGACTACGCACTCCACCCCACCACCAGCAGGAGACCAGGCAGAATACTAATCATTCAGGAGCCGCCTCCCTTATGTCTGTTAGACCTAATCTGTTCATATCCCCCGGCCCTAAAACAGCAGCACTATTTACTGTGCAGATAAGATAGTGGAGAGCAACTTCTGTAACCTCCAGAGGACATAGATAGTAACTGTTTTTTGTGAGTGTTTTGTAGATTAAGTTTGTGACAGAGTGCATTAAAAACCATAATAAACAGGAGTCTTATCCAAGGTTGATGTGGGTGGAATCTGCAGATAGAGACTGTGGGGTTGGGTGAAAACTTTCTCCCGGCTTCCTCTACTTTTGAGTAGTGAGTATAATAAGTTCACCTTGCATGGCTGCTCCCTTTGAACTAATGATATTCTAAACTCGATAGCTTTCAGAGAACTGTGGCTGTCAGATCTCTCATCTCCGCCGTACGTGTGCCAATATGCATGTGTGTGTGTGTATATTTCGGCGTGTCTGCGGGTATATGTAAACAATGTATGCATGCGCGGGCGCGTGTTGCGCATCTGCGTCTTGTTTTATCTTTGAACAAGACTGACAACAACTGCGGGGTTTCACTGCGAGGCACTGCTCCACTGTATGTTAAGTGATAGACACAATGGTGATACAGCAGAATGCTAATGACAGAATCAGAGAGGTGAGTAGGCTACAGCAGCAGCTATGAGAAGTGCAACGAAGGGCAGTCAGATGAAAAAAGGCAAGAAAACTTATCATTTAAAAAGAGATAAATAAACCCTAGGTGGTTAAGTAACATGGGTTTAGTCTGAGCGCATGTGACAACTCTCAGTCACAACAAATTAACTAATAGTTAATCTGTTTAGGAGCCCGTGGGATCCGCTTCATGTTAACAGCCCCTCTGGCAAACAGGGGAGGGAATGGCAGCAGCAGTCAGACACAGCAGCTAAACGTGGTTGCAGAAAATGCCAACGGTCAATATCACAATTCATTTGCCAGTGTTATATATAGAGAGCAGCTCCCACATGGTCTCCTTTGAAAAGGCACAGTCAAGCACACTTAATACGTAACCTTAATAGAGGACAAACAAACCGACCACAAACACAAACAGGTAGTTTGCACAGCCACAAATGACTGGTAATTACTTGTTTGCAAACAATGCAAACTTCCAGGGGAGCAAATAGAAATTATTTTCATGATCAATGAATCAATTGATCAGTGAGTTTGTGAAAATCTCCCACCACAAAACGCCCACAAAAAGTTTACAAAGCCTAAAGCAATTTAGCCAACAAACAGTCCCAAACCCAATTATATAAAGCTGATATAATCAGAAAATCCTCACAATTTAAACTGCTAATGTTTTACAAATTTGAATTATCAATTGCATCAATGATGATTTTTATGTTTTATTTTATGATGTATTATATCATGATGTGAGTGGCTCCAGTAAGAATTCAGATTCCTTCACTTGCAGCAATTGAAGGCATCTGAATACCCTGTAGCCATAATAAAAACAACAAGCTAAATTAGATTTAAATATATTGTAAAGATGTCAGAATCTCTCCCTATTATCTTGCGCTTCCAGCAGAGTTTCACACTGCAAACCTTCAAAATCACCTCAAACAGCCTTTATTGGACTGAGACCTGGAGTCTGTGTGGGCTGTTGGACCACCCCAAGGTCACTTATGTTCCTTTTAATATTTTGAGGTTATATAAGATGCTAGTTTTGGCATCATTTTTGCTGGAGGAAGTGAGGAGAAAAGGAGCCGCCGGTTAGAAACAATGCTTTAGTGGTCTCTGGCATTCAAATGAAGCTCAGTGTTGTATCAAGGGGCTTCATTTGTGCAAGAAAATCCTCCCACACGGTTACCACTACCTGCTTCCTTTGACATGAGGCAGGACTGTTGGACAATTTCATGCTGTTTACTTGAAATTCTTAACCTGCCGTCAATGTGGCACAAGCAAAATCATCTGTAGGCAAAGTATTTCCACTGTTTGATCATTGAGAACTGATGAACATGTGACCGCTGCAGCTTATTCGTCTTTTTGTGGTGCTTCGCTACAGTTTGAAGCTTTGACAAGACGCATTCAGGCGTGGCCTTCAGCAAATCACTAATGCACGGAGCTCTTACATGCATGTGGCCTTCCTGTTCAGCCATCTGCCCCTGACCTTCCTCACTGCCAAGGTGTTTTGGACTGCATTACTACAGCTGACTACACGCTTTCTTTTTCTTTATCGCACTCAAATCCCACGGGGCTAGCTGTTTTCTGAGATGCTGGAGCAACTCCACTTGAATCAAAGTAGCTCAGGTTGTGCGTCATGGCTGTTTTTTTGTGTGGTTTAACAGCAAATTAACCTCTTCACCTTGCCTAAACAGCATCATACTGATTTGCCATTTGGAGGAGCAGATTATTTGCATCAGCGAGTAAGTTTACTTGATAGAGTGGCAACCAAATGAGAAGGAAACTCGCTGCATGCATAAAGGATGAGTGGAAATGAAGGATGTGCGGTGAAAAGTGTGATGAAGTGGGGGCAAGAATCAAATGTAGAGACATGAAACAAGGTTTGGGAGGAAGAACAGACAAAAGAGTTACAGGAACAAGTGCACAGCAACAGCATGCTCTGCATAAATTATTGACGGGGTTGATCTCTCCTCAGCAAGTACACTGCGACTCCATCTTGGTGACGTACGTACTCTGTACTCCCCCTTGAGCTTGCACCAGGGTTGTGGGGGAATGCTAAATACACCCACTGCCTCCTCTCCCCCCCACCACTGGAGGACGAAGATTAAAATTGCATAGGACGATGAAACAAGAGGCTGCGGCTTTTAAGAACACAAGAGTGGGAGACAGACAGGGAGATTAAGTGAGGGGGGGGGGGGGCAGGTTGAAGAAAAGAGTGGAGAATGCAAGAGGGTATGGGGGAGGAGATTAAATTGGAAGTCAAGGAGATGACTGTGGAAGAGGAAGCTGAGTGGGATGCAAAGGATGAGAGAGCGACTGTGAGGAGGGAGAAGTGAAGAAGAAGTTGTAACCACTGGGAGAGAGAGCTGCAGGCTCACATGCTCACTTGTCATTTGTCAGTCAGCCACTCACTGATTGATTTGGTTGCTCGCTCATTCCCTCTGCATCCCCGTCCCCAGCTCTCTGCCATTCATTTTCAATATACTCCACTACTTTTTACAAGCTCTTATAAAGAGCTTATAAAGTTTTACGAGGACGGCGGCTTGTTGCGCTGCAATCAGGCGTGACGTTAAAAGACACGGCTGACGCAAGGCGATGGAGAATGCCGAACCGATAGTGCCAGTGAAGTCTTTTTAATGACTCTTTTAGGCCCGTCAGCCAAGCGTTCTTCATGTACACACGCAGGGTGGCATGGCAGGGGGGCAGCACAAGTGCAGCAGGCTTTACTGAGCCCCCGTGTTGGCCAAATGGAGCTGGCTAATTATAGCAAATAAACTGCACTGATCTGTACCATTAGACAGTCAGTAATGAAGCAGAGTGGAGGGCTGCTGTGACACTGATGAATAGCCGAGTGCAGCACTCCCTGGCCTTTAGTTCAGCACTAACAACGCAGACTTCTGAGGAAAGCGCGAGTGCATTAAGACAAGAGGCATAACAAGGGTTTCGGAGATGAGATAAATAGAGACAAAGGGGATGTGACGGAGTGGAGGGAGGAAAGACGAGAGGAACGACAGAGAGAACTTGATGGGGGGAAAGATAGAAAGCAAAGCGCAAGAGGATGTAGTTAGAGTGAAAATGTGCTTGTAGGCCTGTGGGTGTGTAGGGCAGAGAGAGAGAGGGAGAGAGGGATTGTCGAGATGCTTAATGTGCTGTAATATGGGTCAGGGGCAAAGAGGTCCCACTCTCCCTCTCTCTTTCACTCTCTCCCCTCCACTCTCTCGTCTAAGCTCCTGTAATGTTTTGTGTTCTACTAATAGCTCGCTAAAGCCGCCACTTAGGAAAATTCAAATAACAAAAAAACAAAATGCCTCAGATGGAGACAAACATAAAATCAGAGCCCAAGGGCCCAGTGCACTTAAAGATTAATAGACAGCCTGCAAGAAAATGGAGTGACCTTATTGCAGCATCGGACTACAAAGAGACACAATTGCAAGTACACACGCATATACAATAGTCTCTCTCTCTCTTACACACACACACGCACTGATTCTCACAGAGTATTGTTTTGAAGCAAACCTAATGAGCAGAATCAATTAAACATGCGTTTCAGAGGAACATGAGTTTGGCAATTTGCGGCAACTGGGTTTAGTGCAAGGTGGTCTGCTGCATTCAGAATGAAAGGCGGCTTGTGAAGAGCTGTTACGGCCGTACGGTTTGCGTAAATATGAAAGACAAGTCAATTTATGGATTTTTCATCACTACTCACCACTGTGTGGAAACGCAAAGAGTGCCATTAAGTAGTCAATAGATTACATCCACAATCAAAAAGCCTGTGAAAGCCAGGGAAGTGCCTGGTGCTTATCTCGAAAGCCTGTCTGAGCTCTAATGAGGTTGATATCTGACTTGCTCTCTACTTGAAGCTTGAACACAAATATTATCTGCTCTGTTGAGGTTTTTACACTCATCTATATTACACTATTGGCAGCTAAACAGGGTCTAGTAGGTGATGGCCAAAAGCCATTTTAGTTTCAAATATGGAAAGCAATGCACTTGACTATCAGCAGATATAGTGAGCGATATAGGGTTTTCTCCATCATTGATAAATCTTGCTCTCTATTTATGACTAAGCGTGAGCTAGATATTTTCAGGGGCTGGTTAGCTGGCAACCCAGGTCACAAAAATGGACAAAAATGGAAGAAAAAAAATAAGCTGATATGATTGTGTCAATCTTCTGTCTAGTTTATATTTGGCCACAGGCTCCAGAGCAAAACAGCCAGATCCCTCTGCAACCTGCCAGCCCACTCACCCTGCACACCTCTGAGTGGCTGTCTGCCTCTGCCCATCTCCTCTTGCTGCTTAGTGCCCAGGGCCTCCGTGAACTCCACTGGCTGTCTACAAGCTTATAAGGTCTGCTTTGGACCTACACTGGGTTGCCACGGAGACAAGAGTGCAAAAGGAAAACATTTCAATCATTCAGTGACAGAAGATACTTATATATAAAAAAAAAAAAATTCAAAGCCAGCGGGTGAGATAGGAAAGAGGAGAAGAAGTTATCGCGGCTTCTTACCAGGACATAAGTGAAAGTGAGGATGATAGACTTTATCAAGGGACACACAAACACAAACACAAAAACACACACACACACACACACACACACAACAGCCATATGTGGTTTTCAGCAAATGCGAATAACAAATCCTCCCCGGATGCCATGATGTGTCTGTACATCGTATGTGCATTGTTGCGGAATCTCACATAAAGGCCAAAAGGTCTCAGTCTCTGTGGTGTTTATTATGAGCGAGTGGACAAACACATACTGTATGCACACACACACACCCACGCACACAAAATAAGCTATCCCCACAGTTGCCAGTGACACCCAGAGGCAGCTGCTCCAATCACAGTAGAGGAGATAAGGAAGCTTCTCTGAGCTGCTGCAGAACCACAACTGTCACAGCTGATGTGTCACTGGGGAAGGAATTAGAGAGAGCACGTAGGGGTCGCACGCTTCCTTGAGCCCCCCTCGCTCATTAGCATACATTTGTAAACAAAGAAAGAGAAACGACGAAGGCCCCGGAGCCGGGCTAACGCGTTGTCACGCCGTTACCGAGAGTCAGAGTGGAACAGAGCATCTAAATGAGCTGAGAGCGCTAGAGGAGACCTTTCTGTGATAATTCATCCATCTTCTGTGCTCCTGACAGCTGAGCTGCTGCGCTGGGAGACAATGAGAGAGGAGCCTGGGGTGTCGGCATCCGGCCTGCATCCAGAAAAGAAAAAAGATGAAGATAAAAAAAAAAAAAAAAAATACACTTGATAAACTTGAGAGTTTGAGACCCTAGCTTTAAGTCTTGTGGCTCCTTGTGAGCCAGATACAAAACGAAGGGGAAAAAAGACATTTTTTCTTGAGGGATCAACAAGAGGAGACGCAGAGGTGTGAGGAAAAGAGGGAGGAAGAGAAAAATGCAGCGTTTTGCTACACCTCACTAAGAGACAAATACTATTTTAGAAACCTCAAAACACTTGAGACAAGACTGACCCCTAAATAACCCTATACTCTACCTGTCTCTTCCTCTCTCTCTCTCTCTCTCTCTCTCTCTCTCACACACACACACATTTCTCCATCTGCCTCTCTTCTCTCACCACCTCATTCCTTGCTACTCTTTCTATACACCTTTCATCTTTTCTGCCTCTCTTCTTCTCCGTCTCTTTCAGCTGCTCTCAATCACTCTCTGCCACCATCCGAGGTGTTGGCAGCAATTAATACTTGAATACGGTTTCCATGTAGAATCCCAGTGTGGTCATTATTGTCCACCGAGTATCTGATTATCATCATCCCTGTAGGAGTCATTACCTTGCTGATCAAATCGTCCTTGCGCTGCAGATAAAGAGAGATGGAAGAAGACTGGTAAAGAGCGGAGGACAGACATAATGGAGAGAAACGGAAACCAAAAAAAGGAAAATGTTTTTTTTTTTCTTTAAAAAAGTGCTCGGATGGTGGTGGCAAGGGGTTACAATATGAGAATAAAAGATGAAAGAAGACAGAAGGGGGAAAATGAGGACAGAGGAAGGGGGAACAAGGGAGAGGGGGAAAGAAAAGGAAGAGGTGATGTGTTACACGCAAGGGAGGGGGAGAAGCAGGAGGAGGACAGAAACAATAATAGCCTTGTCTTATCACTATACAGTGATAAATTCCCTTCTCGTCCGGGAGTCAGCGCCCCGGCTGGGGCCAGGCCTGATGACAAACCACCTCCACCCTGCACTGCAGCCCTGGCTATTTATGATCAGGCAACTTGTACGAGTCGATCGGGGGGCCAGCTGGGCCTAGATTCGTCTTGGGTCAGTGTCGTCTCTCCTGGGCCCCATGACAACCTCAAATGGGGCCACTCTGTCACGTCTCATCTCCCACTCCTCTGCCCTCCGCGCTGACAGTCCCCTTCAGCACATCATCCTCTGGTTACTGGTGATAACTCAGTATTGTTAACAACTCCACAGTGTCTGTCCAGCAGGTCACGTGTGACAGCAGCCGGCGCCGTTCGTTCACTTTCAACCGACTCTCGCTATTCTGTGGACTAATTCAATTATAGGATTCTTTAGCGCATAGATCTTTCACAGTTCTTGAATAAAATAAAATAATAATACACAGAAACCTCATTACACAAGAATCCGCTCATTGGTACTGAGGAGGGAAGTGCCGAGTCAGCGTCTCTCTAATGAACAGTCCAATTACAGCAATACTTACAGTAGCAATTACCAACTTTTTGAGGTGCAAGATGTAAAATTCAATGCTTCTGCTGCGCTGGTGAGTGCCAAACAAGAAAACCTGCATGTCTAACAGTTCAGCCACATAAACAAAATTACGTAAACCCTAAGCAAACAAATGCATGAAACTGTAATAGAATTCTGTTCCTGCATCAGCCAGCAGCACGCCATCCATCCGTTCACTCACTCTTCCCGCTATGGAAATCGCCACCATCGTCTGCTGACCCCAAATCAGTCACAAAGGACAGAGAGCTCCAGCGAGCCGCACGCATGGGGCTCAGCCGAGCAATTAATCCATGCAGGCTGCTGCAATTGTTTGCATTTAGTTTCTTGTGTCTGTTTACCCGTTTACATATTCCTGCTCGGCGTAAATTATTCATGTGTGTTCCTTTCCGTATCCTCTAGCAACAGCAGAGACGGTTCACGCTGCGAATATGAAGGCAACAATGCAACACATTGATCGACATCACCGCCGATGGTTGGGAAATGAAAAGGGAGGGGAGGGAACCGGTGTAAAGCTGAGATACATTCACAATAAAAGAAGAGAGCGAGAGGGAACCTTGATCAAAACAGATCAAAAAACAGAACAACTCACCAGAAAGAGAAAGAGGGCAACATTTGTCTGTCAAAATTAAGACACCTGGGTAGTGCATTGTTTTTTTTGTTTTTTTTTACATGTGTGCATTTGTGTTGTGACTGTGGCCAGCAACTGTCTATTCATTGATCAAATGTATGAAACACTGCATTTCTTTGTATCTTAGGCCTTCATGTTGTAGTTTTAACAAATATCACAAGCAGAACAAAACAAGCAATAAACTATTCATTTCCACGACAAGTTCTCTTCCTGTCCTTAAGACTGTCTACATGATTCTTCATTTAACTTCTGACGTACAATCCAGGTCACATCCCATCACAAAAAAGCAGTATCAACTGGATGCTTTGCAGTGAATGTAACTGACTATGAGGGTTCTAGCTTTTGTCGAGTACAAAAAAGAAATAATAAATTAAAGTGTAGTTTTTAACAGTGAAGTAAAGTTTGGTGTTACTCAAATTCCACTGAGACTTCACTTTTATTGGAGGGTGACACCACTCGCATCGATTCTGGTGGATACACAACCTCCGCGAAGATGCACCCTTCGAAGTGATAAATATGCAAATGCTGGCATGTCTTATCACTTTCTTTGAGATTCTGATTGTGATTCATAGTAAGATTCAAAACCCTGCGATACATCTAGCATAATCCATTAGTTTCCCGAAGCTGAAAGAAAAATGCATTTATAAACATCAAAGAAAAAGGAAAAGAGATGAAATTGTTGAATCAAACTAGAAGGAAAATTAAAGCTGTGTCTGAATCGACAAAGTGATGTGATAATTCCACCTCTGTTTATAAGGGATCATGTCAAGGTAAGTAAATGGTGTCACAAAATCATTTGAATGTGTTTAATTTAACAAATGCCCAGTCGGTAAGTGTTTGAGTACAGACTGAGCATTGATCGGTGGGTTTACCACTGATTTGCTGAGTCACTTTACAACATGTCCAACATGATGTGAGAACATCTGAGGCTTGTGTGTCTTCACAGCCTTGGCAACATCACTAACAAACACAAGAGGACACACACACACACACACACACACACACACACACACACACACACACAGCAAAGAATAGACTGGCAAAATGCTGACAGACCGATGTACTGTAAGATCAAAAACTCATTTAATTTCACTACTTTACATTCATCACCTTTCACTTTAACCGGATACCATTAGGTCATGGAAGCCAAGATTTACAGTCAACATCTTGCAGACATATTTTTTAGTATGGCTGATGTGAGATTACTTCAAAGTGAGCGTCATTAAGTATTTCATCTTTTGATGAAATGTTTATGTTGAGTTATGGAAAATGAATGTGCAGTTTTCTTAATGGGTGAAAAGCCTGAATCATGACAAAAGTGGATCTGGGAAAGGCTTACTCACAGACTTTCAACACCAACCTACATGTATATGGAAGACTGTAAAATAACTGAAATTTAATGATGTACAAATGTTTCATCCTGCCTTCTTTTAAATAGTTATCTAAAAGCAAATATAAAGAAACAATGACACATGTTTTCCTTTTTGATTGTAAGCAATTACTTTGTATGCTTGTTCATCATCAGCACTTGACGCCAACTGCTGAGTTATTTGATTTGTCACTAACAACAACATTTGTGTTGAAAAAACTAAGTTGGATATACAGTAGGGTCCTTTAAGTGTATTATTAATGCACTCACAGGACCTACAGTATGTAAACCTATATGCAGAGCAGTGTAGGACCCTATACTAACACTGACTCATGTGTGAGACCAGACCTCATTATATTACCTGAAGTGTCTTCTCCTTAGATTTCTATTCCAGAGGCGGGAGGGAAAGGGGAATGAGAAAAGGCAAAGAGCTGCCACGGTTTATTCATCTGTGACTGATGCGCAATGTGTCATGACCCATATCTGAACTCTGGTCAATATGCAGCCATTCATGAGCCACTCAGCCAAGCAGCGCATACCTGATAGGAACCTCTGTAAACACAGAAATTACACACAGACAGATCCTTCCTCATCCTGTTTAACCTTGGGCAAAATTAACAGGAGGGAAGCTAACGACTACCGATGGACAGAGAATGTCCATCTATGAACCGCAGCCTCTGCTACCAGAGACTGTGCAGCCGTCTCCCCGGACAACCAGTCATTCACCCTGTAGGAGGATTTAATGTTGAAAACCATCGCCTTGGGCAACCACATTGACCCGAGTATGAGCTGGAGGCAGAGAAGCATATTTCAATCTGTTACCCTTAGCAACACTCAGCACACTCTCCTGTTGTCGATGTACACACCTACTGTAAAGCCAAAACAAGCCGTCCCCCGAGTCGTGAGCTTGTATTAACCTGAGAGAATCTTTCCATTCTCTTCCTTTCGATCGCTCTCTCTCTATTGCAACTTTTGTCAATGCCTGATTTTTCTTTTTTAGTATCTGTTCAGCAGCAAAATCCTATTTTCTTCACGCTTAGTTATAGAATAGCATGAAAATTTGACAGATTGATACAGTATATCAATGTAAAATATTATAATTCGCAAGACTAAAAGTCTGACATTAGTGGACATAAAGCCTCTTTGATTGTGGGTATGAATGTCAAATATTTGTTCACAAATATTTACAGTGGAAAATCTTGAAGATCTTCATGATATAAATCTGAGGATTATATAAAAGATTAGCGCTGAATACCATCACTTTATTGAGGTGAAATTTTGATTTATTCCACATACTGTGTCGACATGAGCCATCCTTATTCGCCAGACGTCTAATCGCAGCTTCACCTGATCACTGGCACAAAGTCAGAGGGCAAAACAGTTCTGCAAGTGACTCTACCTAATCATTCACTGATCTGACACACTTAAACAGGAATTACGCTGTCTTTAGGGCTCACCGCTATCCAATTAAGCCATCAGCCCGTTTCAAACAAGCTCCTGAAATGTGATCGCTGCATGCCAAAAAGGAAGGAAAGTCTCTTCACTCGCCGAGCGCTGCAGAGAGAGACACTTTCGCTGCTAAACACAAATGCTTATTCTTCTTAAGTGATTGCGTGCGTTCTGAAACGAGCTCTGCGAAGACAGAAGACATACAACTGTCACGGACAACACAGCAGTGTGAGAAGCATCGGGGTGCGCACAGATGGAGCCTGTGTCGTTGCTCTACTGTTGCTAAACATATCCACTATGCATGAGGAACAGTGGAGCAAAGAGGGCACAGACCACAGCGCAGGATGAGGGTTGTGTAGGTGGATAAGAATGACAGGGACAGACAGACACACCCAAATTCACAGTGTGCGCTTACATTCTGCAAACATATAGTACAGAGCCAAATCACTTATGTGCAATTAAATTTGACAAACACACATTGTAAAAGAAGGGAGCAGTGAGAGAGATTGAGGCAGTGGGCGGGATAATGCTCGGAGCGCAAGACGAGCAGGGAGACAGACAGTGGGAGGCGTGAAGGAAGATAAATGGCAAGAGACAGAAGAGGCAGGAAGAGGCTGAAGGAGCGAGACAGGGAGAGAAGAGGAGAGGAGGACAGTGGCAAAAGTAATGAGATGAGAAAGAGGGTGACCTTAATCAGCCACTCGTCTGGATGTACGCGCACAAATACACACACACACACACACACACATATACATTCCCATTCACACTCCGAAATACCTACAAACCTGGTGGATGCGTGTTTGCACAGCAGTACTCTCTGTTTCATTACAGGCCCATTTCCCCCACCTAATACCCAGACAGCAGCTGGCGATAAGGACTCTCCTCTGTACACAACATCTCATTTGAGCAGAGGAAATTGGAAAGAAGAGGAGAAAGGAGGAGAGCCACAGAGAGGTGAGAAGGAGAGCAGATGAGGGGTAAAAGGACTGCACGGAGGAGAGGAGGACAGTGTGGAGGCGAATGAATGTTTGCCGGAGCAGAGATAAGCTCCGGCCCACCTCGCGTAAAAAAGGCAAAGGTGTGAGTCTGAGATTGGGGGATGAGTGGAGGAGGGAGTGGTGTAGGTGAGGAGAGCAGTAGGCAGAGGTAAAAGGACATGGTGAGTGATGCAAAAGAGCAGAGGAGCTAATTTTCCACCCCTTCTTTTTTTTTAAATATATTTCTTCGCAGCCAAATGAAAAATGTGGTGTGGGAAGGTCTCCACAGAAAGAGGATTAGATGGAGAAAGCAATCACATAGGGGTAGGAGAGGGACAGTGGAGACATAGAAGGAAGTGGATGCAACACCAACTCCAGAAAAACTACTTTATAGGGTCAAAGAAACAAAAACAAGCAGTAGTGGTGCATACTGAGCGGCAAAAATGCACGTGATGCTCACTCCTCAGGACAACAAGCCAGCAGCAATCACACTTTGGTCCGTATCGAGGGTCGCAAGGAAACATTGGGGAGCGGGGGTGACGATATTACTCATAACACCGAAAAATGTAATGACTCTGAGCGTGCGTCAGGGGACACGAGTAACACCAAAAGCCAGCCAGGAGCAGAGCAATGTCTGTGTGAGGAAAACAGAGAGAGGGGGGGAGTGAAATTATACTCATACAGCATCTGTAGCCATAAGGAACTCAGCCCAATTTGTATTCATCCATGCAAACAGGGGCAAACAACTGAGAAGGATGGCAAACACGCATGTACACACTGCAGGGTTCTCGCTCTGGGCGCGCAAACACACATCAACAATACAGTGAGAGCAAGTAAAAACAAGCCCACAAACATAGGCACACAATAGGGATATCAGAACCAAAACTTAGACACCAAGTTGCTGCTAAAATTATTCAAATGTTGTTGTTTTTTACAAAACAGTTAGATACCAAAGGTACCGGAGATGTCACCGCTACCTGAGATGCAAATCTCCTGGGACTGAAAAGGGCAGTACAATAACCGTACAAGTGCAAGTCTGACATCAAAGACAAGAACAAGGGAGGCACAGAAAACAATAACAACACATGGAATGACGGGTGCAGCAACAGGTTCACCGCAAAAAAAGAAAACACAAGAAGCGAATGGAGCCACAGAGCATTTCAAATGGAAGCCGTAAACAGCTCAAACTTAGATTCAGTTGTTAACTTTATACTGCCATGTCCTCAAACTGTTCACTTACACTGAAATGTTACTGTTCTTGTTTGTGAATTGCAGCAGCTGATATCTGTTGCATCGGTTCAGACACTGTTTCATGAAGGCTCAGAAATATAGACTGTTTAGGGTAAAATAGCATCAGTCATTACAGCTCAGTCTGAGAAATATAATGTGAATTGCATATACTGACTTTATGGAGGTATAACCAACTGTACTGGCTGCAGCATCTGTTGCTTTCTGTTTTGTTTTTTTTAAATGTAATTTTGCATTTGGTATTGAGAAATGAAATGGGTGAAAGAAATGTGCTTAATGTAATTCATTTACATTTGTTTATTTGATTTTTTTTTTTCATATTAATTTCTTGTAAGTTTCATCTTCTATTGCCTTAAAATAAATATATCTAAGCGAGTGCAAGTTATAATACTTAATGCTCTGGGTGAATGAATTCCAGCAGTAAATTTAGACTCTATGCCTACAAACAAATCTCATTTCCATGAGATTTACCAGCCTCCACCCATCTGTTCCCGCTCTGTGCAGCATCCATCATGGGGCCTAATGGTGGACCGATACTGTCAAACGCTTTCCACTCAGGATGAATGGAGCACCTACTCACCACCCCTGACCATGCTAGCACTTGACACCAGAAACCAGGTCAAGTTCTCTGAAGATGGAGAGGGCTGCTGATCATCATGCACACACATTCACAAAATTACTCACACACAAACCTGCAAACACACACACACAGTCTATCTGTGTATTCAATTATAAGCTATAGCATGTTGCAGATGAGCAGAGGGCAGGAGGTAATTGCTAAATCTAAAATCAAGTGCAAATGCAAAGTGATTTGTGATTTGTCCCATGTATTTTACACGTCCCTTAGTGTAAAAAAAGGACAGAGTGGGCGGGGGTGGGGGAGTTAACATCTTACCGAGATGGCCTCAAACAATCAGGGAGACAAGATGTTCCATTATTATCAGAGAGCTCTACCACATGATTACTGGCCGGGGCAGCCAATTACATTGAAGCCATTATTGCAGTGATTTGTTGATTCCCTCTGTGTTTTCTCAGCCAGCTGAAAAGACAAACAACTGGCCGGATGCTGCCTGTCGGCCAGTTGAAACACTTGATTAGAGAGGAAAGGAGAAGTGGGAACTGCTGTGAAGCGATAGATCAAATCATTTGTCCATTTCTTCAAACATGCAGAGGGAGACTGAGGCAGATACACTGATTTCCAGCGTAATATCAAGGACTACAGGGAGTTGTCTGCTCAGCTTACTACTGGCGTTGGTGTTGCATTTAGGCACATTTAGCAGACAGAGGCAGCTCTTTGTCCTTGCACATTAGGCAGGCCTCAAAGCAAATCGCCCGACCACAAAAAACAGATACCGCAAATGTGAAACGTAAACTAAACCAGAACAAGAGACCTATACACAGTCTAGGAGGGAAGGGGGAAAAAAAATTGAAGCAAAGATGCAGACAGCATGTAGGACACGGCTGGCTGGCAGGCAGACAGAGAATCTCAGGGAACCATGTTTCTATTCACAAACACACACAAAAGGGGCTTTGGAGAGAGCCCTCGGAGGTTAGGTCTAATCCTGCTCCAACTCTCACGATGCCACTCAAACCTATTGTTCAGTCATGAAAAGCACGGGCAATCTCCATAAAGTGATGTGGAAGTGAACAAGGGTCACTGTTGTGTGTTGCATCTGTGTGGGTTTAAGTGCAGCACCAGAGAACCGCTGGTTATGGGGTCATGCTGAAGTCGTATTTCATTATCTTCATGGTGTTTATTTGCTTGTTACAGCACAAAGTTGAGATACAAAATCAATTAGGCTACTCTGTTGTAATTAACACACCCCTACTCCACCATAATGGTCCATGTTATACAAACACACTAAAAAGAAGCTCTTACTTTTAATGGTAAACTAAAAGCTGCTATAATCAATATTTCTACACTAACAATCAATCATGTGTGCAGAGGGTGTTCCCCTAGATCTATATTCATTCATTCAATTCCAGCACCTTTTGGCTCATTGTTTTGGTTCCACATTAGTGCCCATTCAAAGACCGGGTTATTTTCCCTGCAATTCAATTCAAATAAACCATTTAGCCGTCCCTCAATAGACTATCAGACTCATCCCTGACTGTGAGAATGGCAATGCTTCAGCTTTGATTGAAGGGGCTTCTTGTAAGTTTTGCTACTGCTACGTGGCCTAAACGTTAGTGTTGATAGCTTGACTCAGTCTTTCCAAGAGCTTCAGCTATTGTTACACTCAGAATGCAAGAGACTGTAACACAACCTCTCAGCTACTCTTCAACTATTTTATGGCAAACTAGATGCTAAACTGTGACATGACTAGGGATGGGTACCGATACCCGGTTCCTGGGAACCAGTACTGGTGTGCAACAGTACTTGTTTTCGATACTTTGTTGCGTGTATGTGTAGTAATTGAAGTTATTTTGTTTCTAAAAAAAAAAATTTTTAAACTTGTGAATTTTGAATATTTATTGTTTTGGTTCAGTGTAAACAATCAAAGTCAGCATAATGAGGGGTCTTCCTTAATGGCAATAGCAAGATCCTGTTTAAAAGTGCAGTGCAGGGAGAGGAAGGGTTGTTGACAGACACAAGAGTTCTCAACGGGCTTGAAAATTAAAACCCAACCCATTGAAGCCCGTACCCGACGTGGTCTGACTCACTAGCTTTAATTCTCTGCCTGAACCCGGCCAAAAAAAGATGAACCAGCATCTGCTAGGCTGAAATATACAAATGACAAACGTGATGCTACACTCACAACATTTCTACCCCTGTCAAGTAAACAGCTGTCACGGCAAAGGTTATCCCCTTTAACAATTTTAACAAATGAAATACAATGCAAACAAGTTTGCGATGATCTGAACAGTACTAACGTTTCTCAATAGTGAGAAAAAAATCTAATGTAAATGAGCATGAATACTTGTGATCATGTGATCATCAATGAAACATACTCTGCAATTATAGGTTGTGACTGGCTAAATGTGGAAAAAATAACCTAAAAATAGTGGTGTGGACAGAGCAGCCAGCACCCATAAGTTGTCTTGAAGCGTATCCACATTAGGCTGGACATGGCCTCAGAGAGTTTGGTGTACAAAAGGTGAATAAGAATAGATGGCTCTGGGGCCTCTCTATCCGCTCTGTAAAGAACAAAGAGGTTCTATCGGCCCTCATGACAATACGTTTGTAAGGCAGTATATGTGATAAGAGTTGAAAGAAAAATGAAAGAGAGACAGTTTCAAACCCCTGAGGCCTCCAGTCTAGACTCCAGCACTAGCACCCCACTAATCATATTATCTGTGTTTCATTGTGTGTGTGTGTGTGGTTGTGGTTGTGCGTTCTGGTCCCACCAGTGGTACCTGTGTCTGTGTGTGCACCTCCCAGCAGCACTAGCTCAAAGTCAGGGGCGTCTCCAGTTCCCACATAGGAGTTAAACCACTGCTTCACTGTTTTTCTTTCAAGATTACAGACAGCCACCAAGTCCAGAGCCTCTCTGATTCTCTGCTTCCCTGTCACCCGGGGTCAGGGTTAAGTAATTGGCTTGGCATAGACTGCTCACCTATTCAGAACGGTAGGTCAAAGCTAAATGGGCACCAGTTCAACACACTGTAATGTCACTATGAATCTTAGCATCTCAGCATATTTTAAGTGAATGCACTTGGGGGTTAATCGGTGGGTATGTTTGAATTTTTTTTATATCTGGGAGATCTACTTCTTTAAGATCACACATTTTTCTGCATCAGGCGAATTGGCCGAGTGTGTGTCTGGTGGGCAGGATTTCATTAAACGTCTGGCTCCCATCTGAATTGCTGTTCGTCTGAGTTCAAAGCCATCGATTTGCACACCGCCTCCGCAGAAAACAGAGAAGAGAAAAAAAATGCCACATGCAGAATCAAGTCCCCATTGATTCCCTGATGGCATGAAAGAAACCTTGGCACGTATAGTGTCACACAAGAACAGTTAGCTCCTTCCTTCTCATGATGGGGGTTTCTAATCAACTTGACAAGCCGGCAAAACCGCCATCGCACGATGCAGCCTTCTCATCATGTGCGTATGAAAGGCTGAGGGTGCTCCATTGCTGGCATTTCACAGACTTTACCTCATCCTGTATCTACCCAGCATTAGCGGATTATGATTCAATTCTTGAGAGTGGTCCTACAGTGGAAACAGCAAGGCAATAAATGCATAAAAAGCTGGCTTACCACAATTATTTATGTGTTCATGTAGAGTAAAATCTGGGATACAGGGGGAGTCAATGCCTTATCTAAATTGAAGAATAGCAACATGTGGCCCTGCTGCAGTGCCGCTGAGCAAGGCACAATATCCCCACCCACCCCAGGGATGAAGTGCTTTCAACAATAAGGCTGAATATTAAAGGAATAGTAGCATTTTTTAAAAGTGGGTTTGTATGATCTACAAATAGCCCCTAAGTACTTTAATTGCAGTAGAAGACTCTCTGCACTCCTCCCGTTAGCAACGCCAGCCCATAGCCCTGCCCAGAGATTTACAACATACATTGTTGTGAATGGACCCAAAGAAACGGCCTATTTTCGCGGCCTAAAAGAGGTTTTACGTGAAATAAAATACACAGTTCCGCATTGTTCGCAATAATATAATTTTTTCCAGCCCTTCAAAGTGCAGGAAAAACGCCGTTTTTATTTGGACCTAACCAACTCATGTATCCCTCCGCCCAGGGTTAGCGCCCGCCGATCAGCAGTTGGTTAGCTCCAAATAAAAACTGCGTTTTTCCTGCACTTTGAGGGGCTGGAAAAAATTATATTATAGCGAACAATGGAACTGTGTTTTTTTTTTCCAGGTAAAACCTCTTTTAGGAACGAAAATAGGCCGTTTCTTTGGGTCCATTCACAACAATGTATGTTGTAAATCTCTGGGCAAGGTTATGGGCTGGCGTTGCTAACGGGAGGAGTGCAGAGAGTCTTCTACTGCAATTAAAGTACTTAGGGGCTATTTGTAGATCATACAACCCCACTTTTAAAAAATGCTACTATCCCTTTAAGTGACTTTTTCTGTCGCACATGTCATAGCATCTCTCCAAGCTGGATCATTAACCTATGTGGGGCTCCATATTAAACATCAGCTGGCCTACTGTCAGCCTGGGCACCCCACCCCACCCCGCACTGAGTGCTAGTCAATGAGCTAGCGTGCTGATAAATGCATACTGGGATGGTTCTCATTGTAGAAATATCGGCTGATCAATGTTTGCGGCATGATTATCACGCAGGACTTTCCACAGAGACAAATATCTACTGGTGGTGATCTGTCCTCTTCGGCTCACAGGTTTTTACAGCTTTTTTTTTTTAAATGACCTTTCAATTTATACATTTGTTAAAGCCCATGGTAATTTGTCCTCACATTACTATGGCATCATATCACACTTGGGCTAAGAATGTCACATCTTGAACGAGAAATAAAAGACAGCACTGTGGTCCACGGTTACATCATCTGAGTTCCCTTCCTCTGGCCATGATGTGTTTCTGTGCCACCCAATGGGAGGGGGGGTGGGGTGACAACGAGGGGGCCACAGAGGGCAAACCCAGCGAGGAAATCAGAGCTCTCTTTCTTTGTGTGATTCAATATCGTGCTTGTGTACCCATGAATGGATGCCAAGACATTTGAGTTCACAGCCAAGGAACGAGCCGAGGCCTCGCCCGGCTTTTGAGAGGACGACGTGGACGTGGTTGCTGCGAGAGCTGTGGCGCTTACGAACACACATAACACAGCTGATAGGGACATGAGAAAGAAAAATAAGGCAGGGAATTATGAGGTGAAGTCACTAACAAACAAGAACAGAACAGGAATCCAGAGAGATCCAGGCTGTCTTTACAGAAATAATTATATGGCAGTGTAAACAAAACCCTTGTGCTGTTCAGTCTGCCAGAAGCCAGAATTAAGAGGATTGGCTCTGCCATTGACACTGGTTGAAAAACCTTGTTACATCCAGGGTTCTGGAGACATGGAGTAGGTCTGATCTGAAAGCTGTGCAGATAAGGGACCTGCAATTGTCACCTGAGGAAATAACTGTTTTTAAACCTGCACTTTATTCTTCACTCCAAGCAGTGGGCTGCACAAAACCTCTAACCCCGTCTGCTCACACTCGCCGACAGGCCACACGTCAGTGCACATATCCCTCTGCGCTTCTGCTGTTCTCGGCTTGGCAAGTGGGTAGGAAAGGGGAATTGTGAATTATGAAATTGGATTATGAGTTCGGGAATTCACTGAGCCCCATATTGTCTGTCAGATGCTCCAGAGAATATTGGGGAGGGGAGAATATATTATTTTGGAGAAATGAAATAGGACAACTGCTGAATTGATGCTGGTGAAATAAAATAAGTCTGTGCTTTATAGGGCGATAAAGAAAGAGAGATTTTGCACAAGCAACTGCCTAGAAGAGCTTAGAAAAACCATTAAGTGAATGAAGAGCAGGTATATTTATATTTATGTTGCCAGAAGCATGGGGGTGTCTCTCTCACGCTGCGCTGTCGCCATTCTGCCTCCATTTTTCTATTAAATAGTCCAGTAGTCTCAGAAACTCATTGAATATAATACATGCTTTCAAAGAGAAATTTGCTGGTGGATATTTGTCAAGAATGTGAGTCTGACGCGACCCGCTGCATTGCTTTGCATGAGAACAGCGCCTGCTACATGGGTTAGCTGCTTGGATTAAAAAAAGTAGTGTGGCATAATGAGAATTACAATGGTTTTATTTTGCCACTTGCAACTGATGTTGTTTGTGCCTTTGATGCGCAGAGTAACCAGACAAAGGAAGTCTGTAGACAGGCATGCAAAACATTAGGGTCATTAAAAAACACTTCTTATAACCCCAGAAACAACAACAACAACTACACACAACCCACGTGCACATACAGCAGTCTTAATTACGTGATTTCTTGAGTGGGCTACAAACACATCTTGACGTCTTAACTCCCAGATGGCCGTGAGAGGAATGTTGGTTACCGCATGATTGCATCTGTGTGTGTGTGTCCATAGAGCATCTGCACAGCACTGCATGCTACATGTGTCTGTCTGGCCCCTGAAGCCCTCTCATCAGCCTAACTCTCAATTAGTGAATCAGAGACATTTAAAGAGAAAACGCCACAGGGAATGCTGGGAGAGATGGAGCAGCAAAGGAAAGACATTTTAAATAAAAGAATAAATAAAAAGGGGAAGCATAGGGGAGGACGCATGTTGGGTTAAGTAGCTGAAAGCCAATTGTCACATGCTTAAACACTTTGGGTACGCTCACCAACAGACATGCGTGTTAAATGACACATTTTAACTGCACCTATTTTCTATTTTGTGGGACTTATGGTACAATATTTAAAAGAAAATCAACCTGTATTTGTTTAATGCTGAATCCGCTTAAAAATAACATAACAAAGCCTACTTCAGATTTACCCTGCTACTGTTGTCTTAACATGCATTCTCCTTTTCCTTTCTCTTAGGTGACTCGTCAAACTACAGCATGAAAGAAAACAAGACGAAATCAATTACTGAAGAGGAGAAGATGTCGTCACACAGAAAGTAGCCTTTGTGGTTCATAATGCAATGAGCAGGGGGAAAAATGCATTCCTGTGGTTGGATAGTAAAGGTTTTTTTGTTTGTTTTTTGTTTTTTTAAAGAGAATCAGTGGGGAGGACGAAGCAGACAGGATACAGTAAGTGACATTTTTCCAGAGAGAGGGACAGTTAGTCAGCCAAGTTGGGTTTGGATCCAGATTATCGCCTCACATTCTCTAGAGTTGAAATATTACACAGAGGCCAAGCACTCGCTGTCACTCCGAAGCCTTTGTTGTTAACTGTGGGGCAACAGTGTAAGACAGGCCGGGACTGCTTCTGCTTCCCAGAGCTGTTCAGGATTCAGCGAGAGTGGCAGGTTAAATAGGCTCTAGCTCTGGTTGTTAATTGGTCACAGGCGGGTCCTGGTCCAAGCTTTAATCAGCTATGAAATACTTTGAGTGGAGAAGAGAGTCCTTGTGGCACTTACTCCAAGTCGAGTTCAGACCTGCTCTACTGCCTCTCTCTCTCTCTCTCTCTCCTGGTGCTGATGGCGGCTACCACTGTCTGCCAACTCTCTGAACTATTGCTATAGAGGGCAGGACCGAGTTCTCTTCCCTGGTTGATTTTGGGGTGACATACATTAAAGCAATCACTACTACATAGAATGACCCCCGGAGCGCCACAGACCTCCCAGACCGACATGTTTCCTTTAACAAGAGGAGTTTGCAAGTTTACAAGTTAGTAAGTGAACGTTTCACCCCAAAGATTGACTCCTTACTTTATATTCTACTTTGACCTCATAGCTCCGGGGCTGCGAGACATATTTTTTCAAACAGAGAGCAGCAGGGGGGAATCTGCCGTTCTCTTGTATACCTCGAAAACAAAACAAAGGCGAAGGTTCGCTAGTTGCCTAAAAAAAAAGATCTAAGTCCTCATATATGTATCAGTCTGTTAGCACAGCTGTCTATTTACCTACCTATACCTATGCATGTTATATATTCAATGTACTTTGGAATTTCACATGCAAAACTCCGGTGCCTGACTATAACGCACAGTTTGCATTTTGCACAGTTTCCAATAGCTGAACATGTGCTACCAGCTGATACAGCACCAGAGCATTACAAAGAAAAATCCAACAGCTGTGTAGTATTTTTACACTAACCCTGTTTGGGTGCGATATGATTGCAGCCATTGTTGTATAGCTCAGGTTAAACCCTTTGTAAAACATGAACAAATACTGATACTGATTAGTTTTGATTACAAAAACCTTCAATTATGAAACTTCAACACTCTGAAAAGAAATGCAGATTCTCCAACACTTCCTTTGGGAAACTCTAAGTGATTTATTTTTGGCTTTGGCACAGCCTCTTGTTTAACATTTTGGATCATGGGTGGGACATTTAAATCCCATTGGGGAGAGCTTGTTGTTCTTCTCTGACCTGAATAAAGCGCTAAAGTTGCTGAGGGCTGCAGGCTTGTCTCAGCTAACGGGACGAGGTTGCGATCCCAGACTCCCGGATATGCTCAGTCAAGTAAAAACGACCACGTAGCATTTATGTGATGAGAGCAATGATAGACATTTTTAGCTTGACTTTATAACTAATGTCTACTTCATTCATCTTCTGAGCTGGCTGCTGCTGCAATGTGTGGATGTGTGTGAGAGTAAGCCTTGCCGTGTGTGTGTGTGTGTGTGTGTCTTGTCCATAGGGATGTGGTGTCAAACTCAGCTGACTCACATGTAGCTGTGTGAGCAACCTACTGACAGGAAAGTGTAGCAGCAGAAAACTGATATAGGTTGCAGGTAGTTTCACTGTCATTTATATAACAGCTTGAGCGCATACAAACACCTGCACGTGCACATACACATGCACAACGCGCTGCACCTATAGAAACGTGCACAGAGTTCATCTGTGAGGCACCCTGCTTGATTTCTGCGAAGTGTATCCAACATATCTTTTCCTATGTGTTCAGCGGGTTTTCTGAGCTGACGTTCACACAATCTGTGCATGTTTTTTTAATGACAGGAACTATCACATTCTTTGTCAGAGAGGCAATAAAGCCTCGGAGTGATGATGCTTAACAGGTCCCTATAGGTTCTTTAAATGCTAAAAATGTTAAACCCGTTTCAAAATGAATCTCTTGCTGCAGCTGGAGCTCGATATTCTCCTTCCCCTATTTGTCATGTCTCCTTCACAGCGCCTCTACCTATTTTCCTCGCAGCTGGAGCTCAGGGGGCAAAATCTGAATGCTTCCAGAGTCAGACTCACAACAGCTTAAATATGAGAGCACACAAACAAATCCAGCCCCTCAAATGTGTGTGTGTGTGCGCATGTACCCCCACAGGTGCGGACTCCCGCAACCCTGGAAGGAATAGAATCCAGGCAGCAAAACAGGAATCCGTTGTAGCATATGAATGAGCTCGAATGAGAGGAACGGATGGAACGGGAGTGCATGTGCATGTGTGTATGTGTTGTTGTGTTGTGTGTGGGTGCCAGCGGGGATAATATCCAACCCAGAGGGGGGGGGACAGCAGCCAAAGCTTGCAACAGAGCACAGGTGCTACATTCTACGGACACATCACACACAGGCATTATTCTCACAGTAGCAGCAGACAGTGAGAGGAGGTGGCGATGGGGGTGTTGAGGGGGTGAGAGTGACAGAGAGAGAGAGAAAAGAGAGAGAGAGAGAGAGAGAGAGAGAGAGAGAGAGAGAGAGAGAGAGAGAGAAGAGCTGCCTGTCTTGGCATGCTGTAATGATGGAAGGACACCACCTGCAGAAATGCCAAACCACACTCCAACCATAAACAGTGAGTGGTGAGAGTGGAAAACACACACACTGTGGCAAACAGAGAGAGGCACAACAAATGTCACTGTTCAGCTCACTGGACTCTAAAGACAAAAAACAACCTTTAGTGTGTCTTTTCAAAAGAACTAGACTCCGGCAATCATCACTTTCACTGCATAGTACTGTCACACAAACGACCTCAACTGGTGTGTGGACTGTGTTGGTGTTGAGGAGTAATTAAGTATTCTAGTCCTGCAGTAAGGACAGAGCACATACTGAGCGAGTTTTGGCAGCAGCCAAGCCACTACATTTCTGCAAGGACAAAAAATTCTCATGTGTGACTGCACAAAGAGATGACTTCAGTCAGTGAACTCTCTATTGTTCAATTACTATATATTTTGTGATAATAAAAATGAAGAGGAAGAGAAAAAAAAGAAAAGATATGGAGTACAAAAATCCTGATTTAGGTGAAAAGATGAATGTGAAAAAAATGAGCTGGCTGATAAAATGGTACTCGGATGGTCGTGGTACTGTATTTTCTCATATTTCTTCCCTAATAAATTCCTAACACTATTATTCAATCAGTATTGCTTTGTCATTGTTTTCAATTTTATCAAACAAGTAACCTAAATACAGAGGGATCTACCACCCCAGAAGACAATTACAGAAAAGGAAAGAAAAAATACACAAATATATAAAAGGATACGAATAAATAAAACCCCACTTGTAAAGGGCATCACAGCCGACAACAATAAGGGCCAGCCAGGAAAATCATGTTTGGAGTTTGGAGACTACAATTGCCAAAAGAAGCATGCATATATCCGATAAAAACAGTACAAACATAGTGCATACAGCTATATGCACAGATATACATGCACTTATATAGATGCTTTGGAAAAATAACCTATTGTTATTATTGTAATGATCATACACTTCTTATGAGACAGTAACAAGTTCAGAATCTGCAAACATCACGACTGTCTGAGAGCTATTCAGTTTGAAGCTTTCTCAAAGGATGGCTACATTGACAGTTGGTGCTGTGCCATTGGTTCTAGCAGACACAGCTCTGGTGAAACTCTATTACTTTAATCCATCTGAGTGAGGCCTTCACCTGCACACTGAATGAGCATGTTTCAATCCAGTGGGTGTAATGAACAGGATCCACTTCAGTCTGTGATGACATTGTTAGAAAGGCCAGAACTCAGGCTTAACAGCAAGGGCTTTGTGGCGACTGGTAGATTTTGTTTTTTTGTTTTTTCAGAGCACAAACCTACGTTAAGGGCACTCAGAGAAAAACAAACTAATCTGTGTATGTGTGTGCGTGTGCTTGTGTGTTTCATCTAACAAATGTGTGGGCTGAAAGCAGATTAGCTTGAAGAGGCATGTGAGATAGGGAGGAGAAGACAAGGCCTACTCTGTTATCACACTGCACTCGTGCTGGACAATTAATCAAAATATAATCAGAATCACAATATTGCCAAGTGCAAAACTGAAATCAAAGAGCTGCATTTTTTAATGAAACATATATAGAATAAGCCCCATGCTACAAAGATGCCGAGGCCTGTGTCAAGGAATATGCTTAGTTGGTACGAATAAGAAAAAATTGACATCAAAATTAAAAAATAAATAAATAAATAATTAAAACAAAAAAAAATTACCATCATCTGCCAAATAATGTCAATATTTTTCCTTCATATTATTCAGTCATACACTGCGCCAACCCAATTTACACAGTGGCCAACACTAATCTCTAACTCTGTCACTAATTTCAACTGTTTACATTTTAAGGCAGAAAAAATGTTTGAACCCAGACACAAAGACACACATACACACAAACTCACCAAGGTCTAAGGAGCTGCTGTTAAACTGCATTTTTTTCAACACTGAGAATCTCTATGTCTGGTTTTAAAATGACACTTTGAATCCCTCCCGTCACTGATATTGACTGCGTCTGTACCCTCATCATACACTCAGCAGATCTTTCACAGAATTCTAATAAGGACGTTTGTGCATTTGTGACAAGCTGCTCCAACAATGCATATTAACTTGGCAGGCAGAATTAACAGTTGATGTAATGGCTAATTAATTTGGCACTTTAACTGGTGAAAAATAAGTGAGTTACATGGGCGCACTTTGTCGTCCCACTGATTATGCCTGATACTATCTAATTGGAAACAGCGGAGAGGTTTTGGAATCGCAGCAGACGGGACCCACGGAGCTGCAAAGAGGTTTATTTCAAAAGAGCAGCGGCATGGGAGGATGTGGAATGCTGCAGTCCACACAGTGGTCCGAGGGAGACAAAAGCAGTTAGTCATGCTTTGCTGCCAAGCGCACAAAGATATTAGAAAAGGGAAAAACCCACGAGGGAATAAAACAGATGAGCAGGTCACCAAGAACAGCATGCTGGATTTATGGAAATATGTCTCGCGTCACTGTTGACATTTTTCGGGCTTTTAACTGGTCGACGATTGCTACTGTTAAAATGAAAACTGTTCCTTTTTGGATGTGACATGTTTCTCACACTTGGGACCTTTGTTAATATTCTCTTCATTCATGTGTCCACGAAATATGTCTATGATAAAACTTTAATAATATGCGTATAGCTGCATAAGCCACATACCAGCATGACTTCATACAAAAAGTAGCAATACGCATCTATCCTCTCCTTTACAATGTCAGTGCTTTAATGTCTATACGCCAAATAGTAATTTTTATAACCTATAATGTGCTTTGTCTTTTTTTTTTTTTATCGTGTTGACCTTTGTGTAACATAATGTGCATCCTGAACTAAATTTTGTTATGTGCATTTTTTATTTTTTTGAAGAGAAGAGTCAGGGAGCAAAGCTTTTGTTATGCAGAGCTGAACGCATTATTTTTTATGCACAACACAACACAACGTGAACTTCAGGTCAGTGTGAGTAGTGTGCCAACAAACATCCCACAGACAAAAGCACGTGCAACTGGGCATAATGTGGTTTTAATGTTGGGTTTTCTTTCCACGCATACTGTATACACAGTAATATAGATGTGTTTACATTCATGTTAACACATGCAACCTATCAAAGCCACTCGAAATGCAGTACATCGGAAACCTTGCTCTCTCCTCCAGCACTCAATAAATACAAGGCCGTGGCTGTTTTCTCTCTATTTCCTGTCCTTTGGAGCACAATCAGATGGTCAGAAAAAGTGCTAGACCGATGTATTATATCTATCGGCTCACAAACAGGGTGGGTAGCAGCAGCATGTTTGACAGAGAGATAATAGAGTTGAATCGTTTTGCTTTGCTGAGGAAGGTGAATCTCCATGTCCAATGCAGCCAGATGAAAAGCTTGTATTTGTACCACATCTCATTTGCAGATGTAAAAACAAATGTTGAAAAAAAAATAGAGGGTGGGAATGGATGTGTCATTTTATGGAGGGAGAGAGAGAGTGGAAGAGGAGGCTGATAAGGAAGACAGAAAGAAAAAAAATGAGCAACCTAGCCAGAGAGAAATGGGAGATGCCGTAAGAGGGTTGAGGAGAGGGTGGAAGGAAAGTGCGGTAACACTAAACACTACAATGGCTGCTCTGTCAGACCAAACGTTTTAGAATGCCCTCTCTTTGCCATCATGTAAACGAAGCCACGAAGCAATGGCCTTCGACGCTCAGAGAGCCCATGATTCACACATTGAGTTTCTTACCCTGCTGTCCTTTGATACAACACACAACTCTTTTTCAGATAACTGGCCTCTGGTGCCATTGTTACACTGCTGTTGTTGATCTTTTACAACATGTCATTTCATAGCCTTTGAGTTTAGTTTGTCCTTTTGCCACAACTTGTTGCTTTTAATGGCTGAGGTGGGTGTTGTGGCTGCCTTTTCATCAGCAATGTGTGAACAGTACAACTGACACAGGAGCAAGAGTGGGATAGAAAATGAGTCTATCAATGAGGGAAGTAAGGGTGAAAAGTTTAAACTGATGGTTAGCCTATCTAAAGATGAACCTCAAGCTTTACGAGATTTGAGGTGATTCAGGTTTGATACCCGACCAAGCTGGATCTCAGGACTGCGGTGCCCTTGGCTGCAGCAGTGGTACATTGAGAATATTGCCTGATATACTGTACTTGAGACAAAGTCAATAAAGACCGGGATTTAAGAGGGGTTTTCTCATTGGTGTCTTGAGGAACTGGCAGAAACCCAGCTGTGTAATTGGTAGAGACTGAGGCTGAAGGTGAGAGAAGTGGCCTTTCCACGGTGCCAAGGTAGAGAAAATCTAAAGGGTCCTTCTCAAAGCTTTTAACTGCCTTGAGTTTAAGGGTTAGGGTCAGAGGAAAATATGTTGATGAACTACCACAGACAGGTTTGTGTCAAGGTTTAGTTAGGAAACCATTTCAGTTGTGTGAAATTAAATTTGACCTCAGAAGACTAGAGATGCTATAAATTTGAATAAAATGCCCACAGTTAAATGGAAATAGTGATCATTAATTACATCTTTAAAAAAGTGTGGTGTTATTGTCAGACAGTGAGAGAACCATATTAATGATTTAAAAATCATTTGAAACAAGGCCAAATTTCACCCAAGGACAACAAGAGAGTTAGAGCTCCAGTGCTGATAATATTCCAAAAATATGCTGCTGGTTTAGTAGCTTAAATGCATCTTAGCTTAATTCTAAGGGACACCCACTCTTTTGTTTATTTGAAAACAGTCTGAACTTTCTTGACAGCCGGCTTCATAGCCTCTCTTTTTGCCTGCAACTGTTCCCCACAGCAGTTGTCACAACTAAAAACTGAGCTATTAAAAGTAAAATGTTGCCAGTGAAATGAAAAACAACAACAACTAAAAACACTTTTACTGATGAAAACATCAACAGCCATGATTTTCTTTCAATTGTACGAGCGTGAGGGAGACTCAAGAGGGATAAACAAGAACTGGAGTTTGGTACAATGAATACTAAAGCAGAGTATTTAATCACAGTGATGAAGAAGTTAATTTAATGAATATAATGTTAAAATTCAGCGCACACTGGCAGGGGTAGAAAGCAAGCACGCACAGTTATACAAACACAAACACAGCTCTTCAGTATCTTTCCTCATGACTGGCCACAAAAGGGGGAAAAAACAGGACAGTGTTTGACAGCCCTCAGAGAGCGATGCCTCGCTCCTTCACAAAGCAGCTCAAATGGTAATCAAGCTGGAAAGCAGGCCTTTGAGACGCAAAACAAAAGAAAGACAAAGTGCAGCCCTTGTCCTTGCTTTCTTCCCCTGCCTCCTCCGATACTCCTACGCTTCATGCAGGAAAAAAAAAACTTGACAGAGACAGACAGAGGTGAAAAGAAAACTTGGGTGGCAGGGGAGACAGAACTAGATGGAATATAAGATGGGGTTTAACAAAAATATGCTGCAATTATAAAAGAAAAGAAGCCAAGGAGGGAACATACACCACTGAGCTCAACTAACAAAAAGTTTCACATTGGGTGCTGTCAGCAGGGAAGCCCCATCACACCTGCTGTGCAGCGGTGGGGAACCTTATCACCCCTACCATCACGTTCAGAGTGTTTTTATCCTTTCAGATATATACCCAGATATAAAGCGCAGGATTTGGTTTTTATCTAAATGGCAGGTAGAGGTGTTAGTGAAAGTCATTAAATGTCAAAGTTAAGCAAACCTCAAACTCTTCCTCTCTCTGCTAAACTTCAGCCAAGATGATTTCTTTTTATATAAATGGAGATTAATTCTTCTCCCACCTCCAGAACGGATTCCACAAACATGTAAATATTCATAAGAGAGCGATGAACAGTGCGGATTCTCGTGGTAGTGATTTCAAAAGAACACGGGTGAAGAATGGAGTACGAAAGAAAACCACAGAGAGAGATGCACACGGGGACGGGCGAGTTGCGGTCAATTTACTGGATTTATACAGGCATATCCATTTTTATGACTTTGCAACAAAGCAGCAGAAAAAAGAGCCACAAAGCTGATTACAATGCAAGCATCATCCCTGTCTCCAATAATTCTGCCTCCTCTGTCTCTGAGGTTCGTCTGTCCCTCTCGCCTCTGATCCTTTCTCTGCCTTTGTTGCGAGCCAGCACAGCCTCGAGGAGAGGTGACCTTTTCCATTAACCACCACTACAGAAAGCTCATTCTGAGCAGCAGGGAGCGCACAGACACACACTCTTTGAGGATTGATTGAAATCCTGCAAGGTCTGGATCACTTACAGAAAGGCAACACCAGAGCTGATACAGCCCAGCCCCAGCCCCAGCCCGCGTAGAAACCCCTATGAAAGAAAATCCTTCCGCAGAGGTGGGGAGTAAAAAGCGGAACCGAGCTAGAGCACAGGGGGGGAAACTGACAAATCCCATCATGACAAGGATCATGATGGCCTACAGTCGATACTCCCACCTGACATCTGTCTCTCCGGCTCTCCCTCTTCTCTGAGTGTTTCTCATTCCTTAAAACTTACCACCAACTCGCCCTCTGCTCTCATGATTCACACTCCCCTCCTCTGTGTCTCCCAGCAGTGTGTCCTAGTAAAGTGTCCAAACTGTCTGGATTCGTATGAGCCTCTACTGAGGAAACTGGTCTTAATTAATTCTTGATGGCATTGTTTAACAAAGCCACTGCTGCATTATGAGGCATCCCTGCTGAATAAGCCGGCTACGCCCAATTGGCTTTTCTACAGTGAAGTTCACATGTCGCGTACACACACACATCCAGGTGGGAGCCACAATTCCATATTCAAACGGATTACTGTGAGGAGGAGGAGGAGGAGGAGGAGAGGGGTAGCTTGGTTTATTATGAGTCACAGCCACATCCTCTCCTGGTGCATCCTGCTGCACGTCCCACCTGTTGCGCGAGAAGGGTGTCCTTCTTCTGCTCCGTCCCTCCTTCCCAAATGCTCGCTCCCCCGTTTGCAGCGAGCGTGCCAGCGGGCAGACAGTGCCATCATTCAGCTGCTTCCTCTTCTGCTCGGCTAAACACTGGGGCTAAAGTGCAGACGGCAGCGAGATCGGGGGCGGTGCACGCTCACAGACACATGCAATAACACACTTGCGGAAAACAAACTACATTGCACATACGCTTTACCAGATCTTTTACACTAAATCTCTTTGTTTCACTCACTCTCTCTCTCTCTCTCTCTCACACACACACACACACACACACAGGCAGACAAATCTCCTGCGGCAAAGCCGTGGCACGGGGCCAGAACTCTCATCTGCATGGGGCAGAGCTGGTACCTTGATGGTGGCTTGTTAGGCAGGCCAACACAAATTTCATTAACCCCGAGGTTAACACACCCTCTGGACTTGTGTTTTTCCACCGTTTCTGCTCAACTCCCAACCAAGGCTCCGCTCGTCCCTCAATCCTATACCAACATCTGTTAATCTCAGCCACATTTAAAGAGTCGTGAAAGGCGCTGTGGGCATGTGAATCAAACACATCCTGAGTGTTAAATATTTTAAGGCTATTGTAAACAGAAAATGCTAAATTACCACCAAGGGGATAAGGGTGTTGCTGAGCATTACACATACAATGAAATGTGAACAAATGCACATAAGAAGAGTGCAAGGTATTATATTACACCCCCTCTTAATCCACCTCCGCCCAGCAGGTCCTACAGCATCTTATAGGCACATTGAGGATGTGGTGTGAGTTGTTGCGGGAGCATCGTTCATCCTCGCTGTGGAATTACCCAGGGAGAGAGATTTACTGGCTTGGTCAGATAAGATGTGTGACAGATTCATGACTGAGCCTCTGACAGTCCCCATCCCTGCTCCCCAGACGCCTCCGAACAATGGAATGACTGCCACATGTGTATGCTTTTACGACGCCGCCCTATAAATGAAATGTGATGTCAAAGAAATGACTGTTTCACACATTTTCTCTATATGGGTATTATTGTTATATTCAATCATTTCTAGACTGCAAAGACAGACGCAGAGTTTATAAAGGATCCAGGCTTCTGCAGCAATCACTACCATCTTGCGTGTGGAACTACATACTGATCAATGATATAACCATTAAACCAACCAAGCAGTGTGAGCATGAATAAGATAAATCACCACTCTAATGCTATGATTTCAAAGTTCACCCCTTTTAGAGACTTCTATCTCCATCTGATTAAAGGAGCTCATCCAAAGTGATACAAAGACCCCTCATCCATAAATGGAAGCAATCTCTAAAAGCACCACCGCCCACCTGAGTTCACACGCGTCCTCAGTCTAACATCCCCAAACCACTTTGTTGATGCAGACTTTCAGACTGCAGCCACTCTGGGCCATGTGTTTCTATAAAGGCAGGTAGATTTAGCTGTGTAAAGAAAAATAAATCACACACCTAAGATAATATACAACATGACTGAACTAGTTTGGTTTTAATTAAGCATGTAGGTTGTTTATGTCTTTTTGTTCTGTCCCACCCACGTCCATTAACAAATTCATCAAAGTGCACGTGGGCACCGAGCAGCTGCATTATTCACAAATCTGTGAAGGTAAATTGTTGCATGAATAAATGATAACATGAAAAGATGCTGTGTGTTAAAGGCGCTTACACACACACACACACACACACACACACACACACACACACCACACTAAGCTTGGTGTCTGTTACAATTCTGCCGCCAGAGTGGTTCTGGCCGAGGTAAAGCTGACCGACCGTGAGAACCACAAGAGCTAAAATTAGGGGAAGTGACATCGGAGGGCATGGTTACCATGACAGCGAGCCTGCCTGAGGGTGTTGCTGCTGAGATACAGCAACAAGCCAAATCCAACTGGATACTGGAGTGTAACTATATCCAAGTGTTTGTCGGTGTGTGTGTGTGTGTGTGTGTGTGTGTGTGTGTGTGTGTGTGTGTGTGTGTGTGTGTGTGTGTGTGTGTGTGTGTGTGTGTGTGTGTGTGTGTAGGTCAGTGTCAGTTCTACCTTTCTCTCGACAATACGACTCAAGTTGTTTTGTTTTTAAGTCTTTCCCTGGATATTTAACACAATCAAGCTTCCTTAAAAAGCCGTGAAAGCATCGCTCTCCATAAAATAAACTCTGAAAACATCCCATCATCCCAACAGCACACACTCCTCTCTCCCATATGCTGTCTCCATGGGCAACCAAGCAGCCAATCTGCCACGGCCCCTGAGACTTCCTCTCTCTGACTTCCTCCTTATCCCTTCAGAGCGGCGGCGATGTGAAGTGAACGCGTATTGCGTGGCGTTTTGCAAATACACACAGGTAACATATTTTGCGTTTGTGTGTGTGGGTGGTTGTGTGTTTGCGTTTATGTGTGCAGCTCTACATGTGAAATCATAGTTCATCAATGGAGGCCTGTATGCAGCAGCCTGCCTCCTCCTCTTCCCCCTCCGCCTCCTCCTGCTCAGTGGACCTGTTGATGCTGGAAAACAGGGGGGCTGTTGTACAACTGGGTGGCCGCATAAATGTGGCACTCATCTAATATGCACCGCAGCGCTGCCTGCCAACACACTTCCTCATTGAAATTCTGATTAAATAAGGCCGGTCTGGCCAGAGCGCAAGCTGAAAACTATTTAATTATACCTTTTTGGTTTTCTCCATCATCATAGTTTCAACAGCTACCTTTGCTTTTAAGACGGCATAATGAATGCCCCAAGAAACAGCCATACAATCATTAAATGTCCCGTTGCTCTTGCCCATTGTGCTGTAATTATATTTCTCTGACTGGCCTATCATAAACAAGAGGCATGCAGGATAGTAAATGACAGGTTTGCATGCCTGGTGAGGAAAACCCTCCTGAGCTACAGGTTCCTCTTCCTGCACAGATAACTTACAGGAAAGGACACATTTTCAACTTTCAGAGTTTTGTTAAACAATCAGCCCAAATTGTCAAGTTCCTCACTTCTCAAACTACTGTTCAGGTGTCATCATCTTTCTGAGATTAGATCTCCTTTCCACTCGTTTCCTACTCTCCTTCTCCACTTTCTACAAAATCAGAAAAAGGAGAGTGAACGTCTATCAACGCAGCCCCATCCTGTACCGAATGATTTAGAGGCAGAAAATGATGGCCCATTTCAATACAACTCTGGCTGTCTTAGTGCTCTGACTGATGATGGCTGTGAATCAAAATGCCCAGGTGACACTTCTGCGTGATTGATTTCTTTACATAGCAACCAAAGTGTGATATTAATGACCACATAAGGCATCATAAATGATGAGGCTTTCAGCAGGATGGGTTAGCGATGTCACGGCTCATTTAGATGCAGCATAAACGCTTTTAACACAAGATGAAGGCATTACTAGTCAGGTAAAAAACACAAACACAACTATTTGAAGCTGGGTCAAGGCAATTAACACCCGCCGAGAAGGCTTTTCTTTCGGAGCGGCACCAGATTCGTGTCAGACACTGCACAGCGTGGCTTTTATTTACCAGTGAGTCTGTGACCAGATTCCCAGATTTTTATGTCTTGCCAAGAGATAGATATGAAAAGGTATCAAAAGTCTTCTGAGGTAGTTAACGTGTTCAGCATTGAATGCCATGCTTGAATGAGAAGCATTGAGCAAATACAAAACAGTGTTGGTTCACCATGAAGGACTACATGGGGTGTCATTAAGAAGGCACGTGTTGCCTCATTACGTTGACCCAGGACCCAGCCAACACACTGAGGGTGAATGAACAAAACCACATCTGAAAAATAAAAGATAAAATCATCTCCTATAAACACGCCTCTCAAATCATTATTCATCATTATGTAGACGCAGCCTCAGTGGAGGCACTAAACTGAGATATTTCTATTGGTCACATGCCAATAAGACTTTCTCTAGTGAATGAAGCACTAGTAGCAATCTAGTCTGATATGTGCACTTGCTGAAGGAGAGAATTTGGCTGAGATAAATTTAATTTCCTCCAAAATGGGGACAGGCCGAATGGAAATTTAACAAATTGTCATTTTCTATTCAAATAAGGGAGGACTCAGGCCAAAAATGAAATTACATTATTTCTACCTGCTCCACCTCAGCGTTAAGAATCAATGAGGATTCCTGTGTGGAGAGAGTACTACCAGCCTGATATGAATATTTACACACTTCATAGAGCCCCATATTCAGTAATGGCTACATCTCACTTAGAAACGCTTGGTGCGAGAGGGGACATGTTATTCATAAGAGGTTAAGTGAGTTGACCTGCTCAGATGCCTGCTAAATGGAAGACAGTCAATTAGACACACAGACCAGTACAGTGCAGCATAACAGCTTCCTTCCTTCCTCGCCAGACGGCTGCAGCAGACGAGTCACAAAGGCAGACTACAAGCTGAATCCTTAAAATGAAGAACGCAGGTTTATCAAAAGGGGGGGGGGGGGGGGGGGGGGGGGAGTCAGCGTGTGTCGCGCTCTGTGAAGAATGAATGGAAACATCATGCTCTGTCTGGGGCAAGTTAACACCAAATGAGCAGCGACTCTGCAACCAGCAGAAGGAGAAAAAAATCTGAAAGGCTTAAGAATGCACAGAGCGATGATTATTCGGTCAATCTGCTTCCACAGGAGTGACTTAGTTCATTACATCAACTTCAGTGTGAGCGCAGTGCAATGGAGCGCAATGTAACACAATAGCCCTGCAAAATATTCAGCTTATATGTCCATTTCAAGTTAACTAATCCAACAGTTCAAATGTGCTGGTATACCGTGAGGTTTACTTCTTTTCACCCCTAAATCCTGACACAAACTCCCAACTCACTCGGCTGCAGTTAGCGAGTGCAACAAGCCAGAGTGGCAGCCTTCATCTCTTCCATGTAGCTCAAGTCTCTCATCATCAGAAAACTAAATCTAGTCTGTTGCTGGGAAAACCCCCACGGCTAAGATCAGAGACAATGAAATGATCCCTGTGTGTCAGTGCACCGTGTGCATGTGTGCATGTGTGTGTGTGTGTACGAAGCGTATACTCTTCAAGGACATCATAATCACTGGGTATCACTTTACATGAACAGCTGCAAGAGACAGCGTACACCATCAGCCCATGTTGGAGCTATAGTAGGTGACAGCACATTGCATCATTCAACACCTTTTTTTTTTTTATTAATTTATTTTTTGTTTGTTTGTTTGTTTTGTTGTTTTTCCTGTAAAGTTCTCAGCATCATCCTCCATTACAGTCCACCACTTGTACTACTGTACGCAATCAAACCTTGGTAATAAGAAGCATCACAGCAGCAGGTGGAGATCTGCCCCCTCCCCACCTCCTCCTCGCACTCCCTGCCTGCCCCTTCATTTTTTTTTTTTCCAAGTGTGACTGGCATGCCTGTGACCTCTGAAGCCACCTTCATGAACAGCCCTTTGATTATTAATGTCTAAGGCGGCGGCCTGGCTTTTCGACCTGGCCCTGAGACCGCGCGGAGCTCTTTGCTCAGCCTGGAGAAGGAAACGATTGTTAATTTATGAGACACGCTGCCTCTCTGTGTTACTTCTTCATGTGGCATATCCTTCCCTGCTTGTCACACTACTCGCTGGAGGATGATCAGTAGATGAATGACAGCAGGGTAGCTGTTGCAGACACATTTCCTATTAAATTTATGCCACTAAAAATATCTACATTAAACCTTTATGCATCTGAAGTGTTTACACCAACCTCATCAGTAGTTATTATGTCCAACACACCTATGGTTTTTCCTATGGGATTTGTATCTGTTATTATGTCTACTGTGGTGAGTTTATAGCGGCCTTATCATGCTTTATGGCATTATTATCTCCTGTGATGTAACTTTAATATTCCTATAATATTCCTGCAGGAGCTCAGTGTACTCAGTGGTGACTTTATAGTGACGTTACACTGGTTTATGGTATTATCTCCTCAGGTAACTCTACAGTATTCATAAAGGGGCTGTTAAAGGTCATTTTAAATGTCTGGGGAGTGTTAGTAGACAAGTTGACAGACTGACAGACAAGGATTCTCTACCTTTTCCGTAGTTGAAGTGGAGTTTGATGGTCTTGCCCTGGTTGATGTGCAGGTAGGTGAACCACACGGCGGAGGTGAGCAGTACCAGCAGCAGCAGGAGCTTGAACTGCTTCCGGATCTTCTTCACGGGGAAGCGCAGCATCCTGGCTCAAACATCCTCCGGTAAACCGCCCGGTGTAGATAAGTCAAAACGGGTCCAGAAGGTTGATTTGTTTGTTGTTGTTTATTTGTAAGGGATGGTGGTGTGTTTTGTTTCTGGTTTATCTCGGCTCTACTACCACAACTGACGGGCTACCTCTCCTCTCCTGTCCCCCCACTCAACCCCCTGGTCACAGCGACGGCATCCCAGCCAGGCAAGCCTGCGCGTAAACAGTGTGTGCGTGTCTGTCCGTGTGAGTGTGTGTGTGTCAACTACAGCCTGGAAGCGCGTCTCATTCCCGCAGATCCACGGGGCGACGGCGGCGCCAAACTCGTCGTATCCTCAGATGTGGGTCCAAACACCTCTGTGGCAGTCATTGCTTATGAATGCAAGCCGGTTTCTCTGACTCCCTATGAATAGCGAGGCTTATAAACAGGTTATTTTTCTTTTTTTTCTCCCCACCCCCTCCTTTGCTGGACATGTGCAGGCGGCTGGGGGGTTAGAAGGGGGAAGAAGCAGGGAAAAGGCTGCAGATCAAAAGCCGCTAAGTTCAGTTAATAGTGTGACCGAGGGGACAAAATAGCAGTCCGGCGATAATCTTACACAAATCCCTTGTAGCTGGAGCCCGCGCTGACACCCAGACGCTGATTATTTTATCTGCTACTCAAGGATCATCTCCAGCTGTGGGGTTTAACGCAAAGTGTCAAAAGAGCAAAGGAGAGGAGCAGTAGGTAGTTCCCATGTGGTGGAGAGGTGGTCGGACATCTCTCCAGAGCTGTAGCACTCAACACCTCCTGCAGAAAGACAGTTTTCCTCTGCACAGCAGAATCAGATGGATGATTTCATCTCTCCAAATGACAACAAATTCAATTTAAAAGGCCTTCAGAGGAATATGACACAGGCTGCTGAGTTGCACGTACGAAGGTAGCCCACAACCTGATCGGGGTAAAAAATGTTACGGTGGCAATCGGACGAAATATCACAGCCCTCTGCGCTCCATCTATTGTTAAACGCGACTGAAACAGATACTGTGGTTTCCAATCGAGGGCAGCGGATTCAGATGGAGCGCGTTTTTTATTGAAGTCCCGGGAGAGGAGGGGCGATCAGCTGTCATCCTCGTACTCGGGTGGGTTTGAAGCCCCGGCTGCGACGCGTAAATATTAAACCGATGTAGGTTTTTTTCTTTAAAAAAACTGTAGATGCTCCAGAGAGACGTTGCACGGAAAGCTTAGGTAATACTCATAAAAGACTTTCCGATGTGAGGTGCAGGGAACAGATGTCCATGTGCTCTCCGCTTGCTCCTCGCCTCGCGGCAGGTGAATTTTTTTTTTTTTTTTTTTTTACCCAATTCTCCCAAAGTACCTGCGTTGTCCGGGTCCCCCGTGCGTAGGAGAGATGTCACAAACAAAGAGCCACATCCGGATGAAACAAACAAACACCGATACGTGGAGCTATAGTGGCGATGCGCTGCCTTGTGTTGTTATTCTGTCATGAGCTTTTTTCCCCATTAAAACGCCGCAATAGCATCGTCCAACCCGCTGGTCACCGCGCGCAGGGAGGAAAAAAAGCCAGCCGAGCTCCAGGAGAGGTGCCGCGAAGGATCCAGCAACAAGCTGTGACCAAACCAGCAGGGAACATGGTTTTGTTTTGCTACAATGAATCACGTAAGGGTATCCGCTTTCACTGCACAGCTCAGTACGCCCATCAATTGAGCATCTTAACGGTGCAGAGCAACCTAACCTGGGTGGCCGGGGAATGACAGGCCTCGGCGTCCAATTGCAACCCCGCAAAGGGCTCAGTGGAGGCGGGATGATAACGTTCGCCCTCACCGCCGCTTGGCACTAGTAAGATCCATCATCCAATGGCTGAACACACAGGCTGAAACTTGTTAAGCTCCCCGCTTCTGCCCTTTCCCCTGAATTCAAGCCCCCCCCTGTCAATTTGATTAACACTGATTAGTTGCTTTTCAAGTAATGAAGGAATGATTCAACCAATTGTCAGAATCTGTGCACACAGAAATAGTCGTTTTGTGGTAAAAATGTGTATTATTAATTAAAAAATAGTTATTTCTTGATTTCTTACAGGAACATCATGTCTTCATCACAATTTTACATCAAGCCTACGAATTCCCCAGTCTGGAGCATAACCCTGAAAGCACCAGAAGATGAATTTGATATGTATATGACATAGGCCTAATGTTTTGCCTTTTTACAAAACTGAATGCTCCCCCAGTCTCCACATACTAAGTTTACTTAGAGGTAGAGTAGTTTGGAGGGGAAAAAAGTCAACTTCAGTCTGATGTTTAAGGAGAGGGTGGAAATCTTTCTATAAATGGCTTTAATTTAGATGCTAACACAACATTCCCTAAATGAACCTTGTAGTTTGTTAATTACACACTACAGTAGGCTATATGTGGCATGTATGACGACACCCAGCAGAGACGCTCAGCAGACGCGCTCGACTGCCACCAACTGGCCAAAGAGAAAACAGCAGCGAATACAGCAAGTGAGACAAGTGAGTCTTTGGAAACCTGCACATGAAGTAAGGTTTGGTCATGTTTAAATCCTCGGGGACAAAAGAGGATGTAGAGAAATAACAATGTTATACCTCCATACTACATCTCTCCATTCATAAGATTACGTTTGGACACACTGCACAGGTTTATATCCATATGTATTTTTCACACATCCACTCAGGCCTGTAAAAATGTACCATCAGTGTACAAAGCAAAAACATCAAATCGACTTACTAATGTATCATTCACATTAGGTTGACAGAATGCATCCAACTTGTGGATTATCCCAGGTTTAATACATAAACAATCATCCCTCGCTGCAGCCATGGTAAGCTGTTGATGCCAATATCTAGATGGGAAGGATCAAAGGACACGAAACCTGGCCTATAAGAATACGACCTCAATTTAGTTTGTCCCAGCTGTGCCTTCAGAATCTGTCCGACCACAAACCATAATCCTCCATCGTCCATGGATTAATAATGTAATCTTCAGAGCAAACACGGGGCGTAAATGAAATGCTTAGGTATTCATCTGGGCCGTATTGAAATGAGTACTTGGTGGATGACCTCAGCCAAACATAATTTACACTGAAACAAAAACTTCATGGCATTCACCTTGCTTGGGCTGTTGCAGGGAAAACTGAAGGTATTTCATCACACACACACACACACACACACACACACACACACACACACACACACACACACACACACACACACACACACACACACACACACACACACACACACACACACACACACACACACACACACACACACACACACACACACACACACAGGGTCTGAAAGTCATCCAAAGTGTGTAATCAAACAGTTTCATATACTGTTTTTTTCTTCTTCCTCCCTTGGCCGCAAGACATTATCATGGGCCTTTTGAGGTCCTGATTCTATTGTTCTTTATGTTTGATCGTCTGACCTGTTTTTGTCAAACTCAAGACAAATACAAACTCTTCTTTCCACACGGTTAGTGTACCTGATGTTCTGTCTGTGTGCTCCTGTTGTTTGTGTTTTATCCAAGGGCAGGCAAGCATCCAGAGCACAGCAAGGGACCTGCACACTTTTAACTCACATTATTGGTAGACAAAAGCTTCACACGCTGCACATGGCTCCATTTATTGGTGAGCAGCACAAAGAGAAGGTGTGAATTGGGTAACAGGAAAGCTTTGTTTATTATCTGAACCATGTTCACATTTAGGCGCAGGGCTTTTTTTCAGTTTCAGCTTTATCTCTTGCTGTTTTCTCTTGCCGTCTCTCCTCTCTTTCATGCCCGCAGAAACATTTAGCACCTAGGTCCCACCCTCCAGGGATCCGTACGCTTGGATCCAGGAGGAGGCGGTGTGCAGAGGAATGATACGGACACAGAGGGTGTTCAAGGTGGAGGCTGATAGAGGTAGAGGAGCTGCTTCCTGCTGGGGAATAACAGAGAGCGTGCCCACGGGGGAGCAGCGAATGCCCAGCTGGCTGTGACGGGGTGTCAAAGTGTGGCACAGAATGATGGTTAAGATGCCACTGAGCACAACCGAGGGGTAAGGCATCACTGGCGTGGGATTCAGTATGCACAGAGCATCATCTCGAAACGTCATGGTGTTTGCATTTTCAGTGGAGAAGATGTGATGCAGGCAAGCAAGAGAGACAGAGAGAGAAAGAGAGGAGAAACTGGCCTCTTTATCAAGGCTGCCACAGCTTTAATCAGTAATTCAGCGGATTCAAGACACACAGCTTCCTAAAAATGTCTCTCCTTTGACTAATCCAGCACCTGCTTGTCGGCCTTTGTCTGTCTCTGCCCGCCTGTGTGTCCCTCAGCCTTCATCTCCTTCGGTCTCCCACAGACACCCAACCTTCCATTTTCCTGAGCACTGGGCAGTACAGCAATTTGCAGGCTTTGATGAGAGGTCTGAGCTAAAATGTCACAGGGATTAGGGGTTTTGCCTCCTGCATCCCGCCGGATCAGTTCTGGCTATACCCTCTTTGCCTGAGCCTCTTCTTCCTCCTCCTCCTCCTCCTCCTCCTCCTCCTCAACCAGGTTTCTGCTCTGCTGTGCCCTATTGAATTTCCTTCTTGGGGAAATAACATTTCGCCATGTCCACCGATGAGCAAGGAGGGAAATAGGAGGAGACGGGGAGAGGTGAAGTGAAGGGATGAGGAGACATGAGGAGAAGAGATGAAGAAAGATATATTGAGGGCAGCATGACTCAGGGGAGAGGAGATGATACGAGAAACAGGAAAGAATTGTTTCAACATTGTAGAAATGCATGCAAATAGGTTTTAAGAATACAAATACAAAGTTTTGTTAAACGTAGAGAGTAAGAGTTATGGTTCCATACACACAAGTTTGAGAAGTTAAATCGTGTCTGTATTTACTCAGACATACACACACACTAAAGACGTATGCACTCTTGCAGCTGTTTCCTCCGAATACGGTTAGACAGATTCGAAGATTAGATGTCTCCCGAGATGTGCAGCTTAGATGGAGCATTTAACATCACATCTTTACAGCTGCTGCCATATTGAGTAGCATTCTGCAGGGGTTTCTTTGACTGTGTCCACGCAAATCTAAGAATAACACAGGGCTCCCATCGGTGCTTGAAATTCTTGAAAGTTGAAGAATTTGAGGGGGAAAAAGCAGCAAGACCTTTACAGTTTTGAAAATAGACATACACCACCTATGTCCTTTAAAGTACTTTAAAAATAGGAATGCATGCAAGAGACCACATAGTCCGCCGTCACTGAGCGCTGTTCACAGTCAAGCAGCCGTCTCTTTGCAATTGTCAGTGAGCTTTTGTAAAGCCAGCAAGTTCTCACTGTAATATTCAAACAATGCCATATCTGATCTTTGAATTAGAAGGAAATTGGCCTTTAAAATTCTTGGAAAGTCCTTGAATTCAATGTTTAAGAAGATGTGGGAACCCTGATGACAACCCTAAATACACTCACTAGCACGCCTTAACCTTCGCCATGCTTCTGTGTGTTGCTGTGGTGAATTACACAGCAAGCTGCATTCCCATGTGAACAGGTGAAGTGGCCAAAAACACAGGCGCAGTAAAAATAGCTCTGCTGCCAGTGTTATATCAGCCATAATAACCATGTAAAAACCTCTTCAGCTTTCTTACTTTTTAAAGTGTCTGTTTTGTGGGTACTGTCACGGGGAAGAGTGCACTATCAAAAGACATCATAGGAATGAATTTTGTTGACAATCCTCTGGCCTCCATCTTACAGTAAAGCAAAGATTGTATTCATCATGAAGCCACTGAAGCAGCTCGAACAACTGAGACCAAAGTGACTATTGTCGCGACAGTATCTGTCTGTCATCAAGTGAATATCCACGCTTGGCCTCATTCTTGGATTCAATGCTGACAGAATAAAAACAGCAATCGTGTCAAAATAGAATTCAACCAACTTATTCATTATGTTTTGTGCTGTGAGTATAAATGTATAAAAAGAGAGAAATCTAGGTCATTTCTCCATCATTAGTATGCCAGCCAGGTGTAGCACAAAGAGGATTAGAGGGAAGTAATGCCAATGGGGCTCTCTATGTCTACCGCTCCTTCTTCCTCTAGATCTCCCTCTCTCTCTCTCAAACCAAACAATCACACTTAAGTGCTCCAGCTGTCACCTCAAAGCGCATATCCATGACAGGTAGTCTGGACTTGTAATAAAACATTCATGCATTACCCAGCTCCGATAATGAGCTTGTTTCAAGTCCATCAAACAAGAAATATTCCCTAGATTTCAATCCTGACATTGTGTGAGACCATAAAAGGGAGGGCCAGCTAATCAGTCAACAGGTCCTGCACACTGGTATGAAGTATTTTCCCTCTAGCCAGAAAACATTGTTTTTGAAGTGAGAGAATAGTGTTGAATTTATCTAATTAGTGCCACTGCCAAGGGGCTAACGCTCTGAGGCACTGACCTTTATAGCTATGGAGAAACACACAGGACAACAAGAATGACCTCTAGGCAGTGACCTCATACAGGTTTGGTCTGGAGGTTTGGTGTGCTTTTGCTTTTCTCTACAGAATATGAATCCAGAAAACTTTGAAAATGTTCCGATAGAGAATGAATGGGAGGAACATTTATTTCAAACATCTACTGCTTCTTCATACTTGGGCTTATTAAGAGACATAATTTAAACTTTAAAATGTAGACACAAGTCTTGTCTATTGATGTGATATTCCATGTGATGGTAGGTGTGAATTAGGAGCTTCTGAGTGAGGCCAGTCCCATCCAGCTGCCCTCTCACTCCAATACAAAATTTTTAGTTGATTTCAGGAGAGAAAGGGCAATTATCTTTTAGCTCTCAAGGCTTTCCAAAATATTTACTCTAGAAACACCAAAAAACATATTAACATGTTCGGGAAGGCCTCCGGCTGCTCACAGTCTGCTTCTTGTTCTAATAGGAGCTACTGTTTTGTCACAATAAGTCCAAATGTGAGACCATTGCTGAGAGGTCTGTGCATGGAGGCCAGAGGCACAGCTGAGACTCATTCATTAATTAGGGAGTCCTCTTATAGTTTCTTAACTGCTGACGCATTTTCCCATACATTTCTATGATCTCTGTGAAAGCAACCAGACGCACACACATGACTTTGTGTGAGAACAGCCTGAGTTTGCCAGGTCCTACATTTCAACTGATTCTCACTAAGTAAAGATTAAGCTGCAGGGGAATTGCCGTTTTTTTTTTTTTACAATCTGGACCTTATTTCTAGCGTAAAATATGATCATTTACTCACCCAGATGGTGTCATTACGAGTCCTGCGACGAAATTAGATCCAGCTGAGAGGAGAAAAAAAAAAAAAAGATCCAGCCGAGAGCCGCGTATATCCATGCGAGCCTACGGGGCAGCGACAGCCTCTAAATAACACATTATCTGCCGCGAAACTCGTTGGTTTCACCAATATTTTGTTGTGATACGCTAGTGCTATTCCCCTCTGAGTCCGGGGTGACCTGTTATCAACATCCGGGGTCCGTAGGTTGACCTACTAACCTCTGACCTGGATGCATCTCTGAGCGCCGCGCGGCTTGTTTGTTTACCTGAAAGTTGCTACTGCTATGCTAATGCTAATGCTATGGTTCGTTTCTGCATGTTTCCGATTTGTCAGAACAAAATGACCAGCTGGACGAAGTTCAGCTTCCACAGGCCTCCTCTCCGCAGCCTGGACTTACTAAAGCTCTGGCTAGTTGCGCTAAAAATGGACCCGAAAGCTAGCCTGACAAGCCAGACTATATCAGGAGCAAATATATTTGCTGCCGCTAGGGTGCGTCTAGATTTCTAGGCTAACAGTTACCCGAAACGGTCGGAGATGTCATCATCCAGGTCAGAGGTTGGTCAACCTACAGACCCTCCAAGGAAGGACTTGTAATGACACCAAAGTTATCTGGGTGAGTAGGCTAAATGATCGTATTTTATGCTAGAAATAAGGTCCAAATTGAGAGAAAAAAAGGGGGGTCCAGGCTGACACAAAGGGGTTTTAAATCAGATTATTAGGAACATCTAGGATGTTTGCAGTGTTAATCACTTTGTTTTACTGTTAAGGTCCAAAACACACACACAAATGCACACAGACACTGACAGAAAGACAGTCTTCTAGTTTTTCTTTGACTAGCAGGTTGTTCAGAAAAAAAACAAAAAAACCAGATCCTTCACAGAAAAGTTTATCGTACAAAAACACGTGTAAACATTTACACAAAGCATTTGTTGCCAGCAAAGCAACTCCAGTCATTGTGTGGAGGTAGAAAAACATAAAAGAAAAAAGAAAAACTCAGTGAAATTCAATTTTATTGCAGTGAAGCGCAATGATTGGTTATTCCAAATGTAGGCTATAATCACATTTGAATCAGTTAATCAGTTACAGAAAAATGCCTCAATATTGTCAAAAAAGAATTAGTCCATTTATGAATTTAAAGTGTTTTATAGTCATGTTACATTGCATAGAGCAGAGAGATTTTTTCTGACCAATTTCTTTTTTCGCCGCAAATGACACAGTGCCATGGAACTTTCCTGTGTCTAAGACATTGGAGTCACCGTTTTGGCCTTTTGATCTAAAGGAATACATTTTCATAGCAGCAAATAGAAGCCAAAAACATTAAGACTACTAACAGCTCACTGCTGGTATATCAGTGTCCTCCAGTAGGATGGTGAGCTAACACAACACAGTCACACAGTCTGTATGTGGCAGCATGATTGTGGCTTCATTTTTCATAGCCTAATATAATGTACTGGTATGGTTATGGTATTATTAAATTAGCTGTATTTTCTGTGCTTATGTGAAAAGTAGGTCAAAGCTTGTCATGATGTTGCATTTCATAGACTCTTTATGATCATATTTACTGTAACTGAGCGGATTTAAAAGGTTTTTATTTGCCCATTATAATTTAACTAAGAATACCAAAGCTGCTGAACCTACCGATGTTTTCCTCCCAGGTGAGAGAGAACCCAGTACAGTGTGGGTGTATGCTTCAAAGTGTCACAATGTTCTTGCCTATTTAAAGCTGTCAAATAAAAGTTGTGGAGTACAGAATACAACATTTCCCTCTGAGTGTAGTGGAGTGGGAAAGTGCAGTGTTGCATTAAAATAGAAAGAACTCAAACTGAAGTATCTTACAACGTTCTTCCATTGTCTTAGTGGTCCTGACTGACCCACAAGGTCTAATAAAAAAAAATGTTAGAAATTGCCAAGGCATAGGCTACTGGGGAGGAAGAGGTGTGGTATCAGCAAGCTAATATCAGTCGTGATTAGTTTTGCTAAGTGTAACTTATTAAATGCCTTAGATACTTTACACAATTTGATTGAGAACCTCAGATGGTAGGCTACAGTAAGAAAGTAGAAGGGATTAGATAAAATGGTAGATGGCAGATAGCTTGTTTAGCGTTGTTAGCAGCTGCTACCTACACCTACAGGGACTTGGGGGCAGGAGTCCCAGGGAAAGAGGAAGGCAGATGAAGAGTGTCTGCCAGATGGCAAATAAATTGTACTGTTTAGAATTACAGGTTAAAAAAAAAAGTATATCCAAATGTTTCAGCCTCACTCAACTGTTGTTTACCTCTTTCTGTTCGCAGGGTCCAAATCTTCAGGGTGGTCTGACCCTCCATAGCTTGAATTTGACTGGCTTTGCATTCAAAGACATTTGGACTTTTTGATGTCATACTACACAATTTAAATCCAGAGATCACGAATAGTTTAGTTCACGGGTGCATCACTTGTCTGATGGATCGTTGCACTATCCTCACCTTGATCCTATTCTGTGCTCACACAAACTCACACAACATACTAAGATATACCGGCACCAGAGAGGCAAAATATAGCTACAAGTTCATACATCAGCACACCATTTTTAACCTTTATTTAACCAGGCGAAATCAATTAAGAACATGTTCTTATTTACATTGATGGCCTGACAAGAGGCATAAGCTAAACCATGATAATGTCTAACTTATGTTTATTATTTTGTAGTGGATGTCAAAATGCATGTGGCATGTGTTGCATATCTTCCTTTTTAAATGATGCCCTGAAGATATGCGTCAGAGGCAGTGCCTGTCTCCATCACCGCATGCTATGTGGAGGACGTTAACGTTTAAAAATACTAGCCCGAGATGTCCCAAGGTGGACCTTGAAAGTAACTGACCTGAGGGAAATATTAGCATGATGTATTCATCTGGCACAGTACAGGCCCGGCAACCCCAGAACATATCAGAGCCTTATTTGTCCAGAGACAAGACACGGCAGGTGTGTAAGCTGAATGCCCCAGCCTTGGCTCATCCACCAAAAAGGAACCAAGAAAACAGGGGAGACTGCGCTGGCAGGATCCTGCAGTGAAGGAGGCAGCGTGTGGATTAAGAACATCATAAGAGGAGACATTTGGGCTGGAAGCAGTTGAACCAGAAACCTGTGGCGACGACTAAATCTGTGAGAAAGTAAAGGCTTTGCTGTAACAAGTAAGTTTGGTTGGCTGTTTCTAGTTTTTTTCTGAAATACTGTAATAGAGCCAAGGGGGGAGTAAAAAAAATCCTTTTGCAATTTGCCATGCTGGATGCTGTGAGAGTGGGAGACAGAGACCAAGAGAGAGAGAGAGAGAGAGAGATCAAGGACACTGAACAAAGAGATATAGAGGGTAGAGAAGAGATGTTCTTGTGTTCTACTTGCAGTGAGACAGCAACCTGTTCAGCAGCACTTTGTAGCTTCAAGTCACTTGCTATTCCTTTAGACTGTTATACCATCAAAGAGTTTGCTGTGGTCGCTTAAAAACAGCTTCCTTTGGTAAGTATCAAAGCTTACAGAACTAATTAGTTCACCGACTCCAACATGTAGTGTATTTGCTGCAGGAAGCAAAACTCACATTAATACCTCTTGGATTTACATGTTTTATTTATTAGAGTCTTATCTTGTCTTAAATTCTTCCTTTGGTGGCACGTGCAGTGTACGTGCTGAAAGCAGGCTGTCATTGAATTTGTTTTTAAATATAATTTTACACGGGCATGTAAATATAGGCAACATACGCGGTCTCCTTCCTTCAACCACTGGAAATATGTATTTAATATGTGTAGACAAACATATACACCAATCCCCAGCAGGCACACATGCAGGGAAAAAGAAGTAGGGCCTGGGCAAGAGAGAGCAAATCCAAATTTAAAGTAAGAGAGGAAAAGCACAGTTCATCAATGGTAGAAACACGGCACTTTATCTCGCCCAGCAGGTGTGTGGATTACCTTTTTTAATTGGATCTTTGTAGGAGACTAGCAAAGGCAAAGGACCATTGTAGTCACTGTTGAAAAGAGGATGATAGAGCAAGGAAAGGGCAGGGGACGGGCAGAGGAAGGGTGGTGAGTATCAATCATTTTTGGTGCGTGCTCTTGAAAACACAAACCTAATTACAACCGAGACGGAGCGCAAAGGTGTGTTTGTCTCATGCACGCGCACGCATACACTCACACACATGCTAATACGCAAACGCAAGCCCCACAAGTCTGCCCTGAATATCCTCTTTGGTTATCTGAGAACACCATTAGCTGTATAAGTGTGTGAGTTTAGACAGGGTGGTTAGGATTGTCCTCTGTCCCTCTGGTGTCTCTTATCTACAGGAGGCAATATGTCAGGACTCAACACTGTCAAACACAATGGTACCCTGTAGTATTGTCTACCCTTTGTAAAACTCTCCTTTCACATCTCAATTTATGTCTAGGCTTAGATCGCATCACCATCATGGCAGCAGAACGACTCCAGGCCACTGGAGGCAGAATGGAGCAGATGGAACAGGAGCTGATGCAGATGTCAGAGATGCAGATGTCCTCCTCCTCTTCCTCCTTCTCAAGCTCTTCAACCTTTAGTTCCTCCACAAGCTCCTCTAAGCTGCGAAAAGTGTCCCAGGGCTTGTCAAGGACCATGGAAGGTATGAATTATTCAGCAAAACCATCATCTCCCCATCTGCCATGCTTTGTAATGTAACATTTTTAATTATGATATTTAATGTTTTACCTGTTCCATTGTGTAAACAATTACTTTTTTTCCACTTAAATCTCAGTGAACACTGGGGACTAAAGTTTTGCAGATCAACAATAAAGCTAATAGCTTCATTATTCAGTTCTATAGTGCAACAAAAACCATAATGTTACATCTGATGCAAGGTTGCTGTAGTATAATTTGCCTGTTTTTGCTTGTGTAATGTGAATGTCCTTTCTACTCCCCCAGAGCACTCTGGGGTTCAGCGTAAGACCTCAGCTGTGGCAGAGTCTTTCAGCCAGGTACAGAAATCCCCCCAGATCCCCAAAGGAGAGTCTGTCCCAGATTTTGAGGAGAAGCTGCGCCCCATCACTGCCCAAGAGGGTGAGGTGATACGCACACTTTCCTCTCACAGCATTGTGAAAATTCTGAAAAAACCCACCCCCCTCTGCGTCCCCTAATGTGTCTCTTACAAATAACCGTGAGCCCTTGAGACTAAGGGAGAACTACGTGCCAGCTAATTTTAGATCCCTGCCCACAGTTTGCCTCGAAACTCCAAATGATAGAAACCGAACTTCACTGGGAAGTACTGGAAGTCGTGTTGTATAAACTTTAACAGTCTGTGAGTAAGAGTGAAGGTACTGTAAATCCTCTCTGATGAGAGTCCTGACAAAGACACACAAAAAAAGCACAAAGGCACAAGCATAACCCTGTTCACCCTGGCTGGCTATACCTGTGAATTATAGATTAAGAGGCTTGTATAAGAAAGCCTGTCACAAAATGCAGAACACTGCAGAGCTGCCATAGCATTAGCATTCATGTGCTGACCTTGGTTGGCTGGTCTCAGAAGGAAAACAGGAAGAGGAGAGAGAGGTATTTGATCTGATGTATATTGAACTTTCATTCTCATTGCTCCACTATGCTTAAAAGACCATCTGGCTCTTGGTAATGCGAATAGCTAATGATATCTTATAATTCCCAAGATGAAAACGTGCACTGGCTTCATCAGCCTCTATTGTCATCCACAGGAGAGAATGCAGTGTTCAAGGCCAAAGTGATGGGGAATCCCCAGCCCAGTGTTACCTGGGAGCGAGCCAGCGGGAGCCCACTGTCTGACGCCACTAAATCTTTCCATGACAACATCAATAATCAGCATATACTCAAGGTTTGACCACCACTACTACATAGGTCCTTGTGTTCCTCATTGTGTCTTTGGTTTTGCTTGTGGGGATTTGCGCCATCAGGACTCAATATATCAGCAGAAAAATATATCATATTCATGGGGTCGTTTAATCTAACTGTACTGTCTCAACTAAGCTATTATTTTACTACTGTTTCTATTATTTACAAAATCAGTCAGCTTTATATTTATTATTTCAGTCACGCAACACAGCTTTTTATGTATCTATGCACTCTGTTTTTTTCTAGTTGCTTCATTGAAGGCTGATTTTTTTTTTATCTTTTTTACAAGTGTCTTATTTTCATGAAAAAAATCCATCATTTCTATGCACAGATGTTGCTATTTTTTGTGTAAATTGAGCTCAGGTACCTCTTTTTAGGTATCCACCTGCATCTAAATCCAAAAGTATTTCCCCAGACACATTATATCGTCAAAATGCATTGCTCCCAAAAAGGTAAATGTGACCATAACAGAGCAGTACCAGAGTAGGGCGGCTATCACTAAGCCAAGGGGGTTCTGACATCGTGGTGCTGTCTACTCAGACAACACGTCATGCATCATGAGGAAAAGTAGGTAGAAAGGGAGGAAAAAAACTCTCTGATCCTTTTTATCTATAACCACTCTGGAGTGGATTTAGCGCTTTCTCCATACCAGCCGGAGAGCTTAAGTGAAGCTTAAATAGCTATTATAAAGCAATTAACTTGTGGGTGCTGACATATGCATCTCCCCTTGCCATCTGTTTCTCTGGTGAGGGATGACTGTTAAGTTGCAGTGCTACATGTTTGCTGTGTATTTCTAGCTTGACAGTGCCTCCCTTTGCTTAGAATAAGAACTGCAGTGAAGTGACCAGAGAATGTGACGACAGCCTGACAGTTTTAGTCTTGTAGCAGACATCAGACAAGCAGTAATGCCTGTAATGCATTTGCTCCACTTCAGATCAAAAACTTGGCCTTGGAGGATTCAGACGTCTACAAGTGCATTGCTTCTAACAAGCACGGAGAGGCCACTTACTCCATATCTCTTATTGTTACAGAGAGTGAGTGCAGCTATTTCATATAATACATTGTGTGAATCTGTCTGGTCCTGATAGTTGTTTAGTTTATGTGCTGTTTTCACCCAATGCCTCAGGTGAAAGTTTCACTGTCTTTGTTTCTAGATCCAGCGTTGGACTTCAAAAAGATGCTGAAGAAACGGTAGGAACACAAGGGCTGTTGTCTAATACTAACCATGAAACTCCTGAAACCTGTCAAGGTGTGATGGGGCTTTCTTTGATCCACCCCCAGACCCTTTTTCCTTTTTTTCTTTTTTTTTTTTTTTTTTTTCTTTTTTTTTTGGTTGAATCCAGAAATATCTCCAGGACGAGATTTAAAGAACTCCATCGTGCACAGGTGTTGCTGCAGGGGCAGGGGAAGAATCTTTTGAGCTGTCATCACACATACGCATACACTGTCAGATATACATGCACACGAGCCTGGCGCACACTTTTATAAGTGCATGTAAACATTCATGCACACTTATTTCCCGGCTGAGATTTTTCTCCTCGTGCAGCAGTGTGGAGAAAAGAGAGGAGAGGAAGCCACCTACAGAGGAGGAGATGTTAAAGATCCTGGCTGGAGCTGACAAGAAGGACTACGAGAGAATCTGTGCCGAGTACGGCTTCACCGACTTCAGAGGCATTCTTAAGAAGCTGAAGGAGATGAAGAAGAAAGTGGAGGTGGAGGTGGGCCTGTCATACAGAGAGCTTGTTCATATAGCACAGGATCACATACGGAAGAAAAGGGTCTGAGATATGCTGCGAAAAAAACAGCTTAAAATAGCGCAGAATGGCATAGGCATGTTGCATAACAACACTCGAGTCATCTAATGTAAAGACTCTTTGCAGTGACATGTTGTCAGTTTTGTGATTGGACTGTGTGTAAATAATATTTTGTGCATTTTTATAATTTCACCAGATGGTTCGTGTGTTGAAGCCCCTGGAGGACATCACAGCCAAAGCTGACACCAACGTTGTTTTCGACACCATGCTGGAACTGAAGGATCCAAACACCAGGATGCAGTGGTTTCTGGTAAACCCCTGTCTGTGACAAATTAATATATGTATACATAGAGCACAATACATACATAATATATATACCTTTACATAAACCACTTGTGAGTTTTCCTCCCTCATCCAGCAGTTTTATTTACGATTCAGGGCGGGGAGCTGTTGCGGATCCAGTACTCTCACGGGAAATACGAAGTGAAACAGATGGGAACCAAGCACATGCTGTGCATCTCCAGCGTGAGGCTCAGTGACATGGGAACCTACACTCTGCAGGTTGGAGACAAGAGACTGTCAGCCAGGCTTAACGTCATAGGCAAGTGCAGAACGGGACTCAAGTCCTTCCCACTGCTCATAACTTGGAGAGGCAATGTCATCCTTGATAGGATTTAGCTACTCTCTGTGTCACTCTCATTGCTTTTATGTGCTCTCTTTTTCTCACCATTTACAGCTCTCAACACCTGTGCCATGTGGTGCGCTGTCACTGAAATGATGTGGATTTAGGCTGTTTAACAGAAAGGGGCACATTTCGTTTTAAATAAGCATAATAACCTGCCTATCTGTGACTGTTATCCCTTCCATTTGGTGTCACTTTCCTATCCTATTTGTCATCTCTCATTTCATCCACAAGACAGAATGATGACTTTGGAGCTTTCTTAGCCATCTTATATAATTCTGAACTCCTACATATCAAAGACTGCATTTCCAGCCATCTTACAACAGCTGTTATCTGGCACTGAATCATTTTCAGTGACATGGCATGATACATTTTAGATTGTATACCTCAAGTTTAAATAACAGTTTTTTCTCTCTCTCATATACCTGTCTTTCAGATGAACCTCTGAAGTTTCTGTCAGACTTTAAGCCCCAAAAGGTGACAGAGCGTCAGACTGCCGTGTTTGAGGTCCGTCTCTCCAAGAAGACAGATGCACCACTCATCTGGAAGGTTTGTATCTGACTCAAAAAATAATTACACTTTAATGGAATTATATAATATTCTGTCACATGGCCATGGGTTATATTAAGAAATGTCTTTCTAGGAAGTTTTCCAGGAGTTTTTGGCATCAGCAGTAGGTAACTTAGAGGAAAAAAAGAAAAGAAAAAAATTCTAGAGAGATAAGAACACCAGGGTGTATAACCTGATTCAAGAGTATTATGGAAATTGTTTTCCCACAAGTCTCTGTGTTTTTCCAGGTAAAGGGAAAAGAAGTAAAAAGAGATGAAAAGTTTGATGTATCCTTGTCAGAGGATGGTCTGACCTACACCTTGAAGATTAAAGATGTGAAAGTTAGTGACACTGGAGACTACACCATCAGCATCGGGGACCTCACTGCCACCGTGCCACTTTTTATTGAACGTACGGACAACCATTGGGTTTTACTACCATGAAAAAAAAACTTTTTATGTGTGCTTTTTATTTATTTATTTATTATGTTTTGTTTTGTTTTCCCCAAAAGGCCTTTGTCTTCCTGTTTTAGTCGAGCTAGCATTTCTAAGGAAACAAACTTCCCCCCTTCACACACAGAGGAGATGAGCAGTTACTGCCTCTTTTTTTTTCCTCCCCTGAGATAAGAGGCTCTGCTCCTTCATAGCTGTGCTAAAAAACATCATTTTCCCCCTACCAAATGAAGATGTATGTGTAGCATAATAAATCCTCCCTCCTAGTGCTGACTTGAAAGTAATCCAACCAAATCCCTCCTCACAACAAGCTCATTTATTACAGCTCTGTCTAACAAGATGCTTACTTGCCCAAGGTGCAAGCTGGGGCATGTAAATATCTTCACAAGGACATGTGGTTGTCCTCTGGGGTTGCAGGAACAGAAGCATCATCATTGAGGTTGCGCTAATTACAGTTAGTCATGAGTAGACTATCTCTCTTGCTCTTTTAGTACTATAACGAAGGTCTACTAATGTGGAGGAAGTATGTTATGAACCAACCTAATACTGGTAGTGGGCACACGATACATAAAATGAAGCTAATCTTGCATGTGCTTATATTATAGAGAGTACAGGGTTTGGGTTTGGACATTATGCTGGTAAAGGCCAAATTGACATTCAAGTGACAGTTGGTTTTTGCCCTTTATTCAGGGATTCCTATCAAGTTCACCAGCCACTTGAAAAACGTCCGCGTGCAGGAGAGAGCAAAGGCCCGTCTGGAGTGTGAGATGAGCTCCAAGGACCTGCACATTCGCTGGCTGAAGGATGGGTGCGACATCACAGCAAGCCGTCGCTACATCTTCATGCACGAGGGGAAGAGGGCAGAGGTTATCATCGAAGACTGTGAGCTGACAGACGAGGGAGAGTACTCCGTCGTCTGCACTCAGGACAACGACACACATGAATACGTCTCCTCTGCCAATCTAACCGTGGATGGTGATAATATATCTTTCTGTCTGTGTAGAGTTATTTTACGTGTCAGCCACCTTGTGACACTGGAGCAATACCGCCTGATTAAGCTCTTTTCTCCGTGTGTTAACAGAGCGCTTTGCCTCGGTGAAGAGCGGCATGTCAGATGCTCAGTGTCCTACAGGCTCCCCCGTAGAGCTGTGTGTAGTTCTGGATGACGAGAAGGTGGATGGAGTCTGGCTGAAGGATGGGGTGGAGGTGAGAGATGACATTAGAGGGGATGAAAGTGTTGAAGCCCTCAGTTGCTCCGTCCTTCTCGTTAATTACAGTGCTGTGATTTTGCACCTTTTCATTTGAAAATGTTGTGTTGTGACAAGATTTCAGAGCTGAGAGGCGTTCAGGTGGTCAAACAGGGAGCCGTCCACAAGCTCATCTTCTCTGGTGTGACTGACACCCATGAGGGCAAGTACACTTTCAGGGCCAAAGGGGCCGAGAGCGAGGCCGTGCTCACCATCGCAGGTCAGTGTGTGTGTTTATATGTGTAAAAAAGTGTAAAAAATTGAAAGAAACTTATACAAGTATATGAACTCCTTTTCTAGACCCTCCAGAGATCGATTCCTCTGTGTTAGATTTGCTGGGCGCCCAACCTGTGACTGTTAAGGCCGGTCAGACGGCCACTATAAAGATCCCCTTCAAAGGTAAACCACTTCCCAAGATCACCTGGTACAAAGATGGTGTGGAAGTCATGGAGGATGAAAGAACTAAGGTGGAGAGGACGACAGACAGCACCTGTCTTGTGCTCAGCAGGTGAGTGAGCAGATCAAGCTCAAATAAAGTAAAATACAAATACACATTATTTCTCAAAACTTCCTCTCACTTCACCTAGATGTGTGCGAGAAGACAGCGGTGCAATTATGTTGCGTCTGAAGAGCGACTGTGGCACATCTGTCGCCAACCTGCACCTGAACGTGATTGGTGGGTGACAACACATTTGGGAAAGAAAAGCAAAAGCAGATCATTTGAAACACTCACCCCATGTGTTACTACATTCTTTAGACCATCCCAAGCCTCCTCAGGGGAAAGTGGAGTTCCTCGAGCTATCGGAAAGGTGCATCAAAATGAAGTGGAAGGCTCCCCGGGACAACGGGGGTAAGCAGGTCACTAGCTTTGTGATCGAGCGGCGCCTGGCAGGTAAGAAATCCTGGAACAGGGTCGGCGAGGTGGAGAGCAGCGCCACCGTCTTTAGTGACGACAAAGTGGAGGAGGGCCAGGTGTACCAGTACCGCATCAGAGCTGTCAACGCAGAGGGAATGAGCGAGCCTGTTGAGACAGAGGAGGTACGCGCTGGAGAACCCATAGGTGAGGGCTTATGACATCTAACCTAAGCATTAATTATCATCATCAATGTCCTTATCAAAATCACTGCTCAGATCATCCAGAGACAAGTGTTAAAGAGAGTTAGAGAGAAGGAGCGCAGAGGTATTCTGCCATCACACTTTAAATTGTGGGTCATCTTCACCATGTAATAATTATGCCACTAAAATCCACCACTTCATAATCAAACTCATCTTCTGCTCTGCATATGTTTTAAATCCACCTACCCAGAACCTCCAGGCACAGCATCCCAGCCCCAAGTGTCTAACGTTACTAAGAGCACCATGACAGTGAGTTGGACTCCTCCAGCCCACGATGGAGGAGCTCCAGTTCAGGGCTACATTCTGGAGAGGAGGAAGAAAGGCAGCAATTTGTGGCTGCAAGTCAATAAGGAGCTACTCACAGGTCAGACTCAGGGACATATTGTACATCAAGTTATCATGTTGTCAGTTGCCAGAGATTTGATGCACTTTTTTTTATATGAATTCAATGAAATCATTACCTTATATATACATACATACATACATACATACATACATACATACATACATACATACATACATACATACATACATACATACATACATACATACATACTCTTTGTATGTCCATTTTTATTGATTTCAGATTCAAAATTCATAGTGGATGGGCTGGTTGATGATGTGGAGTATGAGTTCAGAGTCAGCAGTGTAAACAGAGCGGGAGTGGGCAGTCCTAGCACCATTTCTAATGCAGTGGTTGCCAAAGACCCAATACGTAAGTACTTCACTTTCTCTCCATCCCTACCTCCCTGTTTTTGTATTATTTGAAACTATCCAATGCAACTTTAAAAAAAACATTCCCCCCTGTAGGTGCTCCTGGCTTGGTGAAGAACCTGTGTGTGTCTGATTCCACAAACTCCTCCATTTCTCTGAGGTGGACAACTCCAGACCAGGGAGACGAGCCCTCTGGCTACATCCTAGAGGTACGCTCTGAAGATGCTAAAGAGTGGATGAAAGCCACGAAGATCCCCATCGCTGGTACTTCTTTCACCATGGGAGGACTTAAGGAGCGGATGAAGTACCACTTCCGTATCCGGGCTGTCAATGAAGGAGGGGTGGGGGAGAGCATCGAGCTGTCGGAGGGCGTACTAGCCATGCCTCCACCTGGTAACATGACTCCACTCTCTTGTAATCCATTCGCCCTTTTTCTTTTCATGACTTAACTTTACTTTTCTGTGATTTTTATTTCTTCCCATTCAGTGGCACCCAGGTTTGATCTCCAGGGAAAGCTGAAGAATCAGATGGTGGTTCGAGCCGGGACATCGCTTTGTCTTCACCTCAGCTTCACTGTCAGACTTAAATCACCTACTCAGATTTTAGTAATATTCCTTTGAGGCACAGGACTCCCATCAAATAAATTCTTACTGTCTCCCCGCACCCTCACAGGCCTCCCCTCCCCCAGTGATCACCTGGTTGAAGGATGGCATCCTCACCACAGGAAGAGAAGTCATCACCAAGAGCAAGAATAGCTCCCAGTTCCTCATTTCCACCTCTCAGCGGTCTGACAGTGGTATCTATCGTGCCCACCTGAAGAATGACTACGGAGAGGCTCACTATGATGTTAATGTGAGGGTTACAGGTACGAGGTGAAAGCTGGGTCATTTATTCCTCCTCTCCTTCGTCCTGTAATGGTTATTTGATGTATTTTGCCACACAAATAACTTCTTTCATGACTTTGTGACACATCCTCCTCCTTGTATGCTCACCTCTTTTCATCAGATTTTCCTCGACCCCCTAAGAATGTCCATCTGGAGGAGGAGGTCCCGGGCACAGTGACCCTGCAGTGGGATCACACTCCAGATCTGGCTGACGACAACGAGGGTGCACATTATGTCATCCTCAAACGAGACACCAGCACTGCCTCCTGGTTCACTGTGGCTGAATGCGTCTTCAGCAGCAAGTACACCGTCACTGGACTGCTTCCCGGGAGAAAGTACTACTTCAGGGTCATTGCACAAAACTCTGTCGGGGACAGTGATCCCCTTGACTCCAAGGAACCTTTCATCATTGCCAAGGAGAAAGGTGAGTGAGCATTTATTATTATATCAATGTCAAATCAGTACTTATCCTGATTGCAAATATAAATGTATGTCTGTATTAATCTCTATGAATCTCTTCAATAAGAGTGCATCAGCAGCCTGCGGTTCAAAGAATACACCTCACCACAGCGTCAGGTGAAGCCGACTTTCCTGCTTCCACTAAAAGACCACGCTGTTCGAAGAGGACATGACTGCACCATGAGCTGTGCCTATCAGGGCATGCCAACTCCACAGGTATGATAGACTCATCTGAGCATTTACGTATAACTGACACATTTGTGCGAACTACCCGCCAAAAACTAATGATAAATGTTGGTGATTCCCTTTTGTAGGCCAGCTGGTATAAAGGAGACTCAAAGATCTCCGACTCCCCTCGGTTCTGGCACAGCACAGCCAACGGGGTTTGCACCCTGGTCATTCCCACCTGTGGAGCCAAAGACGGTGGAGAATACACACTGGTGCTAGAGAACCCTCTGGGGATGGCCAAGTGCTCCTGCAAGCTGGTGATCTTTGGTAAGTTTTCAAGGAACAAGGGCGAAAGTGGAGAGGATTGATGGATTAAAAGTATATTATATTAATATATTAAGTATATAGCATAGTATATCACACTTTCTCTGAGCAAAATCTTTACCTCTCTGAATGTCATTGTGTCTTCCAGACAAGGATGACAAGGGTCTGTTGGAGAGCCTGACCAAGCAGGCAAACAAAGAGAAGCTTATTTTGTAAGACGCTTGAACTGTTACCAGGACAGATTCACATTGATTTGCAACAGACTTTATGCTGCATGTACTGTTACCACTTACAATAATTTTAGAAAGAAACAAAAATGTTTACAGACTTCAATTCTAGTTTGATTTGATTTGTTAAAATGATTTTTTTTAAAGCTTTCAATTGTCTTCACTAATATCTTCTGGCTCCGGTACTTTGTTTGACCACTAGAGGTCAGACGTTCACCCACCCATGTGCAGACTGGCTGCTTCAGGAGAAGATTATGGTTTAGTGTTTTAATGGGGGTGCTGATGAGGATGTGGTGATTCATTTGTTCGCTTGCTCTGTCAGTATAAGATTGTCCTTTCTCTATAAAGTCACAGATGCTTTTCTCTACATAAAGGAATTTGACATTTATCTTTCCCTCAGTTCTTCCCATCTACACTTGCTTCACAGAACTCCCAGTACAAGGTCACATGCCATGTCAGTCACGCTGAATGGAAAGTTTCTGTGTCTCCACAGAGCACCAAGTCCACACAGTCACATAGTCTCGGGGTGGTTTGCTGCCAGTTATGCATGTAGTTGAAACCTAAATCTCACTTCCCTACCGAGTGTCCCTGTGGTTTACTTTTCGAATCAGTTTTTTTTTCTATTGTAAAAACTAAAAATTGATCTCAAACAAAAGTAGGAATTCTTTCCAGCTTCTATAAGAAAGTTCAGACTTCATGTGACACATTTTTCTGTGTTTGTTCTGTAATCCAACACATTTTTTGATTTGAACTGAAACAATGAGGTTAAGGTACTGACTCTCAGCTTTAAGGGTATTATCATTCACATCAGAGGACCTGTGAAGACACTTTAATCCTCCTCCCAATTCTGGGTCAGGAATGTAATTAGTCATGTTGTAATAAACTGAAAGCCACCTTTAATATTTGGTTGTAAATAATCTGAGGTCTATGACCAAAGCGCATAGATGTCACAAGACACTAATTATGTCCCCTTCTAAGTTCTAACACTTTGCCAGGCCTACAGCTGTTTTACATCTCTGGCAGTTGGATTGAGTTGTTTAAGATAAGTGAGTTTTCCTAAAATTGGAAAACGATATGTATAACATAAAAAATATACTTTGAATGCAGATTTGAACCTTTGAGCTTGCAAATCCATCTTCACATTTTCACGTTCACCGAGACTGTTCATTTCAGATCCAATGTGTGGGAATAAAATAAAACGTTACCTAGTACTTTGTGACAGCACCTGCATGGGCTCTGCCTGAGTGCTCTCCTGCTTCTTGAGAGAGTGAGTGTGGTGTGGTGAGGAGCTGCCAAACAGACAAGAGAGGGGTGACAACCTCTCTCCATCCTGACGTCACCATGCTGGCTCCCAGGAACTCCATTTCTATGGAGCTACCAAAGGAACCAGCAGAGACGGGTTGCCAGGTTCAAATCAATTAAGCACCGAACATAAGGTCTACGGCAAAAACAGGCACTGAACCTACGTCATTGGTACGTTCCAGCTTCACTGCTCTGCACAGGCACAATAAGGTGGAAGCAGTTTGTCGTGAAAGCATGAATAGTCAATCTAGGTATTTGACCAAAACTTTACCTCTGCACCAAACAGGAACTGGAGGCTGCAGGATTTCATGTCAACCGAGGTAAACCTTACAGTTATTGTATGCAAATCTTTCCTGTACATAACACATTGAAGTATTTATCCTTGCTCTTACTTGTTTAATATTTATTTGGATTCAGTGACATTTTATAGGATTTAGAAGTGAGCCTGTCTTAAGGCCATTACAGAGACGCCGCATTTTCATAGAAGACTGGAGTTCTTTGATTGCAAGACCCTGGCTGAGAGTGAATGAAATGCACTGGGAGAGAACTGGCGCCATTCCTACAGGGATAAACTACAAGATGAAATGTTATGTGTGTCTGCTTAATAGGATGGGAGAAACAAAAAAAAGTAGACAACCAGACTAGCAAGAGGAAGATAAAAAAAAAAAAGGAAGAGTGACAGTCTGAATGAGTTTCCACAGGGTTAAAGGCTGTTGAAAGCACATTTTCCACCTCAGCCAGACAAAAGAGTGCAGCAGTTACTAGAACAGAGCTCTCTGTTGTCCTCCAGCCCGTTCTGCCTTAATGGCACTTTATCTGCTGAGGGCCAACAGATTCTGTAGAAACACAAAACACCAAACAGTTATAAATATCAGCTGACATTTTGAACGCGGTATCCTTTGATTCTAGGAAACACAGAAAACAAACAAAAAAGGACACAAAGGACATTATGTTGAAGTTGCATTGTAATTGCATTTATTTCTCCAATAGATATTCACATTCATAGCAGTTTCACTACAGCGAAGAAACTATTTAATCTCTACAGTCATGAAAGAAATAAATCACAAAGTGAAAATCAAGGACGACAAGGAAAATATATATCAGAGAATTTAAAAAATTGTTCATAAAATGAAGTCAAATGATGCATTGTAATGGGACTTCAATATATATTAAAAAAAAAAAAAAGAATCAGAAAAGTACTCAATGGAAAACAAACCCATCTTTTCTCACTCTGACAGGCAAAAAAAAAAACATCTCAGGCAGTTTTTCTGAAAACAAAATGATAACACTTTTTAAGAGGTTTGTAACACTTCAAGAGCAATTAATGCTCTTCAAATAAAACTGCTGATTCTCTCACACCTACATGCACCACTTCTTCGTGCTTAATCCCTCAACATCAAAACTTTCTTTTTAATCGTTCAAAGAAAGCAAGACTAAAGGAAATATGAAGATATACTTTAAAGAATACAGTACAGAACAATCCTTTTGTTTTAGACACTATAGCTGCTAGATTTAATGAGAGATTGACTGGCCTTTCTCTGGGTTCAGGAAAGTGCAGCACACAGTAGATTCAAGTTAATAAGCTCGTATGATGGTGGAGAACTGTCAGTTGTGGTAATAACAACACCTGGCTGTGTAATGTGCACTTTTCCATCACCGTAAATAAGTGTCGATGTGAAGGATTCGTTTCGGCCTACTTGTCATGCATCAACAAAGATCTATAAACTTTACAGCTTTTATGTTTTGGATGTCACCAGCAGCATGATAATGGGTACAGCACATTAAACAGCAAAAGGCTTCAAATCAAAGATGGAAAAGAGCAAGAAACTACAGCAAAAAAAACATAAATAAATAAAAGAAAAAGAGTGAAATCTTGAAATCAAAGGAAAGTGCCAACCTCCACAGAGGACCAAACCACGGGCCCTTCTCCCTGCTACAACAGTAACTGCTTCCAGCTCGTTACTCACAGTGCAGGCCACACCATACCAGCCTCCCACGGCTCTCTCAGGTCCCTTTTGTCTGCATGCACAAAGCTCAGAACAACAGGGCTGTTGACAGGCGGAGGTAAAGTGATGCGCCTGCTGGCCTGCCATCTGTAGGGGGACAGGACGGCAGCTAACGGAAGGGGAGTCTTCCCCCGCTGTGTCACATTTCACCTCCTCACCTCATTCCCGCTACAGTATCACTCAACAATAACCTCCTTTCCTAAGTGGAAGGGCCAAAAACCCTCCAGCACCTGTCTCCTGCAAAACACAAGCTTGTTTGATACGTGAGACCAATCTAATGCTGACAACTTCCACTCAGTCAAATTAGTTCAGTTTTCTGTTATACTCTTGACCTGAGGGGTGGAGAAAAGGGTGAATATTTAAAACAAAATCCACCACATAACTGATTTACAGGGTATCGCTGATCTCTCGTTCTCAGAAAAGCAACTTCGCTTTACAAAGTCATGATGGAAATTTTCCAAAGTGTGGGTTTGCCAGCAAAAATAATCTCCCGAATACTTCGAAGTAAAGCCTGTCTTTTGGCGAGTAGCCACCGGACCACAGGAACTAAAGTCAAAAGGCTTTATGTGGCAGAGGACAACAAAAGAAGTGCTTACATAAATTGCCCACATAGTTGGGATGACTAAAACAGCTTGACTCAATCTCGTCATCCCCCTCGCGGTTTTACTTTAGGCTCATGTTAACTAGCATCTCTCCTTGTACTCCACTAAACCCTGATTTAAGACACAACGAACAGACAAACGTGCATCTGCTATAGTCAGCCTCTCTGGACGTCCGTCAGCAGCACATGGGCTTAAATGAACTGTATATTAACATGTTTCTGCCGGTGAGGTGGAGGAAGATGAGAAGAGGGAGTGCAGGACTTTGCAGACTGATGAACCACTTCCTACTGACAAAGCAGAAATATTGACCTGACGTGGATGCGATGCTGACAGGCCGAAAGGAGATTGAGGAACTATGTGGCAAAGCAGCAGTCAAGAATAACCCCTTGGTCTGACAGTCTTTCCTGGTCAAGCTCGCTGTTTGAGGAAAAAAAACAAAAAGAACAACTTGATGCGTGTCAACACAATTGTCTGCCTGCAGATCTGTCATGGTGGCTGATGTGAGTGTGTGTGTGTGGTTTTTTTTTGTGCGTATGTGGGTGTGATACTGACAGCTCCAGAGGTCAATGACCAGCAGAAGGAACCCATAACATGGGTCTGTTTCTTTTTCATGCCCCATATGTTTTATACACAACACAGTATAACATGTATGGGTGTGGTTTGAACAACAGAACCTGTCCCTTTGATATTCTTTGTTAGTGAGCAATACTCTCAGTTTCTATTATATTGATTTTCTTTCCAATATATGAACTGTTAGTGGTATTAATCGGAAAGTAACACATACTGCATGTGTGAATACACAGTCGATTCAGCTGTGGCAATGCTCACTGTTCAGGTGAAAAGGAACACTAATAAATATCTTGCAATTTGAATCCATCCCATCAAAATTCAAAGTGGATGACAACATTGAAGTAATCAGGAGCTATAAAACAGGTGAAGATGTGATGGGTATATGAGGACAGGTTTAAGAGTCATGAGAGAATACATTTAAGATATCCAGTAGTGCGTCTACTCCATATAAAGTAAGATGGTTCACAGCATTCCTGGCCTTAAGTTGGTTTTGACTGGTCATGAGTACACACAGATGTTCACTCAACACCTCAGACAAAGGCGGCACACACAGACTTTCTCACATGCACACTCACAACATGCATGTACAACCTGAAAGAGTTATAGAATACCTCTTAAATATTCAGTAAGACACTTCAGACTAACATTAAATGTTTGCAAATGCAAATGAAAGGTTAGAGGGGATGTATGTGTGATAGATAAAAGAGGAAAATATCCGTCAGTCCGTTGGGGATCACCTGAGGTGGGTTCAGCAGGATTAAAGATGATAGAGGTTTCCTGTGAGATGGAATTATTGGGAATAACGGGAGAACTATTCCCTCACAGGAGAAGCCAGATCCCCACATACCGCTCTTTTCCTTTTAGCCAAGCTTCTCTGGGGAAAAGTGTATGCTCACATGCATGTTTGTGTGTTTGTGTGTGTCAGTATGATTGAGTGAATGCCCTCTGAGGACAAGACACACACACACATAAGCCGATAAACAAAAAGATTCAAGCCAGTAACATAGCCCTTCGTTTTAGTCTCCATAACATGGTCCCAGGCCAATGACAACATGGGTCAGCTGATCCAGTCCAGCAGTGAGAACCCCGTGAACTTTTCCTAATAACCGAACCAGCAGGAGCTGGAGGTGTCATGTGTGTGAACACGTCGACATTTGCACCAGCGTTTCTCTGAAGAAACTGCTGGCAAACAAAGAGGTTGCCAGCGGTTCACACGGAAAGGAGAAGCAGGTGCCCTATACAGTATGTGACAGAGTGTTCAGTGGCTGGCTACGGATGCAGTGTTTACTGTGTTCCTCTTGACAGCGGGACAGTGGCAATAAAATCTCAGCAGGAAGAACTGAGCTTCAACAAACAACCTCCACCTCCTTTAACTCCCACTGAAGCTACAATACGCAGTGTCTGCTGCTTTTTCACACAACAACCCTGCCTTCGCACCTCATTGCCTTATTTTTGTCTTGTCGGTCTTCCACTGCACATCTAGTAATTCAAGGACGTCTTAATACCAAAACAAATCATCCAGAGAGACTGGGTGTGGATTTTGTTACAAATGTTAAATAGCGGAGTGAACAAAGGCAGTGTGGTTGTTGTTAATGAAATGAAAGGGACTGCAGATAATAAAACAGGTGTGGGATATGCTCCCGACTTTAGGAATAGCACCCTTAATTCAGGGAAATACAGAACAACAGAGACCAAACAACGGGTGAGACGGTAAGAGAGAGAAAGAATAAATCCCTTTTGAACAAGGTCTCAGGCAACAAAACAAACAACAAAAACAAGATGTAAATTATTATTGGACCACATAAAGTTGATGTGTGTGACTGTGTGTGATGAGGGGACTGTGTGGAAAACGAGGTAAGAATGTTAATCACACACATACACACACACACATACACAAACCCGCGCACACTCACACATGCACACACATACACACACGCCTTGAAAGTTCCCAGTGACATGCTCCCCTTAAATTAAAACATAAGAGTTAAAAGAAAAGTAATATTCTCTATATAGAGGGTTAATATTACTACTCTTATCTCCATGGTAACTAGGTTGAGAGACATCCACTCTAGGATCAGAGGAAGCAGGTAGGATTGTTGTTGTTGGGAGAGGCTGAAGATAATACTACCCTGCTATCTTCATGGTGAGGAGACAGGTGTGAGACTACCATACTAGTGGGTGACAGCCATGTGAAGGCTGTAGAGGACCAGTCGCCATGATAATGACAGTGTGGGAGCGCCACACCGCAGATGAGGACTGAGGGTTGTGGGGATCCGGCAGTGAGATGTGTCCATGATCACTCAGGGCAGGATGGGGATTGGCTGCCACCTTATTTCCAGCCTGGCGGCCAGTCGCTGCAGGGGCCTCGGTACCTCATGTTCTCTTCCTGGCCACCTCCACGTCCTGGCACTCGACGGCCGACAGCGCTATCAACATCTGGGCGGCGTAGTAGGTGGCCATGATGATGGCGCGCGAATGGGGCACGGGGAAGCAGAACTTGTTGACGGCGATGGTGAGGTCAGAGACCATGAAGAGCACGGCGCCCAGGCAGGCGGACAGCTTGGTCCAGGTCCACAGGTCGTTGGTCAGCTGCAGGCCGGCGATGGCCCTCCAGCCCATGAAGCCGATCAGGGCGATGTAGACGGCCACCAGGTAGGTGAAGGGGCCGGACAGGTAGGGGTACAGGAGCAAGTAGCTCACAGAGGACACAGCAGTGATCACCAGGCCAGCACGAACGTTAGTGGGTTTCATCCCAAAGGCAGATGAGTAGAGGATGTGGGTGATGGCAAACATCAGAAGGCCTGGAAGACATTATATAATTCATTTAAATCTACATACAGTCATACAAAGTAGTGTCCTATTGTTCTACCACATGAGTCTTACACTAAAATCATTTTGTAAAAGACTCTGGTCTGGAAGCACAGTGATACTACAGCACAAAGTTGCAGCACATCCGTATAATAATAATAATAATAATAATAATAATAATAATAATAATAATAATAAATGTAACTATAAAGCGTTTTACATCAAAGTGTTGTACAAGCTGATGAAAAGAAACCAAAAAAATATTTTTTAAAAACTGCAAGCAGTTCACAAGCAGAAGCGTACACCATACCAAAAACACAACACACACTTAAAACAGGACATTACTGATGAAAACCGAAGACTGATATACAACAGTAAATAAATGGGTATTAAACTTTGCTTTAAAAATCTCAATCAAACAAGCCTGCCTGATGTCTAATGGGGGGTTGTTCCACAGTGTCGGTGCCCAGTACGATGAAACAGCTACATTAGCAGTCATTTCATGAAACAACTTCTTAAGAAGCAAATGTTTTTCTTTTGATAAGCGCCTGGGTTATTTGGAAGTGAAAATGGAAATATGGATTCCTAAAACCCCAGTCTTTTGCTATTTCACAGGAAACTGTGTTTCAAATAACAGATACAGGAAGTTAAACCAGGCGTTACTTCAATAAATCATGATTTAAATTTATTTCTCTTTTTTTAAATGTCCATTTAAAATAGAGAGTTTGGGTGATAGGTCTGCTGCCTGCCTTGTTTTCCAAATAGGTATAGCCAACCTGTTTAAAACCTGTTTGATTACCTAACGGCCTCGTTGTGTGTTTGTATTGTGATGTCCAGATACTATAATGCGCAAATATACAAAAATAAGGCTTGAATAAGAGTTGAAATACACCAGGATCACCCCACTAATTCACAGCTAAGCTACTTGGTGTGTACTGTTTCTCCTCACCGTGGACGAAGTAGCCCTGCTCCTGCCAGATGAGAAAGGCGTCACCGAGGGCCGAAAAGATGAGGCCAGCCAAGATCTTGCGGGCATTGGAGTGAGCGCCCAGGAAGCTGAATCCGTGTGCCAGTAAAAAGACCCACAGGCAGAAGATGGGCAGACATTTGATCAGGGCGCTGAACCAGGATGGGCTGGAGGTGGGCAACCACAGGACAAAATATACACATGTTGCCTTGAAGAATGGCACCAGTTTAGGGCCTTCACTCTTGACCTGAAAGCAGATTAAATATTTAAATTATCAGCTGAGTCATGATGAGTTGCACCGACAAGAGGTTATTTTAATATATCAGTGTATTGAATCGGAACAAGGTGATGATATTATTATCGAACTAGAACCAAATTTATTAAAGGGCTTTAATCTCGAGGCAAAATCCATGACATGTGTCACAGGAAGCAGCAGCCTCCTAACAGTCAGCGCTTTGTGTTTCTGAAGTGCAGTATGAGAGCAATAAAGTTCAAGTAGTTCTCCTTTTTTGGTTTGATAGCTTTGGTTAGGACTAGAATAATCTTCACGCTTGCTTGGTGTGGTCACTAGTTTACGTCAGTATGCCAGACATGCACGTGTTTTGTGGCTGAAGTAGAAAGGGTAATGCACAAACTCAGTTCCTTTGACTTCCAGTAACCTTTCCTTTTCTTCTTTTCTTTTCTGACCCTCTCCACCATCCTGTTTTTCTTTCTCCCCTCCTCCCCCGCTACACCTCCTTCTCTTTAATCCGTGTAGCATATTCAAATCATCTCGTCCACCCAACTGTGATACAAGAGAGATTTCTTACTATCAAAATAACAGGTTTACAAAAAAATACGTTTCACAACACCTCCTGAAGGATCCTCCACCTATGTTTCTGGGAATCTCTCTCTAGGTTTACTTCAGAGGTCCTTTGGGATTAAAGAGGGACAAGGAAGGAGACGGCTGAGTTGGAAGGGAGGAGAACTGAGTGAGGGTTCACGAGAGCTGAGATCACTGGAGGAGAGATGAGGAGGATACAAGTAATGCAGGGAGGGGAAGACGAGGAGCAGGCTATAGTGCAACAGGGTAAGGCAGTGTTTTTCAACCTTGGGGTCAGGACCTCACGTGGGGTCGCCAGAAATGTCTATAAAAAAAAAAAGACTAATAAAAATATATTTTTTAAACTAATTATTATTCTTTTTAAAATTGTGATTAAAAACACCACAGGCAATCTTAAACAACTGTATTCTATACTTTCACTTTCTCTAATATAAATCGAGTTCAAATAAAATGCAACATATAAAATCTGAGCTGGTGCATCTTGATTGACGCAGGTCGCCAGAAATTTGTGATGTCAAAATGGGGTCACGAGCCAAAAAAGGTTGGGAACCACTGAGGTAAGGGTTGAAAAGACTGGGCAAGAAGAGCTGCTATTTGGTGTCAACTCTTCGTCAAATCATAATCATAGTAAAATCATATAAGAACGATCTAATTGCAAGTAAGCAGGGCAGAAGAAAGGAAGCAGGAGGATGCATGGGGAAGTCAGGCTTTAGTGGAGGGTGGGGGGGGGGGGGGGGGGGCATTGGGCGACATGGGGCATTCACATGACAGTCGAATTTAGGAGTGGACAAGTGAGTACGGGAGAGAGGGGAGAGGTGAGAAAGAGAGGAGGAGGGAGAAAGCGAGGGGTCATTCTAGTTCATATGGTTTATGTTCTAAGAGTGGGTGGGGGGAATGGGGGGATGGGGCGGGGGGTGGTCCTTGATTGCGCAACTGCTCAATAAAATAGCAGGCCAAATTACAGTACACTACAGGATCATGCACAGTGTGTGCGTGATCTCAAACCTGCTCTGATTTACTCGATATGACTAACGCACACAGCAGGAAAACAATGGGGGTTTCACACAGAATGTCAGACTGGTGTTGAGACAGAAAAAGACACAAGTCGAAGTGACTGAAGCAAAATGTGGCCACGAGTCGGCCATTACTGAACCGTCAGGATGCTACAAAGTTCATTTGTATGTTTCTCTTAAGCATGTTAGACTTCTGTTACGCACTTCTTACCATTGTTTGAAGTCTCTACTGAGAAGCCACAGCATTGCTGTCTTCACCCCTGAATCACACTGACGGAGGTCTACAGGACTGTATTAGTCAGATCTTAATTACAGTGTTATTAGATCTGACTTCCTGTAGGTATGTAGGTCTGGACAAGAACGCAGACACCCAGTTGGTCTAAGAGCCTTCCAGTCAGTCCCACGTCCCACTGTGGGTTTGTTACATGTTCAGAAACAAAAAGATTACATTTCATTTTCAACTATCCTCCCGAACGGAGGAATGTCTTTCCCAGGTTTCAGTTAAAGTTTTTTTTTATGTTTTTTTTAACAGTTTTCACTTACTTTTCACAGTTGATAAGAAAAATGATAGTGAAAATACAAATGTTACTATGTGTTTATATATTATAAAGCACTTTAAGATGGGACCTTTACATAAAAAGTGCTACACAACAGAAGGTGTCATCTCTTCCTTGTTGAACTGGGAATTTCAGTCTTATTTCCTGTAATGTTAGACTATCCAAATAAAAGTGGCAGAACAAGACAAACAACAGGTTTGCCACCATCACTTGAGCCCGCTGTCTGATCAGCCAGGACTGACGTATGCATCAAAATAAGCTGGTATAATGCTGCTGTTTTTACTTATACTCAGCAAAGAAGCTTTTGTCTCTTGCTGATCTAAGTAGCACATAAGGAATTTTTCCACTCAGGCGAAACTAACACTGTGTATAATGTGAACTGCACTCGAGTCTTCTACTTGATGTACTTTTCTGAGACAAATGCAGACATACAGACAAAAAAAAGAAAGCAGATGTTATGCCAAAAATGTGTGAGTGGTGTAATTAAGGCCAAATGGGTGGCAGCTCCCAGATGAGCCAATATCAAACTAGTACTAGTGGTTTCACATTTCTGTTCTATCAGGATTCAAGTACAATCCTTGTTGTTTAATAAAAAGCAGCATGAGAACACTTAGCCCAAGATCTGTAGGCCTGTTTTGCTAACCCTCCACCTGGCCATGTGCATTTGTTTACAACGAAGCCTCGAAAAATCAATACATGGAGCGATGGGTAACGTTATGTAACATATACGATGTTACGAAGTGTATGTTTGTGTAGTCTTAATTGTCAAAAACAAAAGACTGCGGGTTACAGAGCATGTTTGTGTCGCGGTGCACAGAGACAAGAGCTGGGACACTGGGGCGACGGCCAGGTACTACAGTCAAGTCACACTAACAAGTCATATAGTTAACTAGAGTAAAGTTAGGGCAATTAGGGTAAAAATGTAGCATAGCCACGGGAAAAATCCTGCATAGTTTCTCTTTAATGGTTCATGATCGTGAGCAACTTGATAATTATCTGTGGTGGGGGAAAAAACACTCAAAAGGAGGTATAGAGGGTGATTACATGGATTTCAGAGAGGAAGGTGGGAGGAAGTCAAGAGATTCCCACAACCTTTTGTCCCATTCATGTGGTGCTGTAGACATACTTTGCAGTTTCCCTTCCCATTGTTTTTCATGTAAACTTATTGCATCTACACAATAAAGATCAGGGTCACTAGGAGAGAGGCAGAGAGGCTGAAACAACACGGAGAAACGCTTACGCAACAAAGCATACAGAAAAGCTACCCTTTCAAATCTTCCAAGAAATGTTTACTTCACTGCACCATCACCTGAAATGAAATCTCCAGCAGTGCTAAAATTACCAGCAGCCCATGTGGTTCAATTCAATGATAAAAAATAAAATTGTCATATTATCTGGTGTCAGAATATTACTATTTTCATAATAATAACCAGCCTTACTGCTGTAATATTGGTGTGATTGTTCTCTAATACATGGTTTCTTGGCCCATTAAACTAAAAAGTGATTGCATTAAATGTTTCCATCAAGAGAGTGTAATTGCCTGCTAAAATTCATGAACAGCTCTCTTCAGTGGTTTTATTTCTCTGAGGCTCGATCCAGCTCTTCCATCCACTGTCTCATATCCAAATGAGATTGCCGTTCTCTTGCAAGACGGCATTGTCTCAGCTGTATCCTACTCATCAGTTTGTCTGCATAGACACTGGGGAGGGCGTTTGTTCGCAGCAGCTTTTAGCCCTGTGTGACAGTCGGCTGTCTCCTGCAATAAAGTACAGAACATACTGCCTCATTTGGGAAGCAAATGAAATGAATCATTGTGTTATCTTCTAGCTGTCTCGGTGATCAGATTATAAATAGAGGTTGTTTGCAAAGGTGTTGTAGCCTACACAGCTGACTGACTGTAAACACCTGCCTCTGTCCCAAGTTAAAGAATAATATGGTTAATGATTGATGGTATAATGGTCACTAACAAGCTGAACAGGACCAAATGACCCCCTTCAGTTATTTTGAAGCACAAGGATGCAGTGTTTTGTTAGCTGTGTTAAACTACAAATAGCCTACATCCACTTCATAAGTGATCTGAAATCTCTTTAAAATGTTAGCTATCTTTCATTGGGAGAAAATGTAGTAAGAGTGAGGAACAGATGTCTGCTAATGTCCAACTTTTTCCAACTATCAGGCCTTGTCTTGTAACTGCAGTCCAGGAAGGAACAAGCAGAAGTTAGCCACTCATGCTTTTGTAGCAGCCATGAACCAACAACAAAGCACTGCAATAAAGCATTGAATAACATCCAGTCAGAATGAAATCTATTCAACCATTCAGGGTCATATGCGAACTGAGTGTCAGAAACATGATACAGGGAAACATATTAAAGCTGTAAAGACCTCTTGTGTCCTTAATTTGGCACAGGGGAGCTGTAACATAAGTATGGTGCTGGCAGGGACAGCTGGCATGTGAGTCAGATGACAATGTTATTTCTATGTAGCATCACACAGACACACAACTCTGTTTTTCTTCCATCTTACAGCTGCTTTAGCCTCAAGGATAAGTTGAGGTCAGCTGCACACAAGCAATACAGTACAGCACAGTAGACTGAATGCAGTCATTTTGCAACATGATCTATGCTCTGATGTACTGTATATAAATGCTGAAAGAGAGCAACAGAAACATTAGGGGACAACGGGCAATTGTCAAGTCTCCATATGAATAAGGACAGGATGTGCTGATCTGACACTGAGGTGCTATTTCGATATCATCTGTTAAGGACAAAAGTTATTCAATTCCCTTAAGAGCACGGCAGTCTGTCCACCAGATGGCACAGTGTGGCAGAACCAACCTTTAGAGTTGGAAATAATAAAAAACAATGCAGCTGCATTTTATGGAAATGTAATAATGGCTTTACAGCAGGATAATGAATCTATTTTTATCTCAAAGTGTGGACCATCCTGCATCCATTTGTCCACTTATTACAACGCAGCTATGTAAATTTAACCCCCAAAAATAATAAAGTATTCAAATGCATACAATAAGGAAAAGACAATGATGATGCATCTTGTGTTTTAGTGACGGTTAGTGTGGTGTTTCTGCAGTGATGACTTGTAGGCTACATACCTTTACTCCAATTTACTAAAGTCAGGCAACCCACAGGACATGCACAGCATCTTCGTTGCTAAGGTAACCAGTCTGTGTGGCAAGCATTTCTACACACAGGCTCCTCTCAACACAGTCACAAATGTCTCACATCATTATTTACTACTACAGGCCAGGTTACACACCACATCACACCACACCATCCTTCCTGGCCCCTGCAAATGGGGTTAAAATGTCATAGCAACTCTGTCAAAGTAAGAGGATGCAAGGACTGGTTTTAATTATTCATGACGCTGCTGTGTGTGTGTGTGTTTTTTTTTTTTAATGTTATGCAGTTTCCTGCAGTGGCATTTTAGTCAATTATAGAGCTCATGTATGGGCCAAACAATAGAGTCTATGTAAGGCACAGCGGCTGCAAAGGAGTTGAAAAGCAAGCCAGCCACAGCCAGAGCTCTGGTCGGCGCATGCGTTACTGGAGGGTACAGGAAAGAAAGAAAAAAAAAACCACACAAAAAAGGTCGTCACATGACAGGTTTTCTTTTTTGTCAGGGGCTGCGCTTTAGAAATCTGTGGAAACATCTTTCTGTTCGTAGAATATCGACATGTAAGAGCGTGAAGAGTCACGGCTAAAACGTGCCGACATATCACGGAAACAGCAACACTGAGCATAAAAGTTCCTGCTTAGTGCCCCCCCATCTCCCTCTCTCACACACACACACATACACACGCACACACACATTGCCACTATCACACACAGACAGAAAGACACAACGGCGTGGGTGTCCAAGGGCACCTGGCTGGACATTTTCAATTGAACAAACAGACAGTCTTAGTTCCTGATATAATAAATGATCAGCTAAAGGAGCATGCGCTGGCCCTCGGAGAAAAAAGTATGACCTGCTATAAGCTATAAATAATGACGACAAAAAAACATAAACCGCTGAATTAGCAACTCGAGGCTCTCGATGCTGAACATATAATGGCAGAAATATTCACAGGGATGGGTAATTTTATATTCGGAAGTGTTGTTATCATGTAGCTAAACTAGCAACCACTGTTATTGTTGTTGTAATGTGTTAAAAATATAGACATAGGCATATTAAACGCTGTCTTTAAGCTGATACTCACCACTGTTACCGGAGAAACCATGTCTCCCTCGTTGGTGTAGGTGTCGCTGAAGACGGATATATAAACTATATTCGGTTTAGGTCCTCTTTAGGTCTAATCTTCTGATAGAGGGATGCCGATTGTTTTTGTCTTCTCTCCGGTGGGCGGGCAGACCGTCCAGTAGGAGGCGAGAGGACAGCCATGGCGTGGGCGGGGCTTACGCTTTGGACCAATAGGAGCAGAGAGTGGTCGTGGTAGGGGGCGGGTCAAGACAAAAGGGACGCCCGGATAGGAGGAGTCCGCCAGCTGTTTACATATCAGAGCAGATGGCCTTTATTTACATTTTACAGAGATGGACTTCGTTAGCAACATTTGTGCCGAGCCTATATTTTGATTGTGCAACAACAGCCCTGTGTCAGTGGGTCAGACCGGGCACTAGAAATCAACCAGGAAATCTAACAAACATCCATTATTATGTTTATACATGTTGCTCTATAGAATGAGAGCTATTATCAGGCTCATACAAAATGTGGATCTTCTGTCTGATTTTCTCTTTTCTCTTAGTTTTTACTCATCCGCACCAGTGTTTTGGATATAAGAGCTCTCCACTCTCCACTCGGCCTTTTGACATCAAGAGGCAACATAGGCTACAAATAGGCCACAGCACTCTTGACCCTCATGAAAGGCTCATAGATACACTGAACCTAACTGAAGTGAATCGCCTAATTTTGTGTCAATATAAGAATTTAATATGGTAGGTATAAGCTTACGTAGAGTTTTGTTTTGAAATTTGCATTTGATGTTTTGTTTTTCTGTAAGTTCAAACTAGATTTGCCCATTAGTTAAGAGACCATTAGTTATCAAGTAGGACATTATAAAGCATAATGATATACACAGAGAAAGAGAGCAAGAGTGAGGTGGCTCAGCAGTTCTTGCGCTTTTGTTGATTTCTCTCTCATGATTGTGGTACACTAAGCCTACTTTATGTGTCTTTTATTATTATGTGTAATGTGACTATAATAATTTTGACTGGTTTTTGTAAACCAGACATTTTCTGTTGAGCCTTAAAAAAGGGAACCTGCCACTAGGCTGAAAAGTGCTGCTTCACTGCCCTCTTTGGTTGAAAGATTGAAATGTTTTCTGGTCACCTCTTTCGGGCCACACTTGCCTTAGACATCTGATAAAAGAGACACACACAGTAACCAAAAACATCAGCTAATAAGTCGATGTGGATTAAAAATGTAATTTGATGTTCATGTTCAGTTTTATATAGCTAGTCTATATATAAAACTCTCTATCTCTGAGACTGAGTAGGATGCATTGCCTTAAATGTGTATAAATTAAGCACTTTACTTATATTCCTCCATTTCATGTTACAGAGGCCACCAAACAGTTTGAGTGATGACCAAATAAACCTGATGCTTGGTATAAAATTCCTTTACTCAGTGTGAGTTACTTAGATTCTGGAACACACAGGTTCTAATTCTGAGCCCATGATTCTACAAACTGTCCACAAAATATTTCTCCTCACCACTTCTGCTGGGCAGAGAGAGTTGATACCTCCCACGATGACTGATGGCAGTCAGTTCACCACACTCTCAAACAGACCAATCTGAGATGTAAACGCTTTTTGGTTCAGACATGGAGAGTGGACACAGAAAAGAACAAAAGGTGAGGGTTTTGAATATATGTTTAGTTAAGTTGTTGTTTTAATTGCTGTGTGTGCACCCAGAAAACCTGTGTGCAACTACAACCTTGAGTTGCTATTACAAGACTTTGCTCTTGCCCAACTGCATATTTAAAACTGTGATTCTGTGTTTATTTCTCTCATTAATGTGGAATTACAGTCAATGGTGCCTCTTGTTTTTGTGTGATGATTTTTTAAAATTAATTACAATATTATAAATGTGTCATTTGATAATAATATGGTTATTGTGCTGAGAACGTCTACTCTGTATTAAATTGTGCTTTAAAAATTCATTTTTGTCATCATCCTAATCAGCAGCCTTTCGAGGCCCAGTGCCCTAGTCCAGTTTTCGGTTTGTGGCGTGCACCATTATCTCCACCCACAGCAGGCCAAGACAGCACAGACGTGGTGCAGGTTCACAGTGAAGAAGAACACCCTACGAGGACTCCCAAATCAGTTGTGGACCCTCTTCACAGAGCACTTCTCTCGGCGCAGGATGAGATCAAGAAACTGACAAATGAGAATGAGTGTCTGATGAGGGAGAACGTCAGGCTGACAACAACAAAGGAGCTCAGCACTCAAGAAGCTCTGGAGGACCGGACCAGTCTGTACACACAGGTCAAAACAGACAAGGAAAAAATGGAGGCCTGTATAAAGACGATGAAGGAGGACCTCGAAGCAGAAAGGGAACACAGGCAAGAGGAGAGAAGAAAACACCTTGAGGAGATAAGCAGTTTTAGGATGAAGCTGTTGGTTGCTCAGTCACACAACAAACTGGTGAAAAAGGAGGTGATGGAAACCCGAAAAGAAAAAGTGACAGCAAAGAGGGAAATCGCCTCTCTTAAAGAAAGTCTGTTCATTCAGAGAGAGGAGAACGCTGCCATTAAAGATCACTGGAGAGAGGTGATTAAGGAAAGAGAGGACTGTGCCAACAAACTAACAGAATCAGAGGAAAAGTGGCAGAGGAGAGTGGGCCAGCTGGTGGAGCAGATACAGGACAACAGTGCTGTCACCAGCGCAATCGACAAAGTAATAACCCTCATTAGGGGGCAGCAAAGTACCTTGACAGTGCTGAGGCAGAGACAATCAGAGCTCTGTCAAAATGAAAAGAGGTGGGAAAATAAATCTGATGCTTTGGGAGAGGGTTACAGGAAATCACTGGTTGAAAATGAGGAGCGCTGGCTGAAAGTAATGCAAGACATGGAAGGAAAGTACAAGCTGGAGAACATGTGGCTCCAAAAAGAAGAAGAGTGGAGGCAGAAGACAAGCGCACTGGAGGAGGAGATCAAGCGGCTGATCAAAGAGAGTGTCCAACCTCAGGTAAACTGTCTGTCTGTCCTTTTCACTTTAGATGTAAGTAACAGGGAGATATTTTAGGGACATTCATTTGTGTGTTTATAAGTTAAAGAACCATTTGATGTTTGGGGAGTACAGGCTATGTTATTCATTTTTTTTTTTTTTGTGTTTTCAGGCTATTACAAGTAAAAAGAAGAAACGAAAGCCATGGTGGAAGAGACGCTTAAAGTTAAGAAGGCGACAGCATAGAACTGGGTCTTTGGTGGAGGAAACAGCTTTGCTACCTCAACCCCAAGAAAACCAAAACAGCACTCAACAAGGAGAAATAAAAAGAAATTGAACAATAATTGAATCTGACATCCATATATGTCCCACACTTGAAACTCAAACATTTTGTCTCTACCTACATTTCTGAGATAGCCTACTTGTTATAGTACTTTTAGACAACTTTCTGAGAGTAGCCTAATGTTGTGCTTCATCATGTCTGAAGAGCTCATTTTGAACTTGTGGCCCATCAGTGGATAGCCTACTGATAAAGGACAAAGATAAAGGTGCGGTATAGAAGATGCTTTTAGGCCGTGTTTAAAATGTTTAAATTAAAAAAGAAAGAAAAGAAGAAGTTAATTTTTAAAAAATCTTTTAATGTGTGTTGTATTAAAAAGAAAAAGTATTAAGCTGTCAGAGGGATGATGAGTAGGCTATAACACAAGTAAAAGTCCGGGTGTCACTTTACATGGCATTTCTAGAATATTCTAATACGGTATGCACTAATAGCGACATCATGTGGTCTTCAAACGTTATAATAATTTTAGACGGATATTACGCAGTTAAAGAAACCATAGGACGATAGCGGAAGTTGTAGTGACCCATAAACCTGAAATCGGCTACATTTCAGCTATATTCAATAGTTTCGTATGAAACTTGCCTACCTCTAAATACGAATAGGCCTACCGGTACTTTATTAATCCCCAAAGCCTATCTATAAAGCCACAAAAACCGAATCCACGGATGAACAACCAGTTTTTTTTTTTAATCACAGTTTTACCAGTTTTCAAAACAATGTTCTTGACATCTTCCTATAAAAAAAATACTTTCACAAAAGCTATTTTTAAAGCACTTTACTTATTCCTCCATGTTACCCGTCGTCATTTTGTAAGTTGATGCAACTAGGTGCATTTGCGATTTTAAAACTGTAGCTAGGTGTCGTATCGTTTACTCAAAACTACTCAATAAAACATTTAGCCTACTTAAACGTCCGTCAATATATCACATAGGCTATTAAACGGGGAGATATATGATTCCCTGACAAATAATCCAGCCCTGACGTGTATAAAAGTAAAGTTTGACGTATCCGCTGACTCTTTGAGTTCTTACCAAGACGGAAGTTCACGACGGAGACTCCTCTCACTTCTTTACACTACTCTTTGGACCCTTTAATATTTCAGTCTTTCTTGCCTGTCTCTACCAACACCCGGCGTTTGTTATGGCTGAGTTTGTAGTTTTTCTTTTTCAATAGGCTTTAATTATTCAGCTATTCTGATGGACCTGGTCTTAGTGCGGTGTGTTACATCAGTACAAAGGGCAAGTTCGTCTTTCGGGCTTCTTGGTTGGCTGACGTTAGTAAACGTACGGTTAGCTAACTTCGTTAGCATGTGCTAACACAAGCTGTTAAAGTAAAGTAACGTGAACTCTTCAGGGATTCAGTTTTCTTTCGATGGACTGTATTTGATCAAGTGGCTTCGTCGTAGCTGTCTAAGTGCCATTTGATACAGCTAAAATCCTACGATAACTAATCTGGTTTGTAAGCTACAAGCTAACGGTGAGCTCTGCTCGGCTTTAGTTTTACTTGGTTCTCCTCAGACAGCTAGCATTCGTCAACAGCTGCCAAAATGATGGACTTTGATAATATATTGGACCTCGCCTCGCAAAACCAAGGCCTCAGCAGTGTACAGGTATGTTTGAGACTGACACTTGTATCGAACTCAGGCCAAACAGGAAAATGGAGATATGTGGACATCATTGTGAGCTCATATGCCAGCTCATCTAATACTGTGGATCTGATAATGTGGCTAGCTGCTAACTTCCACCCTTGACTCCTCACATGCTAAGACTAGGCTACTGTATGAAGCGGTTTATTAAGACTACTTAGCACATTTAACTCGTTCATCAGTGGGATGATGCTTAGGTTAATATACATTTTAGGTTATGTTTTATTTCCCTATAATAAAGGCCTTTTGAAGACTGAAAACCAAAGCAATATGTCTCCTGGTTCCATATTCAGTAATCAATGTCTTTCCCTCTTCAAGAATAAAAGATACAGTTTACAAGCTGGACCACCCAAAAAGGACCCGAGGTCGAAAGGTGTGAATCCTGCTGCTGTGAAGGCACTTCTGAAGAAGCAACAGGTTGACACCAAACAGAAAGGTAACTATGAGAAAATTAAGATGATGGAGACGGTCGTGATTTACTAGTTATTAACATACTGTGCAGAAATAATTCTTAATTGTTTACTTATTTTTCCAGAGATTCAACTGAAAAAAAAGAAGGAGGAACTTAATGCCAAGAGGGTTGAGCTGAAGTCTGACCGTAAAGCACGAGCCATGGCTTCGAGAACGAAGGACAATTTTAGAGGTTACAACGGCGTCCCAGTGGTAGAGGTTCCTAAGAAGAGGAGATCGAAACATGAGATGGAGGATGACAGATCAATGGATTCACGTGAATTTAGGAATAACTGTACTGACCCAGAGGACGACGAGGATAACTACGAGTATGAACCGACTGATTCAGAGCCAGAGCAGGAACCAGAGCCACTGAGACCATGGAAAACCTCAAGTGTGAGTGGAAGCAGTAGTGGTAGTAGTAGCAGCAAACCCCATTCTAAAAAATCCAGTGGGCCACCGAAGCCTGCCCCACCTCCAATGAATTTTGCAGATTTACTTAAATTGGCAGAGAAGAAACAGTTTGAGCCAGTTGATTTAAAACCCAAGGCAGCGAAAAAGGAAGGACGGCTCCGTACAGCTGACGAGATTAAGGAACAAGAGATGGAGCGTAAAGCGAAGAGGCCAGACAAAAGCAGAGACCCAAAGGCAGAGAGAGAAAGAGAAGGCAAGCCTCAATCTAACACTAGTTCCATAAGGAAAAGCACTGTTGAGAAGGAGCAGAAGAACTACAAGCCACAAAAGATTTCCTCAGAAAAACAAAGCCTGTCCAGTGGGCCAGGGAAGAGGCCACATAGTGAGAAAGGCCACCCTTCTTCCAAGCCCCAAGTTAGTGACAGAGAAAGAGAGAGGCCCAAGATGTCTGATAGAGACAGATCTAAGCCTAGTGTGTCTAGTTCATCTGGTGCCATAAGCAGTAAAGTTCCTTCAAAAGCCACATCTCAGGTTTCAGCCAAACACGGGGCCTCCAAGCCCTCATCTGGCCACAAGTCCAGCACCTCAAGTGACCTTAGCTACAAAAAGGAAAGCTCATCATTACAAGGAAGACCTTCAGGTGTTCCTGGGACCAGGCCTTCTAGTACAGCTGTCACAGGCCAAAGATCTCATCATGGGAGCTCCCAACAGAGCAAGTCCAGTCAGGTTAGCTCCTTAAAACAGGGCTCTGCAGTTGGAGCTCACAGGTCTGGAAAAGGAGAGCAGTTAAGACCTGGAATTAACCCTGCAGTAAAATCAACCGGTAATTCAGTGATGAGAAACTCAATGGGCGGCCCTCCTAGGGCAGGGGGCCAAGCTCAGCCCAGGCCTGGAGGCACACCCCAGGGAAAAACAGGTGGTTTTGCACAGGCCAGGCCTGGTGGGAGCGGTCACCCTGGTGGTTTCGGATCCCGACCTCCAGGCACTGGACCTGGTCGGCCTGGTGGTGGAGGACCTGGACCTGGTCGGCCTGGTGGTGGAGGACCAGGACCTGGCAGACCGACTGGTGGCATCGGATCAGGACCTGGAAGACCCACATGCACTGTGGTATCAGAAACCATCTCATCTAAAAATGTTGGTGGAGCCAGAGGAGTCCCTCCTCGGCCAGGCATGCAACAGAGACCTGGGATGCCTCCCAGACCAGGAATGCCACCCAGACCAGGGATGCCACACAGACCAGGGATGCCACCCAGACCTCTGATGAACAGACCACCAGGTAAGAACCAGAGGGACAATGATGGTCTGATTATCAAAGCAGTTGATGTATCTGTTGCTCTTAACTGTGGTAGTAACCTTTACTTCTACAGCACATTTCAATACACCACAACACGGTGCCAAAGTTCAGACAGATGCAGCTGCCGCCAAGGCTGAAACAAGTTGTACTGGGTCAAATTCAAATCAGTGCAGTAGGTGGGGCATTAGCTGCAGGTCATGACTTAAAAAGAGACTTTCTGATAAGAATAAGTCCTCTTCAGCTTGCAGGTTTGGCTAATGCTCTTAACCTAAGCAACAAAAAAGAGTGCATATGAAACTGAAACAGTTTCAGGGACTAAAGTCAAACTCTCTGTGGTCACTCAGCTGCAAAACAGCTCACCACATTTTTAATTTGAAGTAAAATGATATGAACTATATGACTCTATTATAGATTATTTGAGTATCAAATATTTCCATATAATTCATAGATTATACACATAGCAAAATTGACCAAGTATATTATATTATGACAAACAGCTGCAGACAGTTTGAAACAACAGTCAGTACTACAGGGCAGAGAGTTTGTTTGCCAAACTGAATGAAATGTGTCAGCAGCACACAGACATTACTCCTGGGTCAGAGAGCAGCGATCTGTCTAGCACAGATAAACAAAACATAATCTCTCTGTCGTTTTTTCTAGCAAGAAATTGACTTGTATCAGTTCAACAATTCTCAAAGGATCATTTTCATCATCTTGGAAGTTTTGTGATTCCTTTACTTTTGAAGCAAGACCCATACAGTTATGTTTATATTCTTCATGTTTAGCAAAAAAGCCAAGAGCCATTATCCTCCAAAGTAACGGTGAATTTCTGTATTTATTGCCCAGGTACAATGTTGCCCCCTATCACATCTGCCTACAAGAGGAGATATGAAGATGAGGAGGATGAGTTTGACTCAGAAATGGAAGATTTTATTGATGACGAAGGTGATGAGCCAGATGAAATTTCCAGGCACATTAAGGAAATATTTGGCTATGATAGAAACAGGTAAGTGTTGTGACATACTTATGTTATATAAGCCAGTTTTTGTCCAGTAAAACCTCTTCATCAAACAACTCCGTTTGCCTTCAACTTCCTTAGGTACAAGGATGAGAGTGACTATGCACTTAAATTCATGGAGAGCAGCTGGAAAGATGTGCAAAAAGAAGAGGCCAGGAGGTAAGATCATTAAAATGTGCCCAGAGTGAACGTCACAGTCTCCATATGTCCTGAAGGCAGAACTATTTAAATTATTTTATATAATGGTATGTAACTATGGTGTTTCTTGTTATTTGTTACTCTAGCTTGAAAATGGCTGTGCAAGAAGACCTGGAAGAAGAGAAGAGGGAGGAAGAGGAGCTGAAAAGAAAAAGTTGCAAGAGGAGAAAAAATAACTGAAACCCCCTGAATGAATGAGTGAGTGAATGGATGAATGAAAGATGCTCCCCCTTCTCTCTGTCTCCAGAAACATGGGGCAATTTGTCTGCCATCTAAAGACGCAAAGCCCAGTGACTGACCACCCTGGCCTCTTTTGCTTTTTTCCTGTATGTCTCGCTGTTCTGAGAAAAAAAAGCTTTGAATGGAGTGAGATGTGACATTGGCCCCAAGAGGAAAAAGAAGGAAGAACTGTAGTTGAAGACAAGATCACAGACGAAATATGCACAAATCATTCAGGCATTGAGTCGTTGGGGATATTGTGAAAACTTATTACATCTCCCTGTTATTTATTATCCCGACTGAGTGCAGGGTTTACATGGTCGGCTGTCCTAAGTTCTCAGAATATATATTAGCCTGCAAAGAGAGATATAAACATGAAAGTGTGAGTGTGTGATTTTTTTAAGACTAACAATGACATGCTATGTCATGTGCTGATACCATGCTATTTTTGAGCAGAAGATGTTGCATATTTTTCCAAGAAAACTTTGATTATAAAGTCAGTTGAATATGCAGAAAACATTGCCACTTGATGTGTTGTGTGTTTCTCTTCCAAAGGATGTTGCATAACGTTTTTTTTTAATCATCTAGTTTTATGTTAGCGATTTATCAGAAAATGACAATATTAGTAATATATACACATAAGTTACAAATGTTACTGTTGAAAAAAATGTTTGATTTTTGGTTCTCGGTGAAAGCAATGACGTTCTTCATTGCTATAAATTGTGTGGATTGTTCAGTTTTTTATTTTATTTGTTTATTTTTTGTTTTTATAATTTTCTTGAAGAAACTTAATGAGTGGTAGTATCTGTTCGTATCACAGACTGCGAGTGTTGGCGTCGAGTATTTTCTCGCTTGCGTTTCTGTCCCCCTCGGCTTGCCGTAGATGACGTACGAAGTGGGAGGGCCATGTCGCTCTGCTTAGCTCACACATCCATGACTACATCTGAAAGTTTGCGGAAGTTTTTAGAGCTGAAGTTGAAGTCAACTATCAAGAGGATATAAAGCCCCCGGGAGAATCGTGTGTTTTTGTTTGTACTCTAAATAGATGGACCTCAGTTCAGAGAAAATACAGCGGATCCTCTCAAAGGTTGGTTATCAATCAGATTCTCTGCTTTATAATCTGTTTCAGGTGACATTGTTTATACTCTAGGTGTTCCCGGCGGGTTGTTAGCTAACTTCTCTAACTGGCTGAACCAGCTCTGGTTAAGTCTCCGTCGTTGACTGAACGTGGGTGCTATTCAACAGTAAAATAAAGGCAATCGATACCGAGGCAGATCCGCTTTAAAATCAAACAAGGATACATTTTAGTATCTCTTCATGACTGCTTTGACAGAACGAAATCGGAGTAACGTTACTGTGCCACCTCAGAGTCCAAAGTAAATAAAAAATATTCACTGCGAGCATGTATAGCATCTCTGTCAACTTACTGTCCTGTCACTGCTGTAGCTACTGCTGTCAAAGTGCTCCAAAAACCATGTAACACCATTGCAGCTGTTGAGTCCACAGCGCCTTTTTTCATGTGATCAATAAAACCCTGAATGATCACCTGAATTTAATGTTACTGAGCATTTACTGACTGATGGATCTGGAGTGGTGCTAATGATTAAAAATGAAAACATGTGGCAACTATATGGGTGTTTGTCTTTCCTTCCCTCTCTGATATCAGTACAGATTCCATGTCGTTGCTGTCGAGGAGCTGCAGAAAATCCACAGGATTTTCCCTGGGATGCATCCGTTCCCAGGCACATACAGTGAGTTTCTCCTGGAAAACCCACTTACCGTAATCAGTTTTGCAGACTTAAACACTTGGTACATCAGAATGATATTTTGGCTCACTGTCCCTATAATGTCACTTTCAGCGTTCAGTGACAGTACACAGAAAGATCTCCTGAGATTAGATGGCAACATCCCTGTCCGGTATGATGGTAAGATTGTCTAAAAGAAAAGGATTTACAGGCCATGAATATGTCATTTTGAGGTCAATAATATGTACTTAATCTCACAGGCCGCTCCTACAACTTCCCCATCCAGATGTGGCTGATGGACTCATTCCCCATCTCTCCCCCCATATGCCTCCTCAGACCAACTGCAAACATGGTCATCAGAGTGGGCAAGCATGTTGACGCCAAAGGGCGAATCCATCTGCCGGGTCTACACAACTGGGAACATGTACGATTTCATACTCTCTAGATGAAAATGTAAATTGCATCCACGTGTGGTTGTGTTGTGTGTTCTCATCCGTTCCCCCTGCTGCGTCTTTTGTAACAGCCCAAGTCGTCCGTGGTGGGTCTTCTGAGGGAGATGATTGTCAAGTTTGAGGAAGACCCTCCTCTGTCCTCAAAGCCTGCAGAAGGAAACAAAGACCCCCACAATCTTCTGGCATTTGTTTCTAATCTCCAGATCAATGATGGTGCTTAATCACTTGATATGTAGCTGTGTGTTTTTCAATGACTAATACTAAGATAAGTACATGCTATTTTTAACTTCACTCGTGTTTATTTTAGGAGGAGTCAGACACCACGATCAAAGCATCAACAAAGTCTCAGTTGTTGGAGCAGGAGATCTAGGAATGGCTTCTGTGATGGGCATTTTGGCAAAGGTTAAACATCCTCCTGTATTACTGAACTAATCTATTGTCTTCACTTCAAGTTAAATGTCAAAATCCTCAATTTATTTGGCTGACAGCTCATTTTCCCCATTTCTCTTGAAGTGCAAAGTGGATAAACTGGTTTTCATTGATGTTGCTGAAAGTTCCACCAAAGGCGGCAGCACTGATCTGGAGATTTTCAATCTGCCTAAGGTTGAGGTTTCCAAAGGTATGTCACTTTTCTGCATTGTTGCGCAATAATCGACAAGCACCCATTTTGCTGTGTCATCCCAGATGTCAGACACTGGTAGCCAAATGGCAACTGTGCTCAGGAAGACTGGACTGTCCTTGATGACTCACCTCAGCAACAGCAAGCTTTAACTGAATCCCAGACACTTTTTGTTGCTGAGTCTGAACATTGATCCGTCAGAGTGGGAGGAAAAAACACATTTTGCTGTTAGTCATGAACAGGAGCTAATTTTTGATGACTCTGCTCTGTTAGATTTGTCGGCCTCTGCGGGCTCCAAGGTTATCCTGGTGACTGCAAACGCTTGGAGCGGTGAGCAATCATATGTCAGCGTTGTTCAGACTAATGTGGACTTGTACAGAGGAATCATCCCAAATCTGGCACAACTCAGCCCCAACGCTGTGATGCTCATCGCCTCCCAACCAGGTCTGTAATAACACCGAAGACACTCACTGTGAGAAACAGACCACTTTGCCCAACACTTTGATACCATCAACTAATTTTCCTCTCTCTCGGTTCAACTACAGTTGACATCATGACCCATGTCGCCTGGAGGCAGAGCGGTTTACCTCCGACACGGGTGATTGGAGCTGGATGTAACCTGGACTCAGAGCGACTCAGTCATGTTCTGGATATTAACCTCAATACCCACAAACTGGCCTGGGTCATAGGAGAACTTTCGGACAACAAAGGTGAGTCACAAAAGATCAATTAAATATTTACAAAGACAATTGTTCTGCCAATAGTCATGGAATGTATGATGTAAGATTTCTGAAAACCCAGTAATGTTGCACTACCAGCTCTTCATGTGTGTCCTTTTTTTGTTCTGACTTGTGAGGGCGTGAGTAAATGACACTTGGAACTGTTTGACGCTTTGTTTTGCAGTTCCTGTGATTAGCAACACTGGGCCTAACTCTGGTGTGCAGCCAGAGATCGCCCCAGGATCCAGCAGTGCCAAACCACTGCTAGACAGGTACTTTTATGAATGAGTTTAACCTTGAGTGAAGGTTTAGATGGTGTTATTTTGTATATTGAAGACTTATTAACTGAATCAGATGGATCTGAAACTGTGAACGCCGGTGCTGTTGAAGAAAGCACTTATTCACTTTAGTATTTCTTTTGTTTCTTTACTTTAAAATTCAAAAGTAAATTTGTCTGATGCATGCTTCCCTGTTTTTGTAGAGGGTTTGAGATGATGAAGAATCGAGGCCAGCGGTCGTGGTCTGTGGGTCTCTCTGTTGCTGACATCACAAACAGTATCCTGACGAACAAACTGAAGACCCACTCTGTCTCCACGCTGGCTCAGGTATCCTGACCAAGTCTAATTATTATCAATGTCAACCCCTACTGAGGTGAAGTGGTGTTTGTCTCTTCCAAGAAGATGTTTCGAGTTCATCGGCGTTCCCTTTTTGCTTTAGGGCTGGGGTGGCATTGGTGCAGAGGTGTTCCTCAGTTTGCCGTGCATCCTGGGAAAGAACGGCTCCACGCGCCTGGCTGGAGCGTCGCTGGGACAGGAGGAAGACTCCAAACTCAGGGACAGTGTCACGTCGCTTTCTAACCTCATCAGTCAGCTCAGGATATAAAGGATACGATCCCACTGTGTGTTTTTACTGACCGGTCTGGGAGCAGCTGCTGCCTCCCGACAGGTCAGGTCTCTGCTCAACACATGGACAGTGTCTGCTCTGAAGCTAATTCCTTTACCAAATGGCTACTTACACAGGGATTTTGAAGTTATGGGACAGGATTTCTGTCTTGAATATGTGCAATGTTATAATAACATCTGTTTCTTGGTTGTCCTGCATAATGTGGGAGAAAGAAAAACTGGAACATGAATGTACAGATTGCGTTTTTTGTTACATGAGTGTCCAGTTACAGTTTTTTAAAGAACATAATAATCTATGCAAACACATCTTCTATTAACCTGTCTGGAGAAAATGAAACAAGAGATTATGTCAAAGATGAAGTACAACTTGTATATTAATAGCCTTATATGCAGCCTTAATGCTGTTTCCATATTTAATGACATTATGTTTGAACAGCTTTTCCTCTTACTTTTGTTAACTTTTTCAAAAGACCCTGCACTACTAGAAGCTAAGGTATGTACAGGTACAGTAAATATACATGGTTTTGTGGGTGTGCAATAAATATCTGACATTAAATGTTGTTTGTCTTTGTGGGAAAGATGACAATAGACAGAATAAGGTTTATCTCTTTATAAAATTCATAAGTAGATGCATAAATGTACACAAGCTTTGGTCTGAACCTCAGAATCATTGATGTCAACCAGATCCATAAAAAGAGCAGTGATGAACAACTGGTGGTCGGGTCACATGACCAAACAATACTCAGGTGAGCCGAGTTATTCGTTACCAATAACAGCAGCCAGACCAAAGTTGGTGGACAAGCCATTAAACATCTGTTAACATCTGGATAAAATGAAAAATGTCTCTTCAGCAGTAACCTGGTACTCCATTAGAAAATAACTGAATATTTAGAATAACAAACCTTTTTCGTAAAACCAGTGCAAACAAAAGACAAAACTGATGTTGAGACAGTCTATAATGTAATATACAGTATAACTAAATGAAACAATATAAACACATTTTACTATTAGGTCCTTGTACAGTATATTATGGCTCAACTTCCATTTCTTAAGAACTCTTGCTCTGTACAATTAAAATTATACTGACAGTAAACTATGGCTGTTTATGAAGAAACTTAGTTTTGAATCATTCACTTCTCTCCCGGACTATGACAATCTGGAGCAGTGTGATGAGGAGTCTGTCGTTGTCTGCTCAAGTCTAGCTTACTATGTGCACATTCATATATGGGTATTATAGGTAGCATTGATGTCAGGGCCAGGACTGGTTTCCCCAAAAGCATCCCGTCACTGAATATGTTCTAAAATGCAAAGACTTCATTTTAGAGTTACTGTCAAGCTTGTAACACTTACAGCCACTAGAGGGAGCTAGTCTTCATAAATATCTGTTGTGAATTCCTGTAAATCAGTCTTTTAAGTCTTAAATCTCCCATCTTTTTTTCTCAATAGGTGCATGCATATATACACAAAAACGACATTGTTGCTGTAAAATCAAGTGTTGGACAAACACATAAAACACTGCAACTATTTCTTTGAAACTGACAAAATCCCAATGAAACTTAAACTAATGAAGAAGCAACAAAATACCCACGGGGTACCCACTGCCTCCTGCCTGTTATTTACACCAGTGACAGATTGCACCATGTCTTCCCTGCTGCGGCTGGTTACAACTTTACAACCTTTAAAAAGTTTACATGCACACTGCTTTGGTGAAACCTTGTTTAGTGGTCTCTGTTATCAAGTATTGACCTAAAGATACAATAAAGAAACTGTGTTATATCAAAGGTTTCTCGTTATATTTTAACTTACATTGAAGACGTGTGAGCCTGCTCACAGTTGACCATAAGTAAATGCGGTATAAATGTGTAGGCTTTGGGTTCTTTAGCAAAGAAGACCTTGCGCTACAGCCTCAAAAGCCCTTGAGTTGGAGTTGCTCCCCTCAGCGCACTGTAATCAGGTTTAGACACTTTGTTGGAACAAAATGAAACAAACTTAAGAAGCGATGATGAAACACGCAGCTGGTTTTAGAAGACCATTGAAGTTAAAAACCAAATCTTTTTATGCAGCAACGATTACGTAACACTGGCGGTAGTTTTAAATACAAGTTTGACCCCGTCTTTCCAAAGAGGTGCAAGTATCAAAGAAATCTGTACATATCAATGAAAAAAGTCCTCTGACACACATATGCACGCAAACACACAAAAACCTTTGAGACACTGAGTGGCTACTGGCCTTTCACCTCTTTTATGGCTTTGAAAACGAATCAAGCATTCACAGAGAGCCCGAATCATACTGGCATGTCATCATCAGCAACATTTGAATGATACTTAAATCCTACTTCAATCAGAAAGTCACTGATTTGGGCAACTGCTGTCCACTCGGAGGCATCCTGCAAAAGTCTGGGCTGGATCGGACCAAGGGCACGCCCACTGCTGACTGTCCTGAGGGCCTGGAGTGACCCGGGGGAGACCCAGTGTACAACAGTGGTGCTGGGAAGGCAGAATGGTCCCTGGGGGCCCTGGAGAAAGGCTTAGAGTAACTGGGTGAGGTGGCTCTGTGTGTGTCTGAACAGCTGGCAGTGTTGCACTGGAGGGGAGAGAGTCTGTCGGCAAAACTAGGTGGAGGAGGGGGGATGATGGACTCCTCCACCCAACTACCTCCTTCATATTCAGGTTCCTTCGGCAAAGTGGGGAGAGCACACAATGAGGGAGGTACAGGAGAAGGGGCGGGAGGGATAAAGACGGGAGGTGGAGGCAGAGGGTAGAGAGTGGGGTCGTAGTCTCTGTTTAGGGTGCGTGGAGGACTGCTGTGTATGCTGGGAATTTCCTCAGGAGTGGCCAGGAGCTTTTCCAGGTAGCGGTCTTCCTCATCAACCTCCGACAGGTTGTCATACTGGGAGGTGTTGGAGGGTCGCCTGTCTCCTGGAGACCCCGGGACATAGAGGGAGACTGGGAACTTGCTTGGCTTTGGTGGAGGAAGTCTGGGAGAGGAGGAGGAGGAGGAAGAGGAGGTAAGGAGGGAAGAAGGTTTTACAGGAGTGGGTGGTTTTGGGCATGGTTTTGGAGACAATTTCATTTGAGGGACCAAGACAGGGCGGGGGGAGGGAGAGCGGCGCTGGGTCTCTGGATCAGTCCCAGTCCCTGATCCACAATCCAGAGGACTTTGGTCATTATGCTCAGAGTAAAATAAAGGTGGAGGCGGCAGATCTGGAAGGTCCATGATCTCTTCCTCAGTCTGCATGGTGAGAGTGTCCAGAGCAGGAGGCTCATAGGGTGGAGGCCAGTCCACTGGCTCTTCCCGTGTCTCTGGGTCTTCAGCTTGGCTCTCTGACTTTTCCCCGTTTTCTTTAGGGCTACACTCCGGGGGCAACATCTTCGCACATCTGTCCAAGCCACCCTCAGCACAAGGGTCGCCTGCTTTGGGAGGTAATGGAGGTTTTCTACAAGGCCTTCGAGGAGAAGGCGTTCTTTCTGTGTGGACTACAACTGGATCTGGTGAAGGCAAAGGAGGTGTGTTTGCCCTGGAGAGGCTACATGAGTCCTGGGGCTCTGCAGGAGAGGGGGTCTGGTGTAAGGTGATGCTGTCTGTTTGCTGGGTCTCGGTATCAGGCTGGCTACTGGGCTGCAGGTTTACTTTGACCTCCAGAGGAGAGTCAGGCTGCAGCGGCAGCAGGAGGACTGGTCTCTCTTGACCTAGAGGTTTCTTTGGTAGCTCCTCCGACTTGGCTAAAAAGGGAAGAGGAGATGAGGAAGACATCAACAAGAGGAACATCAAGATGCTTTTGGAGGAGATGGTGTGGAAGTAACTGTGGCTTTATACTATAACAGAAATAAAAGAACCAAACGGCACCTGGAGGAGATTGGTCCAGCTTTTTACTGCGTAGCTCAGACATAGCAGCCTGCAGCTGCTCAACCACCACATCATCAGGCAGGAAGAATGAAACAGCCAGCTGCTCCTGGATAAACTCCCTCAGGTCCTCTAACTGAAGCTTCTGCAGACGCTCTGATTGGTTACACAATATAAAGTAACAGAAAGGTGCCAATTAAACTTAAAGAAAGGGAGACAAGTCAATTAGGTTAAATATCAGGTCACCTCTAACAAAAACACTGTTAAAGACAATACTTCAATAACACAGGCCAGGTCTAATCAAAAAGCAGATTTGCAGAAATTGACCAATGTGCTGAGGCCATGCTCCTGCAGGCATCCAATGAAAAGTCAGCTTTCGGTTCTTCTCCACAGTAACTCGCCACTTGCATTATGTAAGCCATCCGGTTAGGAGGCAGCCAAGCGTGAAGGAGCCTGCCATGTAATCCACAGGGTTACATCCACTGGTATAGCAGCAGCAGCCAGCCATGGCTGTCTGGGCATGAGGCTCCTTTGACTCATTTCAAACGGCAGCAAAGATAAAGTAATCATCCTCTTACTCACTCTTATGTAACTTGAGGGCTGTATACGCCATGGCAGTAAGCATCTTCTCTCCCTCCAATATGTAAATGTCCCACAATCGCAGGGTGAGGGTGAAAGGGGTCTGTTATGTAAGATACATGGGGACACAGAGTCAGTCCGATTACAAAAAAATTGGACAACAACCTCAAATGTGGTGCGATGTTCAAAAAGGAATGAAGGAGAATGCACTGAGATAATGATTTATGATTATATTTGAGAGCAGAAAACAGCTGGGCCTAAACATACATTTAACTGGTGATAGAAAATGCATGCAACTCATACTCTTTAAACAGAAACGGAAATACTCACTCTGTCAATGAAGCACTGTAGAAACCATTTGGTGGTGTAAATCCCTGTTGTCATCTGTTCTTTCTCCTGTGGGGCAGAAATTAATGAGGAATAGTCTCTATGGGAAGTTACTCTGTATAATTTGTTCTCAGTTATAAATCTTACTTTGAAAATAGTCCTGACAATGAACATGTGCCCTTTTGTCACGTATATTAAATCACATAATGAGAAATGGCCTGATTAAATCTATGTCATGTATCTCATGACATTGTAATCTGTCCATTATTGTAGCTTCGTGTGTGAGGCATGGACAGAAAGCATCAGTCATACAGATGTACTGTAACCCACCAGGTGTTTCTTCAGCTTAGGCAGCATTTTGGAGAGGATCAGGTCATGGTGGGCCTGGAAACGATGCAGCTTGGGAAATCCCGGGATGAAGAACCCTAGCGCAGAGAGAAAATAAATCAGCGGGCCATAAATGGTGTGTGGTGAGGGACACAGAGACATAATATTTAGAAATGAGAAAAGTTCTTTCCCTCTTAAAAGACCAAATTAGCAGTGGCCTGACTTATTTTTATCCTTTTTATTGAAAGGACTACTATTAGATGTCCAAACATTTTGTTGTATAATCATTTTTTCCTTTCTGTCTTCATGTCTTCCTCTGTCTCACCGTGCATTGCATGCTTGCTGTTGGTAAGGAGCTGGGACAGAGCCCAGAAGGCGTCTTCCTCGTTCAGGTACATCAGCAAGATGGCTGCGATCTGGCTCATCCCCTGGCAGTAGCTCACCTCCTGAGGGGCCACAGGAGAAGAGACAGGTTCAATTAAACAGAACGAGCAAATAAGAGGAATTATTTATAATTTAATAGAGCACAGCCACACACATGCCGAGAGACCAAGGGGGGAGAGCACCTGAATGTCTGATGTGGTCTGAAGGCAGACTGTGGATGTGTGTGGGCTTTACTGCACAGGAGAGGCTTTAGACCCACTGGACACGCTGCTACAATTATAAACACTTTTACCAAAGGTTGTGAAAATATTTACTGCAGCCCGATATACACCATCGGTAAAATCATGTCCTCAATTTGAATTGCTGCCAATTTGAATCCACCACGATTCAATGATTTACGCTGAAGACATGGCCCTTGGCAAGCGCAGATATACAAAACCAGACACACTTGGTATTTGTCTATATTAAGTCTATTTATTGCACAGCGAGAGATGGACAGTCTGAAGTATCCTTTCAAGGAAATACAGTAGATATAATTGATGTTTGCACTGAGGTTAAACTACACATTCTCCACATTCCTCTCTACCATCACATAGGCAAGAAGGACAAACACACTATTCCCTTATCACTCTCTCCCTCCCTCCTTTCTCTCTTGCGCTCTCCTACTGACCCAATTTCTTCTGAGCGGCGTGTGAGAAGAGGGGAAAAAGGAAAAAGGGGACAGCACATTTCCATTTCCTCTGGCTGAAACACCTCTACCACACAGGAACCAGCTACAGAACCAAATCAGAAAAACAGACGTTGACTCTATTTGTGTATGGGGGAGATGTACTGTCCTGAATAGATCATTCCTGCACAGTTGTAAAGCCCAGACTTCATTCCACTGAGACATACTCTGGTTTTTATGCGCAAGAAGGGGCATGAGACTTCAGGGCAACTTCCACTGAAGCAGAATCCTTGTTATGTCTGACCTCAGCATCCACAACCACATCTAGAAGACATTACATGGGTTTAGGGAGTCGTGGGGAAATTTTGTTGTAGCTACTGTATTATCTATTTTGTAGAGCCACAACTACAAGTTATTTTCCCCAGATGTACTGATTATTTGCTCAATCAACCAGTCAATGTCAGAAAGTGGAGACAACTGCTAATTACAGTCCCAATGCTTCACATCCCAGCCAACAGATATTCAGATTATCAATCAAAAAATCCTCATGACTGAGAGAAACTGGAATTGGTTTATAGTTTTTGCTTGAAAAATGCATGCATGATTATTAAATCATTTTGGGTCTGTTTGCCTCACCAGATAAAGTACGAGTCAAAAGGGAACTTGGTCTAACAACGTGAGAGCCGAGTATAGATGTGGGTTCACTGGTGGTCTGGTTGTCATACAGAGTTGCTGTACGTTAAAGGCTGAGCCACACTCATAAATAAAATATCTCACCCAAGGCTCTGAACAAGAATGAGAACAGATGGGTTTAGATTGCTCCGCCTGTTCTTTGCTGCATGGAAACTAAAGCACTCAGTGGACTTGCAGCTGTTGCGCCACTGGTTTGCTGCTTTTGCTGCACGTCGGCCAGTGTATACAAGACTCCTCCATATTATGTAACAAACACTTACCGGTAAGTATGCATATGTATATACACACAAATGTAGACACACTCACCGTGTTGTAGACAGAGTATGCCGCTAGTACATGAAACAGCGCTTGCTGCCTGGAGAGGGAACAGAAAAACCACTGGTTAAAAAACAAGGATGTGTTTCATTAGCAACAACTGAACAAACTCAAACAGCATGTTAAATATGGCTGAGTGTATTACATGAAAATTCCCCAAGGCTCACATCACCACATGACTAATGATCTCCCAACATCATCATCCCTAAATTAGCTCCATCCATCAGCACAAATAAACTCAAAAATATTTTTGGGGAGGTTGACAAAGCCAGCTTACATCATATCATCCTGGTAGTGCTCGCGTAAATCTGTGTAATGTGAAGTGTACTGTGTGTGTATGTGAATCTGTTTGTGTGCCTTCTATCCAGGGGACTTACGTACAGTATGAGTTCCCACAATGCAACAACATTTAATTTCATGAAGGTGAGATGAGTGTGAAAGGACATCTGTGTTCTACTGCTGTAGTACGATGGTTGTGGTGACACAATTTAATAAAGACTGGATTCTCAAGACTATGGATTCTGTTTTTAGGGATCTCAAAGATTACATTTAAATTGGATTTTCTAAAAAAAAATGTTCAAGCATGTCAGCAGATACTGCGTTTTTGTCATATAACCACGGCATGCAGCTCCTCTCTAGTTTCTGTGACCACATGGTTGTGTGCTTTGTGGCTGATTACATCTGGATTTTCAACTGTTTCAAACAGTGAGCACAAGGCAACCATTGTCTAAGTGTGTGTGTGTAAGTGAGTGGAAGGAGTGGGGGCAGGCATTAAGAAATATAATGTAGACAGAGAGGATGTCTCCCCTCCGGGCCCTCTATAGTAAATACATGTCTTTAAGACAGTGGCAGAGTCAGGAAAGCTTTAAATAGCTGTCAGTGTCTCGGTGTGAGTGAGGCAGCTGTTGACTTGCAGGGAAGGAGTGGGCAGCCAAACAGGATGGAGTGGTGTTTTGGTCTGCTTGGACATAGTAGCTTTGAATTGGAGGGGAAGGACATTACAGAAAACAAGAAGGGAGCACTCAGTCACTCACATAGAGGTTAACTTATAAAGACAAAGCCGGTACCTTTCACACCTGTTCCACAACCCCAAAGCAAGTGATATAAAAAACATAACAGTGTTTGTGTTGTGAAGTGTGCATTTCATTAATATTATTTTATCATCATTATACGTGTGTGTTGTCTCCAGATAACAGTGTGGACAGTGTTATTCTGTTCATGCACACTTCATATTGGTGCACATTTCTGTATGAATGCCATTTCCTGTGGGGCTTCGTGCACTGACAGGAAGGCTAATAAAACACTGAGAGGAGGAAACAACCGCTTTGGTTTTGTGTGTGTGTGTGTGTGTGTGTGTGTGTGTGCGTGTTGGGGGGGAGGGGGCTGTTTCAAGGTTTAAACCAGAGGTCATACCCTGCAACGGCTTCAGGCTACGTCCACACTGCTTTATTTTCGTTTTCCAGTGCATCTCTTTTGCTACGTTTTCAAATTTCTTGCGCACTGAAAATGTTGAAAATGTGCTTCCTGTTTACATTGGCTCACGTATTCCCAGTGTGCTTGATAGTTCGGTTATGTCCGTGTTATCAGGTGTGTTAGTATGGTCAGAAAGTGACAAAGAGCAAAACAGTATCTGGACAGAAACTGTTTTTGTTTGAAAATGCTGTTTTAAAATGAAAATGTTGCCTCAGTGAGGGCAAAAAACCTGAACATGTGAGGCGACACAGAAAACCAAAACAAGAACTCTTTGAGACACCATGTGATACAAAAACATCAGAGAAGAATTTCATGTGACCCACAACAGCTAAGAACTCACTTGACTCCGAAGCGATCCATGAACATAATGTGGTTTCTGAAGGTTCTGTTGACGTCCAAGTCAATCTGCTTGATCTCTGTGGAGAAGTTTCGAGCCTGCTGTTTCATTTTCTAGAGGGCAGAAAAAGGGATGACTGTGAGAATTCACTCTTTCAAAGTGTATCCACATTTTAGAGGATCTGTCATGAGTTTCAAGAGTCATACATACCTCATATTTTCCCTGGTTATCATCTTTGATCTTCTCGATGTCCAAAAGCAAGGCCCATGCCTGGCCTCTCAGCTGCAGAGGGACGCCTTTATACACGCGCTTCACCAACTGAAGCACACATGACAGACACATATGGACAGACATGAATGAGGATTCTCTAAACTCTCTAGAGAAACATGGTCATGTATGAATGCTGCTCAGTGGGGTGTTTCCTTGTTAACGCTCTTGACTGACAAGGACTCATCACATCCACTTATATTGCTTTAGCTGTCTAGACCAGTGAAAAGAGAGGGATGAGGGCGTAAGCTCTGATTAAAAGGGGAACGGAAACGGGTAATAAACAGTCATGGGAATAATTCATCACATGTTTTCGCTGAAAAAAGGGAAATGACAGATAAATTGAGACAGTACATTTGTGTGTGCGTGTCAGGGACTTCACTGATGTTTGATGTGTGTCACTCACTACCGAGTTACACACCTTGTCACTGTTCTTGTACTTGTCCCAGTTCTTCACCATCTTCAGCCATTTCTCCACGCGTTCCACCTCCTGGTGCTTTTGCTGTGGAGAGCAAAGATACACACACATGTGGTTGACTGCACATGTGGAAGGGTGTAAATATACTATAATGGGCAAGGTCAAAAGCTGAGCAAATTCATACCTTCTCTTCAAGGGCACTGGGTGTTGGCAGTTCTTGTTCACTGGAGCAGAAAGCAGAAATATCCAACACGTGTTAGAAATAGGAGCGCTGATATCATAATTTCAGTTTGATATTAACATTAGATATCATCATTATGTGAGAGCAATGAGAGATGAGGTGTGATAGATACAGATGAAGGTGTTCTCATTCTAACAGAGCCGTCGGGGTAACTTACTGCAGGAAGCCGAAGCGGTCAGTGACCTTAAAGATGCTGTAGTCAGCATCCTCCCATGGGTCAATCTTGACTCCCTCCTGCCTGCCCTGAAATATCCACATTCCATTATCACCTTATTAGAAAATACTGTATGCCAAATAAACAGTTTGGTGACTTCAGATTATGCTAATGCATAGCTGCAAATAAACTGTGATATGGATAAAACAAGTAGGAAAAACTGTACAAGTCAGGTACAAATCTGAGGTAAGAGAAATGAAAACAAACAAATAGAAAATGTGGTTTTATTGTTTCCCTCTTGCCAACAGGGAAACTCTAAAAGGTTTTAACCCCAATTTGTGACATACAAATGCAGAGTCATTCTGCCATTAATTGATCACTCCAAGTAATCAAATTTCCACTGCCTGTTGGTAACAAACGATTCCTAGTTCACACAATGCAGGCACCATGCAGGGACTCTCTATCCAATGAAGTATAAAACAGTTCTTTATTTTATGTGGTTTGGTTGTTTCTTTGAGGAAAAAATACATTCCAGATTATCACGATTTTAAATTTTAGGACCACTCATCCTTACAATCCAGATTTTCCTGAACTGTGGGTCCAATGTCTGTCTATGCACTGACTTACCTTGTCATATTTAGAGATGATTTCAGCGCGTTCCTCTGCTATCAATGTGTCTATGTCCTTCTTCATGTCAAAATCTGAAGGAAATTAGAAAAAAAAAATCTCATTAATAATCATCAAGCTTGACTATGTCTGTCATTTCAACTGTTTTGGTGTGGATATCTACATGTTTACATCAAATACTTTTTTTTTTAATACTCTTTTAATTGTTTTTTCAATTTTATGAACACAAACATTAGAAAAAACAAAACAGACAACAAAACATACAAAACAAAAAAAGTCCCACCCTAAACTAACAGTGAGCAAATACTTTAATAAGTTACTACAGGATCAGCCTGACTGATTACAGTTCAGTAAAATGTCTTCTTTTTTTTTTGTTGTTGCCTTTACAGGGATTGGTTGACCACAAGCGATATTAGTTTCCTGCCCATGAACATTTCAACACGGTAAACAACTTCTGACACAGGGCTTTGACCTACAGATGGCTGTGTGACTACTACATGTTACTGGTGCGCTACATTTGTTTGAGAACCGTGCATCAGAAGAAAAAAAAATACAGGAAGTATTTATAGGTCAGAGAGCAGGCACAATTTTAGGTGGTGATGCCACAGTTTCTCTTCATATGCTTGACCATAAAATCAACTCAGCATTAAAATGTTGCTTCCTTCTCCGTCACCATAACACAGAAGGAACAATAATATACCAGCATGACAAATCATACATATTTCACAAAAGATGACAATTCTCTACACCATTGTAATGGGTCACAAGACCTACATGACAATGCGTTCTATTTAAACAAAGCTGGAGTCTTTCAGGAGCCATTGCATGAAGAAACAAGCCACAAGGCCACCGCCAACTTCCTGTTAATGTGACCATAGCTTCATCTCCACTCAGCGCCGTTAGACTACAGCTCAAGTTCACTGAATGTCATTGTCAGGTGATCATTTTTAACAATGATTGTTCAAATGTGTACCTACATATATTAAAGAAAATGAATCAATTTCACATAAAGCAAAATTACATTCCACTTTGAGTATGAAATCTTTTGTTCTCATGTTTGTTTTCTGTTGTTTAATTCAAATGTTTTTTTTTCCAAATGTGCCTAAATTTCAGGTTTCAAATCCGATTAACTTGTATGATAAGGGCAGGCCAGGACAGGCTGAGAGTGGATCAAGATGGTTTAGACTGAATCTCTAAACCTTTCACGATGCCAAATAATCTGTGCAGTGAAATGCTTCCAAGCAAGCTTTTCCCTGTTCTCCCTCTGTGAGTTTTGGATGCACAAACACTGTAGAGTATGTAAAACAGCTGCTGGAAAAAGTATACAAGTAAAAAGCATGGCGTTCATACTGCATGATGATGAACAATGCGTAATTTCAGGGTATGTTGTGTTCATATAAGGCCAGTGGGTCATGTGAGGCGTATGTGAAGTGTGACAAAGTGACAGCCTTGGGACTTTATGCTTCTTGTATACATGTACAGTTCAGTAATTCATGCCCGTGTGCACATACAGCATCAATGGTGCCAAATCTCACTACTCAGAAGGTGAGATAGTGCCAGACAGCAACAGACCATTAGAAAAGAAACAGAGAAGTGTCCAACTAAGTGTGTGAAACCAGAACTCAGTTGCTACTGGAGGCTCTCCCCCCTCCCTTTTTCTCACAGTATAACCCCCACCTGACCCCAGTCTGTCCCTTTAAGCCCGTCTCTGGCCTTCGATGGGCTGATGTTCCTCGGCCAGCACGGCTCGGCTGTTTAGCAGTTGTCAGGGCTGAATAAACCCCTCAGAGAAAACAGCCTCATTCGTTTGTTTGCTGGGTCAGCATCTCATGGTGATGTTTGGATTAAAGGAATGTGTCAGCTATAGCTAGCAGGCACACTGAAAGAAAATAAGATGAAAGAAAACATAGGCCAGACTATGCCGCCTTTGATATACTATAGGTGTTTAAGCAATGCTGAGAGGCATCTACTGATTAAGGAAAAAAATTAAACAAGTACATCTTTGTTGTGCACTACATTCAAATGTCACGAGACTGATACCCAAGGCGAGAAAATTCAAATCAAAGGAAAAGTCTTCCAATAAAATGGGATGAAAAAGAGCTATTTTGGTGTTACTTCAATATAAATTCAATTCAAATTTGTAATTGCTCCATAGGTCAAACTAAAGCATTTAATTGAAAAACGAACTTTTCATAATTGTGTCAAATTAAAAAAAAAAAAACGCTTTCTTTGAGATCAAACAGAGACTTTCTCTAACGCTGCTGAGGAAACTTTCCAGGCGACCCCACTGCAACAAATGCTGTGTAATGAGGAATACTTTCACTGACGCCTGACGGCATGTGGAGCCAGCTGAGGCCTCAGGTGGCATGTAGTCTGGCATGCCCTGCAGCAACAGGTGGAAGAGAACCTGTCCCCTCTCCCGGAGACATGCGCTTTCCTTCAAAACCCTTAAGGCCAGCACCGAGTATGAGATTGAGTCAACAATATAGATTAAGGCTGTAAGTTGCAGGGCAATTGAAATTCAAGATGCTATTTGGTTGTGAGAAAATCTTTTATTAAAAAGAAAACATTTAGCCTATGTTTTGGTTCAGATGTGATATCTCATCTTATCTTCTGCCACATGCACAGGTTAGGTATTAGGCTATCTCTGCCTCCCCTACATTCAAAATTAATCATTAAAGATTAGTGATGATGATATGTTATTCCCTTTTTAATGTACCAGATCTCAACCATAGACCTTATCTCTAACACCACAGGATGCAGTCTTTTCCATCAAACAACAGCTGAGTGTCTTGTCTAACAGGTGGCCAGTGAAACCAGACCACTAGACAAATTGACTCTGCTGTTCTGTGCTTTTTCTTTTTTACCGTTTCCCTTTTCTTCTCCACCTCAGGTCGGGGTATTTCAGGCATCAGCATGTTTTTGTAAGATGTCTGTGAGGTCGTACCGTTGGCCTGGCTCTGACATTGCCTATATCATATAATCATGGAAAACTGCAGGCCTACTTTGTGCGGGGTATAGACATCTAGGTTGATAAGGATTGAAGAAGAATGAAGGTAGGGGTGACTTTTTCTACGTATTTTCTCTTTGTTGTTATTCTCTTCAGGGATGGAAATCATTAAAATATCTGAGCTGCAGATATTATTTCATATGAGTTGATGTGAAAAGTTGTGTTGAAGCATGTTTGTGTGTCTTATTTTTCTGAGACACTGCAGCAAAACTTTGAAGAAGAACTACCGGTATCAGTATATTACTAATTTTCAATGTGTGAAAATAGAAACAACAGCACTTCCCGTTTCACCTGCTGAGTTATTCAACATTGCTTTTGTTTGCGAGAATAATTCTAAGCAAAACGTGACCAACTTCAAGGCCCATCCTGGAGTCCAACAGAGAAGTTTTTTCGCCAAAGCTCCTCAAGGATGACTGTGAGGTTTTGTTTTGTTTTTTACTTCACTGTCTACTGGGAAAATTAGAGTAAAAGGTCTGTTATGCTTCATCTTTAGGTTCCAGCTGCTTACTTCCTGTGTTGAGTCTCCAGACTGCTGATAGTATTGTGTTGGGTTCAGGAAGAAAAGGAAATCAGTGGCCGCCACTCCTTCAACAACAGGTTCAATGAGAACTGCCAAGAGAGTACGACAACAACATAGGTCTTCCCTAAAGCAAGAAATAACCTCTTGCTGACAAAATCCCTAAATTATCCAGACATGCCTTTAAATGGTCAGCGAAAAAAGATGTGACTAATACCACATGGTGGTCAGTTCACATTACTGATATTTGGCTTCCGAGTCACCAACACAGCTCAGCCCCACCTTTGTGGTTGATTCAAGAAAATTTTTCTAACCCTTCTTTCAAGTGGTGACAAGAAAGGTGGGCAGTTCAAGGTGTCTCATAGATGGAAGCTGTAGGAGTGAGTGAGTGAGCAGCAGAGAAGGTCACGAAGCAGGAAAGAGATACAGTTAAAATCATATTGGGACTATACAGTTGTGTAGTGGTAGTTGTGATGTAGAGATGAGTGTATGAGAAAAAAAGAGAAAAAGTGAGGGAGACAGATTAATTAGGGTTTAAATAATTTACAGATTGTAAGAGAGAGAAGGGATTTCAAGCAGAAAATGTTAGCTGGGAGCTCAGTTCACAGACATGACAACAGGCACTTGCAAATTTCCCAGAAATGAACACAGATCTTTAACATATCTCTCAAAATAAAGCAGTGGTGAGAGAGCGGTGAGTTATAGTTTCGACAGTGAGCACACAGTGGGCTCCACGAATGCAGAGCGCTAATGACACTGCATATGAAAACCCACGTTCCTGTATGGCTATATTTTGATGATCTGGTTGCTTACAAGATACAAGACTCTAAGCCTGGGTCTCTAGCTGACATCATTTCCTGTTATGACATCGAACTCTAAATCTAGCTCGCGTATATAAGCTCTCAGTGCACTGTTGTAACCACAAACAGCTTGCAAAGCATTCTGAATCACATCAAGCTAATCGTATGGTCTTAAACAGCGAAGCAGCAGTAAAAATTCCCTTTGCTGATTAATCGCTACTTATGTCTGAGGGCACTGCTTCACTGCGTCTATCCTGGATATGGCCCATGTGATCTACAGTGTCATTTCTTAAGTCATCAATATTCAGGCTTTCAATGGGCAGAAATGTAATTTTACTACAGTTTCAGGAAGTAAAGGTTAAACCAGACTCTGCATGGGTCCTGAAGTGTGTATGAGTTGCCACATAAGTTGAAAAATAGGAAAAAATGAAACTCAGACTGTCACTGTGTCGCCTACTCTAATTATTTGTGGTAATCAAATTTAACATTCTTTCTGGTGTGTTTATTTACTTTTTAATCAAGCCTACTGGAATGATAACACGCAACTAGTTCACTTTTTATATTCCAACTTGATCCACAATTATCTCTGTTTTGGCTTCTAATCAATCTTAATCTGAGTAGCAATCAGATTTAAGACAGAGGATTATACAAGTACCAAGTCAGAATGAAAAACTAAGATTAGAAGGAATCTGGCAATAGTCATTTTACTGAGGGATCCTGGAAACTCAAAAGTGCTGTGATCCACTGTGGGTTGACAGTTCAGGTTAGGTCAGGTGTGTGTGTGTGTGTGTGTATCAGTTGTTTGACATCTTGAGCCAACACCCTAAAGTGAAACTACATCAGGGTGTGGGGTGTTCAAGAAGAGTGAAAGACAGGACATTGCTCAATTCGAAAGTCACCGTGCTGGAGCCCTCAACTTGTTTCATCTGAGCTAGTCTGAGCTAGATCACATTTTAATTTTCTCTGAACGTCTTTTGTGCAGTTGACAGTTCGAAATCCTAACCCCTGAAACTGCTAATGACATGATGATGAGACAGATGACGGATGTTTAGTTCTCTTTACTACTGGATGATTAGTCAATGCTGCGTGGTCAGCCAAAGGAAGGTCTGGCTCTGAGATAAGACAAGCTTTGGCCAGGCACACATTCAATCTTGTTAACCTCACAAATTGAACTCCCATACAGTGCTGCTGAGTCTGCCATACATGATGCGTGTCGTTTATTATTGCTTGGAGTCCGTATTATGAACCATCATCTGTCCTGAATTTGTCTACATTGTGTTTCCCCTAGGGTCTGTGAAGGGATTTTTCACTTTTATTTTTCTGTTTCATTTCAAAAAGATAACACAGAGCCAAGACCAAATTGAAAAATTATTCCTACACTATTATTCCTATATCCCAGGACATTCATGTTTCTGTGATACTTTCTGATATTGCAACACACATTAAATTTACTACTTTGCAACTGTGGTGGTTTTGTTTATCTTCTCACTTTAGGATAATAATGACTGCAGTAATTTCTAGAGTCATTAATGTTAATTATGACAATAAACTTCAAAGAATGTTTTGCAATGCAGCGTACAGTATTATCCCTGTCATTACATTAATCCATTGCTGTAGGCTCTTGGCGATTGTGGAGAACAAGCATCATTCCGGCTCAGAAAAGGAAGGAGACTAACAAGCGACCACATGGCTCCAATTTCCACATGAAGAAGTCTCGAGTCCCAGATGGCTTCAGAGTTCGAGTTTTTAATGGGTGTCAGACACACAGCGTGCGCATGTTAGCATGCATGTGTCTAAGAGAGGCCGAAAATGAAAGGGAGAAAAAGCAGGATGGAGGGAGATTGGGGTCACAAAGAGGTTTCAGGATGAGTAGCTGTGAAAATATAAGAAACGTCTTATTTGCCACAGACGGCAATCAAGTTCACTCTCACCACAACTTAAGATCTTTTGTTCAGTTCCTCTCAACATTGCGTTGATCTGGCCTTTATAAAAATGTATGTTATGAAAAGGAAGTCCCTCAGAGACCAGGAATCACTAAGTCATTCCACAGGAAATCTAAGCAGGCTGGTAGGAGATGTTCAACACTGCTGTTTCTTTAAAAGGAAGGTATGGACTCCAGATGCTTCAGAGACTCAGTACTGCTGCCCAAACTGGATAGATGTAGGCTTGATACTCGATATAGTACCAAACATTACAATGATGTGTGTGGACGTATATGAAGCCAGGATACGTCAGTACCATCTGTCAGAAGATAGACATAACAAGGATGCAAATGTCAAAGCCCCATGCTACCAAACATGTGTTTTGCAGGTGTGATGGTGCACGGACAATGGACAATTGTTTACCCCTAATCCCAGTGGGTCCTCTCTAAAGAATTATTGACTCACAATAAAGCATGGCATGCAGCATGCTAACTGCATCTACTCTTGACTGGGTTGAAGCGACCGCTGAGACCACATTAACTTGGGAATCGACTTAAGACCAATGAGAAAGAAATCTAAACTGTTTGAAGTCTAGATAGCAAGCGGCAAAGTCTCAACAAGAGCGTCCTTGTCTTGCTCGCTGTCTGAGGCCCTCTTTCTACTGTCTGCCTCCATTTCTTTTGTGCAGCTGTAGTGTTTGTGTTTATGCATAGAAAATAGCAGCAACACAGAGACTGTGTGACCCAGGGGGGAAACATTCAAAGCTCAGAGACTGGGGAAAAGCACAAGGCTCAGAATAGATTGTTGTCCCCAAGGGGCTTTTCTGTCCTGCTCCGCACCATATTACCACTGTCACTCTGCCTTTGTTTTTCTAAAGCTAAAGCCCACAGAGCATAGATTCACCTACAGAGCACTCACCACCATCCCACATTATGTAACCGTTTCCATATCGTAATAAAAGGAAATAACAAGCTGGAGTCTGAGGATGGGGGACTCTATCACTTCACCCTGCATCTGACCCAGCCTGAGAACCATCTCTGCTTCCTTGCTGCCGTTACCTGGGGGGAGGGGGTGTCTAAATATAACAATGACCACACAAAGTTTTAGATGCAGGAGTAGCAGCCCAGCCAGAGAGGCCTTGTTTCCCAGAGTGGCAGCACTTTTTTTTTTAATGGGTGGTATGAGGAGGACCGGAATGTCAAGGGAACAGTATTCATAAACACAAAACCACAGGACCCTGCTGAGAAAGCCACATTCTCATAAATGGATCCTCTTCCTTGCAAAGGATGGAGTCGTAATGCAAACAGCAGAACCGGGGGAAAGTTGTCACCCAGAATTTGAGTAACTAGTGCTACAACACTGTAAACAAGAATTAGGCTATGTTCTTAACAAGACTTTGTAAACATTATGGATTTTATAGATTTTGCACAAGAATCTGCTTTGACTGTAACAAGATGCATGTGCGCAAAGCTCAAGTCATCAATATAAAGTCCCTCGCCACTACAATCCATTCATTACAGCGCACTGTGCAGCACTAGTTTTTACAATGCCAAAGAGATTAAATAATTCAAGAAGGTGAATACATACAGAGCATGTAACCCAATGAAAAACGTCCAACCAGGGGGCAGGGGCTATAAGTTAGCTGGTCTTGTGTCAAAAGCCAAGCAGAAATTGTGCTAGGTTCACTGATGCACACACGCCACTGGTGATTTGGTTATCATAGTTTTCATGTTGATGTCATGTTAACAACCACATAAACAGAGGATTATGGGTCCATGGGAGTCTTACACTGGAGGAAGAGAGTGTAATTTCACCATGATTCAACAACAGAAAGAGGTTAAGTATTTGAGCAAAAACAAATTTGAAGTGGCATGTAAAAAGACACAAACTGGAGACAATCATAGAAGGGAAATTCCAAGATAGCCCAGTTTAGACAAACAAGTATTTGGGTTATTATCCCATGGAGCCATCATTCATTCCCTTTGTGGTATGGCAGATTTCAGCCTGAGTGACAGTCTACCACCTCAACAGTGATGTGACCTCAATTTAACCAAGGACGGAGCGTGGAGAATAGATTTGGATAATTTATAGACAAACTGGCTCATGCAAATGTCTCGCGGGTCTGTGACAGAAGCTCGCCTCATACTTCGGCCCAAAGATGTAACAAGTATGGCTTCAAATAATAGTTATTTTTCTATCATCTTTTAATCTGTTTTTGATTACCGGTAATCATTTAATCAATGAAATGTGAGAAAAAAGTATCATCTAACAGTTGTCATTGTAAAGATCTACATATTATCCTGGGATCAACACCAATGGTTAGCTCTGACCTTGGAGTTTTCATGCTCTCACTAGTCTGCAAAGATCTCAGACTTGCAGCTATGCAGAATGAGGAAATCCAAGTGGCATGTATACGTGATATGAGTATCCCTGTGGTTGTCACTACACTTAAGTCGTTAATGAACTGACAGCCTGTTCAGGGTTTCTCTTACCTCTCAGCCTGTGTGTCTGAAGCTCTAAGATATCTTGAGTAACAAAAGGCTTCATCCTTTTTTTTTTTATGGCTGGCAAAAAAGCTTCACTATCTGGCGTGTTTTGTGACACTGGTGTGCTTGTTGGCCTTTGACATCCACTATAAAGCCGCCATTCAGGCAGACAAAAAGGCTATTGATGCCTCTCCACTGAAATAATATTATCACAACAGAATACAATGAATTCTGCTGATTGAAGAGAGTTATGACAAAAGGTACAGATCTGGGCACTAAATTGGTCTCAGAGTAAGACATTAGGATTTTGTGTCTGTTAACATGTGTTAAAACATGTTGTGTTTTGTTCACTAAACTGTATTATTTGAATTTCCGATGCAAGGCTTTCAGCCAGTAAAAAAATATTATTGTCTTTTCTTTTGACACCTCAGACTCAGGTAGACTGCTTTTCTTTGGGTCACACACTGTGAAGCGCCCCAGGTGGTCAAGGTAAAACATACTCAAAGTGAGGCAGTGGTGACTTACAAAGGAAATATGAAAGAGACTATATCACCAGCTCTGATTGACTAAAAATGGCTAATGCTGCTGACTGAGGCCCATTCACGGGCATGAAAACAAAAAGGGGCTCACATGCTATGCCTCACGCGTGGCTCACATCCTGTTGGCACCGGAGAGGGCAGTCAGATCATTGTTTAAGAGTTTAAGCACTGAAGAGAGAGGAAGCTTTTCGTCAAATAAAAGTTGTTTGAGAAATGTGAACTGAACTTTAACGTAGATTCAAACTCTGCAGCTGGATTCAGCTTTTCAAATGTCAAACTTCCCCAACGAAGCACAAAGTTAAGGGTCTTCCTTGTTGTTTACAAAATTATAGTGACATATAGGCTATATTAGAAGGATGGATAGGTATGTTGATCCACATGGGGTAGGCAGATCCCAGATCAGACGACACTTTTTCCATTACACTTTAACTTTAAATTAGTCATTGTGATGTCTGAACAATGGTTGTGGTTTGAACGGAAATCAGTAATCAAACCAATTTTACACCAGCATGAACGCAGAGCTCAAACAGGGACAATGCTGTCACCTTTCCGATGTGGGCCTTCCTCCTCAAACCACAAGTGCAGTGTAAAGTGTGACATTCACACACTGGGGACTTAGCAATAGGAAACAGACTAGCTATGCTATAGGCTTGTGAGCATGTGCATGTACAGCTAAGCCAAAAAAGAGACATATTATGGACTAGGCATATCAGACACCATATGAGCAAGGTTAAAACTAGACAAAAAAAAGTCTAAATGCATGTTACATTGTGGTGTAATTGACTTGCCACTGGCAGCATGCACATCTGCAACATTAGACTGAAAACAAAAACACAATGAGGGGGGGGTGGGGGGGCACACCACAGTAAAACAATGAGTGCCAGACATCTGGCAGAGGATGAGAGCTAGATCCTGCTGGAGATCTTTGACTCAGACTGTCTGTAACCTCCCCCACTCCACAGATAAACCAGTGAGACGCCCAGTTAACCTACCAAAGGGGACCACGCATGGCATGACATGACATACAGGCCAGTAGTGGCCTACTTCTGGATGCTGGAGCATCTGTGGTCTGTGCAGAGTTTGTATGGTAAAATCACGCTTTCTCAAATGACAAGAACAACACCTTCTTCTCGCATGTAAACCCCATATACCCTGATACATAACCTCGCTCAAAATTATAGTTCCTTATTTTTTGTTTTTGGTGTTACCCCCTATGCACTGATGGAAATGCGGAACTTGAATTTGTCAAGACTGAGACTGAAGTGGTTTCATATGCAGATATAACAAACAAATAGCGGACATAATATTTTGTATGATGGCGTAAATAGCTACACTGAGACGAGAAATCCCCTAACAGATACATTTCTCAGCAGCCATATAGCCAGAAGTTTACAAGTCATCTAAGTGCTGGAAAGCCCACGAAGAGTGATGCAAAATCTGAAATTTCCCCAAGAAGTGCACACACTGACCTTACCACACAGTGGTTGTTAGGCAAGCCATGAACTCTACTACACTAAATGCTGCCTTTTCTCAGAAAACCAACCAGCCTGAAATGTTCATCTTTACAAATCACATGTGTATTTAGTCGAGCACAGCCGAACGCTCACTGCTCACAGCTGCACGCGAGCAGGCGACCGTTACGAGCGGTGAGTGTTTCCGTTATTGGTTTGTTGAGAATTTAGTCAAGTTGTAAAAACATTTTACAGAAAGAAAAAAAAGGACGAGATAAAGAAGACACCCAATCGACAAGTCGCGTGTGGCCACCCACGCACTGGCGTCCACGGCGCTAATAAAAGTAAAGAGAGTGAAGAGTAAAACATGCCTGTTATGTGTAGTACCGACGCTAACTAACAGTTGGATAGCAAACCGTCACCGCTGCTTAACTTACCGTTAGGAGCGACTTCCCCCGTGTTGCTGCGCTGTACCGACAAGTAGAAACAAAATCCACTATTCTCATTCTCCCCCCTCGCTGCTGCCTGTCCGGGGGAGCCGCTGCTGCCTGTCACTGTGCTGCTCGACGCTTGTCCCCGACTGTCGACTGACTGCCTCCGCTGAAATCGATGCTGGTCAAACGGACTCACTCACCCCCCCACCGCCACCACCACCCCCTGCCCACCTCCACATGCCGCGAGCTGGTCGCAGCTGTCTGGCAGCCCTGCACAGAGGGAGAGCGAGCTCAGTCACCGATGACGATACCACGCACGCGCGCGCGCGAGCAGCAGCGGTTGGGGGGCGCGCCTCCTCTCTCCTCCTCGCGGACACTTTTAGTCAGAGCCCGGACTTTAATGTTTGGTGTGTGGACAAATCGACCCGAAAGACGGTAAGTCAGTCAGTACTGTGTGTATAACACGGTTACTCTACTACGAATAGTCAACAATGTTTAGCACAGATATTTTAGCTGAGGTTGGGTGGATGATAACAAATCTATATACTTCCACGTTATGAGAAGTTAGCAGCAGCGGCTAATACTGGCTTTTTCTAGCTAGCATGTTTGTTTGTTTTGTTTGTTTTTGTTTTGGAGGGTGTATTTATGAGGGTTTAATTTTTAAGTAAACACATATCCAAGCAAAGTGTTATGGGACGGATACAGACTTGACAACAAAATTGTCCTCTTTCGCCCTCTGTTGGATAAACTGTAGAAAGACATGCCATTGGGCTGTGCTGTGCATGGACCTGGCCTTGGGCTTGTTCTTAAAATAAAGCAAGCTCTCCTCAAGTGGAATTCAGCCTATATTAATGTTAACAAAGACCTGTAGTTTCCCTGTTTTGACTTGTCAACATCATCACAATTTCTGCTGTGAAAAAAGGTCCATAGATGACTGAATAGTGGGAGCTGGTAGCTGACACAGAGACCCTGTCACACAGGTATTTCCTGTTGTTGGTCTTGATTGCAGGGCGAGAAGGTCTTAGAGATTGCTGAGGTCACCAGACTCGTTATACTCCATAAATGGTGTCAATTGCCCCAATCTTGAAGGCATGACAAAAAAGAAACATCAAAAAGACAAAGAGTTCTGTGAAGCGCAGGCCAGGGACGGACCATAGTTCTTGCTGACCACTGCAAGAACACAATTTGAGTTCCAGTTCGCGATACCTGTGGTTTAGCTATGTCATTTTTGGCAATTGCACTGGTGAGTCATCTGTGAGTATAAGTGGCCTGCCCTTGTAAAAGAGAGGGAGGAAGAACCCCGTCAGCGAAGAATGTTGCTGCCAGAAAATAAAAGAGCAGGATAGGAGAAAGGGTAATGATAACAAATGATAAATCAAAATCATAATGACCAAGTGCAATATCCAAATTGTGGGAGCTGCAGTATTTTTGATAAAAGTAAAATATGCCAAGTTGACTTGCCAACAAAAATCACATTACCATTTTAAAATTATGCCAGTGAAAATGAAATGCAGACCAAAGGGCTCTTTGCACAGCTCCACTACTTCCTGAACTTAATGCTGCTCCTTCATTTCCTGTCTTACATTACTGGACAAACTGATTAATACAGGTGTGTCTGACCATTGTGACTACCCAGACACACCTGAATTAATCAGTGTGTCCAATAATGTAAGACAGGAAACAAAGGAGCAGCATTAAGTTCAGGAAGTAGTGGAGCTGTGCAAAGAGCCCATTCAGCTGAAATTGCAACATTTGCCTAAAATCATCAGCATTGTTTCTTGCATAGCCAATGCAGTCCTGATGTACATGTGGCTTGGCTCACTGGAAGAGAGGGACAGAGTGATTGGTAACACCTGTGGTTTTCCTTCTTTTGACAAGCAGACACCTCACCGGCACATTAGAGTCAAGACTAGACACTGAGAAAAAATGAGAAAGATAACTGTGTTTTAAAAAGGTTTATTATACGGGTGTTGCGTCAGCATTCTGTATCTGACAGTGGGAACTGAAAGAAATTGTTTGCAGAACTTAAACCTGCTGTGATGCGTTTGATTCACTGATTTGTTTATATTTATTAAAGTGTTCATAATATTGTGAAAATCCTCTGCACATTTCAGCAGACTGCCCCTAAATGGGGGCATTTTGCCCCTAAAAGTAAATTTTTCATCTACTTGCGCATTTGCAACCAGTAAATTTGCCGGGTTTTTAAAAATATTTTTAACACAGGTGAAATGTGGAAGGGGCGACTGAAAGAATCTGACATCTGTCATTACAGGTGGCAGGCCAGTGTGTATGAAGATCGTGAATGAAAAGGAAAATTAAATATTTGCTTTGCAATTCGATTTACGGTGTGTGCCCCTTAAGCTTCTGCTTTCACTCCTGAATTTTTAAGTTAGGGGCCACTGTGCTCCTAGTAAAAAAAAAAAAGTTAGTCTGGACCACTGTGGTGTAGCGGTTCCTGAAAAATGTTGTGATGCTATTCACTGCATCATGCCATCAGGTCCCTATTACTATGACACCATTACAACTTCCTCATAGAAGTTCCTTCATCTCCACTCTGAATCTGTTGTGACCCTCACCAGGGTCTTATCATGGTCACCTATGGTTATCATACAAGGCCCTTCTCCTCCTGTGCTCCTGGGGACCTTCAATTCAATTGTGTGCCCTTCTCCAAATTTGTGCCTGAGCTCCGCAGACAACCAGTAGGCTTTATGCCGAGCCCCACTACTTCCTGAACTTAAACAGGCTCCTTTACTTCCTGTCTTACATTATTGGACAAACTGATTAATCCAGGTGTGTCTGACCAATCAGTTTGTCCAGTAATGTAAGACAGGAAGTCTGTTTAAGTTCAGGAAGTAGTGGGGCTCGGCATAAAGTCTGTTGCTCCCCGTGAAATGTATTGTGAGATACGTTCAAGTTTAATTAACTGAATTTACCACATGTGTGCTCCAAACAAGACAGCAACAAGGCAGCAACCACATAACAAAAATGTGACATACTTTCCGACTGCATTATTAGCATAGGAACTATAGGGGGCACTGTTTCTAGCATGACTTGTTTTGTAGGTCACTGAAAGCAAAGGAAAGACGTGTGACGTTTCAAAAGGGGCCGGCAGTGTGGCGGTGTATACAAGTCTGTGCTCCCATTCATGCAGAGTGTTTAGCAGTCTCCGCCGACAGCTAAACAGCGCCACATCCTCATTAAAAACACGAAGCCCTTTTAGACTGATATAAAGGGTCGGTGAGTATTAAAAAAAATCTCCATTTTCACTTCGTGTCAGGGCGGTGTTTATGCTTTCTGTGTTGTTTTCGAAGTAACTGTGCAAATATGGCTGCAGGGGTTAAAAAAAAAGAAAAGAAAAGAGAGAGAGACGCCGACAACTTAAACAGCGCCCTGTAAAATGCGGTCGTTATTTCGATGCCGTTGACGTTTATGTCTGAGTGTTGCATTTCCTTGTCGGCGCAGTGCGTAGAGCTGTGGTGTGTTTACGTGACGTCCAGGAGGTTTTCTTAGCTTCGCTTTTGGCACAGCTGCCTGGGAGGATTGTGAGCTTATTCGGCCTGTAGCAGTCAGAAATCAAGTTTACAGGCAAATATCTAGCTGTGACTTGACCTAAATCTCAGCCTATTGCACTCAAAGCTATTCTATTCTTCTTTATCCTGTGGAAATATTTGCTGAAGAGGCCTCCTTTGGATATGTAGCTACATGAAACATTTAGTCATGACTTTGCATTAAGAGTTCATGTTGAATGATCTAGGTGGTTCTCTTGTCCATAACATGAATGTAGGCAAAAGTCCAAGTAAAGGTCATTCATTGAAGGACCTGGTAATACCAAGGCAATTGTTATATTAAATATCAATACACTACAGTATGTATGTACTTGGTAGTGACCTATGATCCGTGGTTGTAAGTAACTAAAAGAGAAATGTAATAAAGGTAGATAATGTGCAAGTGTCACCTGCCAGTGAAGGTCAGTAAAAGCTGGTCTGTGGTGTTGTCGTTTTGTTGGAGCTATTATAGAAGTACAAATAACACGCAGTTTAATCAAACATGGCAGAAAACACTGGCCATTTTTGATCCATAAAGGGAATTTCGTTTATTGACAACAGTGGGGGGAGTTCACACTACTGACATAATTTCACACAGACCACGTGGGCGGGATACTTGATATGGTAGCAGACAAATGTAACCTACTTTATACCGGGAGTGTTTAATGATAGTGATGTTGTGCATGATGTTTATAATGAAATGATGAAGTCTCATGAGATTGAATGATGTGGCGTTGGCGGTCTGAGTCATTGCAGACACATAACAGAGGGGGGCTGCCATGATTATTAATTAACGTTAGACAGCGTTTAGCATCTGCTTTGAAATGGAGGAAATGGGCAAACAACGATTATACTATGTCCGTGACAAAAAAAAAAGCCGTGTTTTGCATGGCTATGTTGTGAAACCTATGTGTGTTATAGTTTCTGGCATAGAAGGAATTGTGAGTAGCTTACTACGTTGCCAGTTTTGCCCGGTATCTAAGCGGCGGAGCGCTGCGACCTTTCCCCTAGTTTCTGCAGCACAGGGTAGATCATGTGATGTTGGAAAGTAGCTGGGGGAAGGGACTGACTGCTGAAACACTGATCTGTGGATGCTGCTGCTGCTACTGCTTCTGCTTCTTCCGAGGACTGAAAAGGTAGAAACGACGTGTCCTGTTTTCCGAGTGCTCTTGATGAAAGGAAAAAGGATCCTGCAGAGAAACCATTGCCTTTTAGAAACGTAGCAGAGGTTTTGCAAGAGAAACGCTGTTGCAGACGTGAAAACTTGATACCTCAGAGCCGTAGCATGAGCTGTCATATATTAACGTAACCCCGGCGAGCCACGAGACTTCACCTTTTTTTTTGACAGTAACTTTACGTGTAAGGCTGATATGCGTTTATATTTCTAACAGCATTTGAAAGCACCTGGGAGGAGGTAGTGCCTCTCAACGCCACATCCAGTGTCATCATCCACCTGGTGGTGAAATCATGAGCCTAAAAATATTCCTCTCTCTACAACCTAAAGCAGCACAGTATAATTAGTGCACAGTTTATCGGTATAAATGGCCTAATTCAATTTTAAATGTCTCGCATTATATAGCCAAGATCTATACTGTTTCATCCCTTGAGTCCTGTTTGCAATGCCAGTCAATATAAAAGAAATAGCATTACCATATATAATGCATGTTTACTGAATGAAAGACATGTATCTGCAGTATGAGATGCTGGCCATGCTAAGCACTCACTGACATACCCAAAATACAAGCCTGAAATCAAACTGTCCTTTGAGCACCCTCTATTGAGATGGCTTTGTATCAAGAATCTTCCACTACATGAGGAGGGACACAGATCGCTGTACAAAAGAAAAGCATTTCATAGGTGATTAAAAATAATGAATTTAAAAGTGTTATTACATTGTTTAAACATGTAATAGCACACTTAAGATGTACAAATGTGAGATAATAAAGAGCCTCTAGGTGTTGTTTGCATAAACAAGATGCCACACCTGCCTAACCTGTTTATAGATGAGTACCAGGGGTACAACACAGTCGGTCACCTCCCTCTCCTTTGGTGTCATCTTGCAGGAACCAGCCTAATTGGGATAGGAACTGAGTACAAAACATGCACATCAAGCTGATTTATGGAACCTATCCCTTTCATTCCCAGTATTTTCCCAAAAAAGACTGTTTCTAAGTGAATCTGACCGACCGGGCAAGAGAGGTTGCTCTGATGTTGTCCTTATCTGAATTATGTAGCCTACAACTTTATCTAGTATCAGGATGTGTTTACTGTACATTCTTTTTTGTTGTGACATGATCATTCTTGTGTTATTGTAACTTTGTAATGAATGTAGCCTACTACAGGTAAATTACATTTTTTGACCCACACCTTTGTCTTTGATATTAACTCTTGAATCTTCCATTTTTACTAACTAATCGTCTCTCTTTCCCCCAGTGACCCTGTTCAGTAGTAGCCAGCCACCATGGCAGAAGCTCACCAGGCGGTGGCCTTTCAGTTCACCGTCGGCCCCGATGGCATCGACCTCCAACTGTGCCACGAGGCTCTACGCCAGATCTACCTCTCTGGCCTCCACTCTTGGAAGAAAAGGTTCATTCGCTTCAAGGTGAGAGGTGTCTGACACATGAAAAAACAAAGTCCAAAGGGTTATCTGTACAGTATATACAGTCCTTTTTTCCCCTTCAACTTTGAGTTACTGTAAGTTACTGGTAATTTGGGTTCTCAATAGACGTCATGCCCAATGTAATACTCGGTTTTTATTTACTGATTGCTGTCCTGCTGTAAGTGTTTTTGTTGGGTTACATTAATTCACTCAGACTAGAAGGTCACCCACTCGCACACAAACACCCAGCAGTGACGGTAACCTTCCTGTCTGTTCTTTGTGTCCTAACCTTTTGCCTAGTTGTCTCTTTACATGATCATACTGAGTCATTCAAATCCAAAGACCTTCCAGCATTTTCACTCATTCATCTTCTATCTATTGTTTGGGTGCTGGTTATTAATGATAGCTGATGTGTCTCGGCAAAACATTGCTGTGATAATACATGTTATTAAATCAGTGATTTTATAAAATAAAAGCTAATATTTTCTTTGCTCTCTGTGACCTTGATGACATTTGTAACCCTCCTTTTGGTTCACTCTGTTAACAGAATGGGGTAATGACTGGTGTGTACCCAGGCAGCCCTGGTGGGTTCATGGTAGTGGTTGTGTCCTACATGTCCTACCATAAATATAATCAACTGGATCCCTCTCTGGGTTTGATTGCCAAGATAGGCCAACACATACCCATCAGGTAAGCCCACTGCTATTGTGATGTGTTGCCCCAACATGATATAGCATTTGTTTTGGGTCTTATTCCATTACTGGTCTCATAAAACAACACTGAACATTGAAACACTGTTCTGTAGCAGGAGTTTAGTTTAGGCAACATAAATTACATGGATGAACGGACTGTGATAGAAGATCCAACAAAATGCACAGCAATGTCAGTGGAAAGTTTTTCACCACATCTATGCAATTAAGCACATGCCTCAGGTATTTAGAGAGCACCTGCAGGCTTGTTTCTCCAGAGCCCCCATCAGTAGTAGCAGTTTCAGCCAAAGTTGCCAGCTGTAAAGTAATTGTTGATTTCATCATTACTCCTATTGATCACGGTCCAAAATCACATTTTGATCTTTGCTCTGTCCACCACACCTCATCTTAATGTTTGCAAACAAAGTTGATCTTGTAAACTGATATTGTGCCAACATCCTGCTTTAATGCTTCTCTTATCAGCTATACAGAGTATTTTCCCTCTAAGTGAAGGACATTGTTTATGACAGTGGTGTAAAATCTTTCACTCTAAGAAATGTCCAAAATGACACGTTATGTAGAACACGTTTTGCTATTACAGTGTTTCAGGACCAGAAATAACAGATTTAAGCCTATTTCTTAATTTGCTTAGTAATGAACTAAGGATATGAGTGTTGACATTTGATTAATCATTGTGTGTCAGTGTGTGTTAATCCTGTCCAGATAAATGGTATGCATTGTTTATCGTCGTTGACTTTGGACTGAGCCAAGTGTGGCAGCTGTTATAATGACATTTATTACCTGGTGTTGTGGTCTTGTGCATACTCTTTGATTGCACAACTGGTCACTTCGTATCATCTAACTGTTTGTGTTTGCTTTTAAATGTATTTACTACAACAATTTCTCATTATTTAGGGATAGACCCACTCTAAGTCTGATTCATTATAATTGTGTGGTTCTTAAGCAGGAAAGAATAATCTCTCATATATGTTTTATTTGTTACTGCTATTCTGACCCTCTTTGTTTCCCCTTCTCCGTCCACAGCCGATATATGTCCACAGACAGCCAGAGGATAGTCGGCGGAGTTCTAGTGGGCACGGGTCTGTGGGTCACCATAATCATGATAATGAGGAATGTCCTTAAGTCCCTGTTGTCATGGCATGGCTGGATGTATGCACGCCATGGCTCCTTGTCCTGGTCTACTCGTTTGTGGATGGTGAGCTAATGAATGTGCTCCTCTGTTCAAGTGACTTCATATCAGCGACATACTGGGATGTCACAGTGGTGTTTATTGAATGAGTAATAATGCAGAGTTTTGTCTTGCACATGGAAGACATAGTAAGAAAAATTGTAACACTCAGCCACACACTTTATTCTACATTTGACTAAGATCCAGTATATTATTTTACATTTGTGCATTTGTCTCATTTGTTAAATGAATTTGATATGACACCCACCATAAATTGCAGAAGGACATTAGTTTCCCTTATTATGTCCTGATAATACCCAGGTACAATGTAATTCTTATGTAAAGTGTATACAATACCATAAGTGCTACTTTAACATGTTTGACCTTGGGCTCATACCTCACAAGTTTCCAAGTGAAACACGTGCCTACTCTAAACTCCTTTTGTCCTCTCTCCTCCCCCTTATCTGTTCTTCTTGTCCAGGTATTAGTGAAGGTGTTCTCTGGCAGGAAGCCAATGCTCTACAGTTTCCAGAACTCCCTGCCTCGGTTACCTGTTCCCTCTGTCAAGGACACCTGCAGACGGGTAATTTCCTCCTGTTATGTATTTTTTTTTGTCTGCACCAGGGCTTTGTGCACATTCCATCGTTCACAATTGTCCTAGCTATTAAACAAAGTTTACACTCATTCTCAAATTGTATTCTAATAAACAGTTGAAATTAAAAAAACATTTAATACCCTAAATTGCTCCTGCTGGCTGCTCCATCAATGAACAGGTGCTTTTGGCAAATGTTGTAAAGTGCTTTGAGTTGTTGATAAGACTTGTTTGTGCGGACCATGTAATTTATGGTTGAATTGCATGTAAATGCTTATCTCTGTCAGGCCCCTTTGTGAAAAAGTACATGCTTTAATCGAATATCTACGCCAACATCTCTCACATCTCTGTGGTTTCTGTAACACTCAAGAAAGAATGCGAATAACAAACAAATCAGTGAAGGTCTTGATTTGTGTAAATTTACTTCTCTTTTTTCTGGTTCCTTAGACTATATTCCCTCAGGCAGGACCACTAAACAAACCCCTACCTGCTTATCTGTCAGGGGGAGAACGAAGAGATGGCTAGTTTTTCTGGCCTATCTGGTATCTCCTTGTTTCCTTTGGCTTTACTCTTTGTGACTTTGCTTCTCCCCTTGTTATAGTACCTGGAATCAGTGCGCCCACTGATGGACGATGAGCACTTTGAGCGGATGAAAGGCTTGGCAAAGGACTTTGAGAAAAACCTGGGGCCCAGGTTGCAGTGGTACCTCAAACTCAAGTCATGGTGGACCTCCAACTATGTAAGTCAAAAAGAAATTCCTCTTCCCTTTTCATCTTCCCCACTCTTTAATTACACTGTCTAATTACGTGTGTATAGGGGAGACCGGGGATGGTTATAACAAAGGGATGGTTGTAACAGCATCACTTTCACCAACACGGAATAACATTAGAGTTATGTGATCAATATCATGTGTACCCACTCACTTCCTGACATTGCATGTGAATTTGCATGGCTGTATGAAGAAGTGTGTAGGTTTTACAGCCAAAAAACTTTTAAGATAAGAAACTATTCTTTTGGTCCAATTCTAAATTCTGTGTATTTTTTAGTATCGATACTGTTTGAATTAGGTAACTTGTAGAAGATGAAAGAGCAGGTTCTTAGGTAAAATGTGAATCATTTCATCAATGTTTATTTTAAACCACCATGCTGGTACAGCTAGTCAAACAATAACTGACAGAGGTGGGGATGGTTGTAACACCTTTTATCTTTGTTGTTTTATTAAGTGTCAACCATCTTTCCTGGAATTTAACACGGATTATGAGCTGCTTCTGACCTCCTGCTGAAGGTCTCCATTCATACATGTACACCATTCATTGGTATTATCAGAATATGTTCTTTTAGACGGCTCTCCTAATGTTAGGACCCACACCACTGTCACTGTTCTTCATTTAGCTGTCAGTGATGAGTTACTTTTGTTCATACTGAACCATAGGAAGATGCTTTAGTGTTGGAACACGCTCAATAAACTTACATAGATGCTTATTTTGTGGTGTGGTCTCAGTTATTAGTTTTCAATCTCACTGTTACAATTTACCCCAGGTTCTACCCTGGTAGTGGCATAGGTTGTAACAGTGGCACTCCTTGCATTTGACATCAAATAGTGAATTCTGTGATATAGTTTAATAAGTTTGAGGCACTGCTATTTGTAGTAGACAAATTAGGGTACTCTGTGTCAAAAATTGAGAGCCCTACCATGAACACTCTGCAAGTTATAGTAGCTGAGACATAAAGTGTTACAGCCATCCCCAGTCTCTCCATAAAGTCACCCTGTGCTTCCCTGTTTCCCCCCTTGTCTTTGTGCTGCACAGGTCAGTGACTGGTGGGAGGAGTATATCTACCTCAGAGGCCGTGGGCCCATCATGGTCAACAGCAACTATTATGCCATGGTAAGACATCCCTACCTGATTGTCTGCTTGTAGACAATGGTGCTGCAAACCTTTGTTTCATGATGAAGAATTAATCTTATCCCTGTACAGTTTAAAGTCACATGCCAGCTGTATCAAACACATCTCAAACTGAGCTTCAAATTGTATGAGTTGATATTGAAAATGATTGTATGTATTTTGGAAGTACAGCTTAACTTGCTAAAAAATGTTATTATAGACTGGAATATCTGGGGTGATGAAATACATAATCTTGCATTAATTTTGTTGATAGAGAATTTGTTGAAAAAGCCCCTGACATTAATATTTGTATGGGGGGCTACTGGTCTAAACTCCTGTGTGATGGGTATTTCACAATTAAATGTTTTCCCAAGCATACTAACTTGGTAGCATAACTGTCATGTGTCTTAAAATATATAGCCTACACTCTAAATCTGTGGGACCATCTCAGGGGACAGTATACAACCAAAGTCTGACTGTTTTGGCGTTTTCAGCATCTTGGCTGACAAAGCTATAATCTATGAATTACAGTATGTCTTTACTGTGTGGACAGTTCACTCCAAATCTGTGTCTCATTTGTGATCATGAACCCAGTGACCTAAGCAGGGAAAGTAAGAAGGTAGCCCACAGCTCCCTCTACAGGTTTCTGTTTGAAGTGTTGAGACAGTGAATTGGATTGTTGCCGGAGCAGGGTATCATGGGCCTTTGCTTATCAAGCAACCAGAAATATGAAAATGTTAATTTTGCAGTGTGTGTGAAAACTGCATGTCATATCACAGTAAAACAGTCATCAAAGACAGTGGAATAGTAGGTTATTGTAGCTACTGTATACATATACAGTTCTTGACTAAAATAATAACAAAAGCTCTATGGATGGATCACTCAGTAACATCGTGTTCACACTCATTTCTTATGTTGTTTTTTTTTTTTGGTGATAATGTGTATTAAAGCAGAAGTAAGCGGAATTTTTGTGTTAATATAATATCTTCCGACGGCAATCACTTACATAGAGTGTTTGGTCTGAAACACGGGTCTGTCAGTCACTCGGAGGAGAAAACTTTTCTTGTATCCTACAAGTTTTATCCAATGAGGAGAGAGAACGGCATGAAGGGCTGTGTGTGCAGCCAAGGGATGCGCGTGAATGTGGTGACGTAGGGAAGAGGACCAATAGATCCATGACGAGGGCGGGGGCTGCTAACTCCATCGCCTGACAAGAAGTTATGGTGCGTTCAGGCAACCCGTAACTCATGTTTTTCCGACCTGTGAAGTCGTACCAGTTCGATCTGGTACGAGTTCACGGATCGGAAGTTACGAGTGGCCGTTATAGTGCACTTTCACAGGCAACAGGTCGGAAAAACACGAGTTACGGTTTGAAACCGTAACTTACGGTTTCAAAAGCCTGCCTGGAACGCAGCATTAGCCAAAACGACCGGATCACTTACTTCTGCTTTAATCTCTATTTCTCCAGGATTTCCTATATGTGTTCCCAACCTCCATCCAAGCTGCCAGGGCAGGCAATGCCATCCATGCCATCATGCTCTACAGGAGAAAACTGGACAGAGCCCAGATCAAACCAGTGAGTATAGAGTGCTTTTTTTCTTCACTATTGAAATGCTTTTGTTGAACCAAGGTTTGAACTTTGTTCAAGCAGTGAAACAAAATGGATCAGTGCATGTTTGATTATATCAATCTTATGTAAATGTTTAACTAATTTAGAATGTATTGATTGTTATTATCACAGTGTGTTTGCCTTAAAGTATACATTAACTGCTGCTTATCTTTCACAACCTGTTCTTGTTCAAACTTTGTCATGCACAATCTCACCTGTGATGAAGCAGACAATTGATGTTGCTCAGAGCTCACAATGTTTGACTCTGACTTTAGATTGAGCCATGTACTGTGCTTCTTGCTTGTTTTGATCAAAGTAAAGCTGTGATCACAAGCTCACAAGCATGTCCTGTGTGAAGCTTGGCGAAAAATCAATGCTGATGATTTTCTGCAGCTATTTTCCTTGTCCTTTACTAGTCTGCATGATGCCTCAGTGCAATTCTTGTTACATTAAAACTTTGCACAATACTGGCACACTATCTATTAACATGTATAAACACACCGACTGATCTCCGACTATATACATATAGACGTCTGATGCATGAGCTTGCTCTGTTACACACTTACATTCCAGTTGTCTTTGTTACTGTTTTGTCCCTTCGCTGTGTCGGACGCTGCGTTAGCTATACTTGCTGGCGAACAAGGTTCCTCTGTGTTCGGCTCAGTGGGAGCGGATGTTTAACACCACCCGCGTCCCTGGTTTGGAGACAGGTAAGAGGAGGGCACATCTTCGCTATGCCCTCTTACCCCCTATACCTTGTGCCCCTAGCCACTTGTATGGCAACAGCCATTGGAAACTCTTGACTCTAAGTCTCATTCTCATCAGCACAGCCCTGAAAAAATTCTACCTTTCATTGGCTTTCATAAATCTAAATATTCAAATGATTTGTCAAATCTAAAGATCCTGAAATTCACATTGTTACATCAGGGTTTTGCTGGTGGCTTTGAGCTGGGAGGCCACTGGTTTCTGGACCCTGCTCATGTCTCCTTTCCTGGCAGCCTTCTGAGGTCTCTCTTTCTCCTTAAGACTGCTTATCAAACCAGTTCTCATTGCTCCCTCTCCACTCCATCCATGCTCCTGTCCCAGTACATGTGTGCCTGCTGCCACACTCTTGTGATTTTAGTGAATTAGTTTGTCATCTTTGTGTTTGACTCTCCCCTTTTGCTTTTCAGCTCATGCTCCTACACACTATTCCCATGTGCTCATCCCAATACGAACGTATGTTCAACACCAGTCGTGTCCCAGGTGTAGACACAGGTAGAGTCTTGAGCGGTGCTTCCTCCTCACACCACTCATATTGTACTTCTCCTTGGTACATTTTTTCCTTCTGTTTTGTAATTGAAAATAATATAAACCGAGTGAATACATTTTTGCACATGTGCAGGTCTGTGCACATGTCAAGACTAATTTGCATGTGCCTGAAATTTTGGGTTTGAGTTTGAGAAGGTGACACAGCAGTGGTTTAAGGTAAGACCTGTAACCTGGAGTTGAATAGTGACATACAATAACCATCGCTACGCATGGGGGATGCTTTTAAACAGTCGACTCTGAGAGGGCAGGAAGCAGTTGAAGGAGAACCATGTACAACAGATGTAACATGCAAACTCTCATTATGCAAATGATTTCTATCTGATTATATCCTATAAGTTAAGGACCTGTATAAGATGAAGGGCCAAAGCTGAATACTTCAGGACTAAGTCCTGAAGCTATGATGTTGTGTAAATATACAGCACAGTGTGTTCATTTCCGAGATTTAAAGCCCCTTGGCCCTGACTGACTGTTTTTAACTTTGTCGCAGTAGAGGGCAAGGAGGCAGGAGAAAAGTGGTAAGATATAGATGTTTCACATTAGCCCTTTTAAATTCTATATTTTAATCGTGTTATAGGGATATAGAGTTTAATATAATTAATCTGCTGTGACATGAGTTGGAAAAAATCATGTTGCAATAGTTTGTATTGACTGTTGTAATGCATACATGGAACATTATCGGAAAAGTGCCAGTTTTTGTTTTCATATTGCTGGAGGTGTATTCATGTACAGTAATATGTAAACTAGTAGAACTCAGTCGCGGGTCTGATTGGAAGGTTCGGCGGGCCGGATGCGGCCCGTGGGCCGCCTATTGAGTACCGCTGTAGTAGAGGAAGCACAGTAGGCTCAGTACTACCTGGATCTCAGGTGGTGGTTGTTGTTCTTGGGGTTGTTCCTAGTGTAAGTATCTCCTCCCCTTTGTCTTCCCTGTAACAAGTGCAATGTCTGTTTGAACATTGTAAGCCTAAAAAAGAACAGTGTCATACATTTGTATCCGAAAAACAGACAATGCTTTTCAAATTGTTTCTCTTGGTTGTGCACAGTGCTGCTGTTCAAACAAACATTGCCTCAGTCCATTGTCTCCAAACCACTGCCCTGTTCCTAAATTACTTTTCATTTTCATTCATCTTACTTCCTGCACTTCCCATTCCAAGCTGCTTTAGTTTTTGAACTTGATAGTCCCCCTCCCCCACATCACATAATATCACTGTGAAGTGAGTCTGTGTCCTTCAAATGATCAAAACTTCAGACTAAACCCTAAAATATCATTTTTTTCTCACAACACAAACCTGGTATTTTTGATATTGCACCATTTCATCTACTTGGACCAGGTACTGGTCTCTGTCACCTTAATTAAATGAAATGATGCAACATTCATAGTCCATTTGTACTGCTGTCTTTCTCATGTATTTATTTCACAATAGTCTTGACAGCAATAACATTTTCATAAGTTACAATCTTATATGTAACTTGAAGCAAGATACATATACCAGATACATAATAGGGTACATATACCAGATACATAATACATAACACATAAATATACTCTACTGGACACCATCAACAACACAACTTGCTTTGTTTGTTTTCTCTTTTCCTCCCTCCTTACAATTGGTCCCTCTCTCCCAGACACTCTTCAGCACACGAACGAGAGCAAACACATAGCTGTGTTCCACAAGGGCCGTTTCTACAAGGTGTGGATGTTTTATGACGGCCGCCTGCTGTTGCCACGGGAGATTGAGCAGCAGATGGAGAGGATCTTGTCAGACAAGTCGGAGCCTTTGCCAGGAGAGGAGCAACTGGCTGCACTTACTGCAGGAGAGAGGTAGGTGGCATTACAAAGTGAGCTGTGGACAGGATGGAGGAGGCCGCACAATTTACACCACATAGAATAACAGTGCATAGATGGATAGATAGATTATCTTTCAAGGTTAATTCAGTGTTATACTTAACATTCTGGAAAAGAAGTTCTGCAGTGTTTACTGAGTGTGTATTATAATAGATTAATATGAACTATGAATCGGCTTGACACTGTATTTGTAGCACACTGACTCAAGTGTACCTATTCTTTACCATGCTACAGGACCCCATGGGCAAAGGCTCGTGAAGCCTACTTCGGCCGTGGTAAAAACAAGCAATCTCTGGACACCATTGAGAAGGCAGCCTTCTTTGTAACCCTTGACGACACCGAGCAGCGCTACGAGGCAGACAATCCTATCAAGTCTCTGGACAGTTACGCCAAGTCCCTGCTCCATGGAAAGTGCTATGACAGGTGGGACATATAAACTGGATTTATTTTGTTTCTGATTACCAAAGAGTGTGTGTGATATGTTTGTTAATTTATAATTAAACTGTTAATTATTTGTTTTTATTTAGGTGGTTCGACAAATCTTTTAACCTGATAGTGTTCAAGAACGGCACCATGGGTCTGAATGCAGAGCATTCCTGGGCAGATGCTCCAATCATTGGTCATCTGTGGGAGGTATGTGAGTTCAGTTTAGGCCAGCTTCTAATTATCACATTGTCACATAATTATTTAAAATGAAATGACCTCTCTTTTGGCATTATCATAAAGTCAGGTTCCCTCTTATGGCTTCCTATAAAAAAAAAAATTCCTAGGAGCTTAATTCGTTTTTTTTCCTGGCTCAATATGAGGCTGAAGTGGCGCCATCCAGATTCTGTGCGCACGCATGTTCATGTGTGTCGCACTCTCAAGTAGTTCAAGCAAGCACATTTTTAGTAGGCAACAGGAGGAATAGTACTTAGGGTGAATCCTTTGTGATTTACAAAAGAACAGGATAATTACCCATAGCAATTAGTAGTCTATTTTGATGTCACCTCTTTTCACATTTGTTTTATGACCAATTAATAATTCTAACAAGTCAATGATTCAAGAATGAAATTTTTTTCTGACAAATCTTTTTGCTGTCTTTGTCTCATGTTTTCAGATTCTTTGTCGGTGTCTCCACTAGTTTTTTTATCGCCTTAGGGAACATGAATAGAAATATAATGTCAAAATCATCTTGTCCATCACATCAATTCTTTTTTGTTTTTAGCATGTGCTCTCCATGGACCCCTTAAAACTGGGATACACTGAGGACGGTCACTGCCATGGGGCGCCCCACCCAAACATGCCTGGTCCTCAGAGGCTGCAGTGGGACCTCCCTGCTGAGGTAACGTTAACAGAACATGTCTCATTCTGCAGGACTCAACCTGAGATCTTTTCTTTATATTGCTTGGTATTGTCTTGGCTTCCCTCTGCTGGTAGCTTGAACTATGTGCAGCAGTGTTGTTATTTTATCGCTTATATTTTAAGATGTAGAAGAAAATTCTTCTGGGTAGTGTAAAGAGTGGAGTTAAAATGAGTTGTCATTGATACTACATCTGTTTTATCTAATTCACCTCTCCTTTCCTCCCTCTAGTGCCAGGAGACCATCCAGAGCTGTCTGACATTAGCCAGGAATCTGGCAGATGATGTGGACTGTCACATTTTCCCCTTCACTAACTTTGGAAAGGGTCTGATTAAGAAGTGCCGCACCAGTCCTGATGCCTTCATCCAGATCGCCTTACAGCTGGCCCATTACAGGGTTAGTGCATAAGGACTTTGATTCATCTCAATGGTCTCTCAGAACACGTTTTAGATAATGCTCAACAAGTGACCTTTACATGTTTTACTTATAATTTTATGTCGAACATTAAGATATTGGAACCACTGAAATATATTATTCTGTAGTTTTGCAAGGGTTGGAAGCTGTAATAACTTATGCCTGCTAGTTTGTTTGAGATTTGGAAATTAAAGCACATTATATTGCAGTAGACTGTTTTCATTAGGTCATTAGGTTAGTTTTTCATGTTATTACTAATGAGGATTAAACTCAACTCTTAAAGGATAATTTCAGTTTTTTACAACCTGGACCTTATTTCTAGCATAAAATACAATCATTTTACTCACCCAGACAACTTTGGTGTCATTTGGAGTTGTTTTGAAGAAATTAGCCGCAGTGGAGCGGCGCGTATATCCGTATAATGCGAGAGCACGGGGCACGCAATGCAGCCTCTAAATAACACATTATCCGCTGCAAAACTTGTTCATTTCACCAATATTTTGTTATGATACACTGGTGCTATTCCCCTCCGAGCCCGTGGTGGCATGTTATCAACATCCGGGGTCTCTAGGTTGACCTACTAACCTCTGAGCTGGATGATGTCATCTCTGACCGCTGCCCGGCTCATTCTGATAATAATCATTCCGCTTCGGCATTCAGGTCCATTTTTAGTGCAACTAGCCGGAGCTTTAGTGAGTCCAGGCTGCGGAGAGGAAGCCTGTGGAAGCTGAACTTCATCCAGCTGCTCATTTTGTTCTGACAAGTCAGAAACACGCAGAAACGAACCGTAGCATTAGCGGTAGCAAGTTAGCCGCGCCGGGCAGCGGTCGGAGATGACATCATCCAGATAATAATAATAATAATAAGACTTTATTAAGGACACAATCAGAGGTCCATAGATAAGAGGTTAGTAGTCAACCTACAGGCGCCGGATGTTGATAACATGCCACCATGGGCTCGGAGGGGAATAGCAATAGTGTATCATAACAAAATATTGGCGAAATGAACGAGTTTCGCCGCAGATAATGCGTTATATAGAGGCTGCGCTTGGGTGCCCCGAGTACTCGCATTATACAGATATACGCGCCGCTCCACTGGGGCTAATTTCGTCAAAACGACTCCAAATGACACCAAAGTTGTCTGGGTGAGTAAAATGATTGTATTTTATGCTAGAAATAAGGTCCAGGTTGTAAAAAACGGAAATTATCCTTTAACTTAATTCTGAAGCTTCATGCTGAGCAGACACTAATGGAGTCCACACTGCGCTTAAATCCCAGCAGAGGGCAGTCACAACTTGACTGAACAATATACCACAAGTCTATTAAACACTGTCAATTAAAGATTTAATCGGAAAGTGTAATTTCATGCTGTATTTTTTGTATTTTGCGTTTTTATTTGATAGAATCAAACACAGCAAAAACATATGAAATAGCAGAAATTAAAAAATTTTCTGCGACCGGGTGTTTGACATCAGAGTATTCCTTTATCTAGTTTCAGCTGAGGAACTGCAGTTTCATTGTGCTTCTTTCATGAAGTCAATCCCTTGTAATTGTAATTGTAAATGTAAACCTTTTTAAAGGGTACTAAATTTGTGAGTGATTAGATTATTTCCTTTGTCGCTTGATAATTACAAAATACTCTCCTGAGGTGTCACTTTTAATACCACTCTAAATTCTCTTAACAGGACAAAGGGAAGTTCTGCCTGACATACGAAGCCTCCATGACACGTTTGTTCCGTGAAGGCCGTACAGAAACTGTGCGCTCCTGCACAATGGAAACCTGCAACTTTGTCCGTTCCATGATCAGAGATGAGACGGTAGGTACAGGACAGAAGCAACATCTCACCCCCAGATACTGTTTGACTCAGTATTGTTAATCATGCAACCAGTATCATGCTCTTCAGTGTTTGACATGTTTTATTTTTGTCTCTTTTCTGTCCATTCAGAGAGAAGAGCGCCTCACCTTGCTCAAAGCGGCAGCAGAGAAGCACCAAAACATGTACCGCCTTGCAATGACAGGAAAGGGCATTGATCGCCACCTTTTCTGCCTCTACGTGGTTTCCAGATACTTGGGAGAAGACTCAGCTTTTCTCAAAGAGGTATGATCTATAGTTGTAAGTTGTGAGATATTTGCTCTTAAAGATGTCACAGTGGCCCTTGTAAACTGCCACAGAGATCTAATATTCCCTGTGAATCCTCATCAGTGTTGTGGGTAATGCAAAGTAACAATACTCAGATTACTTATTTGTTGTAACGAGAAACATAACGCATTAGTTCCACGACTCAAGTAATCTATAACTTAGTTATGTTTTTAAATAAGTAGTGTAATGGTTTACATTTATATATAGTAATCTGTTACTTTAAGAATTTATCCAATTCAAAACATGGCATAAAAGGCATCTGGATAAGGAAAAGAAAATCCCAACTGCATCCTAGTCTTAAACCTTTAACCTGCAGGTTTACAAATTATGATTTTTAGAAAGATGTCATTCAGTGTCGGGACTTCTCGGTAATTTAGAGGTAGGTGTGTGTCCTGTGGTCTATTGGCTCCAGCATGCGTGAGGCATCGCAAATAGCTTTTCATACTCTCTAACAAGTTACTTATATTCTTTGGTAACGCAGTAACGTTAACAAATTACTTTTAATTGACAGTAACATTGTAATGTAAGAAGTTACTTTCTAAAGTAACTTTGCCCAACACTGATCGGCACAGACCAGGGCCTTCTTATTTATTTACAGGAGGTACCTAATGTCTTCACATTGGAGATTTGAGATGGTTTTAAGGTTTGGTCTGCAATGCAGTCTCTTAAATTTAGTCTGCAAAATGGGTCATTTACAAATAGTCCAATTTACTAAATTTACTCCTGAAATGGTAGGTAGCTATTAAAACTCCTTTAAGGAAATAAACACTGCAAGTTTTCAAAGATGTCTAAAAAGTGTTATGTAGGCTAATAATACAGTAGTGTCTTTGTGAGTGAATGACTTAGCTGTTTTTATGTTTAGGTGCTGTCTGACCCGTGGAGGCTGTCCACCAGTCAGACTCCTCTGCAGCAGGTTGACCTGTTCGACCTGGTCAGACACCCAGAGTATGTGTCCTCTGGGGGTGGATTCGGTCCGGTGAGTTATCCATCTGTTTTAAAGACTGTGAAAACTGGAAAATCATCAAGTCATGTCCTTCATGGATAATATTTGTTACTAACTAAGGCATAGCATGTTACAAAATGGTCTCTCCACACCCACCTGTTTTATGTACATCTTGAATTAGTAAAATAAATTAGTAAAAAACATAAAAAATCCAGATGTTCACCTCTCTGTTTCTGTCTTGTGTACAAAGGTTGCTGATGATGGTTATGGTGTCTCTTATATCATTGTTGGAGAAGACCTCATCAACTTCCACATCTCCAGCAAACTCTCAAGCCCAGAGACTGTAAGTCGTGTGTTTTTCACTAAATCTAGATTATTTTATTTCCATTATTTCACAAATTCATTAAAAAATTCACCTTGTTCATTTCAGGACTCGCACCGTTTTGGCGGCAACATCAAACAGGCCATGCTGGATATTCTGGATCTCTTCCAGCTCGACAAGAAAACCAAGTGATCGTCCTCTGCTTGGCTGGAGAGAAAAAAACATGCTGTTTTTAAGCAAAAGCATATATTCTTCCTGAAGCTTGTACAGAATCAAATGTTGGATTTGGGGTTATTTTTAAGTTAATTGATGTAAAGATGATTGAGAGATATTTGGAAACATTACTGTTAATGTATGTGAGACATTTATGTGTACTGTATGCATAGGCATGTTGAGGTTCTGGTGGTATTGGCTTCAGGTAGTGCGCAGATCAAACTTTTTATTTACAGGACTGTACACACCTGTGCCTTAGTGACCCACTAATGTAAACAAAGGGCAGAAAGGGAGGAGACAGTTAGTGCCGCTCTAGTCTAAGAACAAGTCTGTATTATTGCAGTAAGACATTTCAGCTAAAGGGTTGTTCAGTAGCATCATCACATATTTCAGTCAAATTTGACATTGAGTTTTTAGTTGAGAGGTGGTGCAATATTTTTTACTAGGCTTCGTCCCAACAATAGAAAACCTCATGGATTCTTTGTTTTTTCAAGTTTCTTCTACTCTCCTCATTTGCAGCGCCTGAGTCAGGTGTGACTGCACCAAGCAGCACACTTGATGTAAAATATCATAACAAATTCCATGTTGTATGGTGTCCATTAATTTCGTTAGGCTTAGTTTAAACACTGAATCTTTTTTTCTTAAGGCTCTGCAGTTGTATCCAATAATATTATACCTACTGAAACCTGTAGGAGTAAAACTGTAAAAGTGTAATTGCAAGAATCATAGATATTCAGCGTTGATCTGAGAAACGATCATGTATCATTGTGATTCTGGATACCAATACAGAAGACAGAACTATTGCTGCTGTCCGATCGATGGATCTCCATTGCCTTTCTGACTCAAGTGCACAGTGTGTTTTTGCGTTTTTATGTGTGCGTGTTTGTTGTTTTGTAACTCAGGTTTTACTAACTTGGCCTAGTATTCTGTGCTACTGGCTGCAGCATTGGAAGTCCTTATGTTGGTGTGTGTGTGTATGTGCAACAGCAAACAAAGTTGAGATGCAGTATAGTGTCATGTGACCCTGATGAGCTGGTGGGTAGTATAAAGTTTAGTTTGTTGTTGAAGTGAGGGATCCACGGTGAATATAATGCTGAGTGTAGCCAATGGGTGACTTTTTTTTTCTTCCAGTTCTTGTGTTTTAAAAGAGTGGGGTGACTATATTAAAACCCTGGTGTGCACTCCATGATTGGCCCTTTTGTTCAAACTAACCAGTTCCTAACTACCTTGGTAGCCTTTGTCAGATCAAGACAAACCATTAACTTGTTTCAGTAAACTGTCAAGTTGTTGTGGTGTTGCAGCTGTTGTTTCCTTGTCACAATGTGGTGCAGAATCACTCAGTAGGCTGTTGTGTCTCTCCAGTACAGTAGGAAATCTTTGCTTCTCTTGGACTAATGCTTATAATGGGCCGAGGCGCTGTCATGTATAGGAATGCATTTTTGTTATTATGTATAAGTTGTCAGTTCAACATTTTATTTATTTTTCCCCCCATGTTTTAAACTCTTTATTCACGCTACAAACTGTTTTGAGACTTGCATACTTACCAGCTGAATGTGGAAAATTATAAGCACTAAGTTAAAGCTTTGCTGATTATAAGAAGTGAAACGAACGAAATGCTTCCTTATTTTTGACATGACATTTTGTTATCACAGACTTTGCCAGTATGACGTAGTTGTATAACTTTTTTATCTCGGTAGACCTCATGTTTACACTGCTGCATGGTTTTTGAGGATGAAGCTGTATATGTTTGCCTTTAATTTAAAGACATGTAAAAAGACAAGCAGCTGATATACCAAAACAAGTTTTAACAATAAAGTGAATGTCAAGACACATTTATCATCTCCAAGTATCTCATTTGGTTCTTTAAGTTTTATGTATTTATTTATTTTAAAATCTTTATAAAAACATATAACTGTATATACTGGGGAGGAACACCACTGTACTCATCATATGGCTACGAACACCAAGATACTCAAATTCTGGATGAATCCATTAAATAAGTTGATTCATTGATCAATTAACATGAAAAGATTATTTAAAAAACTCTGAGTTATTATGTTTCAGGTAACGTCAAAGTGATTCCTGGACACTGTAAATGTCGGATTGCCATCCTTACACCTACATTGGTTGTTTCCCGAATTTAGCCATAAGCTTGGTGACCCATGTGTTTCAACTTGTCATCTACTGTCCTGACAACTAATGAGCCTTTAGGTAATGTCCATTATGATGGTTTAACCCTTGTTGGCAATTCATTTTAGTTATTCAACCCTTGTCCATATCTGAAGGCTGACTCATTATAGTAGTTATGTTTATCAGGTTTTTTTTTAATTTGCTCTGATAATATGTCAACCTCCTGAGACCAGTCTTTCCTTTCTTAGCTCAGTGTTTACTTAATGAAATGGAGGCTGTAGTCTGCCACTTGAGCCTGCCAGGTGGTCGGGCTCAAGTGGACGCCACCAAGAATCAGCTTATTCAGAGTTATTAACGTAAACAGAAGATGTTTAAAGGTACTGAGAGGTGACAGATTTTCAAGGAAGCCATAGGCAGAAAGTGATTACATGTAAGTTTCCCTCCAGGTCCTGTCCACCCTTCTCTCTCTCTGCCGAAAACACACACACCTCCACAATGGTACACCCGCGCCGATGTCACCCTGCTCTGGGCTTCCGATAGCAGGCTAACATTTCCAGACTGCATTCCTGAGGTCTGATTACCCTTCATCTGCTCTGGGGACCTGCAGTGTGACTGCTTCAGAATAAGTATCACTTTAAGGGTCAACCTTTTCTTTTTGTGTCTGTCAAAAATATGAATTGTATCTTTTCTTTCTGTGCATTTGGACACTCTGAACTCACATTAACACAAAAGGAGAAAGCCAATATATTCTGCATTTGAAACACAAGGCAGGCATACTATGACAAATCCATACAGTGTCATCAACAGTCTTCAACCCCACTGGCTTCTGGATAACAAGCCTTTAAATTGTACACCTAATTGGCAAGCTGGAAAACCCATTGAGTCAAGAGCAGACACTGAAACCTAAAACCTTGACTTGCACTTTCTAAAAGTAGACTTCGGGAGAGATCTGCGGCCTCTGCTTGTCACCAGTTTAATTCATGTGCCACTTGCTCCGCAGCACCCTCAAAGAAAAGAGGGGAGCCAACGTTGCCTATCTTGTTTTATAAGCTATTCATTCACGCAGGAGGAGTAGGGATGTTCCCATTTTGCCCAGTGGTAATCTCTGGTGGCTGCGAACAGTGGAGAATAACATAGTTCTCATTGCAGCTACTGTATGTAGATCATTCGCGTCATTCTTGATTTGGGTTTTGGCAGGACAGTTTGTTTTTCCTGCACTGCAGGACAACTTACGTAAGGCTCTGTTATGCCCCCAAACTAATTGGGTTGAATGTTATATGTTGATTCAGTGAATGAGGAAAAAATAATTGGACCACTGTGTCCTGTTGCTAAATGTTAGTTTAAGGGCTCATGTTTTTAACCGCAGGCTTTCTGGAAGGAATTGTGCTATTATGTCTTGATTTCACATGAAAGTGGACATCACAGAGGGGTATCCGAATATCCGAATAAAGGATCAATATCAAATATTTATTAAACTCATCTATTGTACATTCAAATTCAATATTAATGTTAGATTTATGAAATGAAATAATGGGGGAAAAAATGGGGTCTCTTTTTGTACAAAATTCTCCAACTCTAGCTCTTTAATCCCTGCTGTCCTCTCCAGCTTCTAGCACTGTAACTTCATCACCTCACAAACCATGGAGCCACACTAGTATGTCTTGTGAATATTATCTGACTGAGAACTGCGCCCAGATTCTTAAAAAAAAAAGTGCTATATGAATCTAAGTGATTAAGGCGAGGGTGTAAACGGAGATGGTGAGCTTGGTGGCTGGCCGGGAGGGACCATGCATGTCTGCGGCCAGCTGCACCTGTCTAACTGCGCTAAAGGAGCCGGGGGCCTGCATGGGGGGCCCCAAGGTGGAGCTCAGCCAAGGGGCAGCAGGGGAGGAAGGTAAGGAGGAGAGGCTCAGGGGAGGTCGGAGCTGAATGTGATTCCCCTGAGAATCTCTCCCGCCGCATGCTCACCAAAGCTATAAATAACTTTTATTAGGTTTAAGTGGAATTAGTGGAGATGTTAGTCATCATATGTCCATGGATATATAGACATACACTTTCTGATACGAGGAGAAGCAAGAGGAGAGAGTGTTAATAATAAGAGCCTTACACACACACACATTTGCATATCTCTATTGAAGGTCTTCTGGATGCTGCAACGATATCCCACAATCCTTCAGTGGCAGGTGAATAATCATTACATGGACAGTCAAACACACACAGGCGTATTTTATAAGAGGAAGTTGTCCAGATGTTAAACCTTGTCTCCTCCACTTCAATGGTTGTCTCCACCCTGCTGACTACCCGTGTTAAAACTCAAATAAGATAAGCATGAACTAAATGACTTAAGGGAGTGAAGTAAGAAAATGTAAACTTTATTGCAACTTTGTCATTCTAAGTTCTCTGATTTACAGAAGAGAAAAACACTTGTAATGGCACAGTCATCGTAATATGTACATTGCTGATACTGCAATAATCCAGACAGTTGCATTGTCCAGATTTAAGAGTGGCATAATGAATTAAGGCACATGGCAGATCAAAAGCTTTTCCTGCGACTTATACAAGAACATACCACAGCATTCCATAAAAGCATTAGAACGGGAACTTGAAAAGCTCCTCACACGAAAGGGCACGGTTGGGAAATCACAGTTTGTCCATTGTACATTCAGCTCTTGGAGAGATTAAGACATTGATGTGTTCACAACATACTGCGTTGTTCTAAGACATTTGGTGATTTTTTTTTTTTTTTGATAAGCTTCAGTAGACCTGAGTGTTGGAGTTGATACAGTAAACTTGTTAGATCAAAGTTACACAGTCAATTTAGTGGCATTCACTAAATGATAAGGATCCAGAGTCTGAATCGTCACTGCTGGCCAGTTAAGATTGTCTTGTGAAGAACAAATCAATACAGAAAAGCACTGCCAAAGAGCACTGCTAACAAACTGTACAAAGAGCAATGTATCATGGTGCAAAAAGTTGTTCAATTTCTCCACGGGCTGATTCTGATCATAATCACATAAGAAAATCAGTTATCTCATTTACATCTCATTCGCTTAGATCATTTCGTCAGGGTTCAAACCAAATGAAAAGTTCTCTTAGACATAAATAATGCGACTGAACAAAAACAAGCCATAGAAGTGAATGCGATTACAAGGACAGTCCAAAGAGTTAAGTTAAATGAAGGTTCCCATGAGGGCAGAGATGTAATTAGTTCATGAAGGTGGCAACTGCACCATCCTGGACTCTGGGATCAAAAAAACATCAGCAATTTAAAATCAAATTTACTGCACTTCAAATTTTGCACATTTGAGAGCGTCGTGTGAATGTGATTTAGGTTTTCAGGAGCTCTTCCCCCCACGTCATCCTGCTTCAGGGACAGTTTGACATTTAAGGAAATACACAAAAAAAATGTTTGTTGCTGAGCGTTAGATGAGAAGATTCACGCCTCTCTCATAAGACAGTTAGCTGTCTAGAGGATGTCACTGCTTCTGACCATAAAATTAGCTCGGCACATCAAAACTGCCTTTTCCTCACTTTTACTTTTCATATAAATCAAACAACCTAGATATGAGGAGTAAATCTGTGAGCTTCACAGGCTAGATTTGGACCAGCTGTTTCCCTAATTTCCAGTCTTTATATTAAGCTAGGCTAGCTCGGGGATTACTATCAGCCTTCTCATTTAACTCTCTGCAAGAAAGTAAATAAGGTTATTTCCTAAAATGTCAAACTATTTATTTACAATATCCTTTCCACTTCTGTGGTGTTGTCAACAAGGCTTTCTTTAGCACTTTATTTGGCACTCATGAAAGAGCATATCAACACAACATCAGACAGTTAATTAAAAAAAAATATGAGCAGCTCACTTAAAAGCCCTTACTACAGCAGATTAGTAAGTAGGTTCAATCGAATCTAAATTCAAAAATAGTCAGCGTTACAATGACAGTGGCTTGGCCTCATGTTCATGCGGCCTACAGTACTAAAGGACATTCAGATGTGTCCAACAGAGTGGTATGTTGATTTTGAATTGAAGTTAAACTATTCTAAGTATAAGTGCTACAGGGTGACAGACAGGTTGTTGTGTCCGATGACTCTGCAAAGCAGCCAAAACCGTAACTTGAGGTACATTCATAAAACATCAGCCCCTTCGGCCTGATAAGTTCAAGTATAGGCCTTTCTGATGAGTGAGCAAGACATACGGTACCACAGCGCATCGGTTTTCCTACGAAGGTTTCGTTGTGCTAATTTCATCCAAATAAGCATCTCCCCTCGAGAAAAAAAAGGCCTTTCAGTCATCATCCTTTGTCCTTCTTTATCTTCATTTGGTCTTCTTGAGAGATTCAGATTCTTTTTAAGCAAACAAGGCGCTTGCTTTGTTCCTCCTTATCAAGAGAGCCAGCAGCAACTAAAAAAAATTAAAGACTGTAGATATGCAGTATGTAAACACGCAGATTTCTCTGGAAGTTACATACACACACGCACACACACACACAAAAAGGAAAAACATAAAAAGAAAGTCCAGAAACAAATCAGCCAAGAGGTAAAACCAATTAACTTTTCTTTTTTTTTTAAAAAGGAAGAAAAAATTTTCACAAATGAAAAAAAAAAAATCATTTTTAACTGTAAAGTGCAAGTATAAAAAAAATCTTTCTACATGTCATCTCAAGACAGAGCCATGAGATAGGGTCAATGGTCTTTAGTGGAAAAGTGCAAGTTGAGAACAGCACAAGTTTGTTTTTTTTCTTAAAAAAAAAAAAAAAGATTTGATTTAGGACAGTAACAGGGTAAGTCAGGTGAATCAGTGTCATTCACATGACTCAGCTTCTCTGTAAGAAAACGGCCACCTCCTCCAAGGGCACAGGGTAGTCCTGTAGGAACGTCCCCCCATCGAACACCTGACCGTTCTGGCTGTCCTGCCACTGGAAGCCCCCGTCAGGCAAATAGATATCCCTCTGCAATGACCCCTTCTCCACCACTGGTGCTACCAGGACCTGGAAACAGGCAACGGCAAAAACAACAACAACACGCATGTGAGTTTGGTAAAACAAACTCAGATGTCAGAGAGATTGTACACTTAATTAGCAGTATATCGCGTTGCAGCTGGGATCATACACTATCGTTTGCCAAGTACATCGGATGCTGACAGAAGGAACTCAATCCCCCCCCCCTCCCATCAGAACGTCATTAAGTCACCTTGTCTCCGATGAGGAACTGGTCATCGATGGTGAAGGTCATGGGGTCACTGGGACTGAGCCACCACATCGGCCTGTAGATGGGGTTCCCCGTCAGCAGCCACTCCTCTGCATACTTCTCTATCAGCGGGACCACATCCTTCTGGTGCCTCGCTATGTAGGACTGGGTCAGGTTCAGCACCTTTAGAGATAAGACAAACGTTATGATGATTACAGAAGAAATAATAAAGAGGGTAACAATCCATTTATATTGTTTTTATGTACGGTAATTGTCTGCCTTTGCTGGTGGAGTGTCCACTAATCACTATCCAGACATGTTATATTTTAGAGCAACATAGAAACCGAAACCAACGAAATAAGCACTTTCCTAAACTAAATCATCTGCCACAAGGATTTCAGGACAAGAATAATATTGACAATGAGGTCTGCTAAAGACATTTGTGCCATCTCTGCACCCAGACACGGAGACGGAGCTTCAGAGCGGCCCATTGTTGACTTAGTGAATTTAACACTGTCCAAGTCTTTATCCTGTCTCCCTCTGGCCACACTACTTCAGCATTCCTGGAAGGGTCACATCCTCTTCAGCGTCCCATGACAAAAACAAAAAGTTGACCGCATCTATAAAAAATGTATTTTTATGAGTTGGGGATTGAGAACATTTGTAGGAATGAGCTTGAAGTCACAGCCTGGCTTTGAGTGGATCTTTCTCTAATTGAGAAGCCAGGCATGTGTGTGGGTTTGAGGTTTTTATTGCCGTTTGATTCCAGTGCAGTCACTGCTGTGACCTATCTATGACTGACTGAGGCCTCAGATTCTGGAAATAAAGGTGTGGCGTATTTAAACTAAAGCGCAATGCCCATAAAATAAGAGTCATTTATCACTCAGCTGTCCATTCTCCTCCAAAACGTCTTCTCAGTCTCACTTCATCTGAGTTTATAAGTTGAAGGCCGTGCAAGAGACCAAAGTGGAAAACATTGCTGCTGTCAAACGTTTCGCTGTCCAAAAGACCTATTTTTATCTTTGTCTCACAGCAGCGCAAGTCACAACCACTATATTTTGCTGCCTCAGTCCTCTCCTAGTGGAAAAAAAAGCTGTTGATCACTCCCACTCTGTCACACTTGTCAATTACTCATGGAAATCTTAATTGCCACAATAAAGTATTTTTCCAAGACTTGTCCTCAAATTCATTATCATTCCTGCTGAAGTGGCTCTCGAGAGCGAGCCGTAAATCTAGAGGAGGGATTGTAATTCGGAACAGATGGATGCTTAACCACAGGTGATGTTGGGGAGGGGGCTTAACAATAACTCCTATTGAGGGAAGAAGGGAAGGGCAATGGAGGGGGAAAATAACCCCTGCTGGCTTGAGAGGCATCAAGTGCTTTTCTTGTGCAGGAACCTGAGCTGTGGTCGCGCACTATCAGACCTATCGATATCTGTCACCTGACTCCCTGAGACAGTAGGCATTGTTTTCCTGTTGCGCACCATGAGTGATACATTCCCAATCTCCAGCGGTGAGGGACGGGGTTTGGTCTTGCCTCTCCTGCCGAGGGTCACAGCCCGGCCTGTGGTCTCTGCAGACCTCGGCAGCGCCTTCGGCTCACTGGCATGGTGGGAACGAGGAGAGGCCGCTGGGTCAATAAACTCTTTCTCTCCTGCCTCTTTTCATAAGTAATCTTAACTGCTGTGCAAGAAGGAAGGATAATCTCCCGCTCCCTTTTAGAACATCTAATTGGCAGCATTCACACATCACTTCACTTGATCTCTCCACTGTAAATCTTCACAAGTGAAAATCTTGTTATCAAGTCTGGAAAAGAATGTGAACCTCCTATGTTGTCGCTATTGTAATTACATCTAATGTGGATGACGCAGATGTCGTGACAAACACCTCAGCCTGGTGGTGCAGGCCGAAGGGTGTTAGGGGGGAATTTTTTCTTTTTCTTTTTGAAGGCTGTTTTGGTAGCTCTGGCTAGTTTGTGATATGTTTTTTTGGTTTATAGTTGTGTACCCGGTCCTCTCCGCAGACCCACGGTGGTGTGTGGAAGCTGATAACAGGGAGAAAGGCTGTGATTTCCAACCAACGGATGAACAACTCCTCATCTGTGACCAGGTCTCCAGACAGAGAGCCACCTGTGGGGAGACACAGATGGGGAGAAAATATTATCACACACTGAACTGTTGTTCTTCCTCTTGCTGTTGAAAAACGACCTGGAGGAAAACAGGGTGTGTGAACCGAGAAGGAAGTGGGAGAGGAGGGAACCAAGTCCAATTTCCTTTTGTTATATATTTACTTGATGTTTTAATAATGATAAAATTCCATGAAATGACTTGGTAAATGGTTTAATATTAATAAGTTTGTGTCTCAACGGTGTGTATGTATTCTGATTTCTCCTGACAGATACACAGTATTACTTCATTTTGTCTGACTGTATATTTTTTTAAATAAATGCAGTATTCTGGATCCATCTTAAATTAGAAAGTAGTGTTTTGTAATATCTTGTGAATTTGATACAGCACTGAAAACGTCATAAATCCATTCATTCAGACAGTGGTCCAAGAAAATTATGATTTAAGAAAGTAGTTAGGTCCTGGTACTGTACTACAGTAATGACTGGCATATAAAAGAATAGAATTAATAGACTGAGTGCAATTATATATCAGACCATCTATGCTGTGTGTAAAGCTGACAGGTCTTTCTTTTCTCCACTTCAAAGTAAATAGTTCTTTCACAGACATCAGCTGTCTGTCTGGCTGAGATCCGCCTTCACAGGAATTTGGAATATGACAGAAAAAAACATTTCGGTGATTTGCCAAGAGCTTGAAGATCAGATGTGTCCTCAGCCTGGTTTTTGTTTTAGTTTTCACATATGAGAAAAAAATGAAAGAAGTGACCCATGAGCTGTGGTATTACCTACTGCATCGGGAATGAGGAAGTTGTATCCCAGCAGGCTGTGGTGCAGCAGGGAGGGAATGATGCCTTTCAGGCCCATCGGGCTCCAGTCGGACTGCAAGGGGGTCATCCTCACAAACAGCGGCTTGTGACTCGACCTGAGATGCAAATAGAATCAGAATTAGATTAAAGACTGAAGGTGTAAAAGAATCAGTCTGCACAAAAAACAACAACAAAAAACAGAGACGAGCGCATTACCGAGTCCCTGCTGTCACGATGGTAGAGTCTCCTATCCTCGTGGCCAGGTCAGCCAACAGACTGATGTACTTGTCTCCACCCAGAGCCTGCGGTGGCCTCAGGGCCTGCTCCTCAAACACATTTCCCTCGCCCCCCTCCAGCATGATGTACTCCATCCCCATATGGGCCTGCAGGGACCCCACTCTGTCCAGGAACCAGCTCACCGCTCCTGGGTTAGTGATGTTCAGCTTTACACAGAACTTCCCTTGCCACTGACTCATCACAGGAACCTGAGGGAAATAAGTGACTAGATTTTAAATGGGGCGTTTAACCTCACTAAATTTCATTTACTATCAATTTCAAAGTAACCTGCATCTAAAAGTAAAGATGTTGAGTCAGGTGTCCGACATTTGTGTTTTAGAGAATAATTAATACAGTGTTGTTGTCATCTCTCACCAGCTGTCCCTGGGGGGCTGAGGGGAGACTGAGCCAGAAGGCCTCGGTGCCGTCCATGAGGGAGGTGTGGAACTGCGTGGTGTCCACGCCCAGGAAAGGGGATAAGGTGATGGAAATGTTAAGAAGCTTGACAAGCGGGAGGTCCCTGGTCAGTCTCTTGGACATCCCCCTTTTCCTGATGCTGAGGTTATTATGGTCCTGCAGAGAGACACAGAGATACACTCTGATATTACCTCCTAGTAATAGTTTTTTTTTCCTTTTCTTGTGTATTTTTAGGTCTTTTAATGTGTGTATAAAGGTGTTGTTGAGCCCTGTCAAAGAATTTCTGTTACCATTTGGTTTCAGGCAAATAAAGTTTCTATTCTATTCTATTCTATTCTATTCTATTCTATTCTATTCTATTCTATTCTATTCTATTTGCTGTATAGTCTGGTAAGACCAACACTATGGACCCTCATGAAGCCCAATATCCCAAAAGCCCAATAAAATATAATTCAACAACATGATGCACTACTGGAACAATTCAATAGACGGGTGTGACCGTATATGAGTTATAGTAGCTCTATTTAATCTCTCCATGTGGACATATTGTAGCTCTGACATTATGACCTCTGCCAGAACCATGTAACATATGTTATAATCCCTTGGTATTTAAATGTGTAAGTCAAATGCAGATTGCATAACTGTGGAATAAAACCTCTTAAGAATAGAAAAGGTGACCCCTGAAGCTGCAGTGGGAAAAAAGGATAGATTAGCACATATTATGTAATTTCTTAGAACATTTCTTTTCCCTGTCCCATTCATCTTGTTCAGCTTTTTCCCCTTAATTTGAATGTGACTTCCAAATAATTGTCAAAATGCAATAAACTGTCACAGAGGGGACAAAAACTTGGCCTAGCCTTTGGTCTACATCATTCAGTATCTCAGTAATAAGTTGAGAAACCCAGCAAACTTATTAATATCCCACAATTTTCCAATACCAGTACAGTAGTAGCCAGTACTTCAAAAACTAATATGGAAAACTGGAAAAGAAAGGTCATAGTGTGACTGATAATTTATGAATACTTGTAAAACTGGAGTGGAGGAGAAGTCTCTGTTTTTACAGAGGATCATTGTTGCCAGTCACACTTCTGCGGAGCCTTACACTTAATGGACAACTTCAGCTTCCATAAGTTTCCACGCGACACCGTGTGCTTGGCCGATTCTTTATGGCAGGGGCTGAGGGACGTGGGGCCAGCAACACTGGTGTTTAATGTCTTTGATGCACCAGAGAACTTGAGATTGTGAGTTAAGGGAAACTCTTGTTCACCAAATGGCATCCATCAACTGATGTGTGTTATTTCTCCCATTTTTTCACTGAACTGGTAAAGGGAATATACTCTAAGCATTGTGGATGTACATAGGGAGATGCCTGAGCTCGACCTCTCTGGTGGACTGATTATCTCCTGTTGAACGGTCCAGGTCGGATCACAGCATCGAGCCGCTGTCAGCATCACCAGCTCGAGTTAGTCTTGGCTGAGATCCCTTCCAATCTAAACACACTCAGTTTTTCAACCTCCAGCACTCAGAGCAACCTGAGATCTGTTATGAGAGGCTCCGTTTGTCTTCTCTCAGCTATATTTGCTTTGTAATGGTATATCAGCAGGTATTGACTTGGATCCACTCAAATGTGGTCGTTGTAATCTTGTTTTTGGGCAGAACATTCAAGGAAAGTAACTGGATCAATGTGAAGCAATGATAGCAAGTGATCCAGTATTTTAAAGAATAGGGAAATCTCACCTTCAGTTTTGTGCTTAACACACACACACTGGAGGTTGAGTACCTGGAAACATATTAGATGAGCATCATATATCATATTTATGAGCTTTAAGACACAAAGTCTTAAAATGTCCTGCAGGTAGTGAGGTCTGCACTCAGCAGGCCCTAAACTGTGTTTTTTTCTACATTGTGACATTTCAGTGAACCTGTCCTCCCTCCTTCGTGACCCACCTGTCTCCAGCTCTCTGGAGATCCACTTAAGAAAACTCTTTCATCTCTGTCCATGACCAGCGCTCAGCCTCTGACCAATGAACCCCTCACCAGCCTCGCAGCCCAGCTGGGCTGAAGAGGAGGATTACTAGACTCTAGAGAGCTACATGGTGCAAGAATTGGCCAGAGGCAAAGAAGGTGAAAAGAGAAACTTTCAGCAAATCAGACATGCACTGTTGAGGGCTACTGTGCTGTACTGAATGCTCATGGAGAGTAGAAGTATAACAGCAAGTTAAACAGTGATGACTTTGCAGGATGTGAACATACACAAGGGTTTCTTGGGGACAAAACTGCTGGAAAGTACAGGATAAAGTCCAAATTAATAGAGATTAACCTGAAGGCTTCATGGGTCACAGAACCACTGTGCAAGATAAACATGTAAATTGCAGACAGAACGCTTCCCCTTCTAGGGTTTTGTCCACTCATTGGTTTGATGTAGGCAAGGCTCAGATGGGAAAAAAAGGGTTCAGCAACATTTGAGTTAAAATCTGACAATAGCTGGTTGATTGTTTACATTTACACATAAATATCAATCAAATCAGATTCTATAAAGTTAAAAAGCGTTTGGAGTTGGACTAACCTAAGGAGTTAAAATAGAAACATGTAAATCAATCAGTTTGAGAGAAAAAGTTGGTTTTAACTGTATAGGTGGAGGGAGATTGTTCAAGATTGTTTAATTTCATGGATTTGTATGTAATTTGCATACAGGTTCAACAGAACGATTATTAAAGATGCACTATTAGTAGATGTGGTTGTAAAAGCATTTAGTCAGTTCATAACTTTTGTAATCTTGGTAGATCAAGAGTTGAGTGCTCTAGATCCACCTGAAATGTAGCTACAACCTTATAACTAAACTCATGTTTTTTCAGACACTTGATTGAGCTCTAAGCTTCTGTCTTAGCTCTCGCTGCCTTCACTGATCTTTAGTCTAATGCTGGACGCATGGTGTGTGATACCTCAGCTCAGTTCAGGGTTAACTTATGTAAGTTCCTTCTGTCTCCTGAGAACGTTTGCCTTTAAAAGCATTGTCCCCGTTGTCACGTACAATTAGGCACAGAGAAGAAAACGTACCATTTCAGAGAGGAGGGTGGTGGAATGTTCGTTGAGGCTGATGACTCCCTCCCCCAGCTGGTGTCTCCTCAGACGATTAGAGAAGGTCCTCAGCTCCCTCTCCACCTTCGGGCCCGAATCCACGTTGGTGAGCAGCTTCCAGAACGGCAGCCTGTAAAACGCACAGAGAGGATCATACAGGAGGACCGACCGCTCTGAGGAACCTGGATGAGTTTTGGTTTACGACTCCCCAAATACCCACAAACTTTCAATCAGCGCTCACACATGTATCAAGCCCAGGATCCCTCTACTCCCACCCCATCCCATCCCACCAAAAGTAATGTGGCCAGGAAACTGTTATGTCCTCTAATATGAACCTAAACCGAACTAACCACAGTGCTTTCATGTTGGGCAGCCGTCTGCTGGGCTGGGAGAGCTGTCGCATGGCTTCCTGGTGAGCGGCTCTGACGTTGTTAGCCACACACACAGTGTACTGCAGAGGGAGACGCTCCATGCTGGGCAGAGACTGCAGGCAGAACTGCTGCCGGCTGTCCACCCCGAGCTGCAGGGGGATGTCAGGAGATAGAAGAACTGCAACACCTGCGTGGCAAAAAAAAAAGAGGACAGGAGAGGACGCGTCAGATGAGTTCAGCACAAACAGATATAAGCCGGGCCTTGATGTAAACTAGTGTGAGACAGTCCATCGCAGATTCCTCTTATATGACATAGTGCGCAAGTGTTACTGAGACCGGCATGAGTGTGTGACAGATGGAGTGTTGTGGGAGGTAGAGTGTAGGCTGTGTCAGCTGATATCGCTGCACTCAGATGTGAGAAAAACACTCTGTAGAATGAGATATAGCAGCATGCGACTGGATGAGTTTACCCCGAGACTGCCGGTGATTTCCAAGTAGGTAGTTTACACTGTACACGAGAGAGGGGTCGAGTAGCTGTGATATGGTGTGAGAGTTACATTTGAGTACGAAGAGGAAAGTTTATTTTGTTTTTACTCTTCTGGATTCCCTCCAGGAGATTAAAGCAAGCTCACCACCTGACGTGTCTGTCCTCTGTCTCTGTCTGTGATCAGAGCAGCAAGGGAGCAAAACCGAGACTGTGACACTTGGGATTAAATAAATTAACTTCAGAAGCGAAGGGACTCCCCTTCGATACTGTACGTACTATGCAACGTTTTAGTGGCCATGTGAAATGATAAGATTATGGGAAGCAGATAATTGTGTCCGCAGATGTAGCTGCCCTGTAAGGAATGCTTCCTCCCTCTCATGTTACCCTAACCCCCTTCCCTCAACACTTCTCTCCCGTCCTGACTCCCACCGTCTCCCTCCCAACTTTATTCTCCTCTCTTCTTCTCTTCTCTCCGCTGCGCTGTAGGTCTGTCCCATCTCAGGTCGACATGACCCACCCAATGATCAATCCGAGCCTCCAACAAACCCCGACTCTAACCGTGGCCCCTCACTCGAGTTGTTTCGGTTCGAAGCAGCCAAAACGAGGATTTGGGATTTGGAGCTGATCAATGAACAGATTAGGGTTCAAGACCTGCTTCCAAAGCAAGCAGACAGTCTGAGAACCCTGAGCTGAGAGCTTGGCCGACTTCAGTCACCATCTCTAGTTTCAATGGGCTTACTGTTCTCATGCAGGCAGGGACCAGGAGCAGGCAGGATACTCATGTACCGGTTTATAATCAGATTAATAGTTTCAGAGATCAGTATTCAAGTGCTGCATAAAGCCTAGTGAAGAGCCTTCAACCTCAGGGTATTTCTCACGTGTTTGCAACGGATAATGTCAAAGAGATACTGGTAACACCTCAGCTGCCTCTCACATGGCATTAGGTCACATCCAACTGCTTCTTACAGGTTCATAAATGGCAGATAAATTGAGATTTTTTTTACTAGAAAACGCAGTCATATGTTTCAACTGCTAATGGTTAAGTTTTAATGAAGCAAATGCACTGTGACGCTGTGCACGTCAATACATTTGCACATACATAACAGCACAGAGTGGGGCAGTGGAGAAAATGTTATAGCTTTATGGAAGGATGGAAGAGGAATGCAGGCAGTGGAAATAGAGGCGACCGGAGTACACCAGACACCGAGCAGCCTCGTAGAATGATGTGCAGATACAGCAGCCTGCAAACAGTGTGTTTCACCAAAGTGTACACCCCGGGCGGAAAGTACAGTTTAAGTTTGCTAGCATGCCTTCTCGAGTCATATTTAATCTTAATGGGAAATGACACTGCTGGGCCCCGAGGGAATGGGACAGTCTGGTCAAAACATCTGTATCTTTTATTCCATATTTGACTAAAGATGTAGATCTGAATGTTAAATATACTAAATCCTATCTTGGTTGTTTATACTGTGCAGCTCTGCTTAAAGTATACGTTCGTGCCACTATGAGTTTGAGAAGCTAGGACCCCCTGATCGAAACTTAACTGGTTATATAAGTGCAGTGCAGTGCAGCGCTTGTGCAACAAAGATGCACATCGTTGACTGAATAGTCTCTAGATGCATTCACCAAGCAGGAGAAAGAATCAATAAGTGTTATTTAAAGAAAGTGAAGCAGGTTTGAGTTACAGCCAAGGTAGGGGGACCAGGAGTTAAAGGGGAAGTGAGGAGGGGGGGGACCCTATTTTTAGAACAATTCCTTAAACACTCCAAGCTTGCCCCGAAATATTTTCCACTAGCTCTCAAAAGTGAAATATGCCTGACTGACTGCATCCGCTCACCTTCAAAAAAAAGAAAAAAAAAGAAGAAGAAAAAAAGCAGATATGCAAAGGTAAAAAAAAAAATGAATGAAAGTTTACTGGGCAGATTTGAATGATTAGACACACACATGCTTTGGTTTTACAGCTGTTGAGAGAACGCACAAATCAGCCAACCATCGAATCGCTCTTCACACACACACACACACACACACACACACACACACACACACACACACACACACACACACACACACACACACACACACACACACACACACACACACACACACACACACACACACACATGTTCTCACACACACATTCATGCACCCTTTTCTTTCTTTAATAGGAGGCTGTGGACTTCCAAGAAAAACTCAGCCGGACTTATAGGACCATAAAGCTCCTGCACTTCCTCCTGCTCAGTCTGAGCTGATGGTTTGGAGGTGGTATAGCGGAGGTGATCATCGGCACCTTCTGAAAGTTCAGGAGGGTTTGAAAGTGGCGTCTCAGCGCTCAGATAGAGGAAGAAAATGCTGCTGCCTGACTCCCTGCTGCTACCTGTCTTATTTATACCGTTATTTATGACACCTGCGCACGCTTGCAGACCTGACAGAGTTTGGAAAAATGTGCATTGAAATGTTAACTGTGTGTGTGTGCAATTGTGTGTGTGTCTGTGTTTTTAGGCATGTACTTCCTTAACAATGGAAACTTAGTTTCTGTGCCCAACCTCAAGAAATTGATGGCCACAAAACTGGGACCTTGCCATGGTAGTAAATTTCCAATCCCACTTATTGAAAAAATAATGAAACCTTCTCTGCTCTATTCCTATCAGCAGTCAGTTTTATTGTCTCTAGTGTGAGACTCTGCACTCTGTTGAAATAAAACGTGTAAAAATGCGTCCTTCAGCAGATTTTCCTTGATCCTTTTTTCTTTTTCGGTCTCAGCTGGTGAAGTTAGCAAGAAGTAGCTTAGTACTAATCTTAGTATAATTCATGCTCCTTTACAAAGGTAGTTCAGTATTCAGGGGAGTAAACTGACCTGAGGAAGTTCAGACTGATTACTTGTGTTTCCAGACAGGGCTGTGAACACACTGATACTGTACATAATACTGTGATTACATTAGTGGACAGGAACTGTTGAATCAGCCCTTCATTTAAACAGCCTCTACTGCCTCTTGCTTGATGACCTTGATGGAAAGTATTAGGAGATTGACTGTGGAAAATGTTGTCAGATGATTTTCATACAGTAGCCCTGTCACACAGGAGATGACAGCCTGCTTCTAACAAAGCTGTACTTGGCTAAGTGAGTCATTCTTAAAACGTTTCACCTCTTGCTTTTTCAGTAGGGATGAGGTTTTGGGGCAGGTGCCCAAGGACCTCCTGGTGACCCACTGGGTAACATACTGGAGTGTTTTTTTTTTTTTGAGTGCAGCTCAGTTCTTATTACCTGCATCTGCATCTACACAGGTTGTTGAGTTACAATAAAATATTATATTATATTATTCATTCATTATTCTATTATATTTTTCATTTGCATTGGTCTTGCTGCCTTTGCAATTGTTCACACGGCAGCACCACAATGGGAATATGTTTTTACAATATTGTTCTCATTCTTGATATTATAAATATCTGTTGTATCAAATAAATTAATTTAGTATTATTCTATGAAAAAAATATCAAAAGTCATGGCAGTTGCATAACTTTCCTCTGTGTGTGTTGTGCTTGGCCAGTTTCATCAAAGAGACCAACAACAACAAATGGGCAACAAATGCCTTTGGATCCCACATGGAAAAATTTAGTTTGCCATGAAGAAAAATGAGTTAGAGATAAGAGAAAGAAGACAGAGGGAGAAAATAAAATGAAAGGTGGAGAGACCATTGAGAGAGATAAAATGAAGTGAAGTAATAAGCATGTAGTTATATATATAGAGCGAGAACCTGTGCATGTATGTGTAGGAGGTGCTCTAATAACTTAAGCTGCTGTGAGTCTTGCAGAAATCATATCTGAGTCTAATCTCTCATACTCCCTTTACTAATGCAAGCAGGGGGAGAAGAAGATATGAAGAGACAGCAGATAAATCTATTTTGTTGGATCCAGACTGTAAAAGAGTGAGGTGATATTGAAGTTATTGCTATGGCACTATCAGTGAAAACAAACAGGATCCCTCTAAGACCTTATTTGTAATGTGACGAGCAGGGGAGGCTTAGGAATTATCTGCCTGATGTGGATGAATGGTAACTGCATGTAGATGATTATATGAAATTGAGTAGGAATAACATGCAAAAACTGAGAGAATGAAAATTGTATATGTAAGGGTTTAAACAGGTGTTTTTTCTTTAAAGAAATTCATCTGTGTGATTACTTTGCTTACAGGTGTAAATATTTCTGGTCTCAGTTAAGAATTTTCATTGTTTAGTTTAATCAAATTTAAAAAAAGAAGAAGAATCAAAACATATGTGCCTGTTAACATATTTATTCAATATCGGCGACAATGTTTTGATTCCCTTACTGACAATTTGTTATTACTGTTTCCATTAAGGTATTACAGGCCCTGATATTTCATGGCGGTTTTGAATATGAGAAATAACCTTAAAATGGAAGATAAAAAATACAAATATCCTACTGCAAAATTGTTTCCATTCAAGGATTTTATAGCTTGAAATATTTTTATAGCTAGATAAATGTCACGGCTACAATGCTGCTAAACAACAAGAGCTGTAAAGTTAAGAATCTAAATGGATGAATAATGAAAACTATTTGCAGCTCAGATTTGTGAGCACTATAAATTAGTAAAAACAGCCCCTAAATTAAGAGAGTAGTTGTCCATCTTTCGTTGATTTAATTTATTCTTTCAGGACCTGGATACAAAGACAATCCCTGTCAGTTACAGCCCTGCCTCATTGTATCAACAGCACACAATTACTGTCTTGTGATTTGACCATGTGCTGTAATTCTTTGCAGAATTATCGGTATCTATGTCGACAGTTTATGCAAACCATGTAAACACCATGTAAATCTGTGTCCACGGGACGTCAGGTTGAGTAAATGTAGGAATAAGCCTTTAAAGCTTTGGGACAGAGTCACTTCTTATATTCTTAATGCAGGATGTGGCTTCAGTGATATACAATCTGTCCTTAGTAGCCCAGTTGTTTTTGTATGGATAAAGACAGGTGGGGCTATGACAAGTTCCTCCAGTTGGCAACACTCTCAAATGTCACTCTACTGCATGGTTGCATATATCCTCTCTCCTGTCTCTCTGCTTCACTTCTCCGCCTCCTCTTCACTTTACTACACTGTATTTTTGTTATACTCGTTAATATAAACTTTTACTGCATATATATGTATATATACTGTCTATATAATTTATTTGTGCTTTTGTTTGCTATGCTTCTGCGTTTCAGTCTGTCTGTCCTGCTCTTTAACGGTCCCCAGGAGTCCTCTTACGTTAGTAACATCAGTCACAGCTCCATATTCCCCAGCACATTTATAATGTGCCCCTATGACTAAGTAGAGTCAGTGAAGACAGGTCCCATGCACACAGCAAGCCTTACATATTTAACAGAAAATCTTGCTGACGGTCATGGGGTTCACACAGCAGTGAAACCTAATATTACATAAAAAATGAAATACGTTTTTTTTTCCCCATAAGCATTTTCAGAGAAAATGTCAGAACATAGATTTTTCATTTCATTAATTATGAATAAAATTCAACAAAATGATTAAGACATGTAGTTTCTCTTTTGCTTTTTTAAAACATTTTTATTACCACTGGAGTGCTGCCTTCTCTCGATCTGTTCTTGGGGAAAACAACATTGCAGTTCACCCAGGAGAAGTGCATTAACTTTTTCTTATGAACCCCTAACTCATGAGACTAAACTGTGAGCGAACCCGTCACAGTCACTGCAGCTCTTCTTCACAGAGACATGAATATCTCAAAGGTCCCATATTTCACACTTCTCACTTTTTGTTTACTGCTTCATTTGACGTTTTAATATTCATAAGATGATATATTTGTGGTTTCAAGAAACAAAGACCACCTCAGAGTATTTTACATCTCTCTAGTCTAGGTTATAGCAGATTTCAGGTAAACACTTGGACAAACTAAATCCTCAAAGCCTAGACAGGTGTGTCCTGGTGAACAAGGCTGCAGGTATGATTGAGAGTGGTGACTGCTTTGTTGTGACAGCACAAAGTTACGCTGCATTTTAACACACGGTGTCTGAATACAGTCCGTGTGCATTTCTCTGTAACCTGACCGCTTTGATAGTTTCACAGGATTAATATAGAACCGCGAACAGCTTTATAATAAAAAAAGACATGTATATGTATACATGTGAAAGGCTAAATTGCCAGGCAGAATTAAACACCTAGTCAGTGTATTTTCTGTGTAATATAAAATTTTATACGAAATGTGGTTCAAATCATACTAGTCTACATCAGAAAAACATATGTAGCCTATCGTGTGTTGCCTTTATTTACATTCTGTTCTTTTTGGAGCTGAAATTGAATTTCTTTTTGCTTGATTTACTGTACATTGAAAAATAATAACACTTTGCTGCCAAATCAATAACCTGATTAAAGCAGAAGTGAGTGGTCCGGTCGTTTTCGCTAATGCTGCGTTCCAGGCAGGCTTTTGAAATCGTAAATTACAGCTTCAAGTCACAACTTACGACTTTGTAGCGTTTCAGGCAACCCACTCGTGTTTTTCCGACCTGTTTTACCGGTGAAAGTCACTATAACGGCCACTCGTAACTTCCGACCGGTGAACTCGTACCAGATCGAACTGGTACCACTTCACGGTCGGAAAAATACGAGTTTCCTTGAACGCACCATAACAGTCCTCGTCGCTACGTCGCCACATTCACGACGTTCCTTGGCTGCACACACAGCCCTGCATGCCGTTCTCTCTCCTCATTGGATAAAAACTGTAGGATACGATAAATGTTTTCTCTTCGGCTCAGAGCAGAGCAGAGGGACTGAGAGACCCGTGTTTCAGTCCAAACACTCTATGTAAGTGATTGCTGTCGGAAGATATAACTATTTAAGACTTATATTAACACAAATATATCACTTACTTCTGCTTTAAGCCTTCACATGGCTGCATTAACTCACATTTTCCAAGAATGATCTTGTTTACTATCCACACAGAACTCTGGACTTTTTTCTTTATATAGTCTGCTATAATTGTTTCCTGCCCTAACAATATTAACCACAGCAGCAACACCGTTATAACGACCATACACACACACACAAATTGTTGCTCTCATATTCAAATACGTTTCAGGTGCACAATAATAAACCATAACTGCCATTCTGATGTGCAACATGTAGCCTACACAGATGCTTATGTTATTGATAATAATCTAATTATTTTGCAGGAGCCTGGTGCTGCTTGTACAGAGTTCCCTTAACAAGTTATTCGAGGTAGCAGTGGATCTGATGAGTATATCGACCCAGTCCATTACAGAGGGGAAGGTCCTCAAACAGCAAACTGTTGCCCATGCCATCAAGAATCAAAGGTTGTTGCTCTGCCATATAAATACTGAGATTAGATTTCAACTGTCTTTGTGTGTTTTTTGGGCTTTGTCAGTGGTCTGTGATGCAGGATCAAGTTAAGCGTATCAGGTGATTTAAATGCTAGTATGGAGATTCTCACTTTACAGAGAAAATAGATCAAATACATGCAGGCTGTACTCAACGCACATCACTTCCTCTCCAACTCCATCTAAACACTTTTTTAATAATAATTTCCATTAATCTTTAGTCGCCAAGGTAAAATATGTAACTACCCTTTGTAAATGCAAGAGCCAAGCAAAAAATATCCTTGAACTTTAAAGCAAGATATCATGTTAAATATACCTTTAATGCTCCAATAGGAATTATTGCCATTGCTGAGCATCAGTTTGCTATGTTCGGCGCTATATACGGTGTGTGTCTATGAGTGGTTACTTGGCAACGTTCAAACAATTGTTGTCATTGGGATGTCTTCTCATGTGCGTGTGTGTTTTATCAGTGCAAAGCTAAACACAGATATAAAGGAGAACAGGGTCCTGATAATTAGTGAAGGTGGAAAATGGATTTCAGTCACGTGACTCTTCTTATATTCGCCACTGTGTTACATAAGATCTCAGAATGCGTGCATGGGTGTATGTGGGCATGAATTACTGTGTGAGGCCAGTCCACTGTTAACTAATCTCTAAAGTCATTATAGATGATTGGTTGTATCTCCACACTGGTTGATGTCATTCCCTCCACTGCACTTTAATGTTGTAGTCACTCACACATAAACACTCACACACGCTCAACACAATAACATCCAGTGTGTCTAAAAATATCTATCGCAATGATTATTTATCAACTGCTTGCAGTTCTGCTTGCATTGTTTGTCTAATTATGACGCTACATTTACATCATAATCTCTAAAGCAGATTGGTCAATTTGAGTAGCAGTTCAATAAGCAAACTCCGCACAAAGCCAGCTTGCGAGGCCAGAGTCCCTGAGGTTAATGCTGTACCAGCTACCACACAAACACACACACACAAACCACAAATGTTCCTCATCAGTCACATTAACCATTCACATCCGCCACTGGTCCCTGCCCCCCTCCTTCTTTTGCCCTCAGGATAAAATCTAACACCCCCAAAATAACCTGGTGCGTTATAAGAGTCAGCAGGGCCCTGATCCAACCTGCCCTTTTAATAGAAACAAAAGGCAATTACCCCGGTATCCCTAAGAGTTAATTTAAGATGCTAAAGGTGGTTTGCGGCTCTTTGTAGTCTAATCTCTAAATTAATAAACCGAGATGCCGCAGACAGTATTGTGTTTCACTCTATTTGTGGGGGCGGCCGCCCTGTCCAGTCAGTGGTTGGCGTTGTGGAGATGCTGGTTCTGGAGGTGGTCGGAGCATTTTTCCTCAGCTCAGACACAAACAAGCATGTCAGTGAGTGATGGGTGGAGTGGGCATATGGAGGGAGAGACTGGGTGGGAGTGGAGTGTGGGGGGAGGGATAAGAAAACACAACAACATCCACAGGGCTTCCCTCATGCCCCGGGATTCACGCCACACATCGTATACCCGCTGATGTGGGGTCAGATTTCATGAGCCCTTGTGCTAACCCCCTCCCCACCAGTGGCAAGTGTGGAAAAAACTCTTGACCCTGTTTCATTTCAAAGACTTGAAAATGTCTCACTCATTGTAGCAGACTTTGATTAGAGGAAGAAACTACAGCTGCTAAAAAAGTAAACCCTCCTCAGCTGATACATATGATTGCCCCCCCCCCCCCCCCCCCCCCGCCCCTCCCAAGCCATGACCTCTGACCTGATGAGCCTAGAAAGTAGCGCTCCAGGGCCGAGCCGTAGCCGGAGGGATTGTCCTTCAGGTCACTGACGACAAAGGGCTGCATGGTGGCATTTTGATCGTTGATTGGCCACGTTTGACCTCGGACACTGGCTCCGCCATACCAGGACACATTGGTCATGGAGAAGCAGTCCTGCACACACACACATATGCGATCACACACAAAAACAGAAACAGCATGGGAAAGACACATTAGAGGCAGAAAAAGGTTAACTGGAACAGCAGTAATATAAACCAATGCTGAGGAGACTTTGCTGGAAAAACAAAAATATACAAAATGAGGAGTATAAAAAAAGACAAGTGGTGAAGTTGAGAATTAATAGAGCCACATTAGACAGCAGAGGAGAGAGTGCACGTTTAATTTGGTTCGCTTGTTCACATCTGACACCCTCAAACACACATCTAAACCACCACCAACGATTTAATGAATAAAAGAAAGAGTTTATAAGGAATATATTATTTTATTAATGAATGGATATAAAGTGTAGATTTCTATGTGGCCACATTCTGCACATGGTGTCCTGGAGTATGGATAAGTGTAATCTTTGACATTTAGGGTGAGTTGCTGTTACTTTAGTGTGGAAATCCAGGGCACAGGCTGCTGGGCTGTGTGATGGCTGGTACATGAGACTCTCAGACAGCATCGCACGCAGGAGGGATTGAGTGACAGAAGTGTTTTCTACGAGAAAGCTTTAGGCGTCGGGGACAAATGCTCCAACTGGAGACTCATTTATTGCACGTCAGCAAATCCGGCCTCTGTTAATGAGTTTCAAAACAGGTGCCAAGGGGTCACCTGAGAGGTTTTTTGGAAATCAGAAAAAATACAAGCCACTTTAGTTTGGAAAGATTTTTTCTGTGAGCAGCCGCACCACATGACAGGGAGTTATGGCGAGGAATGTTCCAGTGGGGACAGATTAACCTCCCCAAACATCCCAATAGTTAAATGCCTTTGATAATTAAGCTGGAGGAGGAGGTGGAAGAGGGGGAAGTGTGTGTGTGGGGAGAGTACAGTAAGTACTGTGCATGCAAAAATGCACAACAACTGTGAGGAAGCAGATTAAACGCAAAGAGCTTAATAGTGAAATCACGGGCTGTGAAAAGGGAAAGCAAACTTTGATTTTGTAGCTTTAATTTCAGGAGTCACTCAGCTGTTATTATTATTGTACGTTTATTGATTTATTGCTGAACTTCTAAATAATAATACAATAATCCAACAAAATTCAATCACAAAAATAAAATACAGGGAAAAAATGTGTATAAAAAAATCATATAGACAAATATGTGAGGCATTGCCTATAAATCCTTTTTCCATAAAACCAACTGCATGAAATAATGTGTTGTTTTTGCACATTTTAAAAGTGGTCAGTCTGCTCAATTATACACTCAGTCAAATATGTATAAATATATTCAATATTATGCAGCAGTGTCACAGTCGTGCACAAGCATACACTTATAAACTGTCAGCATATGGAAACATGTGAAGGGGTCTTCTGTTTTATGCATGGTGAATTTTGAGTGAATTGATTCTGTCTGTGTTTTAGTGACTGTGTTTAGCTCTTGAGTGCACAAACTCACACAGACACACACACATAGAGAGAGAGACACCCTACCTTCAGCTCCACATGACAGTGCACCGGCGCCCAATTCATACTGTAGCACTCCGTCTCCGTCTCCTCATTCACCTCCAGTGAGATCTTCACCTCGGCCACCGAGTCCCATGTGTAGCAGAACTCCGTTTTATTCAACCAGCACAGGTTCCTCACGAAGGGAACCTCGATGTCGGGGTTCCCCACGTTCCCGACATCTATCTCCACATAGGTCTTGTCCTCCGTCAGGGTCTGTATGACCAGCGAGTGGGTTCTTCTCTCCCAGATCAGTCCGCTAAAAGTCCCCCTGAGGATCCAGTTCTTGTTGGGCTGGTCCACCACTTGCCAGTATATGATCCCGATGGTCATTACAAAGAAGACGGCCACCCCGAGACAGGCGATAGCTCCTTTCCAGGTCTCGTTCATCTCCTTCAATCCCGTGTCCCATGTTACCTCTGGGATGGGGCTAGGGTTCCTATTTCGAGCGTGGGGCATGTTGTTTTTGAGATCAGCAAAGAATCAAACACTAAAAATGCTGCAGAAATCTCTGTGCGTCAAAAATCTCTGTTGCTTCATCATGTCATGGTGTTTTCAGTGAGGCTACAGGGTAAACCAGCCTACTTTTTTTTTCTTTTATCTTTACACCGCTTACACTGTTGGTTTCTTTTTTTTGCGCAATTGTGCCAGCAACAGAGACCTGTCATGTGAAGAAAGCTGTGAGAAAAAAAGTCCCAGCGGGAAAAGTAAAACAGTATGAATGAATAATTGACTTACCACATACTGCTGCTGTTTTAAAAGAGTTGGAATTGTAAATTGCATTGGCTGCAGTGAGCTCGTGAGCAGCCCCAAGCCGGGTTTGGCAGCAATGCCTACGAATAGCTCCTAAGACGCTGTCTTGCTTGCCCTGCACTTTCTGACGTAACGCCGGGTTGTTTCTTCAGAGGAAAGGTAGAGAGAGGGAAATGGGGGATCAGGAAGGTTTGGCAGAGTCTTGGAGCTGCCCGCCGGGGCGAGGAGGCCACGGAGAGCCCCCACCACCGGTCCACCCGCCCACCCCCGCCCCGTGCGTGCTTTAGCAAACTCTCCGTGCGCTCTCCGTGCGTAAAGACTGTGGAGACTTGTCATCCGGTGGTTTGGTAGACGGCGAGGGGCGTCAGTTCTGCATGGCAAGGTCGGGAGACCTGCCATGCCTTACCCAAATGTGATCTTGGGGTGTTTAACGTCCTAATAGAGAGCAAAGAGAGATGTCTGAAACTGATTTCAAAACCACAACTTCAAAGGCATTAGCAGCGGAGAGTCTCAGATCAGGGGCACACTTTGTTAACTTAACCAAAAGAAACAATTACCAAACTGACCAGGAGGTTAACAACCTTGTCAGTAAGTAATAATAATCTTTTTTTTTCTTTTTCTTTTTTACTCTGTCACGATCCACCTGTCAAACTTATAAAACTCTCTTGCCATACTTGTCACTAAGGTAGCTCATAATTAGGGGAGACTGGGGACAGTTGCAACATGGGACAGTTGCAACAAGTCTTACAGTATTTCTCCAATCAGAAACATGCTAGAGAGATGACACTGACACTGCACATGCACAGTTAGACCCTGTCCACCAAGAATAGAGAAGACATATTGCTCCTCTGCTCCTTCTTGTACTGAGACAAAGTTGTTTTAGAGCCTTAGAGGTATGAAAGTACCTTTTTTCATGAGCTGTATTTTTTGTCATACTGTCCTGAGCTTTTGTATGAATTAATCCAAACCTACCTAGTTTGAGTGACATGGTTAGCATGTGTCAGTGTCATGGTGTTTTGTCATGGCTGTTAGGGTGGGGACAGTTGCAACAACTGCCATTTGAATATGGAAGCACACATGCAAATGCAACTGACAATTTTTAGCTTAAAATAAGTGTATCTATTTTATTCCTCATGATGAACAGAGCAGCCAATTATATTAATCCATGAGAGACTAATGATAAAGATAAACAAAACCCAAATAACTTCCTACAATGAAATATGCAATTCTAGTCTATAGCCTCGCTCTAGGCAAGTTTTTCTCAGATGTTTGATAGACGGATGACGGATCCTGATATCATTGGTTGATGAATCGTGAGCAACGTGACGCATAATTTGTGTGCCTGCGTTATCCAATGCAAAAAAAAACTTACCCCACTTTCACCCCGGATTTACTCGAAAATATAATTTTGCACATACATGCACATGATGTGGGAATGCCCTGGAGTCTATTCCTTTTGGCTCAGTATTTCGAATCTTCTTTCACGTTTAATTCAGACAAATATACCTTGTTTACCACATACAGTATATTGCTTCTGAATGATGACACCCCTCTGAATTTATCATTTCTTAAGAAGAGAGTAGGGGAGAGTGGGGTAATTTGTGCCATGGGGCAAGTAGTTCCACCCCTGTTATCTAGAAAACCATAGAAGAAGTTGGTCATGTGACCACATATTTTTGAAGGGGCATCCATTTCACTCATCCTATCAAGAAGGGAGACACATGGCTTGAGAGGAAAGCACATTTATGTTCAAAAAACAAGTTTTTGCCCTCCAAAGTAAAATTTCTATGATCAAGGTTTTTTGATTGCCATGTTTGAACAATTATAGATAACTTTGAAAACAGTTCACACATGTTTTAGTGCTTTATTAAGCTACACCATGAGTCTATACAGTTAGCATTATGCCAGCTCAAAACAGCTGGGGAATCCTTTTTTCTCAAAATGCTGGGCTTGGGGTAATCTGTGCCAAAGGGCCTGGGTTAAGTTGTGCCAGTGGCAGTGCTGTCTGTGTATAGCAGAAACATGGCCACGGGCCACGGATTTGCTTGAAACTTAACATGTGTGATGAGGGACCGCCCCTGAACACACCTGCCCAGTCTGGTTGTGCTCGTAGCCTGGTGGATGAACAAAACATTGCGTTTCTTTGCGCCACAGCCCCCAGCGTGCCTCAGGCCCCCGCGACTACATGGGGACAAGCGAGGGCCCGATCATCGCCGCTTCTGGCTTTAATTTTGTATTGAATGTCTTGCTTTTATATAGCATTAACATTTGTGAGATTAAAATGATCTGTTCACCGTGGGCAAGTTGTGCCAGAATTTTTTTTTTTTTTCTAAAGCTATATTTCTTAAACGGTTGATTTAAGATTCAAAGTGATTGTTCCCAGGGATGCACAACATCCTAAACTATATGTACAAATATTAGTTGTGGGCATTATTATAATCCCTTTGCTTTAAAGGCAGTTTAAGTAAAAATTGGCACTACTTACCCCGCTCTCCCCTACTACTGTTTGCAGGTTTAACTGCTGCTAAAAAGATGTTGATAAAAAGATGGAAACCACCACATGTTTTAAATGTGTATCTGTGGAAATTATCATTTTATGAAATTTTGTCACTAGAAATCTCCAGTGCTCGTGCCCAAAAGGCAAAGGTAGAAGCTATACATAACCTAGAAGCGGCAGCTGAGAATGTCAAAGCGTTGTTTTGATGGGCTTGCGTGTTTTGTTTTTGTTTTTTTTGTTTTGTTTTTCTCTGTTTCATGAATATGTCTGCTATGTACTGTTGATAATTATGGATAACTATTTATTTATTTACGTTTGTTTGTTGTTTTTGTTTTTCCCTGTAATCACCCTAACCTAATGTTACCCCCGGGACCCGGGACAAGGGGGTCAAGGGGAATGGATAAATGGAACTGTAATGAAAATAAAATGTAATGTAATAAAATGTAATGTAATGAAATAAAACAAAATAAAAAATTGATCAAAAAAAAAGAAAAAGAAAATATAATTTTGCGTAAAGTTTGGGCTACATCGTATAGATGAGTGAATTTTAAGACCCATCGTGGGAGCAAATTCAATTTTCTTTTTAAAGCAGAAGTGAGTGATCCGGTCGTTTTCGCTAATGCTGCGTTCCAGGCAGGCTTTTGAAATCATAAATTACAGCTTCAAGTCACAACTTACGACTTTGTAGCGTTCCAGGCAACCCACTCGTGTTTTTCCGACCTGTTTTACCGGTGAAAGTCACTATAACGGCCACTCGTAACTTCCGACCCGTGAAATCGTACCAGTACGTCTTTTTGTACAGTCTATGTACCAGATCGAACTGGTACGACTTCACAGGTCGGAAAAACACGAGTTTCCTTGAACGCACCATAACAGTCCTTGTCGCTACGTCGCCACATTCACGGCGTTCCTTGGCTGCACACACAGCCCTGCATGCCGTTCTCTCTCCTCATTGGATAAAAACTGTAGGATACGATAAATGTTTTCTCCTCGACTCAGAGCAGAGCAGAGGGACTGAGAGACCCGTGTTTCAGACCAAACACTCTATGTAAGTGATTGCTGTCGGAAGATATAACTATTTAAGACTTATATTAACACAAATATATCACTCACTTCTGCTTTAATTTTAATATGTTGCAAACGTCCCTGATCCATGTTTTAACTGTCCCCGGGTCTGGGGTCAGTTGCAACGTCTGAATTCTTCCATTCAAATGAATATTGTGATTGATATGTCATATAACCATCTTTAAATGGCATGCCTAACTAGCAGACACGTATACTGTATGTTTAGTTTGGTGAGCCTAGTCCTAATAGTCTGAGAAAAATGTGAGAAGTGTTGCAACTGTCCCCAGTCTCCCCTACCATTTATTTGATCTATTTTAAATTACCTTTCCCTCAGTTTCTACCACAACTTTGCAATAACCTCTATTTTGCCAAGTCATTTAAATCCACAAATGTAGAATAAAATATCTCATTAGCCCATTTCACATCAAACAAAAGCTTGGTTTCTTATAGAGGTTTTACAAGTTACACAAAAACAGCGTATGGATGAAGTGAATGACATAAATGACAGGACTTTACCAGCCCCAAACACCCTTTTATTGAGCCGTTCCTTTCTTATTTCTTTTCTTTTTTGTTTTGAAATAAAAACAAATCTCTTCACAACATGAGATACAGTCATGTCTTTTAAAATCACACATTGTTTTAAACCTATATTAATGACATTTACCTATTTTACTTTTACCAATATACTGTAGCAACAACAATACGATACCTATTTTGTTAGGGTAAATATTTATTGTAGTGTAGTCACAATTTCAGGAGCCCTCACTATGCAGCTAAACTAGGGATTTTATTTAGCCTTGAATACAAAAAAAATCTGAATCTCAACATGCTGCATAAGGGACAGAGTGGCCTCGATATACTAGTTCAGTCAAAGGGCTAACCTGTATACAGAGTCAAAGATTGTATGACTAACATAGATGTGTTTTATGGCCTGTATGATGTTTGTCCAGTTTATTATTAGTTTTATAAGAACATGTTGGGCATGTAATTGCTCGTTGCTTGAGGGGAGAATGACAACAAAGAACAGAATGTAATGTAAAGTAATTGAAGTATGTGTGATGGATTCATGGTGTGATAAATTAAAAATATGTTGTACTATAGATTATGTGAAGTTGAAGTGCTGTGTCTCATGAGGTGTGCAGAAGACCTTTGAGGGCAGGAATGTTGTTTATGAGTGCCTCAAGGCTGGTGGGTGGCAGTGTGATTGGTTGAAGGTGGCTTTTGTTGGCATGTGGACTGTCAACAACCATTGTCTGAGTCGTAATGTCAATGTATTATGGCAGTGCTACTGTTTGACTCACGCTCTTTGACAATGAATGTCCGCACTGCAAGTCAACGTACATGCATGCGCTTGTGCTGTATAAAACAAAACCAATTGCTCAACTCTTAGCTCTAACAGAAGTGTACTTTGTCATGCCTTCTGAAACCTACACTGTGCACTGATCATGTTGGCTCATTGTAATTTAGTGTCGCTATCCATTTATTTCAACACAGTTCTTACTGTAACATGGTCATGGCTCTATTTGGTATCCAACAACAACTTTATCGGACCACCAAAAATAAGACAAGAGGAATCATAACTTGAACAATGTTGTTATGTTTGTAGGTTAAGGTCTTCCGCGGTGCTGTGCACAAGATATCCCAAGACTGTCGGCTGACATACCTTGAAGATCAGTTGCCCCCCGTCCCCGTTTATGCATATCAGCCCTCCCCCGGTCCATCACATAACTCTGGCAGGGGCAGAGACACTGGATAAGGCTGTGGGAACCTGTGCGAGCGCTCTACCTAATCGCCCCTCTCCAACTGCAAAAAAATTTCTGGAAATCAGTGTCTTAGAATGAGACAGATGATTTTGTTGTTAACAAACAACCACAGCTTATATTCACGCACCGAACTAGTTGGAGCATGAAAGTCAATGAAGCTCCACAGTCTGTGTCAGTTGTTGACATGTGCTGATCTGAGCTATGCACAGTGAGAAATGTGCAGGGTTCAGATTTGTGGTGACAAATTCACATAACCTTTTGCCTCAAACAGTGCTCAACACTGCATTAAAAAAAAGAAGTGCATGTGTGTGCGTGAATAAGTGTATGCATGTGTTTGCGTGTGCACGCTTGCATTCGGACCTCTGAAATTCAAGTTCAACATGGGCCTTGTGGCAGCCGGGCTCCTGGGTCAGAGATCACGCTTATGACATCAACGGAACATCCAGGGGGGAGGGTCTAAATTTACACGCCATCCAGATTGCCCCTGACTCCATCCCTCGCAGCTATTAATAGGCAGAGGACTGCTCGGTGGCATGCACCCGCTTCCTCCTAGAGTGTGAACATGGGACATGAAAAAACAGAGGAATCTGACCTGAACTGGCCACTACCTCTGACCACTCATTTAGTGTTGATGGCAAAGTGGCAAGGGTTTAATTAGGTGTGGGGTTGGGGGGGCTAATGGTTTATGTTTTGTGTGTCAAGTGGGCTTTCTGATTCATTTAGACCGCAGAAAAATCTAAGTTGCAGTTATTGAAAACGTTCATTCAATTTGGCACAAACCTGTCACTCACAGGTTTCACCACCACATATGTTCTGAAGATTGTAAAACACTAAATACCCCATGCAATGATGAATTATCACAATAAAATGAATAAACATTTTATTTCTCTCTCTCAGTATCAGCTAACTATTCATTACAGGAAGATCTCCCTGTAGGTATTTATTCAGGGCTGATTAATTATTTTTCCAACAAGACTGAGAATTTTGATGTCATGCTTGCAAAGGGCTACTTGAGCACGGAAGAGCTATTAGCAACATGCTAACAATCTTTTAAAGACAATGCTAACATGCTGGCATGCTTTACATTCAGATGATGGTGCTAAATTAATCAGTCAAGAGTCAGAGGGATTCATTGTCTGGGAACCATTAAAGCAGAAGTAAGCGATCCGGTCGTTTTTCTGACTTCTTGTCAGCCGATGGAGTTAGCAGCCCCCGCCCTCGTCATGGATCTATTGGTCCTCGTCCCTACGTCACCACATTCACGTGCATCCCTTGGCTGCACACACAGCCCTTCATGCCGTTCTCTCTCCTCATTGGATAAAGTTTGTAGGATACAAGGAAATAACATAAAAGTTTTCTCCTCAGCTCAGAGCAGAGCAGAGTGACTGACAGACCCGTGTTTCAGACCAAACACTCTATGTAAGTGATTGCCGTCGGAAGATATAACTATTTAAGACTTATATTAACACAAATATATCACTCACTTCTGCTTTAACACAAATATTCCGCTTACTTCTGCTTTAATGTTATTTTGTGTGAATCCATCAGATGGATGCTGAGTTATTTCGCCCAGTAGAATTAAAAGCTTTGAAGAGGTTAGCTGGTGTCATGACATTATGGGACCTGTAAACATTTGTAGCACAACTCATAACAATCACACATAATCAAATTTGGGCTGACAACGACATTGCCTTTCATAGAGCCATTGTGCAAAGTAACCAAAAACATGGGTATAGATTGACTGTCTTTTTCAGTGACCCCTAACGGATGATAAGCCACTGAATCCCACAGTTTTGTATCTATGAAACATCTGCTACAGATTGTCGGCAGGGGATGAGAACGTTTTAAAAACAACTGCTGCCAAAAATGATAATTTGCTCCCCCGACACAGTTCTTCCTCATCCCTGACTGTGGTACATTACACACATAACATATTGTAGTCCAAGCTTACAGGAGCCTTGCCTGTGGCAGTAGTTGAGTTGACACCCCACCACACCACCCTGAGTCAAATCTGGATTCAGTGGCCTCTCATATATTGTTCTCTCTCATTCTTCCATCTTGTTCTTGTACCTGCTTGGTGGTGGTGGTGCTGCTGCTGAGGCTAGGTGTTTTGCACATATTGGGGAAAACTCAAGATGTCATTGCTATACATTTTTTAGTGAGGCAACTCTTTGGGGGAAATGATTCAAGGCATCAAGATGGTCCATTCTTCATGGAAGGCTAAAGGGGCTTCAGAGAGAAGCATGAAAACAGTGGGAGCCTTTATATGCTAAACTATTCACTTCAACTGACAAACTTTTCCATCTTCACGTCTGGATCTTCAATTTACTGTTTCCTTTTTTTTTCTTCTCTAGGATATTCAATACCGACAACTTCTCCTTCGGCTGCCTGAGAGTCGAAGGGGGAAAGTTTCCATGCAGTCCCAGCGCCCGCTCTTGGCGGGACAATCTTGCTGTAGACTGACTGTTTCCGTCCATGCACCTCTGCTGTTAGAGCATTCTCTCCTCCTCCTCCTCCTCCTCCTCCCCCCATACTTTCTTCCTTTTTGTACTGTAATGTCACACAAACAGCCACTTTCCACTGCCCCAGACCTGAACCTTAATTCCGCTCTCTCTCTCTCTCTCTCTCTCTCTCTCTCTCTCTCTGTGTCTCTGGTGCAAGTTCAATCTCTAGCTGCAAATATACTAGCGGCATTGCCAAGTGTCTGAATTAAAGAGAATAATGACTGATTTCTGATGGAGTGTCTGCCACTAAGTAGTGTAGCATTAAGGGTAAGCAGTTAAGTGGCAAAGCCATTAAACACAATATGACTTCTGCAGAAGTGAAACTTTAATTTTCACGAAGAGCAAAATAAAAAAAAAGTTTACTACAGTAAAAGGCTACATAACCTCATTACAGTAATTGGGTTTATATTCTTATGGCAGTGAAACTAGATAATATAGTTGACTTTTATTTTCCATAAAGAGCCCAACTGTGTGCATTAACAAACAGGCTTGAATCACATCTATAAATGGCAGAGTTGGACAACAGTGTGAGACCGGACCTTTGGCTGAAGGTTGCATCGGTTCATGTTGCTGGCCCCCTCCACTCCCCCTAGACCTGGCTTGGTCTGCACTGGCTGGAGCTTTGCTAAACATTGGCATCCTTACCGAGGAAATGAATGCAGCTACTGCTGCTGCACCCATGGCCATCTCCAGGTCCTAGGCCAGGGGAGAAATAAGGGCCACAAGAATGCGGAAATCAACCTTATGCACAAACACGTGCTTTAATTAATCGTAAATACAAAACAGTAGCATCACGCTTGGCTGTCTGCATGCATCTGATAATGTTTCACAAAGCGTATCATCAAAAGCACGTATGTTTAGATCAGAGCTGGATGCACAAATTAGTGGGCACCAGGGAAAAAATATGAGCTGTAGGCCGATAGTGAGTCCCCATATCTCATTAGCCCATTTAACATCAAACAAAAGATTGGTTTCAAGCTTACAAGTTTACAAGTTACACAAAAACAGCATATGGATGAAGTGAATGACATAAATGACAGGACTTGACCAGCCCCAAACACCCTTTTATTGAGCCGTTCCTTTCTTTTTTGTCTTGAAATAAAACAAATCTCTTCACAACATGAGATACAGTCATGTCTTTTAAATGCACACCCTGTTTTAAACCTATATTAATAACATTTACCTATTTTGCTTTTACCAATATACTGTAGCAACAACAATACGATACCTATTTCGTTAGGGTAAATTAGTGGGCACCAGGGAAAAAATATGAGCTGTAGGCCGATAGTGAGTCCCCATCTCCCCTTGCTTAGTTTATGTAGCTCTTAATTAGGACTACAACTACGAATTGATTTAATCAATTAAGCAGTTGTGACAAATTGTAACAAATATCCTTCCAGGTTTCTCAGACTAAAGTCAGACTTAGACTATACCTGTACAAAGATGTTGAGCTAATTTAGCCTCAATTCAACGATCACCACATCACCAGAGCTAATGATGGTGATGTGGAGGAATGACGCACACTTTGGGAACTTTGAGGACCAAGTTTTACAGTTTTATGTTTTTTAACTGTGCATAGACATTGACCCCATGAACTAGTGTTTTTGTGTTACCTCACCACTAATGTAATCAGTCTCAATACAATACAATTTGTAATGACCATCATGACAATACACATCTCTTTTACACAAATGAAATTTCTTTACATGTACAAGAGATTAGATGTAGGCTACTGCTTAAAAACAAGATACACATGACTTCAGGAAATATGATAAAATAAACAACTCACTCAAAGTAGGCTACTCTGGAACAAAAATGCAATGATGGAGCTCAGCTTATAGACAGACAACATGAGCTCAGGATGCAGAACAAAAAAAGCATTTAAAGCGCCTGTGTGAGCTGCCCAGTCACCAGACCTGTTCTCCTGCTGCTCTTCAGCCCAGCAGAGGAGATAAAATGAAACAAGATGCAAGTTAACCAATTCCATTTTTTTATTTTATTTCATCACTTGTGGGAAATTTACATTCATTCATTTTCTATACAGCGTATCCTGCACTGGGGCCACGGGTGAGCTGGAGCCTATCTCAGCTGACTTTGGGCGCTAACATACATAGACAGACAACCATTCACACCTACAGTATGGGCAATTTAGGCCCCGTCCACACGAATCAGTTTTTTTTCGAATCCGGATAAATACTTTATTGGATTGGCCTCGCGTCCACACGAATACGGCGTTTTCAGGGGGTGAAAACGGGTCCCAGAGTGGGAAAATTTGAAAACGCCGCCCCAGCGTTTTCGTCTGGACGGACAATACGGCTTTTTTCTGAAACGATGATGTCATGCCCCCCGCCGCTCTACCTGTAACCTGAGACACACACACACACACACACACACACCGCTGCAGCAGCTGCACACTGACAGTCTATGCACGTAACAACAACAACGGCCGACTAACGTCGCGTCGCTCAGACGCTGCGGCTGAATCGCGCCTGTTTAATCATCACTGATCATCATATTTACTCTGACACGACTCCCTGTCAAGTGTCAACATTTAATCCCATGTTTGAGTTTGAAGGGACTTCTTCTTCTATTGAATTACAGCGGGGACTTCCCGTCTTCTTCTCTGTCGTAAGTGTTTGTCCACACTCCACCCGCTCAACACAGGCCTGGAGCATGTACTACAGCGTTTTGGGTCGTTTTCACTGGATCCATGTGGACGCAGGTATTTCTGAAAACGATGCCGTGTTTATGGAGATTTTTTTCAAAACGATTAAGAAAAAGATCGGATTCGGTGAAGCCGCGTATTCGTCTGGACGGGGCCTTAGAGTTGCCAATTAACTTAGCATGGGGAGTGGAGTACCCGGAGAGAACCCACAGGGAAACATGCAAACTCCACACAGAAGGGCCCCAGCCGGCGGATTCGAACCCAGAACCCTCTTGCTGTGAGACGACAGTGCTAACCACTGCACCACCGTGCCGCCCGGGGAAAATTTACAAACATATTAAAATGAAAATTGAAAAGCTATTGTCAATTCATACATGTACAGTAAGCTGGTGTAAAAATGTGGAAAGGTCCAGAAACGTGCCTGAAACTGTCATTTTATCAATGGGATTTCTATGAAACAGTTGGACCGTCTCTGTGTGTGACTGAATAATTACAATAAAATCATTGGTTAGACAAATTACACCAGTGATCTCTTTACAGGCTTTGTAAGAGACAAGAGCATGGAATGTGATGTATTTACAAAGAATCATCATCATCATCATCATCATCATCATCATCATCATCATCATCATCATCATCATCATCATCATCATCATCATCATAATTAATTTCTAAACCAAAAAAACACCAACACCAACAGTCATACTATCACAGACCAGGGTCCTATTACTTTATATAAAAAAAATAAATGTTCACAAAATTGATTCACAAAAGTTGTAAATGTCAGATATAAGATATTTACAGACACTTCTCATTTATTTGTAAATTAATTGAATGCATTCACAGATATCTTTTTATTTGTGCCTTGCCAACTCTATGAATGTCCAGTACACTCTCATATCAGCTGTCACATCAACCAGTGCCAAAGCAACAAACAAGTAAACAACTAATGATCTCACTGGAGCAAACATTTCTTTTTCTTGAGGCAAATTACTCAACTGGACAACTGTAGAGAAGGCAGGACAAATACATGTGCCAGCTGGCGACCATTACAACAACTGCATAATAATCAAATGCCTAACTGCCCTCCAGCACCACACACACACACACACACACACACACACACACACACACACACACACACACACACACACACACACACACACACACACACACACACACACACACACACACACACACACACACACACACACACACACACACACACGCTCCATGGCATCTTAACTGATGGAAACTTCCCTCCCAGGCATAGTGTAGCTGTCAGTGTGGTCCATTTCCTGCCAGGCCTGAACCAGCTGAGCCAGGGACTTATGTTCCACTCAAGGGGCCTTCAATCATTCTTGCCCACCCTCTTCAGCTGGGTGTGAGGTCAGATGATGGGGCACAAGGTCTGAGGGATTGATGGAGCAAGATTTCCCTCTGCTGCTGTCTCGTCATATGTGCCCCCTGCCCTGAGAAAAATACTCATAATAATCACAGCAATGACATTTTCAAAATGGAAACCCATTCTTAAAATGAATACAAACTCTAATGTTTTCCAAAGAAAGGATTAAAATAGCTCAGAATAGAAAACATCTCTTCATAGGAAAATAACAGGAGATTTTACTGATTTTCTGATGCACAACTTACTCTAGTCAGTTGCATAATGAAGCACTGACAAATTCTTAAGAGTTAAATGTTACAGTTATATCACAGCTTTAGAAATTAACTGTCTTATAAAAGCCTTTGGTCCACTACTCTGAGTCCTCGGGTCTTAGCTGCATCCATGAACTTTATTTCAAGGGCATAGAGCAAATCAAGGGCGCATGCGCGCTGGCTATTGTACCCGGAAGTACATCCATACACGTGTAGCATTCATTTGACAACCTTGAAGAGACTACAAAACAGAGCCTTATCTGTTAGCATATGTCTCACAACACATCGTGTCCGCGATGCCAGTAACACGTCTGCTGTAAGTGTCGAGTCTTTCTTTAGTTCTTTGTAGTTTTATAGACGCGTGTGAACACCTCAGCTGCGGATTAGTTGCTCACTGGTCTCCTTTTCTGTCAGGTTGGAGAGGCTGGCAAAACCATGCTAACGTTAGCATCTCTCAGTCTCAGTTCTTCCAACTCTCCTCTGTGTCTCACTGTAGCTGTCACTGTAGCACAGGTTGTTTGTTTGTTTTTAGTTATTTATGACACTCTGGGTGCGTATTGAGCAGTGACTTGTGTCCCACCCGTGAAACATAAAGGGATGTAGCGCAGCCGAAATGTAGCAACCGTTTGCTGGCTAAGCTAAAAACAAACTACCATAGGCTACATAGCATACATCTAGAGTCGGAGTAGAGTAGCCTATCTGTGATTTGCTGTGTACAAGTCTCAGAGAAATAACTCACCTGTTCTAGTTATACTACTTAGCTATACTCAGATTGCGAAGCCATTTTAGGCAGATTTGTGATTTCACCTGAATGTTTGAGTCCACAGAAAACAAACTGTGGTTTGTATGTGTCAACATTTGTGCTGCTATGTCAAGGGTCATTTCCCTCTACATTAGCCTACAGTATCTTGAAGCTTTCATTGCTTTGCAGGCGTAACAACAGGTTAAAATATATTTATTTTCTTGTTATTTTTTTGTGACCATCATTTCTGTTGCCATTGATAATAATTGTAGGCTACTTAACATAAGCAGCATCTCTACAGTGAACTACTGTTGGGTGACCAGTGATTAAAAAACGCCAGAGTGAAGGCACACAACTAGGATCTGTAGAAATCTTCATTGTAATTATAGGAAAACTATGTGCTGACAGGTTTATAAATGTTTTGTCTTCTTGCAATGCCTTTAAAAAACTCTTAAGTATCACCCTTTTTTCTTTATGAGTTTGGCATTTGAATTTAAATGGAAGATAGATAGATGTGGCATCTATGTTGCATGGCTACCAAAGGACCCACAAACATCCCATATTGTGCTTTCATGTGACCTGGATGGATATGTAAAGAGATGACAAAAAATACTCCAGCTCAGTGGTGTCACCAGACCCCTTTTACTGCCACAAGCCCCACTGTAGAGGCAAAAGTAGGCTACAGTTCACGGGGAGAAATACAGTTCATATGATTAAAATGTGTTAAGAAGATGCATTATTTAATAATGTATAAGTATACAGGGGTGTAATGATTCATGATTTAATTTTTGGTATGTTGATAAAAAGTGTACTTCCCCTTTAGGAACGCATAGGTGTGCTGGATTTTCTGTTGATCTGGAGAGCAGGCAGTCAGTGCTTTGTAGAGTAAGCCACTGCAAGATCCCAGCTATACAAACCTCTACACCCAGTAAATGAGCTGTGCCCCAGTATAATTGTCATATAGGCAGCACACTTTAATGCTTAAAGAGTAGCAACTGCAATGGGAGATGTCACATTGAGACTTAGAACATGTTGTGGGTTTCCATCACAAAAATTATTATTTTTAATCTCTGCTTTTAACGTCTTTTGGCAGCAGTCAGTGACAGCACAGCTCTACACAATTACTTACAATTCAGTGTGATTACAGCTCTAGTAATGTTGTATCAGTTGATAGTGTGGCCATAGTATTTACAGGGTGTGTGAGAATGAAACTATAGATAACGAGAATCTCCTCCTCTCCTCTTAGATACCCGCTCTACCAGCTGGGCAACCCCCAGCTGAGGATCTTCAGACCCAACTGGTTCCTGACCCTGGTGAGGCCGGGAAAAGAACAGCCTCAAGACACTGTCCAGTTTCGTGTCCCAATGGAGTAAGTCTTTATCTACACATTTGACTGACTCCTCGGTCAAACTAATTATTGGTTCAGCATTATTAGTGTTCACATGTAAGCCACACGAGCTGTATTAGGCCTCAATGTAAGCAGGATTCTGTTAAAGGTAGGGTTGGAGATTCTAGCAGGCCACATTTTGAAATGCACAAGTCAAAAGTCCCAGCCCCTTTCCTCAGACTGCTCTCTGAAACCACGACTTCACCTTTCCGCGGATGTAGGTAAAGACACCCAATGCGCATTTCCAGAGCTACATTGCCATCGATCAGACTGGAGTGTACGTATAGGTGAAGACTCTGATCGTGCACGCGAGAGGAGGGAGAGAGGGAGAGAGACGGCAGCTTGATTGGGCGTAGGCAGAACTAGGCACGAAGGCATCTGATTGGTTTTACCTTTTCGGAGCAAAAAGCATGGATTGGTCAGAGTTTTGTCGTACATGTTATTTCAAGCTCTCAGGGGTTGAATGGGTGAGGTGAAGTATCTGAATGAATTATTTCAATCCTATTTCATATATTATAGCTGCTGGATGTTAGGTTTTATGTGATGTAAGTAATGTATGTTCAAACATGCATTTCCTTTGATTACTACACCATCTTCAGGTCGGTGCATTGTACTACATATTGCCATGCCCCCCAAAAAACATGACTGTACTTTGTGGCTGATGCATTCCCATGCTTAGTCAAAATGTCACTAAAATATCACAGGTATTCACATAAAATTAAGTTGTTTTTTTTAAGTAAAAGGTGAAAAAGTCGACACTAATGCCTGCTATGGACACCTTTTTTAGTGTTCAGCAACTTTTGTTTTTTACAACGGTTGATTGAATTTTTTTTTTTTGAGTTGGAAAACCAAAAAGAAACATAATTACAGCAGTAAGAGTAATATTTCCTTATTTCATAAATTTACTATGACAAGAAATTGTTTGTTACTTACATTTTGGTAGTCTGATGCCACTATTTTCTCTCTATATCCCTCACTAAGGTACACCATAAGTGTGCTGATTTTTTGTTACATAATTTATCACAAATATAATGAAATGTCATTACATAACAGAATATTTCTACATATTTCTAATAACATTTATCATTTATTTTCATTGTGAAATTTTGCTGAACATATATTGCACATTTCTCACTAGTGATCCATTGATAACAGCTCTTGTCATTATTATTACTTACTGTATTATTAATGTCAAATCCTATCAAATGCATCTGGTCAAATTTTCTGTCTTTACTCTGTCACAACACCCCTACAGTGTCATCTTTGCAAACTTGCATCAAATTAAATTCACAATATTGCTCAGCCTAATTTTAAAAGCTGGTATGATCTTGGTTGCCCCTGTGTTTTCAACTTGTTGTGTAATACTGTAATTATCACCTCTACCTGAAACTAGACATTGAGAATGAAAAACAGTATCCTGGTCAATATTTATAACATTTATAGCAGCTTATGGAATAGCCATAAAATGGAAGGTTTGCCCAGTGTATGACATAAATATGACTATTGTGAGACTTCAAAACCAGTTATATTTGGTATCAAAGTTATAGTAGGTTGTTACTTTGTGAGACAGTAGTAGTCATTAAGTATCACTCAGATCTATTATACTTTGAGCCTATAGGTTTTGTGCTTATAGTGCAATAATTAGTTTTTATTGGCACTGGAGCAGTCTTGCTAGATGGGTGATATGCAGCTGGAGTTGGGCATCACGGCCACCAGATGGTGTGACTGCCTCAAGAACAGAAGTATAAGCCTGGCAGTCCTCCGTAATATAGACTGTTCTAACCATCTTATGGCTGCCTTTTTAATGAGTTCAGTTGCAATGATGATTTGTAAATGGCTGACATGGGCAGCTGGGTGGGAGGTAGGGTCAAAAGTGCTTTTGTGCGGTGCTGCAGTGGAGATTTTGGCTGTGTTGTAGACAGTGAGATATTCAGCCATTATTCACTTAGAGGGGCCAGTATTAATATCTACACCTATAATAAATGCTAAATGTTTTTGATCATTCTGCGAAACTCATGTCCAATGTCGTATGCTATATATTACCACTTTACTGCCTCCTAATGATGTTCATGAACACTCGTATATATGTATATATATACATACATATACAACCACTTAATTTGGTGGGTTTGGACAGTACGCATTCTGTCATAAAACGCAACAGGAGGTCGGAACCAGTCAACGCTTAGTAGTGATGAGCTGACTTTGACTACATCCATGAGAGCCAAGGTCACCGAGGTTCGCAGCGTTCCTCAGGCGATGAGAGGCCCAGAGCCCACACTGGGGAGAAAAATTGAAGTTTGAGGCAGATCATCTATGTGTCTCTGGTGGGGTTTAGACCATAATCTGTTCATCCAGGTGCCTGGCCTCCCACTCTGATTCTTGCCTCTTCTCTGCCAAACTCCTAGGGTGCTTATGTAATTTTGTGTGTGTGCGCACGTGCGTGTATGTGTGTGTGTGCGCGCGTGCATGTACGCACACGCTCGCTTGTCAGTGTGGGTGAGTCAGTTTGTGTGAATAGTGTGTGTCTTTGTGTATATATGCACAAAAGTGGGTAAGTGCAGGGTGCTTGTGTGTTTATAAGGGTGTGTAAGGTTTTTTTTTCTCGCAGTCTTTGATGCCTGGGAGAGGTGCATGGCTGACTGATACACTGCTGAGGCCTCAGTGTGCGCTTGAAACACTGTTATGTTTTACTTCTCATACACACAATTTAGTAAATGGACACACATTGAGAGACAGTGACACATACTAAATATCACTCCCACTCCCGGCTTATTGATGAGTCTGAGTCACTACGGCAGTGAAAGCTGTTGTAGTCATGACTCTCGAGGGTAGGCGGTGTTATAGCGTGGGTAAGTTGTAGTACCGAGCAGCTGTTAATGAGAAGTGGTATTGTTGACATTCTCAGTGCAGTAACACAACGTAGCCTTTATCTCGGTGACACCTGGGAGAAGATATTCATGTTTGTCTCTCTGACTGTTTGTCTTGGAGTTTTGTCTAGTTTTTCCTTTCTCATTTGCTTTATCGCTTATTTGCTATCACCTACATACGTCTTTCTCTGTCCTCTCCCTCTGTCCCACCCCGGGTTCTGCTGCTTCTTGTGCTTTTTGTTCACACTTTGCAACGCATCCAAAACCAATCCCTTTTTTTTGGCACTTGTTGTTTGACACACCTGGGCTGTATTCTCTCATAATTCTCTTTCTACCATGCTGGAAAGAAGTGTTTGTTTGTCTTTTTGATTGTTCTCAAACCTTTTGTGCTATGTTAGTATTTCCTCTCTGCTCCAGAAGGAACATCATCAAATTTCTTGGTTTACACCCACATGCACACACACACACACCTACTGTACCTCACCTGGCATGGCTAGAGGCCAACACTGATAGACACAAAGCAAAGGAAACAACACTGAACGTTGTGTTCAGTTTACTACGCAGTCATATTTTATGCGACTCTTCTGTCTAATAACTATGAAACCGGTCCACACTGTGGTTTCTCTCTGTAAGCTCACATTTTATTCCAATTCGTACAGCTGTACATTACCTGGCGGATCAAACAATGTCACGAGTGCCAGGGCAGTCAATCTGTTTTTGTTCCACTTCACAAACATATGGCTCAAGTTGGAAATTGGGTCATTTTTCACGCTAATTAACTTCAGTTTATGTCATAGGAAGTAATTTAGCGAGCCAGTAGAGGAATGTAACGAACTGTCGAGTCTTTATTGACCTGTCCCTCTGTAAGGAGTTTAGTGACTCCTGGTGACCTGGTCTTTGATCTATTTCTGTTCTATTGTCAGACCAAAACCCGGACAATAAATCTAATCCTTCACACGCTGCTCTTATACTCTCAACTTCTCAACTGTCTCTTCTCTCTCGAAGTCTCAGGTTCCTCAATGGCTTTTCCTCTAAACAAAGCCTGCTATTATGATCTTGATACTTAGTGTTGAGCAACTTCTGTGCATGTATTGTCTGTGTAGATGGGAGGGTTAAAGTAGTGAGTGTGCGTATCTCAACCCAAACCTGACAATGGGGCAGGCTGACAATGATGAGCGGCTTTCTGTTCCCTTTCATCTCATCGCAGAAAACAACTCTCCTGTTTCGTTCTCACCACTAAGCCGCTGTAACACAATGTACTTTGATGTTTTGTTTATGAATGTGTGTGTGTGTGTGAGAGAGAGTGAGTACGGATGTTTTAGTGCACTACGGAAGTTAATAACGATATAATAAACAATCAGACGCCTATTACTGATGTTTGCTGTTGCTCTTTTGAGACCACTGTTTGTTTCATTCATCCTGTCTTTCAGTTACTAATCAAAATGTGCCCCCGTCTTCTTTGCTAATTCTTTTTTAATAAATAAAGTGATTAATTTGATACATTGTTATGTGTACAAGTGGTGATGCAAGGTCAGACTTTAGACAAATTAGCATCCTTTGTTGCTCCTCAGTTTTTGTAGGGTTTTGCACTTAACATTTTTAAATTGGGTTTTCAGGGCAACATTAAGTAACTTGCATGCATAAGAAAGAGTCCAGATTGTTATTGAGGATGTGCTGAAGGGGTGAGGTTCTTTTAGACTGCAGTAAGTGCCTGTCATCTGCAACTCTGCATCACCCCGATGTGTGGCTGCATCCTCTTCCTCTTCCATTTCCCTGCAATACTTAAAGTTGATCTGCCCAACCAAAAAGGCACCATAAAAAAGCCCGAATGTACATGCAGCCCAGTTTCTATCAAACAAAGAGCCACATTAAAAGCCTTCCAGTGGTTTGCCAAGTCAAGTTGCTAAAACAAGCAACCTTTCCAAAGAGGATTCATGCTAGCCACAAGAAGCATTATGGTCACTACATCATTGATGTTCAACTTAAAACAAGAAGGACATGGTAGCAGCAGCATACTCTTTCGATCAGATGTTCAAACTGAATCAGAATACTTTATGGACTGCTCGGGGGAAATTAGGTTACAATTGCTCCCTCAAGAATGGAAATGTAACAGAAAGGGATCGAGAATAAGTAAGATTATAAAGATAGGATAAAAAAGATAAAGATAAAATCTAAACATAAAAAAATAGAGTATGTCCTTATACTTTGTGTAACTGTGTATGTATATACAGTATATATATAGGAATTGTCATGTTAATTGCGAATTCATGGCAGCTGTAGCACATCATTCAGTTTACACAAAGGAGCACAAGCACCGCGTGACTCACCTTGCCACACCATGAAGACGACTAATCTAAGAAAGAGAGAAGCAGAGGGCCAAGAACAGAGCCCTGGGGTACCCCATATTATATATCAGGAATACGTGTGCGTATAATGTCTAGTCATTACCCTGCATTCAAAGACAATCTCTGGAACCGTATATGTCAGTGAAATTATAAAACGGTCACTGTGGTTTTATATACATATCTTGGACAACTAGGATGCCTCAATTTCTTGTTTTTAACAGCAATATTTATCAAGAGGGTTTTTTCTGCAAAAAAATCCATATCCTTGTACTGTTTCAGTCAATATTTGTTGTGGATTATTTGAGTCTGAAGATCATTGAGTCAGTGGTTGTATAGTCCATCCTTTCCTCCGTTAGACACTACCCCTTGACCTGGCAGATGCTCTATTAGCGCCAGCACATTAATAGATATGTGTCTTGCAGTAGTGTCTGAGCTCACAGAATTCATTCACCGTCCTTATTATCAAACTCTGTCAAAGCTGCCTCTGTCCTGTTTTGCACTTTTCCAACTGTGCCCTTTCACCTACTTCTCTCGTATGCTTTTGGAGCACAGGTGTAAACGGCCCGCCTTCAACCACTGGAACTGATACTCACAATCTTTTTGGCTGAGTGCGTGTTAGCCCACATTTGAGAATAGGACATTGAGCAGCATTTAGGCCGATTGCAGAGGAGGTCTTATGTTTGAAAACAGTTGACATAGGTGTGTGGATTAATCTGTAGACTGACAAATCTGCTCCATTGTCACACAAACACAACTATGTCAGAGCGGAGAACAACAAAGAGATGAAGTTTACCCTTTTTCTTCCTCCGTGCCTGTATCCCTTCAGACACCTGTTGCTTTTTGTACCTCTTGATATCAGATTTGCGTGTTATATCTCATTTGTACACCTCCCCTTGAACAATACAGAACAATATAACTTTTAAAAATGTTTTCTGACAGTGATGCCAGCCTGCCTGTTTTTAAACCTGCTCGGCAACAACCAGCCATAATTGAAACTAATCCATCGTCTGCGTCATTTGATGCCTTTCTAGGTTTTGTGTTTAGAGTTCTTTCATCATCTTGGGCAAGGAATCTTTGTAGCATGTGTTTTTGCGTATAAATATATACCAGTTGCTGAGGAACCATTCCTTTAGCCTTGCCAGTTGCTGGAGACAGGTTTTCATTCTTCCTGAGAGGCAGAAGTGTGAAAGGTTAGCTTGTGGAGTCAGATGGGTGTTTATACTGGGATGATGATCAGATGCTGTCTGCATCACTATTGGAGACACCACGCCCTTTGTCTAAGTTTAGCCTTGTTTATGTACACACTTAACTTGACATTTTCTCCTCAGCTTTCAGCCCAAGGCTTTCTCTTAGACTGGATTCCACTTTGTAGCTGAGATGGGGCTCATGTCTTATTGAGTTAGGTCCCAGAGAAAACAGCTGCCTAATGTAACCCCGTGTAAATGTAGTGGACAATATTTATGTATGTGAATGTCTTCAGTTAGAGCTGCAGCCAAACATTTTATTATTCAGTCAGTCAATTATGAATTTTATCGGCAACCACTTTGATAACTGACAAATTAAGTCAAATATTTTTCATGCAAAAATGCCAAATATTCTATATTATATGATATAATATAGAATAAAGTTGTGATATAATATCACAAGTTTGTCGTACTATATTGACTTGGTGATAACACAAAAAAAGAGATTTAGGGCTGTTGATCAGTTAAAACACGCAAATTGACGACATCACTGTGGGGACTGAGAAACTGGAGGATGTTTTGTTAGTCTCATGCTTATAAACTATTATTATGTCATATATACTGTATCTATAAATATTTATATAAATTGGGATGGACAAGCTTTATATCATCTAATTATATTTCTTTGTTTTTTTATATTGTTACATATTCCACTTGACTTATAGATAAATTGTAAGGTCGACTAGCTGCTCGTTAAGCACATTTGTATTTGCATGGGCATCTTGTTTAGAGAAGCGCCTGACTCTGTGTGCATTTCATGTATGCTATCTGTATGTTTGTGGTGGCAGGATAATTGGAGTCGTAAAAGCAGGAGGGATTTAGAAAATGTTCTCCTCATTAATCAGGATCAGTGTTCCCACTGCTAATGATCCAGAGGAGACCTCGCAGTCCCCAAGCCACTTTCCTCTCTTCCAGTTCCCCACTGCTGCTTTCTAGGAAAATCCGTCTCTCAGCGCAATAACTCTCTCTTTCTTCCTCTCTTGATCTCAAGTACCCCCGGTCACTCTGCTCCGCTTCACTGCCCTCTGGCACACACACTGTGAGACGGGGGTTTTGGGGGGAGGTGGGTGCAAATGGAGCAGAAAGGCGCATCTGCATGCCACATCTTAGGAAATACATCTCTCTCCTCTTGGCGGGGTAAAGGGAGACAAAAAGGCCTAAAGAAGCCTTAACAAGTTTGTTTACACCTTTCTTTACACAGTGATGCAGCCCCCCCCCCTCCACCCCCCAACTCCAAGTGGTCCTGGACCATTATTGCTTCTGAGAGAGAGAGAGAAAGCTCAATGAGGCCCTAGTTCTCTCTCCTCTCAAAGGCAGCTGCCTGAAGTCGGCTTTTTGTAGGAAAACCCTATCATGCTCAAGAGTCACCACATCAAACCGTGCTACGTTTAGTAATGGTGGAATCAAATGTGGAAATAGTTACACAAGTATCGTAAATGTAAGCTAACCTCTCTCGGTAAACACAACTTAGCAGGTCAAATGGAAGTGTTCTAGGTCTACATCAGTGTCAGCTTTGCCAAAATTTAGCCTATTATAGAGGAAAAAGCAATTGTTTGTACAGCATGGAAACATATATTACATCACTCTTTGGTACAAAGACTCTTTGTATTCACAGATGGGATTTTCTCATGCAAATGTTTGCCTCACCTATTATTGTTACAACGGCTCAAGATATTGTGCTGTGTCCTCTGAAAAATAGAGAATATTACATTATCCTCTTCTATCAAAGAAACATATGAGGTGATAGAAGACGCCATATCCGAGGCACTCATGTCAGACCACAATGTCGCTATTAAGCACTTTGTCAGACGCATTTGGGAAGTGCTCTCTACCAAGGTAATCCAATTGGCTAGATTGATTAGCAGTTAAAAGCCTTTCTTCCTCTGGCCGGAGCAATCCCTTCCAAATGCTGCCCAGTGGGCTAGCCTTAGCTTGGCTGGCCCACCGGATCACTTGGTGCCAGGCTCACTTCCTGTGTAGGGTTTCACCGGGTGCGATCAATACATGCAGACGGCTAATTGGATGAAGACTGACACTCACATTTCTCTTCGCTCCACTTTATGGTTCATGAGTATAAAAGCTGAATGTGGGTTGATATAGGGGAGTGTCCTGGCTGTTACAGTAGGTAATATAACAGCAGAGTTTATGGGAATGCAGTGTGGAAATAGGCTGTATCATTTCTGTGTTGCTGTCAGTTAAGTGTTAAAACTGCTATTACAACCTCGCACACGTTCAAAACCACGCCTTACCTCACACAAACACTAATGCTGGATGCCTTACATAACCCCTGATCTTCCCTCTCTCTCTTTCTCCCTCCCTGTCTGTGTGTTTTTCTCTTCTCTCTGTCTCCTCTGGATATGTCTGCACAGAATGACCAAGTACGACGTAAAGAACTACCTGGAAAAGATCTATAACGTCCCAGTGGGAGCTGTCCGTACCAGGATACAGTACGGTGAGTGCCCCAGTGCTTTGCACAAGCACATACAGAGAGCTAAGAAAATTTAAAGAACTTGGAGTGGTTGACACTACCTCATAAAATATTAATGTTTCTCATATACTTACTGATGATGTAGTCTGCTGAATGATAATTATTCTTTTCTTAGCCAGACTAGCAGTTAGTATTTAGAGAAGTGTGAGCTCTAGATGATCTCACACTGTAGGTCTTCACAGGTCCATTCTGGGCCTAGTAACTGAGACCCGACCTGGGCCCCAACTCGGCGATGAGTCCAAATTATATTTAGTCTAACAAAGTCTGGTAGGATCCCATTGTTTATCCTCAAGTCAAGTTCCTGTGTGCCAATATATCTAATACCAGAACGGATCCATGTGGGCTTGCAGTCGTATCTGATCATCATCACCGGAGAGAAATCCTGTGATGATGCGGTCTTAAAAGGTATTTAAAAGAATCACCGTAGCTAACTTTATGGCCTGTAACATGTCTTAATCACCATTTTACAAGATATTCAATTAGTAGTTTTTTTTTTCAAATGTGAATAACCTATGTGTCCAAAGAGTTTGAAAAGTAAATGTTTCCATTAATTTATTTTATTGATATTACCTGTGTCATTTGGACAATTTTGAATTTGGACAAAATAAAGCAGTGCAGATTCCTGATCTTAAGTCTTATAGAATTGAAATAAACAAATCGGAGAGAGCTTTACGGCCCTCACCCACTACCCAAATTACACAATGACCCTGTGTCACCCCAGGTGCTCAGTCTCTTCATGTTTGACTGTGTCCGTCTTGCTTCATGACCTTGGAAATGTGTCTCGAGGTCTCTCTGTCGCTTTGTGCCCCAGAACATTGAGAGTGAAATATAATATTTTATTGCATTTGATGAACAACCACAGAGGCAAGGCAATCATGCATATAAATCACAGCTAGAAAAAGACTGAGTTTTGAAAATGAACATGAGTGCATGTGCACAAAATTAATCTTGCACTTTGTTGCACCTTTGCGGGGACCAATACAGAAAAGTGTGGTACAGATTACTTTAAAACAAGACAATGTTTGAGTCTAGTCTTTTAATTAAATCAGTCCGATCTTAATTTTGGTTCAATCTGGCTTGAAATGATTGAGCTCCAAGCTGACTGAGTGGGTGGAACTGACGTGAGCAATGCATTTTATCTGCGTAAGATAAACGAATATGGGGAGTGTTTGAGAGTAAAACAAAACAAAACACGAGTGTACATCTATGTAAAGACGTTGAGTCTGTCCAAATTGTTGAGAAAGAGGGTGTGGTGTTAAAGCAGTGGGGAAAACACTTGATTCATGGTATGCAAAACCAAACCACAAACATTTCATCCAAATTGGGATCCCAAAGTTGTACTGTAGCTGTTGTGAATAATTTGAACAAATGGTACACACACACCCACACAATGTTTTTATGCTAAGCTGTTAACTTCCACCCACGTCTTAAACTCTGCAGCTTTGCAATTATTATAAATAGTTATATATAAATAATATGAATAGTTATATTTATATCTTCATGGGAAAAAGCTTTGTACATTTACCTGCAAGTCATATTGTGCTGTAATTTGATGTGGAACATTTCACACTGATATGAAACAATTACATTGGTGATACACAAGACTGCACACCAGAGTTCAATATTGAGCATATACTGTGAAATAAGTGTTATGGTAGAAGTATCAAACATTAACCATCTGTTGGCTTAAAATATACCTTAAGGTTACAGTGAATTCATATAACTACTTCTGCAGCATGTAACTAATCTGCGTTCAGTGCACTGCAAAAACTCACTTGTCATGGACAAATTTGAAACAGTTATTACCTTGAAAAGTTCATATGTAATACAAAGTTCAGTCTCCTAATAGGTTTGTGATAGATAAAAAAATAATAAATTGAACTAATATTTTTGTTAAAATGAAAATAGCATGGTCATATTATGCTTATTTCCACCATAATATATATATATTTTTTTCCAGGCGCTCCGGTTAGTTTAGCCCATAGAGCGCAGCCCATGTAGGCATAGTCTTTACTGCAGCAGCTTGGGTTCGAATCCAACTCGTGGGCCGTTGTTGCATGTCATCCTGGTCTCTTTTTCCCCTGATTTTGTGTCTTTCATACTGTCATATCTCAATAAAGGCATAAAAAGCCCCAAAATATATCTTTTAAAAAAAAGAAATACTCATGATTTTCTCTCCATCTCAGTAGTCTTTTAACAGTTGTCAGATTTTTCAATAAAATTTTGGTTATGGTGTATGGAATTCACAGAAAGATGATTTTTGTTTTAGGAAGCATGAAGTCAGATTGATTCTGTTTTGGAGACTGTCAGTGGTGGTTAGGAGCGATTAGCAATTCCAGCTTGCAATATAGATGGTCTTCCCATTGACATGCAGCAGCAGGAGTGCTTTCCAGCGGCTAGTTGCGGTAGTGGTTAGCGTGCCTGGCTCTCTTTTCTCCCTAACACACAGCTGCTTATCTGACAATCTGCTGCTGCAGCACTCCAGCCTCCAGCTGTCCCAGGACACCCCACGCTCCCTCCACACAAACACATACTATTCACTTACAAACTTGCAACTTCAAGGCCTCAAGTGCCCCATCCCCTCTTACACCCATCACAACCTCAACCCCCCCCCCTCCTTGCACCCTCGTCAAGGATGATCACAGAGCCAGGAACAGTGTTATATCATTGATTTAATAATCCTCTTGGCTTTTTATGGGGGGAGGAAACGACTTAAGTTTGCACGGACTGATTTGAGGCCATGTTACAAGTTTTGGAATTTGCAAGTTTATGGAAGAACAGAAGGGGACACATGGGTGGCTTGAGGTTGTAAAGACACTAAGGAACAGGCTGCAAAAAGGAGGCATGTGCCCCCCCTCCACGCTGCGTCTGAAGGGCCACGAGGAGCCCCCTCCACCTCTGGAGGAGACACTTGGAAAGAGACGTGGAGGGGCGGGAGGAAGAGAGGTGCCTAGCTTAGCCTTAGCCTACGGTGTGGAGGACCCATTAACACTGTTTATTAGGGTTGTGTCATTAAAAGCGAGGGGAAAAGGAAAGCCCCTGAGGAGGGTGGATGTAAGGAAAGCAACGAGCCTTTGGGGGACAGAAGGGGATAGAGAAGAAAGGGCAGCTCGGGGCCCCTGGTGATCCCGAGGTGCGTCAGAGAAGGTATCACTGTCTGCGTCAGGAGTTCCACTCCATTGGCAGCATAAAGACGGGAACAGTCAGAGAGGAGCGAGGGGCGCAAACGACCCTTTTTTCCCCTCCATGGGCGGCAGGGGTATTTTGGAAGGAGTTGCCATGGTTACCCCTCCGGCCTGGGATTTGTAACGTGATAGCTGGCTGCCAAACCGCAATCTCAAAGTGGGAGAAATTGTGCTTGCGTTTGCGACTGTTGTATGAAAGGTCTGTCTGTGTGTCTGTATGTGTTAGGAAAGGGCTACACGAAGTCAGAGAAACACACTTTGTAGCTTTTCAAGGTGTGTGTGTGTGTGTGTGTGTGTGTGTGTGTGTGTGTGTGTCTTGTATGTTGTTTTTTCATTTATTGGGGGCGGGGGGGGGGCAGGTAAGGATCTTACCTTGCCGTTTCAAAGGTTGTAGCATTTCCCTCTGGATTTCCTCAGCAACCTACACACACGTGCACACTACACAACAACACACACTCGCTCATCCATGCACACGCACACACACACACACACACACACACACACATACACAGGTAGCCTACACACATAGGCACAGGCACTTTGTTACCTCTGTCTCCCACCCACACAGGGGCCTCCAGTTAGCCAAGGGGTGTGTGTGTGTGTGTGTGTGTGTGTGTGTGTGGGGTGGGGGGGGTAGAGGGGGGGTGTTTTACAACCCTGCTCAGGGCTTTCCCTGAGCAGTGGGTTGCCTGGCTAGTGATTACTAGCTACATTCACCACACACACATATACACACACACACATACACGCACACACACACATACGCAAACACACACACAAATGACTCATTACAGCGGAATGTTTCCCTTGTTTTTCATGTCATAAACCGTTCCCATGGCAATGGCAGTTACTCAGAGGGCCTGTTGACTTGACCACCAGGGTCTCGCTGAGATTAGAGTTCGAAAGCAGAGATGTACTGTTTGATGCTCTGGTCATTATCTGTCATTAAAACTGGAGTTCTGTTGTAACGTAAAGATTTAAATACCTGTGCAAAGTGCCTGTACATCTGCTAAGTACGAGCTTCTAATTTGTTTGAAGTCAAGCGCCCAGCCTTCCCCCCATTCACACACACACACACACACACACACACACACACACACACACACACACACACACACACACACACACACACACACACACACACACACACACACACACACACACACACACACACACATGCACTCAGCAGTCCCCTGTCTTCCAGACTTGGAAGGGTCTGACAGGAGAGAGGATGATGTCATCATCATCTCCAGTTGGGGAAGAGGTTAACCTGCCCTCCACAGTCAACAACATCAGGCTCTGCTTAACCACACACGTCACATACACACAGAGTGTTCTCTGATCTGCAGGGAAATGAATAGAGACGTGCTGTAAAATTTCTGTTCTGTTCAGATTGGAGTGAAACATAATGTGATAATTGCTGTGCAGGTAAATTGATGTCAGCAGCATTGTGCTTTAGAAATTTCACCACCGGATGGACGGTCACAGCAGTCACCGCTTCAACTGAAAAACATCAATTACTCTGGATTAATACGTTTTTCATTTGGACTCTAAAACCAGGGGAACAATCACTATTTTCTAGAGCCTTGAGTGATATGATGGGGGGAAAAAAACTCTTCAAAAAAGTTAGCTGTAATGTTGAAACAAGGACAAGCAGTTTAAAATGACAAATTATGAATTGATTATCATTATAGCTTTGAATTAATTGACTGACCCTCAACTAATTGCGGCAGTTCTTATAATGGCATATAGAAGATCATAACTGTTCATATAAGATCATTTACAACATTGCTCACCAAGAGAGTAAGCTACGTCAGTAGAAGAATAACACATTCTCTACCAGTTGACAATTTTTCACCATCTTCACTATATCATCATGTTGCCCATGTTGTCATCATCATTGTCACACTCTCTGCTCCATGTTTTTTTTTTTTTTTTGCAAACAATTCTTTACCTGCTGTTGTTTGTGTTTTTCAGGCTCCAACAAGAAGAGGAATCACCTGAACCAGAGGGTCAAGCAGCCAGACTTTAAAGTGGCCTATGTTCAGCTGGTGAGAAGACACACACACACACACACACGCACACGCACGCACACACACACACGCACACACACACATGCACTCACACACTCCATCTTACATCCTCCTACTCCCAGAATTTTCTGCTCAGTGTGTTGTTTGAATAGCATTATCTTGTCGACTCCTGTGCAGTACACAGTGGGAGGTGGAGACCTCTCCACAATTACTTTCTCTTACACTCACTCGACTGACTCCACTTTTTTTTTTTTATTCATTGTGGATGCTACATTCTTAAATGCAACACTCAAGGGGAAAGTAAATTTTTTGGAGGCCTTGACACTTTAGCTTTTGTGTAATGGGCTAATTTTCTAGGGTGAGGCAGGTGAGATGGGCTCGTTAATGTTCCCCCAAGTGAGCACTTTATCACACACACACACATGCACACCAGCAGGCACACACTCAGAATTAAACTCAAGAACATCCTTGCTTTACCTGCTTTTTCCTCTCTTGCTCACACGATAAAACCTGTGATGTACGAGCACACACACAAATCACACACCTCTACCTTGCACCTCTCTCTCTCCGTTCTCACGCTCCGGCTGCCCTCTTGAGAAGGCAGCAGTATGGGTTCCTTCAGGGGATATTGAGATATGGTTATCATCTGGTACAGCTCTTTTCTGTGCATGTGCATTGTACCATAGATGGAATGTGAGCAATCATGTGCACTTACTGTGTGCATGTTTTGAAGAGTCACTCCATGATGGCGGCATGTTAGCCCAAACTCCCTCATTGCATCATGGCTGTTGCATTCACACCTGTGCTTGAGGTGAGCTCTGGGTCAGGAAGGCCCATTTCCTGCACGTCTT